>NC_090929.1:1354881404-1355506404 GCF_040938575.1 Ambystoma mexicanum
TCTTATGGGACGATCGCCAATGGGCCACATGCCCTTACGCAGTACTGGTGGCTCGGAGCAACATTTCGGCTTTTCAGCTGGACTAGTGCCTCCCCATTGGGACGGCCCTGCGGTTCTGTGCGCTTCCATGTTGCCTTTTCGTACGTGAATGTGGCTCTGTGTACCATGGGGGAACAGGGCGACACACAAGTAGTGGCTGGTCATTTCTTGCGGATGCAGCCCACAATGGTGATTAGTGTTTTGGAGTTCATGGCCTGATGGCTGTATGGGCTTGGTGACTTTGATGTGCATAAAATTTCTATTCTGATTTGGCCCGTGTAGCGTTTTTCTTTGCAAGTGATGTGGCATATGCCTATTTGGGGGGCGATGTATTGTGAGGAGATCTGCATTGGGTTCCAGCTTCGGAGTTTAGTTGCGTGGTACTGTACTGGGCGCGTTTGCCTACTAAGCCCGTGAGGTCAGGGATGGGGGCTGCCAATATGACAGTTTGAATGTTGTCATGCTCAGGGGCGGGGGATTGGGTTTTGTGTAACAGATGCCGGTCAGCCAGGTGGACTGGTGGAATGATGTGATTCTCGGAATATTGCTGGTCACAGGTGCCTGTGTTTGCGTGCGTTTCTTGGTGGGGGACTGTGGTCATGTCCATTGGGATGGCTTCTGTATTCGTGCCATCTGTGCCCTGCAGCTCCCATTGGCCCCTCTTGTGTTTCTTTTGTTCGTTGCCATGCATGGGTGACTTGTACATTTCAATGGTTGCATTGTGACTTCATTGCACCTACGGGGAGTTGTACTTTGTGGGCAGGGAGCGGTGTACAGGCACTCAGTGGGGCCGTTTACGGTTGATTCGCGATGCCGTACTTCTCACCATGGCGGAATGGTACATTACGCCATGCCTGATGGCGTTAGGTACATGTCCGCTAGGGTCGGAATTGGCGTACCCTTGCGCCATGGTGGTGTTTGCGGTTTCGCATGGCGCGCGCGCGCGTGCTTGGTGCAGTTAGCGTTGACGTTCACTACGGTGTCGCTAATGGCTTCGTACTTTGCGGTGACGGGTCATAGTCGCACCGAGCGCTATTCGATGGCGGTATTGCATTTCCGCCATCGTTTTCCGATTTCCGCAAGGGTCGTAATGAGGGCCACTGTCTTAATTCCAGTAAGACTGAGATCATTCTCATTGGAACTCCCCCATTCCTTCCCCACTACTTTTTGACTACCCTCCTGGGTCCCCTCCCCTCACCCTATTGTGAGGCAAAAAACCTGGGTGTCACTTTCGACTTGTCCCTCCCATTTTCACATCATATCGATGACCTTGCCAAGAAGGCTCACTTTCAGCATCACCTCCTCAGAGGCACTCTCCCTTTCCTCACCTTGCCCCAGAAACTCAATGGGCCTCTTTTAGGCAGAATCCAGTTCAGTTCCCTTAGGGAGCACTACACCAGATTAGGACTACAGGTGAGAGCAATAAATCCCCTTTGGTATCTGTCTGTACCACAAAGATTTAGTTGGTAGCTGTGACTGAGCAGTCAGACTTATCTCAAGAGGGAGATGAGCAGTATTCAGGGTTTACACAATAGGTACTACAGTACTATGGAGCAAGGAAACACTGACCAAAGCTTTGTATAAAAAGAAGGAATAATACACTTCTAAGTCAACACATAATCACAATGGGTAAAGTAAGTAAAAATTCAATCAAGGAAAAGTAAATACAACTCCCTATTCAATTATATAAGTTTGTGGTAGAGTGAAAACTGAGCAAACCGGCACAGTGAAAACCAACTACAAATGGCACTCTAGCAATTCAACGAAAGGGAGGGAAAGCACAAGTTAAAATGACATATCTTCAGACACCCCCTAGCAACACTTCCCTGAAGTTTTGTGAACAAGTAATGCACAGTAACACTTTAGCCAAAAGATAAGTGAATGAAAACTGAGCAAAATGGCACTCCACAAGTTAAAACAGTAGAAATTAACAGGGGTTTAGAAGATTTAGGTGCATCACCATATTTCTCATGGAAAACCAATCTAGTGAGAGCAGATCTAAATAATCACCCAGCGTCAATAGGCCATAGTCAGTGGTACAGGACCAAGAGTTTAGGAGCAAAATTGTTCTTGTAGCTGCAGTCAAGTCTTTAGTAAAAAAAATATGAAGAGGTAGTTGCGAGGTGAAAGACAATGTTAAGGGAGAGGGCGGCCGACCCCACAAGTAGGTAAAGGATTTAAAACACCTTTAGGGCTACTACAGAGAAAGGGCGTCCTGGCAGAACAATGTACCTAAAACAGGAAGAAGTGGCTCCTGCGGTGGCGGTTGTTCCTGGTAGTTCCTGCAGGTCGAGGGGTCCAACAGAGGAAGAGAGGCTCTTGTCGTGGAGGAAGGTTCAAGTCGCTGCACTACCCAGGGATGAAACCAGCCACGGTGCTGCCAAACAAAGTTTAAAAGGTACGCTCCTTTTAATCGCGGTCCGGGTCGATAGCTGCCTGGCTATCTGGTCTCCAAGTGCTCGGCACTGTTGATTCGACCAAGGCAGTTCCGAGGAAGTGATAGGTGAACTGGTTGACCCCACCAGCTGAAGGGAAGGAGGCTCTTTCGCTGAAGATCTCCTCTCGTTGTGTGGAAAAAAAGTGGTGAGACGATCCGGCAGGGCTTCACCGGTGGTGTAGATGCTGAAGATGTCTGCGGCTTCTCTCCCCTTCGGTTCCGTAGTTCCAATGGCGACGTCTTGCTTTTCTAGTCCTCAGGACCATGCTTTTATGCAGAAAGAGACCCATTTATACAGCCTAGCTGTCACTCACACAGTGGAGTGGTATTTGTGGCGGGAGACCCTCCAGCCTATCAGGTTAGAGTGCGACCTGAGTTGCTGCGGCAACTCTGTCCAGGGTTTCTACTCCGCCTCCCAAACAACAGACCCACCCCAGTCTCAGAGGCGCCGAAAGGAGGGCTTCTTGGCAGAAGCCCGCCAAAAGAGCGAACAAAGGATCCCCGACCTGGGTTAGGAGTTTAGAGTAAGACACGAGAAAGAAATTATATAAAAGTTCTGGCAAATAAAACCTACCAGAGTAAAGTTAATAATAAAATAAACCGGCGGTATGTTAGAGGCTGTCAGTAAAAGTGTTAGCCTCGAACAATGGGAAAATCAATCCCATAGGGAAATATTTGCGGTCGAATATAAAAGGTAGTAACCACTGCCACCAGCCAGAAACTTTGTAGAAGGGGACTTTAAGGTATCCTCTCGAAAATGCAGCAAGAAACAAAGATTAGGTGAAAACCCAATCATACAGCCGCTCTCTGGAATCCCATACTGGGTTTTATATTAGTTGTAATTTCATTATGTATAGTTCCTTCGATCCAATTCTTGAAAAAATACAAAAGTCAAATATATAGTGATTTTTCAATGTTGAAAATTATTTTATAGAAAGAAGTGACTAGTAGCCACCAAAATTGTTCTTCGTGAGGAAGAGATTGCCATAAATCACTCTATCTGAAGACTTATTTTTGTGCCAATGCATTTCGGAATATAACAAATTCCTTCATCAGGGCAAGTCTAAAACAATAAACACATAACATTCACATGCAATTGTGCCAACCATCCCAAGATTAATATCCAATATAGAATAATTCCCACATTAGAAACAACGTAAGTATATAAATATCAGTATGAACAATCATCATCCAAATAGTTGAAAAAATATGAAGGTAAACACATACCCGACAATGTAATGAGCCGGATCAGAAGGCAGGTCAAAAGATATAAAATAAGAAACAAATCAGTACAAAGGCAAGTAAAGTTATCCTATAACAAAATGGAGGGAATCGGGTCCATTACCTGATGTAGGTGAGTAATGGCGAAATCTATGTTTCAGAGGTCAGGCTGCTCCACCGTGTACGGCGAGTAGGTGCTGTGAATGGTAAAGTGAATATATATAAAGGACCTATTCAAAGTGTAGCTAAACGCTAAATAGAAATAAACAGGCGTGAATTGTAACTCACCATATGTAAAGAACGAAGCAGAGAAGTTCTCTCAGCGTCTGCTCAAAGCAGACTGTCTTTGTTGCATCGGCGCGTTGCCGAGCAACCTGGTTTAATAAGACACGTGATTGAAGGCAGAATGTCCTCCTTGCATCGGTGCGCAGCCAAGCAACTCAGTTGTGTAAGACACGTGATCACGGCTCTATGAACACGAGCCGTGACCCGTGTCCGAGAACTGATCAATAAACTCAATATGATCAAAATATCTAATTACTGGACCTCCTGGGGCAGTAATGATAAAAGTCATCGCCTAAGAATCAAAAAAGAAATAAGTAATCTGTCATCCATGGACATAGAAAAAATACTAAGATTGAATGAACCCATTTGGATAAAGGTAATGGCTGTTATATGAGCACCTCAGATGAGGCTATACTAATTATGAACGTACCTAAGTAGGATGGATGGAGCCTAGGGAGCAACCCTAGGGCTGTACCTTATATTAATAGTATGTGCCTTAATGCCGCTAGTGGTGTCGTCTAGACAGACGGCACCTCGGGTCCTGGGGGAATTCCAGGATGCGCAGCATGCAGGACATCTTTTAAACATGGGAAACATCTCTTGTTCATATACATTCAAGTGACCCTCAACATTCAGGTCATATACGTACTGGTGTCAATCTAAACCAAATGATGCTAAATGCAATGTAAGAAAACAATTAGAAAAAACAATTAGAGAAAACAGTGAAAGTTGATCTCCTCATTTAACCCATTGGGTGCCAGACTGCCAAGTTTGTCAATCCAATATGTCTCTCTGCGACTCAAACGTTGGCATAAATCCTCATGAGGGCTGTTCTTGGTTAAAGCTTCCAAAATTACAAATTTTATTTGGGACACGTTATGTCCATTGGCCATCCAATGTCGTGCCACAGCTGAATTAATGTTTGCATTACGAATACAAGATCGGTGTTCACCCCACCTCAATTTAGCTGTTCGGGTTGACTGTCCCACATAAAATTTCCCACACGGGCATTTAATGCCGTAGATGATATTACTACTGTCACATGTAGCAAAAGTCTTAAGCATAATCTTCTGCCCCGTCCTTGGATGGTTAATGGAGTTTCCTTTAATAACAAAATTACAGTTGACACACTGCAAACAAGGATATGTCCCAGTCCGCTGTGTCATAGGTTCCCTGACTGTAGGTTTCGTCTGCACCAATTCATCCCTTAGGTTCCTACTGCGTTGGTATGCAAAGATTGGTCTTTCACTAAAAATATCTTGAACTCGAATATCATTCTTGAAAATCTCCCAATGCTTCATAATAGTTTTCTTGATTTTGTTACTTTGCGTAGAGAACTTGGATACAAATACTGTTGACTTCAATGCTCTCTTACTTTTGGGATTCTGTTCTGATAATAGAGTCTCTCGTGATATGGCATCAACTCTGTCAGATGCCAGATCGAGTTCACCCTGCTTATATCCCCGGGCCAGAAATTTTTCTTTCATTTCCATCTGTTGCATTCTGTAGTCTTCAGGATCACTCACTATTTTCTTGACCCTAAGTAATTGGCTGTACGGTAGATTCTTCAGTAGGCTTGGCTGATGGAAGCTGAGTCGGTGCAGGAGATTATTCCGATCAGTCTCTTTCCGAAACAGTGAAGTGCTGTAGATAGTGAGTTGTTTTCTGACTTGTACATCAAGGAATGTTATGATTTCATCTGAGATCTCTCTAGTGAACTGTACCCTTTGGTCGATGCTGTTTAGATACACAAAAAATGTTTCAAAAGACTCTCTGGTTCCTTTCCAAATTCCAAAGATTTACACAACTGAGTTGCTTGGCTGCGCACCGATGCAAGGAGGACATTCTGCCTTCAATCACGTGTCTTATTAAACCAGGTTGCTCGGCAACGCGCCGATGCAACAAAGACAGTCTGCTTTGAGCAGACGCTGAGAGAACTTCTCCGCTTCGTTCTTTACATATGGTGAGTTACAATTCACGCCTGTTTATTTCTATTTAGCGTTTAGCTACACTTTGAATAGGTCCTTTATATATATTCACTTTACCATTCACAGCACCTACTCGCCGTACACGGTGGAGCAGCCTGACCTCTGAAACATAGATTTCGCCATTACTCACCTACATCAGGTAATGGACCCGATTCCCTCCATTTTGTTATAGGATAACTTTACTTGCCTTTGTACTGATTTGTTTCTTATTTTATATCTTTTGACCTGCCTTCTGATCCGGCTCATTACATTGTCGGGTATGTGTTTACCTTTATATTTTTTCAACTATTTGGATGATGATTGTTCATACTGATATTTATATACTTACATTGTTTCTAATGTGGGAATTATTCTATATTGGATATTAATCTTGGGATGGTTGGCACAATTGCATGTGAATGTTATGTGTTTATTGTTTTAGACTTGCCCTGATGAAGGAATTTGTTATATTCCGAAATGCATTGGCACAAAAATAATTCTTCAGATAGAGTGATTTATGGCAATCTCTTCCTCACGAAGAACAATTTTGGTGGCTACTAGTCACTTCTTTCTATAAAATAATTTTCAACATTGAAAAATCACTATATATTTGACTTTTGTATTTTTTCAAGAATTGGATCGAAGGAACTATACATAGTGAAATTACAACTAATATAAAACCCAGTATGGGATTCCAGAGAGCGGCTGTATGATTGGGTTTTCACCTAATCTTTGTTTCTTGCTGTATTTTTTGGGTTTGGGTGTCTCCAGGCCTTTTTCAGCCAGCTCCTGCATAGAGGATCTAACTTCCTAACAAAGACTTATCACACTAGAAACTTTTGATAACGCCAGAAGGATTCGATACTCCTGTGGTGCCCACTCAAATTTGCTTCCTCCATCCTCTCGAAAATGAACATAGTGGAAAAACTATTAACCCCTTCCAGTACTTCCATATTAAGATGGGTTGTGCTGGTTTAGTTCATAGAGATCGACTACTAAAGTCAATGGGGACTTTACATGCCCTGGGAGACAGTAGTCAGTCCCAGGGTAGGGAGTCTATGTTTGGGGGTTGCTACGACACCCCTGTGTCACTGCACGGAGGGTGCTGTGTAACACATGTGCATAAAGATGGTTCCTATGGGTGAGAGAAAAGATCCCATAGGCATTAAACACAACAATAGCCTAGAACACACATAGCAAAGTTGCCTAAGAGTGGGAAAAAGAGTCTCACTCTTAGCAGGTAAAAAGAAATAAACCCTTCAGATCCAGCAAAGCTGCTGGGGGACTCTATAGGTAAGGGACATTAGCCATAAGTGAGAATTCTCCCTAACAGCCTCATTACGAGGTGGGCGATAAGGGATTACCTGCACTGGTAAGGGCACCGGTACCGGTAATCCCTTACCGCCCTACTATGAGTCCCCTTTGCGGGTCCGCCCTTAACGCCTGGTTTTTCCAGGCATTAAGGACAGGACCCGCAAAGGGACTTTAGAGCTAATAACGGTACCACAATTTGCAGTACTGTTATGAGCGCCTTCCCCTTCCCATTGAGCCCTATTGGGGCTCAAATGGGAATGGGGAAGGGTCCTGATGAATGGGGAATTACCAGTCCTGCCAACCTTGGAATGGACCGGTAATTGCTCCATTCACCAGGGCGGAGTCGGTAAGGTTTTGGAGGCAGCCATGGCGCTTATAGCGCCATGGTTACCTCCAACCTCGTAATGAGGCCCAATGTCTCTAGAGCTCTGGTTCTTTACGGGCTGGACTACTGCAACAGCCTCTGCCTCAATCTGCCTCTTTTCTCCCTAAGCCCTCTACAACTAATCCAGAATAGGACTGTGAGACTTATCAAGGACAGGGATCACATCTCTCCATCCCTATAATCTCTCCACTGGCTTTCAGTGGCATCAAGGATCAAATGCAAGACTCCTCTGCATCATCCACAAGGCTTTCTGGAGCCTGGGACCACGCTACATTCATCTTTCCCTCCCTAAATACCTGCCTGCTAGAGACTGTTGGTCCTCTAGCTCTAACACTCTGCAGGTCAGACGTTTCTCCAAGCATAAAGATGGGGCTAGATCTCTTTCCTTGGCAGGAGCCTCCCTCAGGAATGGCCTCCCTGTCTCTCAGACTTGTTCCGGAAGCTTTTCAAGACCTTAATTTTCTCCTCCTCCTTCCCTCTCCCCCTTCCTTCAATTTAGAAAATGACTCATTCATTTTAGGTGTCCTTTTTATGGGGCCTTTTATCTTCTGTGCTGCTTTTAATCCATGAAGGATGGGCTTTGTAGATGTGGAATAATCAAAGACCCAGACCCTGCAATAATTGCACATTTCTAAGAATAGCTGCAACTGCTTGACCGTGTGTGGCTGTGGTGTGCTTTGTGTTGCTTTTGCTCTCTGTGAGGTTATCTTCCTGCCATCTACTGATATGATATGTCCAAGGTACACTACTTCTTTTTGCCAGTACTGAAATGTATCATTGTCTACTTTGTACCTCTCCTATGCTAGCAATGCCAGAGGTTTAACCTGATCTTTCCTGCACTGGTCCTCCATTGTGCTGCAGACAAGAAGGTTGTCCATGTACTGGATGACTTTGCTGTGTATTTGCAAGTTGCTTAGGTCCATCAGGATCACCCTATTGAATACTCTAGGGGACTTGCAGTACCCTTCTGGCAAACAACTATGTTGGAACCTTGTCCCGCGATAAGCAAACACAGTGTGATACTGTGACTCTGAATGCAATGGGATGGAAAAGAATGTATTCTTCAAATCAATCACTATAAAGCATGTCGCTTCTGTAGATATATTACATAATGTTGTGGCTGAGTTTGGTATGAGTGGAAACTCTGCCTCTAATGCATTGCTCAAGGGGTGGAGATCTTGAATGGATCTCCTCACTCTACCTTTCAATTTCTTGACAGTGTAGATGGCTGTGTTACATGTGGATACTCACCTTGTTATTATACCATGTTGCCATAGTGTGAGAGTGTGTCATATATACTCTCATCTGCTTAATGTGACAGTGGGTACTGTTTAACCTGGGTCAACAGCACCCCTTCCTTCACTTTTATGCAGATCTTCCCAACTCCCTTCAACAACCCAACATCATGTTGGCCACTGGTCGATAGTATCTCTGATGCATTTTCAATTCTTCCCACAAGTCCCACTATGCACATACGGTGGCGGACCTGTCTCTCCTCAATGTCTACCTGGTATGGGATACATGTCTGAAATATTATCTCCCCCTCCTCTTTGTCCTCTCAGAACAGCCATCCATTGGTGAAGTCTGTTAGTCTAAATGTAGGATCAATACTGAGGACCCTACACCTCTCTGTACCATCTTCATCTGTCCCATACAATATTGCCATCTCCATTCTCGTGAGTGCTGCATCTAAATGTATTGTGAGTGTAGTTCCTGATACTATATCTTTGTCTATTACTGGTCTGAAAGAAAAATCTGTGACCAACCAAAATACCTTGTCTTTCATTCTGGGCACCAACCCGAGAAATATTTTTACACCATAAAGTAATTCTTTGGAGTGATGTGGTGATCCGCATAAAGTGCTGTGTGTGCAAAACGCTTAGATGATGGCTGCGACCCACTCATAAAAGATACTGGGTGTAGACCATACTATGCCCTTCTCTGAAAACGAAATGGTTATATTTAGTATGCTAATTATACCTCTTCCTACTATATTGATGGGAGTGTCTTTTGAATACAATAGGGGCACTATTATGTGGTGTGTGACTATTGTGAGTGGTAAATCTTCCATAATGGGAACCATTACAACAGCCCCAGAAATACCCTGTGTGTTCATTACTTTATCCAACTGGGGAAAGGCATCCTTCCTATTGCAGAGTTTGGTGGCTCCTGTGTCGACTAAAAATGAGAAATCAGTTTTAATAATCTTCTCTGCTACCTCGGGTTCTTCATCAGGGTCTTCAGTTACTGAAAGGATTGGGCACACCTGTGTCTTCCGTTGGCTAGCCTATTGGGTATGTGGGCCTTGTCCTGAAAATGGAAATGGGTTACCTCCAAACACTGTCACTGCTGTATTATGTGGTGATGTATTCAAGGCTATCAATGTGCAGTCCTCCTGCATATATTTGTGTGCTTGAACCTGTAAGGCAATCTGTGGTAATGTCATCTGCTATTGTGTGTTTACCTATGGTGTCAGGACAACTGCAGGCCCGACAGGCTGTATTTAGTATGCTCATTATATCGCAATGTCTGTGAGAAGGGCACCTACACTGGTGGTGTTTGTGCTGGAAGTGGCTGAATCTTTGATTGTATTATTAAACCGTAATTATGTAGTGCCTCCTTATTAAAATATTTGCTTAAGCCTATTCGTGTTACATGGAAAACTGCGTTGCAAAGTTCAGATTTTCAGTTAACTTCACCGCCATTTTAAGACTCATCCGCCATTTTGATTTCAAACCCAACAAAGGTCCATGTTCTAAAATGGTGGACTGTGTTTCCGACTTGCAGTCACGCCGAACAACCTTTGAGTTCTGTTAATGTTCAGGTTGTCCGAGAGCCGGCTGTTTAACCTATGTAAAGAAAGCTTGTGCTTCATATGAACTGCCATGCAAGTGTTGTCTGTGCTCACAAGCCTCATCCTTGTATAAACACCAAAACAACAAAGAGTAAACCTCAATCGTATGCTTTAGCCGAACTGCATTGTAGTGACTATTGGAATAAGGCGTACCGTGGATCTGAGAACCTACAGCACCATTGTAATTCTATGGACATGTAAATCTGCTTAATCCCTTTTATAATATTGTAACCCCTGTCATGTGAACTAGGCACAAACTATAGTCTGCAAATTATTAACGTGGAGAGAGGCTGGACAAAATTGTAGAAATAGTATATATATGACTGTGTTTAGATGTCCAGCACTCTCTCTCCTCACTGTGTCGGCTGGTACACACTGCAAGGTGTTGGGAGCCAGATAACTATCTGTTTTTCTTTGTAAACTGTACAGTAATAAAAGATACTTGTATCTTTTCAGCCAATGGTTGATGTATTTCATTTGTGGTACCCAGCCTCAAAATGTCATTGTTCTTTCAGTATTGCCTGCCCATGTGGCTGCATTTGTTGCAGGTGTGGCTGCATGGGTTGAACATCTACCTGTGGCCCCCTGGCCATACTGCTGCTGTTGTCCATGTGGAAACATTTGTGCAAAATGTCCCCTCTACCTACATATAAACCATGGTCGTCCAAATCTGGGTCCCACTAGCCATATCCAAACCCCCTCACTCTCTCTGAATATCCTCTGCCCTTTGGATGATACCCTGTCTGTGGGAAATACTTCCCTTGCTGATAATATCATGGTTGGTGATACCCTCCATGATGCTGGAACCCCACTTGCTGTGGATGCACTCTGCCCCGCTCCATGTGGGGAACACCCCTTGCTGAACGGTGGCAACTCGAGCTGTCCTGGGACAATGTTGGTAAGTACATCCCCTCACATGGATATTTTTGCTAGTTTCTTTTGCACCAATTTTGCCTATGCCTTAATTGCATTGTCTGCCGTGTGCCTCTTTCTTTCCTGATTCCTCTTACAAAAGTGTACTATGGTGGTCTGTATTTCTTAGTAGCTGAAAGGCGCACAGAAACCCTACACTCTGGGCCAGGGTATTAGCGTACCAGAGTATCATTAGAATCTTCCACTACACATTGAATGTACTTTGGTATCTGTTTTAGCGGTTGGTATGGCTCTTATTTATTTCTATGTTCTCCTGCAACGTAAATGATATTTGAAGTGTTGATTAATATATGATCCCCCCTTTCACCCAATATGGTTGAAAATGTACTCTGCATGTCACCAATCACCAGGGTAACCCCTTACCTCTCTTTCTCAAGAGTATATATCAATTTGTCTGCTCCCACTGTGACAGATGGCAAGCTGTACATTAAATGATCTCTGTTCATGCTCTGCTATGGTACATATTGTGCTCCTCCCCAATCTTTCTGCAACATGGTTAACTGTGTATGTGGTGCAGGGACAAACCTGCCTTTTACAGTGCTAACTACCATCATCCTACCTATCCTATTTCTGAGGATCTGAGACCAGTCTAAGTGCTCCCCAATCTATCTCCCTTTCTTTCTCCCTCTCACTTTCTTTCAATCCATCTTCTCTTCCCTTTCCTTCTCTCTGTCTTCATCCCATTCCTTATTGTCCCATATTTCCCCTCTGCCTGGTACTGCTCCTCATTCCTCATAGGTGTCCTTGGGGTCTGCTTAGGGCCCCACGGAGGTCTACTCCTCCTCTTTGGAGGGTCCCTTTATCTAAATTTAACATGATTTTCCCAGACGTCCAGCCACCTGGTGTTCCCACCACCCCTTGCTCTGCCTCCTTTTTCCGACCTCCTTCTCTATCACACTTTTGGGAGCTTTGAACACAGTTTCTAACTGCCGCTGTACACTTTTTTTCTATACCTGCCAAATACTTTTTTAACTGGTGGCCATTCTCTCAATAATAATGACTCTAGCCTCTGGCTTTCCCTTCCCTATTTCAGCTTTGTGCCTACTTGTGGTAATAAGTCATGGGTTAGTTTACCTCACTGTTGGCATCAGCATAGGGTACAGCCCAGAGGAATGGGGTGGTGCGGTGGGTGGTACAGCCTTGTTGCTACCTTTCATGACCCCTTTGGTGGGTTCCTCTTTTTTCTATTCATAGAGCTACTATTGGTCTAAAATATTGTGCCTGCTCTTTAATTTGGTGCCTTTATATGTCACAACAAATATGATAACATGTTTTCTATGGTGTCACCATCGAATATTCCTTCTCCTTGGCATTCTCGAAAACACTGCCCAGCGGTGTCTTGCCCCCACTGGGAGGGATATTTTAAAATGATATCTCGATACTGGGGAAATGTATCACATAAGTAGTTGAGGGGAGTGTCAATTATCCCACTAAACACCATCCTGCACCCTATAGTTCACTCTGACTCACTTACCACATATGAGAGTTCCCTCCCCTTATTCTCATATGATTTAGCTTCTCTCCCATTTTTGTATGTAAACATATATTTAAAAACCCAATCACAATTTGTTACTTAAACAAATCCCAAACATTAAAGAAAACATACCCAATAAACACACATCAATATCCTTACTCACAACTCATTACCGCTTCCCTGATACATGTGCACCTCCCATTCACATCAATCACCCATAAACAACATTTGCTGGCCTTCGCTACAGGCTCGCCCACTGATTCTTTATCAAACTTAATGGCCCTCTCCACGGGCTACATAATTCTAACTGCACGCTACTCTGTTGTTATTACAGTTTCCTGGCTCTTCCTGTTCCTCTGGCCACTAAGCAACCTCAACAATCCACTAGTACTACTATTTACAGCAACACTCTTGTGCCAGTTCATCCACCTCAACCAACACAATATACAACAACATTTCTAATCTACTGCGTTCACTCCACACCAATAAATCAGTGCTTACCTTATTTCAATCCCCATAAAGAATGATGCAACTATACAATTGCTTACAATACGCACCACTCCCATCTAATGGTAGTCTGCCACTGACTACACACTCCTCTGTTCTACTAGAGATGTGCTTGCCACCCACCCTATTGGTGGGATGGAACTAATATCTATGACTACTACATCAGATCATCCTCCCCCTGTCGGTTGGGTCCTATACACCATAAATAAACTGTGCTGCATGCGCACATGCACAGCGCTGCACATTCATGCAAAGGTAAACTCGCATTCTCCAGAGATCCTTGAGTCCTCTCATCGCTGAGCCTTCCCCCATTGCCTGCGCCTCCACCTGAGCTTGGGTGGTGATCGACACCAGGCAGACCTTTGCAAACTCCCTGTCTGCTGGGCTTTCTCCTTGGTGCACTTGGAGCTGGTCTCAGTCTGCCTCCCCCACACTCCTAGGAGTGTGGAAAGAATACCCTTGGCTCACTGAGAGAACTGATGATCTTGCTGGGGCCTCCACAATATATGAGGGGACCTCCACCAAAAGTAACACCAGGGAATACAAATATTCCAAAAAACAGAATGTACAACAAGCAAGATGTAATGCACATTTATTGGGAAGCACAGTTCAGACAGCCCTGTGGAACTGAACTGAATGAAGTGAGCTGTCGACTCTGCCCACGGCTGATCATTTTATGCATAATTTTCCAAATTACCATATCACATTTTAGTTACATTGTTAAGGTAGGTCAGAGAACCTGATTGATGGGACTACATCAGTCCCCATATATCAAACTTCATGTTGAGTGATCCTAATTGGACAATACCCCTTTTGGCCACAATTGCATTAACACCCCTCGTGCTGTCACAAACCTTCCCAACCCATCCCTTACGTGATTGTGCTAATCAGTCTATAACACTGGTTTGCCATTGGTTGGCGATGTCTAATATACAAGATGGATCGAGATGGCAAGGGGCGAGACATTTACACAGAGTCAGATCAATGGTGTGCTCCACGGTCATCAGCGAGCACACTGTACAATGTTGTACCCTAGCGACACCAAAACCTCTCCCCACTGATTGGCTACTCGTTCCACACTGCTACCCCACTGCTCTAACCCCTCAGCTCCCTTCTCAAGCCTTGCTGTCAAGTGTAGTCTGGATAATGAGACCACACCATAGCTGGAGCTTAATTAACCTTACTTAATTTCTATTTCTCTGACAATTCTCCTTGTCCACCCAGGTGCCTATCTCATTGGCCTAGAAAGTATCTCTTACAGTGACTTCGCTGTGGGTGCGTTCTCATGGGAAACTTCAGCCGTGCAACATTTGTGCACACTGTTTCTGCTGATTGTTCCAAAAATACATACTGCTTGTCACACCAAGGACTGCAGCTCTTTTCTTATGAGCTGTCTGCGAAAAATGCTTTCCTTACATGGACCTATAGACAAAATGGTGTTCCATTGTTCACATATTGCTCAAAGGCCCCTTGCTTATACCCCCTGCAACATCCTGCACCCCCACCCAATTCCTGCTCTATACAACTTCCCCATACCACACCCAAAGCACCCACCCCTCATTGAGTTCCACCCTGGGACTTCTCGCGCTGCGCTGCTTTCGTGTCACTTTATGCAAGCAGCACCACATTCAAGGACATTCCCACCCCTGATGTCACCCACCACATCACTCATGAAATCACCACGTTACATGCACAGCTGGTATGTGCGCCCCCCCTTGATGGTGTTGAATCTGGACCTTTACAACAAAGGATAGAGAAATTTGAACTTAGCACCAACAACCATTCTTACTGAAATTCAACAAAAATGTCCCTGGTGATGATTTCCTCAACACATACTGAAACTTAATTTCCTCCACATTTAATCTAGGTTATTCGTCTCCTTTATCAGAAAACAAAATGTATATTCACTGACAGGAGAACATCCCTGTGATTCCCATTGGTACTTGTGTCTGGCAAAAATAATACAATCTATCTTCCCAGCAATAGTGCACCTAAATACAACTATTATGAAATAAACCCTTTGTTTGTATCTTGCCACTGTCCCGATCCTTCAAAACCTGCTCAGTCCTATGGCTTATAAAGAAAGGTGTTGACCAACAAAATTGTGTCAAATATCGTCCCATCTAAAAAATGTCCTTCATAGACTTCATCTCTCCAGCAGATATGTCAGTACAACCAATAAAGCAAGGCCCAATCCAAAGGCCACACTCATGGGGGCAGAGGTGCTGAGCAGCAAAAACATTAGCTGAGATTTAGGACACCAGATCATCTGCAATATTGGTCATTCTATTTAAACTATCAGATAACCAGAAATAAGACTCTTAAATCCTTCCTGAATTCTGAAAAAATAAGTGGGACATGGAGGGATTCCAGGCCTACCCCTTGGGAGGGATAGCTGTTAAAGGTTAAAGGGGGGAGCAGAGAACAACAAGGCCTGTGAGTTGCACCAGGAAGAGCAAAGGGTGATGCCAACGTTTATAAGATTACAGCGAGGAGGCATGATGGCGGCACCTGCGTGTCGTGATGAGAAACGAGTTGCTTCGGTTGCAAGGATTAGGCTGACCTCGAAGTTATCTACCAAGTTCATGTTGACTATCAGGTGCACATCATGTGGTTAGGTTTTAGTCTAACCAATCCTTTTACAGTATGTCAAGGTGAAGAGGCCATTACCCATGTGTAAATATGATTTTGGAGAAGATGATACGACCAATTGGAGTGCGGTTTATACGTGAATATTGGCATGTAAATAGGTGGTAGCCAATGAGTGTGGGGGATGAACACTATATATTGAATAGGTCTGTGTCTGGTTGTTGACCTTCTTTCCTTTCTCCCTTTCTTCCTCACTCATCCCACATGAGTCCCGCACTGATTTTTTTTTTCCCCAACACACCCACTTCTAGATGGACTTTCAAACACTGGCTCACTATCTGAATGAGGTCCAATCTACCTTAAACTTAGATCTTCAGCTCCCCTTTGTAGGCCATTACCCTTTCCACACCTTCTCACCCTCCAAACTCATCCCCCAACACTCGATTACCCCTGTGACATAGAATTTCAACCCACCATGCAGCTTCAACTCTGCCAATGGCAGACATGTGATACACCTTCAATACTTGCTGCATACAAAACGCCCATTGAACAAAAATACAACTAACAAATCACCACACCGTAATTGTAATTGTAATTGTTTATTTGTAAAGCACTGATGCACAATTGAAGTGTTTCAAAGCGCTTCAAGGCGGAAAGGGAGCAATGGATTATAGTTGTCATTCTTCGGTCTTGAACATTCCAAATGATCAAACAACAATTACTGGAAAGCAAAAAGAGTGGGCACCACTATACGATATTCACATTTCTCAAATAATTGTTTCTATGTAGAAGTTTCGTTGCTCTGAAGATTCCTTGTTGTCAAATTATAAAAAGGAGCTGGCTGTGACGAATAAGGAGACACCCTAATTCAAAAATACACAAGAAGCCAAAGACCAAGTCGGATGCAAGGTCACACAGCCGCTCTCTTAGAAGACCCAATCAGGGTATGTACGTTATGTAAACTCTATAAAGCTTGATAGACTCCAAAGTAAAATTGTTTACATATTCAAAAAATAATGATAATAATGAAAGTTCATTGGTAAAAAAAGCCAATAGCATTTTATGACATAAAATGCTATTGGCTTTTATTCTTCCTCACTAAGAAGATATTAGTGACGCCTCATACCAAGAGACGTATTTTTTCACAAAACCAGTGATTGATAAAAATCTTTATGAAATACCACTGAACTTTCATTATTATTTTTTGAATATGTAAACAATTTTACTTTGGAGTCTATCAAGCTTTATAGAGTTTACATAACTTACATACCCTGATTGGGTCTTCTTGCAAACAACAATTACTAACATACTAGGCCATAGGCATATCTACTAGTGTAAGTGCATGACAAATAATGAGGGGAGAAGGGGGAGAGGGAAAGGAACGTACAGTACAATATACTACAGTACTAGACCTGGCTAGGGAGGGAACTCAGAGGGAGGTCAGGACAGACAGATTTGCTAGGCCTAGTGCATTCAAGGTTGTGCAAGTGTGCAGAGACATGTGGGTACTAACCACTGCACAATGTATGTCAGTAAAACCTTGCTGCTATCAGTACCTTTGCTGCTCATGCAATTAATCTCAATGACCATGCAACAAAATAAATATGCTCCCTGTCCTACACTGAACAGAAATGCCAGGCTTCGAGCTAGACTCTCTTCACTCTACGAACCTCTACGAACCTAAAATGACTAGTTACACCCACTTAAACCGCCATACCAATCCTAAACACAACACTCAGCACATGGTTGCAAAAGCTAACCTGGACTTAAGACTATCCACGCTATCCCCACTACAATCTTTCGAGCTACTATAAGCAAAACTGCCCATATCCCCATGCCGCACTCTAACAATCTACCTTATATACAGGCCACCATGGCCCATATGCTCATTTGAAGAGGACATATCTAGCCTCTTAGCTAACAACATAAAAGACTCATCCCAGGTAATTATTCTAGGAGACCTCAACCTAGGATTCAATGACCCGGATGACAAACAACTTCCCTAACCTGCCCAACAATGATTACACCCCAACTCTGGACTGACCATCATCTAATTGATTTCAGCTTAACACTTAACAAACAAACTAATAAAGACAAAATGATGGCACCCTCTCTTCCCACTAGATCGAAAAAAAACATCACACCTGACACCATCCTACCTCTTCTCTTCCCTGTGATTAATGCCTTGCCAAGCATTCCGACCCAGATATGCTGGTTTGCCACTATAATCACACTATGGCTAAGGTCCTATATACTATTGCCCCACTTAAGGTACGCAAGAGCAAACAACAAACAACAAACTCACCTTAACACCTGGTTCACCCCTCACCTTATGGAACTCAGGCTGGAAAAAAGGAAGTTAGAAACCACATGGCAACATTTCCCAACAGTAGAAAACAAACTAAAACTAAAACTCTGTACCAATAATTACAAGAAAGAAATTATCCAAACAAAAAAAAGAAGTCTACAATGAAAGAATCTCCAAAGCATGTTCCAATACTAAGCCACCTCTAATGATTCTGTTGGCATATGGCAACTGCTCCGTCAGGCCAAACCGCGCCCTTTAACCATTAATTGCATCTCTTAATTACAATGGCAATCCCATATTGGTCAAACACTAGGCTGTGCTGTTTCCTCTGATTCCATCCTTCCAATTCTGACTGCCCTTTGGGCTTGCAAGGTATCAATAATGGATATTATGGGGATTATCTCTAATTTGAAGAACTCTAGAGCAGCAGGACATGTCTGGAATTGTGGGCTGCCGCTCTGCACAATTATTCATATATATTGGAATAATGGGAGTAATACCACCATCATGGCAAACTAGCCATATATTAACCGTTCATAAAAAAGGAGCATGGTATTGCCCAAGTAATTTCAGGATGCTAGTAATGCTTGACACGTCATCTAAAATTTTCGCCAAAGTCCTTTTGCAGGAATTAAATTCATGGATATCTGAGTAACTAATACTACCCCCTAACCAAATCGGATTTCGTACTAATTCGAGTACTACACATGGGCTGTTGTTATTATCGACTGCTATTGAACACTCTTGGACTAGGCATAATTTGGATGTGTATTGTGCATATACCGATTTCTCTGCGGCATTTGACACCGTGCAGAGAAATAGGTTATGGCAAAAGCTGACTAACTGGGGCATTCCCCCTGGCCTTTTAAAGATGTTGATGCTGTTGCACTCAGACACCACTGTACGAATTCGTCTGAATACTGCTGGCAGATTGTCAGTGCCGATGCAGACATCCAGTGGGGTCAAACAAGGGTGTATGGTTGCCGCGATTTTATTTAACTTGTATTTGGCAGATATGGCTGGAGTGTTCGGAATTGCTGCTGCAAATCCTGTAAAAATGTCTGAGGTGATACTGGGGTGGTTAGCCTATGCTGACGACCTCATTCTACTTGACTACACACCAGTGGGTCTTCAGTTTATGCTGGATGCCCTAAGTAGTTACTGTACACTTAATGGTCTAGTGATTAATATTGAAAAAAGCAAGGTGATGGTATTCACAAAAATACGTTGCCCGAAAAAATATATGTGGTCTCTGAATGGTATATCCCTAGAACAAGTCAAATCCTACAAATATTTAGGGATCATCATTGATGATCGTATGACATGGTCCATTCAATGGACTGCTCTCCAAGCCCGATGTCAAACAGCCACTAATGCTTTAAGCATATTCATCTGCAAGAACAGCGGCAATTCGGTCTCTGCGATATTGACCATCTATACCGCTAAGATAAGATCAATAATATTGTATGCGATTATCATATGGGGACATAAATATATCAAATTGATTCTGCAACTAGAAGCCTCCTTGCTTCGAAAATTGTTCCGTTTACCACAATGTGTAAGCGTAGAATATCTATATCTTGAATTTAATATGACAGGTATCTCACATGTGTTTATTAATCACTGTGTACTAAATTTTGAGAAGCTGCTACATCTACGGACCAAAACCATCACTAGAGCCTATGTATCTGCTTATTTGCATCTGGTTAACCGTACTCTGTTTGGAGTAATGGTTGAATTGAAAAAAATTCATAACATGTGGGCTTGTCAACTGTCCCTAGATGCTCAAATGAGTGTTCACTCCGTGAAGGCAATTTTAAAAAAAGCCCTAAAAGAGGTTAGCCATGAACAGCACATAACTGATCTCTCAACAAAAACCAATAGTGGGGTCTATTGTAGTGAACACATATTGCATAGCCTACCTTCTAGTTACATTAATGCTTATCCTAGCCCACAAATAGTGAGGCAATATCTTTTATTGAAGTTTAATATCTCTGTAACACTTGAAAGTAAAGGCGCATACACGTGTATCCCACGTGATCGTCGTTATTGTCGCTTGTGTGGCATGAATGTAATTGAGTCGCTTAATCATTTATTAATTGTATGTGAAAGCCTATATGCACTTCGATATAGACATATGAAATCATACAATAATAATTTTAACCCTGATGAAATCGAAAGCCTCTGGACACTATTTATGAGAGGCAATGGCATAAACTTAATGTATTTTATGGTGATATTTTATACCAAAATTTTACAGATCGTTAATTGTCTTGAATGAGTATGTGAGATCATTGCAATACATGCCTATGAATTCCCTATATACTTGACAATCCCCATGGAGATGAATTAATAGGCCACTATTGTTTGTATTGTTTGTTTTTAATGTTTGCAACACATGCCTATGAATTACTTGAGTAACAATGAATTGACAATGTAATCGGCATGGAGATGAAGTAATAGGGCATTATTGCTTGTTTTTAAACATAAAATCGTAAATGGTTGTCTATTTTGAAATAATTCTGTAAATGTGAATGAAATGATATATAAAACATTTGTTTTGTTATACGTATATCAATAAAAAATGAAATACTAAGGAACTATTTGTGATCCTGCGAGAATTAGAATCGCCCATACCCCCAACGGACAACGTACCTAAAGACAAGCAATGGTGCACTAGCGTTCAAAATGCCCTAGCAAGCAAAATAAAAACACTACAAACTAAAATTGCAATACAAAAGGTTTCTCTCCCCTTGGCTGAAACTCCCACTACCACCACTCCTAATGACAAGCCTGATTTAGTTCCATTTAAATTCTCCAAAGTTTCCATTCAAATCATTGCCTCCCTAAAACCATCAAACTGTAAAGGTGACAACTGTTCAGCCCAAATAATTAAGGATGTGGCCAGATATCTAGCCCCCTTTATCTCTAAACTCATTAATGCCTCCATTTCATCTAATACTGTCCCAAGTAGCTTAAAATAAGCCTGGGTTCTACCCCTTCTTAAAAAACAAACGTTAGACCCGTCCATCCCTACAAACTACAGGCCTATCACAACAGTCCCATTCCTCCTTGAGATAATAGATAGAGTAGCCTATCTGCAAATTCAAAAGTACCTTGAGACCAACCAACTTCCAGGCTCTCGCCAATTGGGTTTCAGACCGAAGCACGGCACAGAGACAGCACTAATAGACCTCAAAGCTCAAATTAACGAGCTCAACAACAAAGGTAATACAGCTATGCTACTCCTCCTGGATCTGCCGGCAGCTTTTGACTTGGTGGACCATGCAGTATTATGCAAACACCTAGCTTGGGCTGCACACTTTTCAAGTGAAGCCATAGCCTGGGTCCAGTCCTTTTTAGATAACAGAAGCATGCTTGTCTTCTCCACCTCAGCATCAGCAGACCCAATTCAAACAACACGTGGCATACCTCAGGGCTCCTGTGTCTCACCAACCATGTATAATATCTTTACTAAGCCTTTATTTGACAAATTGGACAGACTGGGTGTCACCTACACAAATTACGCAGGCGATACCGAGATCCTCATTCCCCTTTCGGGCAATTTCACCTCAGACACAGCCTTAGTAAATGAAATTTACATCCTCATTCAGGCATGGAGGGCAACCCATAGCCTCTGCCTGAATGACGATAAAACGGAGATCCTGATCCTTGGCTCGGCCAATAACCTAAAAAAACTAGACAGTAACTATAGTGCCTTCAATATTGATGGTAACACAATTGCAGTCGCCAAAGAAGTGAACACACTTGGCTTCTATCTGGACTCCACGCTAAATCTAAATAAACAGGTAAACTCCTTGGCCTCATCCATGGTTTATACTGGCAAACCCATCAGAGCATGCAGACCTTTTCTCTCAGTAGCAAACTGCATTATGTTAGCTAATGCCCTTATCTTATCTAAATTGGACTATTGCAATGCACTGTACTTAGGAGCCAATAAATACATCATTAATAAATTATAAATATTGCAAGACAACACTCTTTGAACGGCCCTGAACATCCCTACTAGAGAGCATATATTTAATACTAGCAGAAACCATCACTGGTTCAAAATTAGCGATAGGATCCTCTTTAAAACTGTGTCATTAACTTTCAAATCCCTCAACAATGCAGCCCCTCCATACCTGAAGGAAAGAATAATTCGAAAAACTTCTGTATGACCCACTAGGTCATCCAACACCCAGATTCAGACTTAAAAAAACAGGAGGCAGCAGGTTCCCAGTAAAAGCAGCCCAATAATGGAATGCACTACCAGTTGTGCTCAGGAGGGATCAGTCTTATTACAGTTTTAGACACAACACCCGCAATTGGTTACGCCTTAATGACCACTAAACTTACAACTGCAGTTGTATGCTTATGTATATATTTCCTACCCGTACCTGTCGACACTTGTAACTAAGCCTCCATGTATTCTATGTACCCGTCTATACCTGTAACTAAGCTTTAAGTATTCTTGTGATGTTGTGCGCCCAGCTACCTAAGGGTTTGGTGTGCCCTACAAATAAATAAATAAACAAACAAACAAACAAACATGAAGTGCGAGGGAGGGGAAGGTGGGGACAAGTGCGCCCAGAACAGCAGGGGCCAGGGTTATGTGCAGGGTGGATGCCCATTTCATGGGGCATAATGCAGTAGTGCTAAGAAAAGTTCAGAGGCCCAGAGGCAAGTGCAGGACTGGTGGGGGAGCCTGGGACCTGTGGGCTCTGGAGGTGCACCAGACGAAAAGTCAGCTAGCTGTGCAGGTTGGGGAAGAGAAAGAAGGAGGGAAAGGATAGAGGGGAGAGGGAGAGAGAAAGAGGAAGAGAAAAGGAAGGCCTTGATGGAGAGAGGCAGGGAGGCTGTTCCAGAGGGAGGCACCTGGAGAGGATAAGGATCTATCCCCAAATCTCTGTTTGGAAAAACGGCTCACCTGCAGGGGGTTGGAGGAGGCAGAGAGGAAGGCTCTAGAAGGAGAGTATTTGGGAAGAGAGCATTGTAGATAGTAGGGGCCCTGGCCCCAGAAATCCTTGTGGACTATGCAGAGAGACTTGAAATTGATCCTTGCAGCCACAGAGAACCAGTGGAGTGATTTCAGCACCGGAGAGATGCAGTGCCTGGGCTTGAGGACAAGGATAAGTCTAGCATTCTGGATAAGTTGAAGGGGTCGGAGAGAAGAAGTAGGAAGATTGAGAAAGAGAATGTTTCAGTAGTCCAGTCTGGAGAGGACCAGGACTCTGGAGACAGTGAGCCTCTGGGGAAAGGTGAGAAATGTAGAATACCTCTGAGTAGGTGCAGCTGGTAGTGAGATTTTTGGACATGTCCGAGATGTGAGAAGAGAAGGAGAGAGAGGAGTCGAAGATGACACCCAGAATTTTTGCCTCACCGGTGGGTGGGTGCATAGGACCAAGGGAGGCCAGCTAGAGTGAAAGTGGAAAAGTGGGAAAGTGGGAGCGGGTGTCCCAATGAGGATGATGCCTACATCCTCAATTTCTGGACCTAATTAATACTTTTAGCATTGTCGACCATCCTTCTCTTCTGCTCAGTATCTCTAACCTTAGAATGTAAGGCATTGCTCTAGCTTGTATTCCTGGTCCCTGATTGTTTGTTCTATATTCCTTGGAATACATGTACCACTGAAACAATGCCTTGCCTAATCATTTAAAATTCTCCAGTTGCCTCTTTATGAATGATATCCAAATTTCCTTCTCCTACTCTGTCTCCATTTTGACCCGTGTTTGTCTGTGTTTGTCTGTGTTTTCCCATTCACCACTGGATGGCTATTCACTGTATTAACTCCTCCAAAACAAAAGTAATCTATCTTCCAGCCTCAAACACCCCTCCCATTTTTCACTAGCTAATTTAATTTCACCATTACCTCCTCATGCCTTCCGCTGAGTAATAAAACCTTGGCCTGAAGCTCCAGAACTTCAACAGCTGCGCATCCACTGCCACCTGAATTAATCTCCTGAATTGATGCAAGATCCGCCCCAGCTCACCTACCACTTCACCAAAATGCTGTTATCCACCCTGGTCCTCAGTCACATTCACTACAGCTCAAATCTCACACTAGGCATTCCAAAATATCCCTTTGTTTTTCGTTGTAAAGGTATCAACTTTGCAAAATGTACCCTTTACAACGGTATTGTACGTTTTGACTGTATCTAAACTGTCGCACGTACAAAAGGTCTAAAAATGCTACCACCAAATGTTTGAACACCAAACGTTTGAACCTTTGATGGTAGCATTGCAGGTAAGTAAAAAATAAATAAAAAAGACTGCGGGTGTGTCCCCCGCAACACCCCGCTCACTAATCGGTGTGGTATAGTGAGCGGGGTGTTACGGGGACACCCCTGCAGCACACCCGCTGGGTAAAATAAAAAATAAAAAACAGGTGCTGCGGGGTGTCCACATATGTTGACAGTATAGTGAGTGGGGGTTGTGGGGGAAACCCCTGCAGCCCCCGTAAAAGAAAAAGAAAAAAAAAGAAAAGGACCCTGCAGCGCCGGTTCCCAATCACGGGAGTGAACGGGAACTGGCACCACAGGGACTCAGCATGAAGAAAAAGGTAAGTGTGGTTTGTTTATGTTGGGGGTGTGTTGATGGTTTGGGTGGGTGGTGTGTCATGCATGTATTGTGGGTGAGGGTAGGGGTGGGTATGTATGTGTGTTTGCATGAGAAAGGTGCAAACATTTGGTGGTTCGCACTTTTTTCATGCAAATGTTCCGGCCGCGGCAAAAGCAGCCGCAGTCTGATCACGTACATCCTTTACAACTACCCCTCTCCTTCTCAAAATCTTCACCAAAACTATGGGTCATTCGCTTACATCCGCGAAATAGCGATTCCAGCCCACATCCTGGAGGCATACACACAAGGCATGCAGAAGGCCACAAAAGCATTGGGTTTCGCAGGAAAGTGCATGACCAAGTAAGGACTGACCCGGGTCGACATGGGGAAGGTGAAGGGGCAAGATGGTCAAAGGACAGGACAAAGAACCTCGTGGCGTGGCCATTTTGGAGGCAGGCCACCTATTTGTCCCAAACGCGGTTAAAGTGATTAACGCTGCAGGAAAGGGTTAAAAAGAATGCAAAAATATATCTGCCACCAGTCCTGTCCATGACACATCTGCACAGTTTATAACAAGTCCAGCGAGAGTTTCTAGAGCCTTTGGAAATGACTATAGACCTAAGTGTGCTGTATGATAAAATACATTGCACACTTGTTACATGTTGCACAACAGTTGCAACATGAGGAAAGGATTAAGGGAAACAAAGTCTCCCAGTACTGACTGTCTTAAGGGCATGGCAGTTTGCCATAAAAAGTGAGCGAAAGCCCAGAGGAGTGCAGCTGAAGGCTGTGCTTCTCTAGCAGAGAAGGACGTATTGGAAGCGGCCTCTGTGTGCAGTGGAAAGCGAGGTGCAGCTTGACACATTGACACATTGACCTGGAGCACGTAGGATTGCGCTCGTAGGTGCTTTCCTCTAATCCTCGGCTCGGATCGGCGTTTGGCGAGATTGCGAGATTGCGAGCGAGCGAGCTAGAGTGGAGGAGCGCGAGGGAGGCAAGGAGGCTCCCTGCACCTTGCACTCAGTACAGCTGCCCAGCAATACAGCTACTCGGTGGCCCTTGGTAGCACTCGGTGGCCCTCCGTACTGGCCTCCGGTATCCCATACCCTCCTTCTGACCTGCCCGCTCCACGCTGAGCTGCCGTGGTACCTGCCGGGAGAGGACACTCCCTGGAGGACAGGTGGGTATGCGCAAGAGGGACCGCGAGGAGTGGGGATCAGGAGTTTGGAGGTCAGGTTAAGTGGGGCCAGTATCCCTTGGCATCCGCTCCCCTAGGGAACAGGATGACTTGCAGAAGGGGAGTGTGAGGAGTTGGAGGGGTCCAGCGTGGCTGGAATAGGAACTATATTTTCTGCTTGCACACCCGGAATTGGTCCTGGAGGTGGCTGCTCTGGGGTGGCAGTAACCTTTTAGGCGACTGCTGATACTAAGGATTACATTGAGGGTCGCATTCCCCCATACCCGGGCGCCTTCAGCTCTTTGCACGTAGGGGTTACCTGCGGAGTACCAGTCAGTGTTTTGGCTGCCCGGAGACTGTGGGCTTTAGGCCTTGGATCCGGGTAGAGAAGAAAACAAACGCTGTCTAAGTAACAACAGGACGTACCACTCAATTAACCTTCGAGTGAGAGATTGCAGGGATTAACTTCTTTGTGCCCGCAAATTTTGCCCCGAGTAGTACTTCTGCCACTGAGGCAGGATTCTGACAAAGAAACCTCCTACGGTTTGTGTAGTCACTCTGCAGACATGCAGCGGGGGAAAAGAGCTCCCCAGTCGAATTACAACCTGCGGAAAAGCAAGGCACAACCTTTGAAGGAAGGCAAGAAGAATAACAAGAAAGGCAAAAAATGCAAGAAGAATACAATAAACCCTGTGCCTGTGGCGCAAGGAGCTATCACAGACTTTTTTGGTGTGAATCCACCACCGGAAATAAATTCAACAATTAATGAGGAAACAGCTGTACCAGGCTTAAATGGCAGCATCTCATTAAATTCCACGAACTTTGATGATATTGATAATAATTCATTACTAGACCTCTGTTTGAGTATTCAGAGAGGAATGTCATCACAGAATCCACAGAGGGCAGCTAACAATTTAACTCACCAGAAAGAAAGCACAAGATTGGAGGCGCTTAATCCCGAGGGTAGCAGTGGTCGCCTGTCTGCCTCTCCAAATCTAGCGATGGCTTCCATGGAGGATGGCCCTGAAAATGAGGTTGAGGACGAAAATAGTCCGTTCACCAGTATTACGGCGATAGCTGAGCTTCAATCGTCGGTAGCCTCTCTACAATTTGCGCTCAAAATACTTCTGCAAATGTCAGGGCGCATACTGACAAACACTAACACCATCACGATGGCACTGGACCTTAAGGACTTCCCTCGAGACGAGGTGGAAGTGAATCTTTCGGATGCGATGCATATTGTGGAAGAGATGGAAGAGCCGGAAAAGATTCTTGAGGAAGCTGCTGAGTATCCTGTACCTAGTGGTAATGCCCTAGAGGAGGAACCTCCAGTAGCAAATGTAGAAGACCCAGAGACAGCACAAAGTCCTGGGACTTTTCCCACACGGAAACAACGTAGACTAGCCAAGAGGGCACTCAAAAACAAGAACGCGTCAACGAGTGCCCCACTTCCTATCGCGGGACCACAGTCTGCCCCTGAAACTCGCTCCAAAAAAGCCAGACAAAGACTGGCACGAGCGGCGGCTTGAGCTACAAAGGCAAAGGGGTCTGTCAGACTGGCTAGTACCGGGAGAGAAGTCTAGTGTGGTGGATTTAGAAGAAGTGTCACTGGTGGATTCTGAGCAAGGCCTAGACTACAGTGCTACTCTATATCCTGAGGATCTCCTAGGGTCGGGGGTAGTAGGAGAATCACCTGAGCCTACGCGGCCCGTACAAAGAAGCTCAGATGAGGAATGTAATTTGAATCGCATCTGTTTCATTAAGAATCTCTATCCTAGTGGAAAAATTCCCTGGTTGTCACGTTCAGAGTTCTTAACCAGACTCCACTATATTCCTCAACTTCGAGTTATGAAATCTGATGACTTCTTGTTTATCAAACCCCTACAGGTGCCTAATTCCCATGTCTCTGCCATACACTGCACCTTTTTGGCTTCTGTGCAAATGATTAGAAACTTTAAAGAACTGATAGCGGTAGATATTGCCATTGATGTTGATCCGCAGGAGAGGGACTCAAATGAGGAACTAGAGGCTATTGATACACAAGCCCCCACAGCTAATGAAACCAAATCGGTGTCACTGGAAAATTCTGCGTTGACTGAAATACAACAAGCTCTTAAAACACTTCTGGAAGCTCTCCCGCGAATCATACAGAACCATTGACGTTTCTCTCTTATTTCGTGGAACCGCCGAGGCTTTGTTCATCTTTTGAGACCAGAGGGATCAGTGGATTTACTGTCTAAGCACAGTTGCATATGTCTCCAGGAAACATGGACATTGAATCCACTACTGCTTGATGGTTTTGTAGTATACCAGTCACTTGCCAAAAGGGGGGATAAGGGTCACCCATTTGGGGGATTACTCACAGGGGTGGTTAACACGGTTAACTCTCGGACGATACAGTGCAAAGCTGCTGATTATCTTCTGGCGGTAGAGGTGGATTATCCAAATGAATATGGACAAAGTAGATTCCTATTGATTAACCTTTATAATCCCCCTGGAGCATTGTCAAGAGAACCACTACAAGATGCTATACAGGAGTTATTGTCATCTTGGACACAGAGGTCTGGTAACATAGCGGTAGTGGCTATGGGGGACTTTAATTGTCATATGACGGGTGATCACCTGGTATCTCCTAATCCCGTCCTGAGTGAAAAATGCTTGATGACCCATGGGAGAAGGGAGAGTGAAGGGTTGGGGTGGTTGCAACTGTTTGACACATGGGAATTAACCATGATTAATGGTCGAACATTGGGTGATCGGCCGGGGAAACATACATGGACTAATGGCACATCGTTCAGCACTCTGGACTTCATATTTGTGTGCTCCGAAATGCAGTCCAGAGTCACTGACATGAGTGTAATGCCCAATAAATGGAGCGACCATGCGTTGCTTCTTTGCTCACTCCGCCTCCCTCTCCCCTCCGCCTCTTATTTGAACATTGGGAGCATTCAAACCAATTGCTCAGGATCCAGAATAGTCTGGTCAGAGAGGAACATTAGAGCGACCATAGAAGCACTCAAACCTGCCGCTGATTGGACTCACTTCGAACAGATGACTGCTAATGATATAGAAGAATGGATCCTGGGATTCTCGGGTTTACATGCCACTATAAAAAAGAGCCATATGTTAAAACTGGGAGGTACAATACTCCCCTACAATAAGGGTATACGTGATGCCAAGAGAGGGCTAAGAGCAGAGATTCGGGGTCTCAAGCACTTGTACATAGTGGGAGCCACCTATTATGATAAAGTCAGAAAAGCCAAAAATAGATATATAGCCTGTATTAGGAACATCAAAACAATAGAGAGGAATAATAGAAATCAAAGGCTTGTCAAAACCATCTGCTCTAGAAACTCGCGTAATATATGGCTACTTTTAAACGAGAATAGAGAGAAGGTTAAGGGCCATTTAGTCAATCCAATTGGTGAGGAAGTATGGGTTAAATTTTTATTAGGTCGTAATTCTGGAGAGGCGGATGATCCTAATATACCTGTAGAGAAGGCTCCCTTTCCCCCGCCTCTTGATGTCTCAGAGGAGGCCATATATAATAAAATAGCCACACTTAAAGCTTCCAGAGCCCCAGGCCCTAATGGGCTGGCCATTGTATTAATTAAGAACTACCCTGCTTTTTGGGCACACCTCTTCTCTATTCTTTTTAAAAAAGTCCTAGCCCAGGGGACGACTCCCCGCTCATGGCAAACAGCTATTTTGGTGCCGGTGTTCAAAAAGGGTAGCCGTATAGATCCAAATAACTACAGGCTCCTTTCCATGCTTGACACCACGGGAAAACTTTTTGCAGCATTACTGCTTATTGAACTACAGAAGTGGGTGGAACAGACCAACATTCTTAGCAAATTCTAATGTGGTTTTCGCCGAGACTTCTCAACCACTCATAATCTTTGGGTGATGGATACGCTCTGTACGCGGGCGCTTAGCAAGGGGCAGCCCCCGCTTTATGCGCTGTATATTGATTTCAAGGCTGCCTTTGATTCCATCCCAAGAGTAAGGTTGTGGACTAAGCTGGAAACCATGGGCTGTCCGCCAGGTCTTCTATACTATCTAAGACAGTTGCATCACAATACAACGGTGTGCCTCAGATTAAACCAAGAGGGCAGTATGACTAGACAGGTGAGACAGAACAGGGGGGTCAAGCAAGGATGCGTAATGGCACCCCTGGTTTACAATTTATACGTTTATGATATTCCAGCAGTACTTGCCGAGGCAAACAACTGCCCAGCTAAAATTGGGGAAGCACTGTGCACTGTCTTAGCATACGCAGACGACCTGGTCATTTTTGATAACACAATAGCTGGTATTGGGCGCTCTGTGATTACTCTATGGGACTACGCCAAGATCAATGGCTTGACCATTAATCTAGACAAGACAAAGGTGCTCAGATTTACGAGGAAAAGAGTATCCCGAGTCGAGCTGTGGGTGTATAATAACAATATACTCTATGCGCCATCTTATCGGTATCTTGGTGTTGAAATTGAACCGCTGGGCGAATATTCCCTGTGCAGACAAGGACGTATAACCAGGGCGCAGCAAGTAACAGCATTAATAACGTCATTTACCTGCAAGGTAACCTGCAAGGTTACCGGTTTTACCCTATGTTGCGCCCATATTTGTACCTCTGCCCTACCATAAGGCTCAGACGTTTTATTACTCTGTTCCGTTTGGAGCAATTACCCACTCTGTATAATTTAGGAGCCAGGAAAAAGATCCCTGCTATTGAGCGAGTTTGTCGTTTATGCAAATTCCCTGAATGCCTGGAGACCGCTAAGCATTTATTGACCGAGTGCTCTATATTGGGTTCCTCAATCTCTAAATATCTTGGGGAATTTGTGCATGATCCTCAAACTATATGTGAAAGAGCATTCTGGCTCTACTGCACTAATACTTCCAACATGCATCTGTTTATTGCGCTGTATAATGTGTGGCTGCAGACTGAAAAAGTTATGGGCGCCTTGATTTGAAACGTCTTAATAGGGTGGGTCAACTGTTATTTGAGTTATTCTGATTAGGAAGAGGTCCCACATCTCTTACACAGTTAATGGGTTTTGAGGCATGGTGTCTCTTGTAGAGGTGTATAACTCTTGCATAAGTCACTACTACGCATGTGCTAATTTGTAGGCAAGGATAATTTGCCATATATTATTGCTTTTTCACTTTTTTTCCCTGAGTATTTAGATGTATGTAAAGGAAATATGTATTGATGTATATTTATGCCTTATTTTAAAGAGTATATTTTAACCTATGTAATTTGTAATATGTGTAAAGTTTGAATTATTTTCAATCTGTATCACAACAAAAGTATTATTAGAGTCAGTCAATGGTGTCTAAACAGCAGCAAAAAGTTTGGGGGTTGACACATGGAGGGAAAATTACATACAATTATGAAATCTTTCCTAACACTCACCCCTCCCAGACTAAGGACAAGGGGAACTAATCCACCCCTGGATGAGTTTCTTGTTCAGGTTGGTTAAACATTCTGGACAACCCATCAGCATTGCAATGTTGGACACCTGGCCTATGCTCAATAGTGAAGTCAAAGCCTTGCAGACTTATGTACCACCTAAGCAACTTTGGATTATCTCCCTTCATGTTCATTAGCCACTTTAAGGGCTTATGGTCAGTTTTCACAGTGAAGTGGGTCCCATAGAGGTAGGGTCTCAGCTTCCTTAGGGCCCACACAACAGAGAAACACTATTTCTCTGCTGTGGACCACCTGAGCTCTCTGTCCTTAAACTAGCGACTAATGAAGCCAATAGGGTGTTCCTTACCCTTCTCATCTACTTGTGATAGTACAACTTCTATCCCCGTGTCAGAGGCATCTGTCTGCACAATAAAAGGGCTTTGGTAATCAGGGCCCTGAGAACAGGGGCCTGGCACAAGGAGTTGTTTAAGCCATTGAAGGACTTCCCGCACTCTTCAGACCAAGTTACCTTCTTGGGTTTCTTTGGAGTAGTGAGAGCAGTCAGAAGGGCAGCTATGGTACGTCTGCCATGACATTTCTGTAGTACCTAGTGAGTCCCAAAAAGGCTCTTACTTGGGTATGTGTAGTGGGGGTAGGCCAGTCTTGTGCTCCACCTCCTTCATGTCCAAGGTAGACCACTGATCCTTGTCCAATCTGGCACTTACTGACCTTTATAGTCAAGTGGGCTTTCTGAAGAGCCTGTAACATGGTCTTCCCAGGTGGCACTGATAACTGCTAAATCATCCGGATATGCAAGACAGAATTCATCCAACCCATTCAACAGATGATTCGGAAGCCTCTGGAAAGTGGCAGGGGCATTGTTCCACCCAAAGGGCATTACCCTGAACTGGTAAAGACCCTCTGGTGTTGAGAAAGCTCTCCTTGGCATATCTGCAAGGGCTATTTGCCAATAGCCTGCAGTGAGGTGAAACATGTTGAGCTACTTGGAGGCATCCAAAGTATCCACCAGCTCATATGCTCTAGGCATGGGGTGTGCATCTGTCTGGGTGACAGCATTCAGAGCCCTGTAATCCACACAGAACCTCGATTCAGGGGTACCTCCCATTGGAACCAAAACCACTGGGCTGGACCAAGTACTACTGGAGGGTTCAATCAACCCAAGATCCAATATGTTGTTGACCTCTGTTTTAAAGTAAGACCTTACTTTGTCCGACATTCTATATCCCCTACTTTTGGTAGGTACACTGTCTCCTGTGTCAATGTTATGTTTGCACCAAGTTGTCAAACCAGGGGACTGTGAAAACAAGGGGAAACCTTGCCCAAGCAAACTTTTCACCTCAGCCTGTTGATCAGAAGTCATGTGAGGGGCCACTTGGACACCCTCAATGGAGCTGTCTGAAGTACTGCTTTGGAACAGGTCAGGACAGGAAGAGGTTCTGACTCCTCTTCTTCAACATCTGAAGCCAACAGCAGTGCCACATTTCAACCCTTGGGATGAAAGCCTTCAGCCTATTTCATGGAACACCTTTGGAGCCTGACCAGCCCTTCCAAGGTCCACTAAATAGTTGACCTCACACAGTGACTCCACCACTGTGTAAGGGCCTGACCATTTGTTCTGTAAAGCTCTAGGCCTTATATGATTCATGATCAGGAGTTGCTGACCAGGTGTGAAATTGATGAGGGAAGCCTTCTGGTCATGCAAACAGATCTTGCCCTGCCTTCAACTTTTCACTAGCCAGATCCATCAGGAGTACCATCCTTTTTCTGAGCCCTAGCATATAGTCCACTACGTTGGTAGTAATGGGGGGAGTGGGCATCTCCCATCCCTCCTTGACTATGGCAAGGGTCCCCTTACAGGGCGAACAAACAGAAGTTCAAAGGGGCTGAAGCCAACACCCTCTTGTGGTACTTCTCTGTAGGCAAACATTAAGCATGGCAACAGAAGATCCCATTATCTTCTTTGAGGTTCTTCCAGAGCCCCAATTATGCTTATCAAAGTCCTGTTAAACCTTTCAACCAGACTATTGGTCTCCAGTGGAATGTGGATGAAAACTTATAGGTGACACCACATTCCTTCCACATGGCCTGCATATACTTGTACATAAAGTTGCTGCCCCTATCAGACACAACCTCTTTAGGAAGCCAACCCCAGTAAATATGGCAAGCACATTTTTTGCAACTGACTTGGCAGTCACAGTTTTTAAAGGGATGGCCTCAGCATACCTAGCGGCATGGTCGACCAGCACCAGGATAAACCTATTGCCTGAGGATGTTTGGGGGTCAAGGGAACCAACGATGTCAATCCCTACCCTCTCAAATGGTACCCCCATGACTGGGAGTGGTACCGATGGAGCTTGGATTCATGAGCTACTCTTACCAGATAACTGGCAGGAGGCATAACTCCTTTGCTTGGTTCTCTTGATTCCAAGGTGACCAGCAAGGGGCACTTCATGTGCCAGCTGCAGGAGGAAGGGTCTTACAGCAAGGGGAACCACCAACCTCCTATGGTCTACTTCTGTAGACTCTGTAGGCTCACTGTACAGGAGCCCACCTTCCCAATAAATCCTGTGCTTCCCAAGAGGTTCACCCTCAAGCTGGGAGCAGGCCTGTCTCCTTAGGCCTTCCAGAGATGGGCACTCACACACGTTGGCCCTTACTAAATTCTTCCCTGTCAGGACCACCTTCTAGTAACAAATCATTTAGTTCAGGATGGTCATTTGGCTCAATTACTTCACCATGTCCTCGTCAGGTCCTGGTGATTGACCAACTACCTCCACCTCAGTGGTAAGTGAGTGAGGGGGAATGTTTTCTTTCCCTCTTTTGGATTTTCTTACTCCTTTAGCCTTGGGTTTCTCCTTTGGCCGGGGCATTGCAGTGGTTTTGGCCAGTGCTGCCCTTGTTTGAGACCTTGTGCAGGGTCTTCCAGCTGTATCTCCCACAAGCCCTAAAGCTCTGAGATCATTTCCCAGCCAGACCTTTCCTGGGACACTCCTCTATATGCTCACTGGAATCCTGGCTGCTGTACCATTGATAGTAAGATTTACAGGTATTACTGGGAACATTAGAGGTGGACATCAGCCAACTTAGTGGGTACCAGGGGAGCTCTGGCAACTTCCTCTGGGTCTGCCAAAGTAGAATCCACTACAGTTCGACTACACCCACTATCCCTAAGATCTAAAGTATCTACTCCATTGATCAGCACACTGTCTTTAAAGTAGTGATTGATATCTGGAATCCTAGTATAAGCCTCTGAGACTTTAGCTCCCAGGAACCCAGGGAAACTAAAACTACCTCAGCTTCTATCACACTGGGGAAGGAGTTTCAGGAGGAGGATACCCCTGTAATCTCCACTTCCTCATAGGAGGAGAAGGCCAGATTAGCAGAGTGTACCCCCAAGGTTTTGACCTTACATCTGGGACCCTCCTTCACAGGGTCAGTTGCTCCAAAAAGCAAAACAACATCCACTGTGTCTGTTTACATAGGGAGGCTTACTATAACCAGAGTTCTGTTGGAGGCTGTCCTCCACTACCCTGTGAGTTCTCTTGTGTCTTATCCTTATTTTTCCTGTTGTGGCCCTTCTTGGAGGACGTTTTATCAGATTCTCCACCCTCCTTATGTTAGTACTTTTTCACCTCCTCCTGCTTACCAGGATGAGTCTTGTCCTTGTGGGACACTCTATGTGACACCCACAAATCTGCTGTATGGCAATCTTCTTAGGGTCTAACTCCTTTGAATCTGCTGAGTGCTGCTTAAGCTCAGGGGAAGAAGATGCAAAATATGTTCAAGCATGACAAGGCATATCAGACCTTCAAATGTAGAGACCTTATAAGCTTCAACCCAGCCAGTCAAGTTTTCTAAGGATTCAGTTACATAAGATGCCCAAGTACCACCTTCTTTCTTTTTGTACTCTCTGAATCTTTTTAAGTATTGGACAGGAGTCTTTCCAAACTTTAAGATGAGAGTTTGCTTCCACATTGCAAAATCTGCTCTCTCAGCTTTTGACATTTCCATAATGGCACTGCAGCCAGAATGGTGCAGTCTGATAAGTAACCAGGCAATTTTATCAGCATTGTCAACTTGTTGAACTTCACATGCATACTCAAATGTATTCAGCCAGTCCATAATGTCATTCTTTTCCTCATACACAATGAGCAGATCCTTAGGAAACCTTGGATGAAAGGAGGACCCAGACCCATGTCCAGAATCCTTGGATCCATTGGCAACCTGAAGCTTGGCCAGTTCCAACTGGTGATCCCTGTCGTTCTGTTTTTCTGCCTGCTCTATCTTCAGTTTGGCCATGTTAAATTCAAACTCCTTCTGCCTAAACATCATTTCTTGTTTCTTGAATTCAAGTATGGCCTCACCTTCAGCACTGTCAGAGGAAGTATTAGACATTACATCCTCCAAATTCTCATGGTCTCTATGAATCAGTGCAGTGGCAGAAATACCAGTTCTGCCAATGAGAGCAGCCCCACCCTCTTCTGCACTGTCATCAGACTATTGGCACTAAGCTGAGCTTCTTGCCAGTCCATGATTCTTTGGATCATTTCCATTTGTGTGCCTTGAGCAGAGATACCTCTCTCAGCACACATCTTTCTCAATGTTTCAGACTTAGAAGTATTTAAAGTTAACAAGGTACTTGTTTCCATATTGTAAAATAGGACTATGGCCTTTTTCAGTTATATTACAACAATTCACTATGTGTCTTGGTAGGAATAACTCAAAATGCCTTCACTAGTGTGCAACACTGGATATCTTCAGTCCTATCCCACCGCTGTACACCAATTTGTTAAGATGGATTTCTGAACTCTGACCTGGAGGGGCAGGGATTCAGAAGGCCAGCCTAGTTTCTTGGAACAGGGTAACCTCTGGACAAGCCAGACCAATTAGCGTAGCTATGGCAGGTGGTCAATACTAAGTCTCAGGAGGGGTGAGGGTAACTGAAGGACCTCAATGAGCACACAGAGCAAGGACACTTACAAATTACTCCAGACAGGTGTTATATCAAAAATATAGACACATCTATTACAAGGCCTTTGTAACATAGACCATAGCAAAAGAATCACAGTAACACTAAGTAGACTGACACATCACTATCAATACAATGGGCCTCATTACGACCCGGTATGGTAACCATGGAGCTATTTGTGCCATGGTTGTCACCGGTAAACTACCGGTTCCGCCATGGTGAATGGCTGAATAACTGCCCCATTTCAAGGTTGGCGGGGGCGGTAATTCCCCATTCACCATGGCCCTTCCCCATTCCCATTTGAGCCCCCATAGGGCTCAATGGGAATGGAGAAGGTGGTAATTACAGTACCGCAAATTGCGGTACCGTAATTAACTCCAAAGTCCCTTTGCGGGTCCCGTCCTTAATGGCTGGTAAAACCAGCCGTTAAGGGAGGACCCGCAAAGGGACCTCGGAATAGGACGGTAAGGGATTACCGGTACCGGTGCCCTTACCGGTACAGGTAATCCCTTACCGCCTGGGTCGTAATGAGGCCCAATATATATACAATTGGGGTCTAAAGGGTTAAATGCACGAAATATGTTGACAACCTAGAGGGGAAGGAAACAGGCAGTGCAGATATTCTTTAGGACCAGTTCGACATCAAAAATACACCTAAGTAAGAAGAGAGCCCTAAAAAGGGAGCCTTATGCTCAATAGTACATGCAATGCAAGCGCATGCGGTTGTTCCAATAGATAAAATAGGGTCTCTTCAGGGGTCTCTAGCAGCTCGGGAATGTGGATGAGGCGATGCAGAACTAGTTCCCACTATTCAAGAAGGACCACCACTTGAAGGCAGAGGCAGTTCGAGAGTTTGGGATGGAGTCGCTATTTTGCATAAAAATGCATTAAAATTTTGCTATTTTGCATAAAAATGGTCCTTGAGCTAGGGGCCACCAGTTTGGGTATGGAGTACTCACCGGTCCATGATGCAAGTGGACCCAAACTTAGCCTGTTCAATCCACTTCGCTTGCAGGTTTGAATGCGGCAAAAAGGATGTCTCGGCACCTTTCAGTTCCTGAGATACTGCGATGATTCCCAAACGAGACAATGGCAATTTCTCTGCTCTGGGTGGATGAATCGACCCAGTTTCACTGCAGCGGACTTCAGGGCAAGAGGGTCACAAATGCAGCAGACTTGCAAAGGATGTTGCCGTGGCAGGGCAACACGGTAACCACATTTTGCTCCAGTCCTGGAGCACTCGTCTCACTTCTGACCTGGGAATGCCAAGTGTACGAAATTCGGTGTGAGGGTGCCAGGGATACAGAGCTAGCAGTATGCCAAGGTTCGAGGGCCTCCACGAAACAGTGGTGGTGACAGAGCAAAGCAACTGTGTAAGCTTGTCAGTCCACTGGTTGGCCCAGGGACACTTCTGAGAAAGCTTACTTGCAGGGTTTGATGAAGCTGCCAAGAACAATTGGTCCCACTATTCCAATTGGTCAAAGCATCTTCACAGACCTTCTAGGATGACGAGATGCAGAGGGGTCCCACGGGACAACAGCGGGCTCAGGGTGCCAAACCTTCCAGCAGGTCATCAGCGGTTCCTCGACTCGGCTTGGTCTTGCAGGATACTTGGATCCTATCCTTTGTTCAGTGAGAACTTCGGAGATCGACATGGTAGTGGTGTTTTCAGCCTCCTCTTATCCAAAGTTCCCTTCGTGCCAAAACGGAGAGGACCCAATGGGAGATCTGCTCACAAGCACACACTCCATACATGGACCAATCAGAGACCACGTTTGTCCCAATCATTCATGGCACTCCAGACTCTCAGGCACCCGGGATGAGTATTGGAACCAGACGCTCCAGACCACATCCTGGAGGCATACACACAAGGCATGCAGAAGCCCATGAAAGCATTGGGTTTCGCGGGAAAGTGCATGACCAAATAAGGACTGATTTGGCTTGACTCGACCTGGGGAAGGCGAAGGGGCAAGATGGCCAAAGGACAGGACAAAGAACCTTGTGGCGTGTAGGATATTTTGTGGAGATTTGGGGCCTGACAGTATTTTATTACCGCCGAAAAATAACTTAGCAATAATCACTCCTTGTATTCAGATTTGGCCATGCGCAACAATAATACAGTGGACATGCATTATTTCAGCACCCAGACATGCATATTTGGTATGCGTGGTTGGTATGCGTGGTTGGTGGTATTTTGGTGAGCATAATTCCCTTGTTTTATTTGTGGCCCCAATGTCCAGAATCCCTTATCTTTGCTTAGATTTTTCGTGTAATCACTAGAGAGACCTCAGACCTACATTTTAGGAATACCACATTTTCAGTGTTAGTGTTAGTGTGCCACCATGGGCGATCTCACTGACTTATTTACGACAGAGAGCTATATGTGGTAATTTTGTGGTAATTTCCACTACCTTATATACGGTAGGGAACTATGTTCAGAGAGTCCCTCTTCCTGTTGGCTCATGTACCTCCAACGAGCTATGCTACAAACAATCACTCTCAACTGTCCATACTGAATATGATCATGCACACATCTGTCTTAAAATGACAATTGCATTGTTTAAAAATCTCCCCTCATCATCAGCACTGTATTGGTAAATAGAAGACACACCACCCGTCTGCTTTCAAATATTTTTCTGTATTATAAAAGTTGCATTTAAACACGATCTCACTCTTTACAGAAATAAATAAAATAGCACAGTAACAGCATTGTCTATGATACACTGGAAAAAAAGTGGCGGAGAACAGAACACAATTTGCAACATTAACCTGTGATTAAGGCACCGGAATCTCTTTTCCTACTCTGACTGAATATTCTCGTACACACTCAGCTCCCACACTTATGTAATTACCTTATCTGTTCAGAGTTTTCTTCAGCTGTTCTCTTTCTGAATGTGGCTCCCTTGAAGATTAACCCCAGTGAAAAGGAGCGCCTTTCCTTCTCAAACCGGGGTCATTGCCTGGAATTCTCAGCTTTTGCAGATAGGAATGCTCCAACCAGGAAAAAATAGGTCCTTCTCCCAGCTCTGCCAAATCTTGACTGCCCTTCTCTCTCCTCAAACTCCCCCCAGCAAAACTCTGATCACTCCCTCTAGCATGATACTTGCTATGACGCTGCTCCAATCAGAATCAATCATGCCATCTCCTCCTTCTCTACACAATGGCTCATTTTTATAGTAATACTTTGTAACCAACTGATTTCCTGTTCTTTCGACCTTTTTTTTTTTCCTGTAATTATGTGGACAGGGCAGCAGAGAAAAAAAAAATGGATGTGCGTTTAAAAGTTCACTTTCAGAATAGGCCTAATTCTGCAGTGGAGACACATTTTTATTAGTGGATTATGTTTCATTAGTCAGGTTAGTTATAAGTAATGTTAGTTATTATTTTCAAATGTGTCTCTCGCACCATAGGCATTTCAGGTGAAAAATAGTGTGCATTTTTGAATGTGCACGTGTGCTTTTAACTGTAAAAATAGATTTGCATCTTATATGTTAAAATCGTTTTTGACTGAATAGCCTGTCTTTCCTTGTTAATCTGGTAACACATATAGCAATGCACCGCACCCTTGTGGTGGTGCTGCAAAAAAAAATTGCTACCTGTGCAGTAGTGCTGTGCTCTGTGCTGTAACACGCCAAATATCCTTACAGGCGTGGCCATTTTGGAGCCAGGCCACCTATTCGTGCCAAACACAGTTAACTCGGTTAACATGACAGGAAAGGGTCAAAAAGAATGCTAAAAGATAGCTACCACCAGTCCTGGCCATGACACATTTGCACAGTTCATAAAAAAGTCCAGCGAGAGTTTCTAGGACCTTTGGAAATCACTAAAGACCAAAGTGTGCTGTATGGTAAGGTACATTGCACACTTGTTACATGTTGCACAAAAGTTGCAACATGAGGAAAGGACTAAGGGAAACAAAATCTCCCAGTATTGACTGTCTTAAGGGCATGTCAGTTTCCTCATAAAAAGTGAGTGAGAGCCCAGAGGAGTGCAGCTGAAGGTTGTGCTTCTCTGGCAAAGTCAGTCAATAGTGTCTAAACAGCAGCAAAAAGTTTGGGGGTTGACACATGGAGGGAAAATGACATACAATTATGAAATCTTTCCTAACAATTACAAGTCAGCCGGTCCGGAAACAACGGTGGCGGTAAATCCGTCTGATCTGGCCGGATTAACACCACCCGCCTTCAGGCAGACATGGTAACACCGGCTCTGTCATAGACGGAACCAGTGTTTCCATGGTCCCCATCGCCATGGAGTCTTATGGGACTCCATGGGAATGGGGCTTAACAGAATTCCGCCTCCAGAATTGTGGGTCACCAGGGTTGTAATGCCCCAGTGATTCCGGCAATCATGGAGGTGGAATGGAATTATCGATCCAGCGGCAGCCTGCCTGTTTTTTTCAGCACAGCTACCACCGAACTCGTAATGAGGCCCATTGTTTTTGTAGGAGTAGTTTTGGGCTATGTTGTACAGGCACATGTTGACCAAACCATTACTTCTGTTTGGACAGTATGTGTCAATTAAAATTATTTTTTAAAATGTCCTGGCTGTTAGGATAATTTGTGGCTATTGTTTCCATCTCTTGGTAGGATTTTAGTACCCTTTTCCGTGATGAAGCTGGATCAAGGTTTAGCCAGACAATGTTTTCAGATTTCCCATATAAGGGTGTGCATGTTAAATGGTCTGTAGCTTCATAGCACCACCATTCTCTATGGGAGAGCATGTTTATACCGAAGCTGTAAAATCTTTTTGACATGGATTTGTTAGATAATGTGTCATCCCAGTGGTCTTTTTGGTCTGTCTTCTCAGCTTTGCTACGACCTGCAGTGACATATCCTGTAACTGCAGTGGACTTTTATGCAATGTATTATATATATATATATATATATATATATATATATATATATATATATATATATATATATATATATATATATATATATTCAGTGAAAAAACTTTGTTAAATGGACGTTATGGTTCCAAGTAAAACCGAAAAACCCTTGAAATTCGGCAGTTATGTTAAGCTAAGCAACCATAACTCGCGCCACCACCGTGCACTGCTAAGACTAACACCCAGGACATCAAAGATGACATCACAAATCCCTAATTCTCCTGTTTTTGTTTCCGTTTCTGCCCCAGCTTCCCAGTCATAATTGTGTATATATATGAAATAAAGTTACTTTTCTTATATTGTGTTGTAATTACTTTCAGTTCCTTGTAATAAAACCAATTTAGGTGTCCACGGACACCGCGGTTGTTCGGAAATGTTCGTAAAGAAACGAAAATGTAACTGTCCTGAGGACACTACATCTGTCCGTAATGTTCTCATGCAAGTTCAAAATGTTCTAAGAACACTCGTAGTGTCCTGAAATGTTCGTAAAGAAACAAAAATTAAAGTGTTCTAAAGAACATTATATCTGTCCGTAATGTCGCTATCAACTTAAAACTGTCCTAAGAACACGATTGGTGTCCTGAAATGTTTGTAAATAAACAAAAATGATGTGTCCTGAACAACAGTACAACTGTTCGTAGTGTTCGCTACCCAATTGAAAGTGTTCTAAGAACACAATTGGTGTCCTGAAATGTTTGTACATGAACTAAATTACAAGTGTCCTGAAGAACACTATATCTGTCCTTACTGTTCGCTACCAAGTTTAAACTGTTCTAAGAACACACGCGGTGTCCTGAAATGTTCGTTTCACGTGTGACGCACTTTTAATTACTTCAGAACCCGAACAGTGTCCGTAGGACATCAATGCGCATGCGCTAACCAATCTCCGTGCACTTGGTGTCCTGCGGACAGGCGCTTCCTTCGCAGACTAGTTCGCAAACAGATCATATGACCGCGCCCACGCTCATCGTGTGTCCTGAAATGCAGACACTGTTCGTGTCCCCGAACAATTTAAAAGTACATTTTCAGTTAATCCATAATATTTTTCAATAAAATCTCACCATGCCACAAGTCCCACATAGCAATCTTGAGTTTCTATATACCTTTTGAAACTTTCCGATCCTTTTTTTGTGTTCGATCTGTCCGCGCACAGTGCGCATGTCCGCAGACCGCGCACAAGCACCCCTATAAAAGACCACGCCCAAGAGCTTATTCCCATTGTGTTTCTGGCTATTCTTCAGAACACAGTGATTTTTGCTGCCACCTGCAGACTACACCATCATCGACATGGCATCCTTGGCTGCTGAACTGCCACTTGGTGCTGCACCTGCTTCAGCACCACCACCACCCCCTCCACCACCACTACCTCCCCAAGGGCCTGAAGAGGGGAACAGGACTGAGGATGCGGAGGAGGAAGAAGAGGATGATGAGAATGAAGTAGAGGAAATCTCTACTACCCGCACTAGGCGTGAGTCTTGGATGTGGCGGTTATTTACCATTCATGGGAATGGTCCTAAGGCTCGTGCGAACCATGTTACCTGCAATGAGTGCAAAATGATACTCAGTCGCGGGAAGCACGGTAACTTCACCTTTGGGACCACTACTATGAAGCGACACCTGAGGTTATTTCACTCTGGGGCTATTCGCAGGGTTGTACCTTGCGAAGAACGTAGCAGGTTGATTTCCTCTACTTCATCCTCTGTTTCTGATCCTGTCACCACAAGGACCACCTCTGTGGGACAGCGTCTTTCTCAAGCTGCCTCACAGGCCATACAGAATGCTGATGACCCTTACCTTTCGAGGGTCACAGTTGTATGTATGTACTGTGACACAGTACGCTGCAGGGGGGAGCGACTTCGGAGTGCTTTTGAGACTATCGTCTCAGAGCACGAGAAGACCTGCTCACTACCCAAATAAAACCCACTCTACATCTTCCTCTCTCAGCTCGCCCTTTCTTATCCCTGTGGTTGGTGTCCCCCCCTTTACCCTCCTTTACCCTCCTCTCCTAGTGTGTCATGTCTGAAAAACCAAAAAGAAAATACAAAATTACAAAAATCAAAAAAATATAAAGCTCTTTTCAGAGCCGCCTTTCCCAGTTAAAAAATAGAAGTGAAAATAAATGAAGCAGGGCTCTCTGTATTTTTTAGAAGTCCGCGGACAGTTCGCGAACATTAAAAAAATGGGGTTACTACTCCATCACAAACATTGTAATTTTCTCTGGAAAGAAGTGGTGGCTCTTAAAAGAGCCTTTGAGTGGTGTTTGTAAGTCAAAAATTGTAAATACTTAACATCTAGTTGAAAATCGTTGTTGTAATTCCAAAAAAGGTTGCAATGCATTTTGTACATTTCTCAGAAAAATCTGATTGCAGCATAAGTAAGATGGACTCCATCTCTGCGAGAAAATTTATGTACTACAAAACATAATATTTTCATTGTGAAAAGAAGACATGCCAAAATCTCTTAGAAAGCCACAAACAGCCTTATTAACATTGCGCCTTGCTTTTTCCATTTGTGGACCAAATGAAGAAGAACAAAGCCACATTTGTCTCTGCGCAAACCGTGAAAATATCACTTGAGAATTAGGAAACATGTCCATAACCTTTCTCAGTCCTTCTTTCATAGCAAATTGCAAAAAAATTCCAGTCACATGTCCTAAACTGTTCCCTCCACAATGAATTACAATTATGTCTGGATGTTGCTCTGTCTCCAAAGTAGCACAGAGAGGTAGCAAGTCCAACCACTTCATTCCACGTACTCCATGCCAGTGTACTTCCACATGTGGGAATCCAAGATCTACAGCTACTCCACAGCTTTCTGCATGCACCTTCAAAAAAATGTATCCACAAATCTCCTAAAATCCAAACAATCTGTTTTCTGAAACACACAGCCATAGCTATCTTTTGTTCTCTCAGCAAAAAGAGTATCTGAGAAAATCTCTCCTGGCACAACACACCCACCAAACTTTCCTGATCAATCCCTTTCAGTGCTTATTCTCATTTGCATGACTTCTGAACCCAAAAATCCCCGGATGTAACTCCCGATGTCCGGCAACTACCGCCATGTCCGCGGACATATCGTAACATGAACAGCCCTTCTACCATTTCCACTACACTCTCTCTGCCATTCCCTCATTGGATGTACCTCAAAAATCACATGACCATGCACCAATCACATTCAAGACCTCTACATCTAACTGCATCATCATAGATCAGCACTGCAAATGTACTCTGAATCTCTCTGAGTGTCATATCATTGGCAAGCAGCATCTACCACAAATACTGTACAAGTCTTCAAGATTTCTACTTGCAGCTCCATGCATATCCATATGCATGAACACAAACTTCAGGTATGCATATTTTCTGCATAGTAGATGACATAGCTCACAACCATTTTTGTTTTACAGGTGGGTGAAATCACCCGATTTTGTTTTTGGCGGGTGAGACGTCCATTGGAATGAATGGGCGTGCAGGAGGCTTGGCGGGTGAGTCTGCCCTTTACAAGGCGTGTGACACCCGCCAAAAGCGTGTGAGTTGAGACCTATGGAAGATGAACACATTTTCAAACAGACTTTTACCTTGTAAAATCTGTAAAATGAATTTACTGTACTTTTTTCAATTAACTAAAATCAACTATCACTTATACACCTTTATACTTTTTACTTTCTTTATACACACACACTCAAATCATGTTAAACTAACATTTTTTAAATGAAATATATAGACTACATATATTCAAACAAAATTGCATGCAAACACAATATATGTTTAAACCTTTATAAAAATACTTATACAATTTCATATTTTTGTTTTTATTTATTTATTTACTTAATTACTTTAAATTAGACATGACATTGAGGCGCTATTACCTAGAACAGTTTACTTACAGAAATAGTGGTATTCACTAATATATTATAAATTTCACAAGACATATTAAAGATATTTTATTTTTGCTACAGTTAGTCATTCAATACAATTTGTTCATTAAGAACATATCATATGTACTGAACTGATGCAATGTATCTTATGTAAATAAATTAGTTTAATGGTTTTACAGAAGGCACTGAGGATTTCAATTAAAAAAATCAATATCTAAATTAAAAACAGTGCTATATACAAACAAAGTTACTAATTTGAAGCTTTTACAGTTGCAGTGAAGACCAGTTTCCTGAAAAGAAGCAGCCGAATTCGAAGAAGAAAGAAAAACTAAGAAGTTACCTGTTAATTTAAAAAAAAAAAAGTAAGTAAAATATCACCATAATATTTATATTATCAATCAAATATACTATAACATTAATACGAGCTATTTTGGTTTCTTAAAATAGAGATTTTGTACCATTTTGTCCAAAAATCTCCATGTCTTAAACATCAATTTACAACCAGAATAGCCCACAAATTTCTATTTTCGGACACACAAATTAGCCAACTGAACCACTACAATTTTCATATTATAGAACAAACAACTGTTTTAATTGTATACATTAGATTTACTATTTGTACTTTTCCACACCACTAGCTTACTTTTTTTTTGTCATCTGAACCCCAGTTTAGTAACAGATAAATTCAAGAATACCTATCCCTACTAGTTTTAGTTGCCAATGCACAATCACACACCATTATATACATCTTTATCATCTTACTCAAACACTCATGCACACAGCACACATACATTCCAGAACACCCCAACCCATATCTTCTTTATTTTTTTCAACAGACCCTAAAGAATGCCTACCAAAAGACAACTCCTTAGAAAGCAACGCAAAATTAGAGCAAATGAAAATAAAGGTGTCCAACATAAGCATCCTTCTCTAGCAGAATTTGTAAAAAAAGTTGAAACAAAACAGCTAATACAATCATTTAGTGAAACACAAGAAGTTTCAAGTACAACAACTTCGCTTCCTCTATCAAAATGTAAAACAAACCAAAAAACAATTAACAGAAAATCAGCTATCAGTACAGATAAAACTACTTCTTCAAATTTTAATATAGTGCAAAATAAGCATACCAAGAAAAGTATTTTAGCCAAAATATACCGTCACAAAGTCCTTCAAAATCTTATAAAAACAGGAGAGAAATCAGGTTCAAAGCTTAAATCCTATCATAGGAAATTATTCTTAGAAGCATTGATGGACAGTGCAATTCTTCTCAAAAGAAATGTATTTATTTTACTGTTAAACAAAATGAAACCACTAACACAACTAATAACTAAATTACAAAAAAGACTTCTCAATAAGCGAAATGTCAACAGAAAGAACTTCTTAAGTATCTGCGGAGGTGAATGGAATCACACTACGAGCACAGAACCATATTTTAATGAAGAAGCATACAAACAAAAGCAAACAAATACAATTGCCATAAATAGCAGTGGTCGAGGTTATGAAAAAGTGAATAATACCATAATGGAACAAGAAGTACTCCTTACAAAAATATGCCCTGAAAACTTAGAATTACCCCTCCATTCAACTGAATCAGAACGTCTAGTGTACAAATGGCCAGGCACGTCAATGTGTAACATTCCCAAACAATGTTTCAAATCTTTACACCAATTCCTCAATAAATATGTAAAAAGCAAAGACAAAATGAAAATTAAATTACTGCAAAATATAGATACCTGTCCAGTGCGCAAGTACACAGGACTACAAGGACATTCATTGGCCTGCATTACAGGACATACTTGTAAAACCACTTTCCATGATATCAAAAGGATATCAACACATCATTCAGCTATAAGAAATCTAGTCTATAAACTGTACTATGCTAAAAGTCCTGCTTTAGCACTAGCAAAGTTAAATAACATCCTTCTACATGGTACAGCAAAAGACCTACTTGAAGAAATTCACTATATCCAGAAAAAATGTTTTGGAAGTGAAAGCCATTTACAGAATGAAATAGCTTTAAACCAATTAAGCAACAATTCTACACATGGCAACCTTTTGCTAAACACATACAAAAAAGAAATACTAAAATTTAAAAGTACATCAGCTGAAGTACCAAACCATGTATGTGTATGTTGCCGTAGAATTTTTTATAAAAGTAACACAAAAACTGTGGACCTATCATACAAAATAGAAGACAATGAAGATTCTAAATGGTTTGAATTAGCTCTCTACCTTCTAGCAGAAAACAAATATGAAATAACTGAGCCCTTAATACTTTGCAGTTATTGCACTACAAAACTTGACAACAACCAAACTCCTTCACTTTCTATCACAAATAATTTGTAATTATACCCAGTACCAAAACCTCTACAACAACTTAATTTATATGAGAGCATCATAATTCAAACAGTACACCCATTTCAAGCAATAATACGCCTTCAACCAAAAACAGCAAAATTACCTCCCTCTGAACTGGTAAAAGGCATTCGTGGAAAAGTAGTTTATTTACCATTAAATCTAAAAGAAAATGTGCATACTCTAGGAGTGCAACGTCCAATGCAGCAATCTTTAATTATATTAGTAAATGGAGTACCTACAAAAGACACAAAAATATGTCAACAGCTGGTAGATTCATATAAAGTTAGACAAGCCTTCCAATATCTTAAAGAGAATAATGAATATTACAAAGAAATTAATATTGAAGAAAACTTGAAAGATACAACTGAAATAATTCAAGAAACACAAGAAGCTGGTCAATTTGACTACTAGATCTTGCTACAATATCAAATACTTTAGACTATTATACAATTCATCCTTTGCACTTTAATGACACCGTACAAGATGTACTAGAAACTTACCAAATGAGTCAAACAAAAGGATCGCCAATCAGTATATGGGAAAAATGTATAGAAGCACGTGATTTTCCTCTACTCTTTCCTACTGGCAAAGGAGGAAGGTATGATGATAGACCTTTACAAATATCAGCTTCAGAATACCGCTCATTACGGATGTATTCTGAAGATCCCAGATTTAGACAAAATGTGGAATACATATTCCACCTACTCTTTGAAAGTGAACTAGCAACTTTATGTTACGGAGTTGCACACATATTAAAATCAGGATCACACTTTCAAAATATGACAGCTACACAATTATTAGAGAAAGTGCAACAAAAGGATGAGGTTTTACAATCAAATATTACAAATCTATTAGCAAATATGCATGGTACTAAAGAGTACTGGTTTCGATGTCATGGAGATGTACGTTGTATGATCAGAAACCTTGGCCCACCCACTTGGTTTGTTACATTAAGTTGTGCAGAATATGCATGGGAAGATTTACATGATTTCCTACGCATTTCAAATAAAAACAAAACAAACATAGATATACTAACACCTGGAGAACTTTGTTCTTTGGATCCTGTTAATGTTTCAAGATATTTTCACCATCGCTTCATTGCTATGCTACATTTTATTTGTAATGAAACTGTTCCTCCCCTTGAAGAAGTGCAACACTTCTTTTAGTGAAAAGAATACCAAGCCAGAGGAGCACCACATATCCACATGCTTTTATGCATTAAAGATGCTCCTAAATTTGGTCAAGACAGTGATGCCACTGTTTTACAGTTTATTGAAAAATATGTCACTTGTGAAATTCCATCAGAAGCCACAAATAGTGATCTTCGTGCACAAATTTTACAATTTCAAAGACACAAATGTGGAAAATATTGTCGTCGCAAATTCAAAAACAAAGGCAAATACTACACCAAATGCCGATTTGGTTTCCCTAGACCAGTTACAAATACAGGTCAAGTAAACAACCTCATGTCTTCAGTTAGACATACTGTTAAAGGAAAGTCACCCAAAAATACATATTACATAAAAAGAAAAGAAGAAGAAAAATATATCAATGATTATAATGCAATCATTGCCCACTTATGGAATACAAACATAGATGTGCAGTACATTGCAGACAATTCTACTGCAGTTGCACGATATGTCACAGCATACTTAACTAAAGCAGAAAAGACAGAGCTCCAAGACCTCTAGAATGACCTGTCATCAGATAAAACAGTATCTCAGAAATTATACAGCTTGGGCATAAAAATGCTCACCCATAGAGAATGTGGATCTTATGAAGCAACTGATCGTTTAACTGGTACTTCATTGTATGGTAAATCTGAAAATATAGTATGGCTAAGTCTTGGTCCAGCTAAATCTAGAAAAAGAGTTCTAAAATCATAGGAAGATATAGAAACAATAGCCAAACATGATCCCAACAGCCAAGACATTTTAAAAAACAATTTATTGGACACATACTACCCAAACAGAAGTAATACTTTGGAAAACATGTGTCTATACCAAATAGCCCAAAACTACACATACAAAAATAATATGAAACCCGAAAAAAAAAGGTAAATATAGAGTGACAGACTGTGAAGGCAGCTTAGTTAAACTCACTAAACCAAATTTAATTAATCATATCAAATTGTCATTGAAGACTCCTCAACATAAAGAAGTATATTACATGTCCCTGCTACAACTCTTCAAACCATGGAGAAAAGAAGAACAATTACTAGATAACTATGACTCATATGAGGATGCTTTCAAAGCAAATGAAAGCACTATAACTGATGTAAACTTTACACAGTACAAATCAATGTTGCACAATGAACAGCAACATGAAGAAGAACACCAAGCCCAACTAGATAAGGATACTCCTGACAGTAGTCAACCTTCTGTAACAGGAAGCCAAGAACCACTGGGAGAACCACTAATAACAAATGAGGCAGAATTAGCTATGATAGAAGTAGAAAACACCATGTGTCAGTATGAAGATAAGGAAGACTTAACTATACTACAATCAAAACTAAACAATGAGTAAAGTAGCATTTTTCAAGAAGTAACAAAACAAATTGTGCATGGTGTAAAATATGAAAATAAAGAATGTTCCTGCCATAATTATAAACCTATACTACTGTACGTCAGTGGTGAAGCTGGTTCTGGCAAAACATTCCTAATCAAAATCATTAGTAAGTTCCTTCAACAATTGACAAACAACAAACTGTCAGCTGTTGTCACTGCCCCCACAGGTTTAGCTGCCTACAACATAGGTGGTGTTACATTACACCGATTACTACTATTACCAGTAGAACACCAGAACAAATTACACTATTACAAACTTTCTGCAGAAGCTGCAATGGAATTACGCAGAGTATTGAAACAAATGAAAATGCTACTAATAGTTGAAGTGAGCATGGTCTCCAACCTGATGTTAGCTTTGATTCACCTCAGATTACAAGAAGTACTCAATACAGACTATGAAGAGCTCTTTGCAGGAAAACACATTATTGTTTTTGGAGATCTGCTTCAATTAACACCAGTAAAAGGTGAACCTATTTTTAAAACATAAAGGCACAAACCCTGCCGAAAAACTGTTGGCAGCATTGTAAATGTCAACCTTTGGCAACATTTCCAATACAGAGAATTAACAGAAAACATGCGCCAATCTGCAGATCTAACTTATGCCAACATTTTAAAAAGTTTGAGAGTTGGTATACTTGGTATACTTTCTAAAGAAGCAGAAACAACATTGAAAACCCGGCACATTAATGCACTTTATGGCGATAATGCATGTGCTACAGATGTTATGGAACAATTAGCCCACAAAAATGTCAATTGTATGTCCTAAATGCCAACTCTTGCAAGCTGTTTCAAATTCAAAAAAATGCAACCAATAATGGAAATTAGCGCCACAGACAAACTAGATGTACATGGTATGACACTACCCATGTGTGACCAAGCCACAACAAGACTAAATAATTTAGAAAAATCAATCTCAAACACAGCAGGCTTAGAAAAGATGCTAAAATTATCCTTAAATTGCAGAGTAATGCTTAAACGTAACCTTGACCTGGACCAAGGACTAGTTAATGGAGCACTGGGTACAGGTGTTGGCTTTCAAACATACCCACGTGACAAGAAAATTCAGTTTGTCAATATACTCTTTGACAAACTTTCAGAAGTAAAATGGATAGGACGCTCAACAGCTAGATTCCTTCTCTTCAAAGATATGTATGTACGCAGAGAACAATTTTCTCTAACTCTTGCATATGCAGTCACGATTCATAAATCACAAGGTCTTACCCTAGACAAAGCAATGATAGATATTAGTAACACAGTCTTTAAAGAAGGCATGAGCTATGTAGCACTATCACGCTTACGTACACTTGACGGTCTATTTCTAATCAACTTTGATGCAAGTAAAGTAAACGCTGATATTCCTTGCATTTTAGAATATAATAGACTTCGCTCACTATACACTCCCCATCTAAAAACATATTCTGTTCCACAAAAACTAAAACGTTGTAAAAGAATACTAAATCAAACAGAAATGCAACAGGACATCACTGCAAATCCTCCAAAGAGAGTAAAAGAAACTAATACTTCATCAAGTACCACAAACAAAAAAGAATCAATTAGAGAAAGTAAACCAGGTACTTTTTTAAAGAAGGAAGACAAACTCCAAAATAAGCAGTTAGATACAGAACTACCTGGACCATTTAAATTCTCAAATATAGTTGGTGTAATTTGCTATGCAAATGTAGCAATGAATATTCTATTTCAATTACCACCAATTGTTGACAACATTTACTCACACAGTACAGACCCATTGTGTTTGCAAATGTTAGTACTTCACAGAAATGCAGCAAACAATCCTGACAACACATAAAGTGTTTTTGGAATAAGCCGACAATTGGACTACTGTGCTGGAATGGTGAAATTCACTATAAACTCACAGGAAGATCCACAAGAATTTCTAATGTACTTACTACAAGTACTGGAAAACAAAAACATACCTATAAATGAAATCTTTCAGATTTCATACATGTGGAAACATACATGCACTCTCTGCAACAATGTGACACAAGAAGAAATCCCCAATGAATGCTTCATATATATATCAATACCAAATTGTGAATCTATTCCATTTCAGCAACTTGTACAAAATGCAAACCATGGTAGATTATGCTCTACCTGCAATTCAGATAATCGCTCCACGTTAGTAATACAAACACATAGTAAATACGTAATACTTATGCTTCTACGTTACAATGCAGATGGTACCAAAAACAACTGCAAGCTGACTGGATTCACTCATGGTCAAATATCACTTGGTAAGAAAACCTTCACAACAATAGGTATAATCTACCACGCAGGAGCCACAACCAATTCAGGCCACTACACTGCATATATAAAAAAGAAATGTGGATGGTTTGAATGTAATGATAGTACCATTACTCTAAAGCAGAGATTACCAGCAAATCTTACAAACGCTTATTTGATGTTCTTAAAACCAAAATTTGATAAATAAACTGTATTTAAACCTTTAAGTAAATTTGTGTTACAAAAATATGAAATATATAAAAATATAAAAAATATAAACTTTTAGAATACTCCAAAAGCTATCTAAGTGCTCAAAGATTCTACAACTAATCAGATAAATGAATACCACTAAATTAGACCAAGAAATACACAGTTAGAATACGCCAATTGTATCTAACTTTCCCAAAATTATAAATTTGTGTTAAAATAATATAAACTGTTAGAATACTCCAAAAGCTATCTAACGGCTCAAAGATTCTACAACAACTAATCAGATAAATGAATACCACTAAATTAGGCCAAAAAATACACAGTTAGAATACGCCAATTGTTATCTAACTGTCCCAAAATTTAACAATATCCAAATAGATAAATCAAAACCACTAAAATATATTAAAAAAATAGACAGTTAGAATACGCCAATTGGTATCTAACTGCTGCAAAATTTTATAATATCAAAACAAATGAAGAATCTGTTACTGCTCCAAAAAAAATACAACAAAGCAAAGTATAAAGCATTAGCCAGAAACAACAAGTGAACAATGAAAACAAACAAACAAATAAACTGTAGCATAACAGAAAAAGGTTTTTTTTTTAATCCAACATGGATTTTTTTTTCTCCCACAGACCCAATGATTTTAGCAACAAATACAGAAACTGAGCAAATTGCACAGTACTCTGATTTGTACTCTACTAAATATGAGGGTCGAAAAAAAATAAAAGTATATTGCTTATACAGTGTAATATGTCATTACAAAATACTAATACTAACATGCTATTTTCTTTTATCACAGAAATGAAGAAGAAAAACATGGACTCCCATTACTAGACCAAACAGTAAGTATACAATAATAAGGACAACCATAGCAGCCTATCACATCCATAGTATCTAATACCTTTGTTCCTTATACATTTGTTTTTCACCCAAAGTTATAAGCAAATATGAATGTGATATGCTGCGGTGGTTGTTGCCAGGGAATACAATCTTGGGTGCATGGCCAAATAGCCACGCACCCAAGACTCTATACCCTGGCAACAACCACCGCAGCATATCACATCCATAGAGTCAAACATTTCAACTATGATCTATGGCAAACTTTTAATGTCCGCGAACAATGTGAGTGTTCTTAGAACACTTTAAACTTGCCAGCGAACAATACGGACACTGTTTTCAGGACACCCCCTATGAACATTTCAGAACAACGCGATAGTTCTTACAACACTTTCAACTTAACAACGAACAATATGGACAGCGTCCTAAGGACACCCCCTATGAACATTCCAGGACACCGGGAGTGTTCTTAGAAGCGTCTTCAGAACACCACCATCTTGTTTATTTGCGAACATTTCAGGACACCGCGAGTGTTCTTAGGACACATTCAACTTGACAAAGAACAATACGGACAGCGTCCTCAGGACACCCATTACGAACACTCCCCGGACACCGGGAGTGTTCTTAGAAGCGTCTTCAGAACACCACCATCTTGTTTATTTGCGAACATTTCAGGACACCGCAAGGGTTCTTAGGACACATTCAACTTGACAAAGAACAATACGGACAGCGTCCTCAGGACACCCCCTACGAACACTCCCCGGACACCGCAAGCGTTCTTAGAAGCGTCTTCAGAACACCCCCATTTTGTTTATTTGCGAACATTTCAGGACACCGCGAGTGTTCTTAGGACACATTCAACTTGACAGAGAACAATGCGGACAGCATCCTCAGGACACCCCCTACCAACACTCCCCGGACACCCCAAGTGTTCTTAGAAGCGTCTTCAGAACACCCCCATTTTGTTTATTTGCGAACATTTCAGGACACCGCGAGTGTTCTTAGAACACTTTCAACTTGACAGATAACAATACGGACAGCGTCCTCAGAACAACCCCTACAAACATTTCAGGACACCAGGAGTGTTCTCAAAAACGTCTTCAGAACACCCCCATTTTGTTTATTTGCGAACATTTCAGGACACCGCGCGTGTTCTTAGAACACATTCAACTTGACAGAGAACAATACGGACAGCGTCCTTAGGACACCACCTACAAACACTCACCGGACACCGCAAGTGTTCTTAGAACAGTTTCACTTTGCTTGCGAACAAAACGGACACATATTGACTCCTTAGAACACCCCTAGTCAGTTTTTTTAGAACATTTCAGATCACCCGTGATGGCCGCAAACAAATCGAACACAAAAAGAACGTCTAACACATAAAAAACACTTTCATCCTATCTCATACACTCCCACCCTTCCCAAACACTCCTACACACCAACACACTCTACAAAATACACATTTTGAACAAAGTTTCACCGCGCTGTCCGGGGACGTCCGCGAATCCAAGATGGCGGGCGCTACCGAAAAATCTGACGCGCTTCACGCTCCACGCCGTCCAATCAGCGAACACTTTGCATGTCCGCGAACATCACGCAAGACGATTTGCCCATCAGGACACTTTCCGCGGAGCAAACAGGGAAGTGTATCCGCAAACCGAACACAGATATCACTCATTTTTTTTTTACCTACTTTTTGGTCATTTTAAAAAAAACTACTGGACGGATTTTCACCAAATTTGCAAAAGCACGCTTTCGGGACCAAGCCACTGCTCCTGGTCCAAATTTGGTGGAAATCCATCCAGCGGTTTGGGCTGTATACGCGAGCAAAATTTTGTTCCCATTCACTCTATGGAGAGTGAGTATAATGTATAAAAATATGAACATATAGAGGGAAGGTAGAGTAATAAAAATAAAACTATGAGAGAGTGCTGATAACCATAATGATTATCTTCATGGACAGAAAGGATTGCTCTCTTTCAAGCCTGTATCTTCCGCTATGTATATGTTTCATATGATGTGACAGGACCCTAAGTCTACAAATATAGTACCTTTTCAATTTTTACTTCCTGACTGTTACTGAAGAAAACTATGTGGCTTCGATATGTCAGTAAAGGATAAAAAGGGAGAGCCAGCCATGTGATGTCATCAGTGATGTCATCAATGACATTTGTGATGTCATCTTTGATGTCCTGGGTGTTATTGTTAGCAGTGCACGGTGGCGCGAGTTATGGTTGCTTATGTTACCATAACTGGTGAATTTCAGGAGTTTTTCGGTTTTACTTTGAGCCAGAACACCCCTTTAACAAAGTTTTTTCACTGAATTTCATAGGTTTTTAGTAGCGCAACTTAACCATAACGTCCCTTTAACAAAGTTGTTTTAATATCACGCAAACAATATACAAACATGGCGTGCAAAAACCAACTTCAACAGATGGCTTTACACAGAATGTTGCAAAGTAAGAATGTATGCTCGTTCACAGTGAAGGACGGCTGCTTCCACAACTTCTACAGATGGCTTTACACAGAATGTTGCAAAGTAAGAATTTATGCTCGTTCACAGTGAAGGTCAGCTGCTTCCATTTTTTTCTCGGGCCCCGGAGAGGCTCACGAAGCGGACTATAAGGTTGTATTGTGTTTTGACCTTGACAGACAGAGATTGTGATGAAAGACTTCTCTTGAAGGAGTGTTGCTAAAACGTAAGAGAGGATAAAGATGACATTACTGAAACGAAACCACTTTTATATATTATATCACTATACGAAAGATCGTTGGCACACGCAGAGTCATATTTTGGGACTGCACCACTCGTAGACAATGGAAATTGCAATTGTACTGTAAGTAACCCGTTAGATTACTTTATACCAAATATAATTACAATAGCGTAGCATTAAAGACTGCTCAAGTTGAACTTGTTCGTTGAAAGTGGCATAATGTTTTCTACCGCGCACTATCACCGCCGAATTGATCCCCTGTCGTTTAAATGGCTCTGAAAAAGGCAGACGACACAGGGTGGGTTAATAGAAATAATTTAACCCGTCTATAGGTGGTCAAGCGCTCTACTCGCTGTGCCACTTCACTGTAGCCTGTCAAGTGGCACAGCGAGTACAGCGCTCGCTTTGACATCCATGCACAGCTTGCTAACGCAAGTTTGAATCCCGGCAAGGCCAAACTCAGCCTTTCATCCTTCCGTGGTCGATAAATGAGCACCACACACCGTGGTTAATAATAAGCACCGCTTACATACCTCACGGTTCTTAGCGCTATATGAATGGGAAAATATTATTATTTTATTATTAACATACTCTGTTGCACTATCTTCGATAGCAAATAGTTTCACGCCCTAATAAATAAAATGATGATTTTTAATGAAGATCGGCTGGTGAGACTAATTTATGTTTTTTAAAACAGGTACGTGGCCCCATTTTGTCTATGTCACGATTTACAGACTCCAGCGGATGGGGTCTTCAACTGCCAGGTGCAAGTCCAAATATGCAACTTCATGACCCTCACCATTTTATGGGACAATCGCCAAGGACCAATATGCCCTTACGCAGTACTAGCGGCTACAAACAACATACCAACCAATAGGGTGGTCTAATGGCTCGTTGTTGGAGCAACCTTCCGATTATCAGAGCGACCATTTACTGCTTTTATCATAAACCAACAGCCTATCTACCGCAAAGGAACAACGCGTGGCTCCAAATAAACTTTTGCTGACCGACAGCAGAGACAATAGCAAATCGCTGAATATTCACTAAACATTTGATGTGAAATAAATGTACTTTACCAAATGTACAATCCTGCTGTTTACTTTTAAACCACAGTTTCATATTCCGATTTGTGGCGCACTGAGTTGTAAGCTGATCTAACACTCTTTGTACCGCAAAGTAACATCGCGTGTCTCAACATGAACTTTTGCGGATCGACAACAAAGACAAATGCAAATTGCTGAATATTCTCTAAACATTTGATGTCAAATAAATGTACTTTACAACATTTACAATCTTGCTCTTTGCTTTTAAATCACAGTTTCATATTCCGAATTGTGGCGCGCTGTGTTGTGACATAATGTGTGTTGTTTTCCGGGTTCTGTGTAAAGTCGCGTAGTACTGGAGACGACTGGGCGTGTTTCATTACGCACCCTGTAACGAACGCAACAAAAAGGTCTAGCACATAAAAAAAAAACATTGAACCTATCTCGTACTCCCCCACCCTCCCCAAACACTCTTACACACCAACACACAGCACTAAATACAAATTTTTATCCACGTTTCACTGCGCTGTACGCGGTGGACTGCGAATACAAGATGGCGGGCGCCACAGAAATTCTGACGCGCTCCATGCCCCTCGCCGTCCAATCAGCGAACACGTCGCATGTCCGCGGACATGATGCAAGGCCAGGGGCCAATCGGGGTGCTGTCCGCAGAGCGAACAGGGAAGTCCTTCCGCGAAGCGAACGCAGATATCACACATTTTTTTGCCTTACATTTTGGTCATTTTTAACAAAACTACTGGACAGATTTACACCAAATTTACAAAAGCACGCTTTTGGGACCAGGCCGCCGCTCCTGCCGCAAATTTGGTGTAAATCCGTCCAGCGGTTCGGGCTGTAGCCGTGCGCAAAGTTTTTTCCCATTCAGTCTATGGGGAAAAAAAAAGTTTTGGTACCCCCCCTATAACTTTTCCCCCCCTCGACGAATCTTCACCAAACTTTGCAAAAAAAGTCAGAGTGACCCAACTACTTTTTTTGCAAAGCTTGGCGAGGATCCGTCCAGGGAGAGCGAAGTTATAAGCCGCCCAAAAAGTGCTCTTCCTATGAAAACAGCAACTTAACCATAACTACATGGCCACTAGCGTGGCCATGTAATATATATATATATATATATATATTGAACAAGAAGGAGGAATGATGAACCGCACTCCTGCGGGCCAGGCATAAATTTCAAACTCCAAAAATCAACACAAAAAGCAACACGAAAAGCACACCGTATTGTAATTACGGATACCTTTAATGTTAAAAAAGAAAAATATTCTTGTACACACAAACATATGGTACAATGTGCAGCAAAAACACAGACAAACAGAGGCAGGACGCCGTGGTGTGCGACCTGCAGACAACGCATTTTGCACTACACCGAGCGCTTGATCACGTATAGGGAGAAAGTAAAGACTAGTTGAAATGCACATAGTAGAATGCAGTCCTATTACTCTGTCAGTTTATATAGCACGTCATGGCTGTGGATGGGAATACAGGCGGCCATGATGGAAAGGGGTGAAAGTGCATGGAAAGATGTTAATGGCTACATAAGCGAGCTAGGGCAGACCAGTGTTGAATGCCAAAACAAAAAATAATAAAATCAGACTAAACGCACAGTGCATAATGCTAGTCAGATTCTACCTGGAGTTTTGGATCAACGACCCCCGCATGAATCCTAATATAAAAGGTATGTTCACAGTCATTGAACATAGCTGGTCTGAGGCCCGATGTGACAAAATTTCATACATTACACTAAACATGCACATAATAAAATCGAATACCCCAAGTAGGTGATTGATACACCTTGGTTAACAATAGATAATAATTGAGACTTCACACATTGGATAAGCCATACCCAAAATCATAAAGATGTACATGAAATACATTACGGCTGCTAACAACAACAGTGCAACTGTGTAATATAGAGAGGACATGGAGCTAAAGTGCAAGTGCAGAGATGACGGTAAAATCATCATCATAGAGGGTAATGCAATAATTCACCCAACATGCAACAAACAGCAAATCCTAAATATAACATAGCTGAAATCAGCACACATATTTAAAAACAGTTGTAGCAAAAGATTAAAAAAACGCAGATATAAATAGTAAGATTCGGGTGCCTGATCATATATAAAAGCCAAAGATTTAACGCCGAAAGATCTAATTTGACCACCCAGCCACAGCTTCTGACACAGGCAGTGGTGGACGCTATTGTGTTACAAAGCAAAGGCAAATGTTATGTGTTGTACAAAGTGCAAGTGCAGGTAATATTCCCAAATAAAGTGCATACATAGCAGCAAGACAACAATGTGTCTGTAGAGCCTCATGGTGGCAAAGCCATACTAAAGTGCAAGTGCAAAAAGCAGCAAGGACAATCCTATTTGGTAATATAAAATACACACAATAACAAAATAGGCCAATAATAACATTAGATGGATAAAAGGCTGAGATAAGCAAAGCCAACTGCGAAAGGCAGAAGGACAACACAATAGGCATCAACCTAAAGATAAAAGAGGAATAAAAAGACTGCAAATAAGACCCAAAATGGGAACAAAAATATGTGCAAATACATCCCCATAAATAGCAGAGTACATAGCCAAATCAAAATAGAAACAGCAAACATTTAAAAGGATGAAGAAAATAAATAAATCATCCCAGAACTAAAGAAACTATAAAGGAACAGGAAATAAAGGTCCAACTGGACATGCAAATCAAAAAGCAAAGAACAAGAAACAACAGAGAAAGGAGACAAATCCAAGATGGTCAAAGGATGCCAGGGATAAAAGCCTAAGTGCCCAGAAAAGTATATAGCTCCTCGTCAACATTGTGACCCTTTGGATGCTTGGTGTCGAAATCCAGAATAAATCTGGTTTCGAGTTGTCTCAATTTCAAAACCCGGTCCCCATCCCTGGGGTGAGCAGGCACATGAGCCACTGCAAAGAAAGTTAACAATCTAAAACCATTATCATGTTCCAGTTTGAGATGTTTGGCCATTGGGTACGCCGGATGAGAGTTCTTGATGGCTCTGAGATGTTGTAGAATTCTCAGCTTCAATTTGCATGTGGTACTCCTAATGTACCATCTCATGCATGGGCATGAGAGCACATATACAACAAAGGTGGTATCACAGTTGATCGAGAATTTTATCTTCTGCTGAATTTTCGTAACTGGATGTATGAATGATTTCTGTGCAGTGGCATGTGCACAAACTTTGCACTTCATGCATTTTGTAAACCCGATAGGGGAGGCAGGGAGCCAGGTCGTAGATGACACATTTTTGCCACCTGGGGATAAAAAACTGGACACTAGTTTATCTCTCAGGGAGGGCACACGTTTGTATGTCAGAGTAGGACGATTGGCCAAAATAGGCCTAAGATCATTGTCTAGAGTGAGAACATACCAATGTTTTTCAATGATTTTCTGGACATTGTTGGAAGCAGTGTCAAACGTAATGATCAATCTTGGTTCATCATTAATGATTGCTTTGGGAGTGGTATCATTCAGCAATTTGTCTCTGGACATTCCATGTGCTCGTATATAAGCCATTTCGATGGTTTTCTTGTTATACCATTGTCTCACAAACTCTGCAGCTGTCAGTGCACAATGATCATCAAAGCAAGTAATATTGGTACAGTTACGGCGATACCGGATAAATTCGCCATATAGAATAGATTTCTTACATGCCGGAGGATGACAGCTGTTGGCATGAAGTGGCAGGCCGGTATTTGTAGGTTTTTTGTGAAGTGCCGTATGGAAACCTGTACTGTCCAGTATAACAATAACGTCCAAATAGACAATCTCAGAATAGCTGTGACATTCAGTAAAGCAAAGGTTGACCTTATTGTCATTGATGCTTTTGACAAAAGATAACCACTTATTTTCCGAACCCTTCCAAATAATAAACACATCCTCGATATACCGCCACCAAGAAACAATCTGTGTTGGAAAGCAAGATGAAAGCAAATCAGACAGAAAAGTAGCTTCCCACCACCCCATCGTGAGGTTGGCATAAAATGGTGCAAATGTACTTCCCATGGCAGTCCGTCTGACCTGCCGAAAAAAGGACCCCCAAAGAGAAAAACATTGTTGTGTAAACAAAACAAAAGCATATCAAAAATCATAGAACTGTGTCCAAGATAATTAAGAGAGCGAGTGTCCAAATAATATTTGCATGCATTAACACCAACAGTGTGGTTGATCGAGGTGTATAAAGAAACCACATCAAGTGTGGCCAGAATCAACCCCTCTTCCCAAGGTGTATTAGTAATATGTTGAGGAAAATCCTTGGTATCCCTCAGGTAGGATGGCAACACTGATACAAATGGAAACAAAGTTTCGTCAATGAATTGGGCCAGATGTTCCAATAGTGAGCCACATAAGGTAACAATAGGCCTACCCGGGGGATGATTAATAGATGTATGTGTCTTGGGAAGAAAATAGATGGTAGGTATCGTGTAACATGTGGGGGTAAGAAATTTGATCAGGTCATCCTCCAATAAATCTTCACTCGCCCACTTGGTACACAGGGCAATAAGTTCTGTTCTTATTTCTTGAAAGGGGTCTTTAGAAAGCTTGATGTAGCACAGATGATCATGCAATTACCGATGTGCCTCTGCCACATATTTGGTTCTATCCTGGATGACGATATTTGAGCCTTTGTCGGCCGGTTTGATGACAATATTCGGTAGTTGTTGAAGTTCACTGATAGCCAAACGCTGTACAGCATATACATATATATTTGAATTCCACAAGAGGGCAATGATTGCATTGTAATCATTGATGTACTTGGATGTTTTGTCTCTTTTAATGTTGTATGTGTTTTTAGGAGATTTCCCTTTTACAATCAAGCTATTTACTTGTCTTTTTGTGCAAACTCATCTACGGAAGCCAAAGTGACATTTGGTATAGTATTTACCTTTGTTTTTATCAACGTCTGCAATATTTGCATCACTTCTTCTTTTGGGAGAGTAAAATGTGTGTACGTAGGTCAGTATGTGTGGTTTCTGAAGGGATGTCACTGGTAATGTATTTTTCAATAAATTGTAAAATTGTGGCATCATTGTCTTGGCAAAATTTCAGAGCATCTTTTATCCACAAAGAATGTGGTTGTGTGGTGCTCCTCTGGATTGATATTCTTTTCCCAAAAAGAAGTCTTCCACTTCTCCGAGAGGAGGGGTAGTTTTATTGCAGATGAAGTGCAGCATGGCAATGAAGCAATGGTGAAAGTACCTTGATACATTGTCAGGGTCAAGAGAAAAGGGGTTTTCTGGTGTTTTTATGTCTAGTCACTCTTTATTTTGGTTTGCAGTGCATAAGACTTCATGCAAGTCAACCCATGCATATTCTGCACAACTTAAAGTAACAAACCATGTGGGTGGGCCTAGGTTGCTTAGCATACAATATACATCAGCTTGACTTTGCTAACAGTATTCTTTTGCACCAAACATTTTTGCGAAGAGATTTGTGTTACTTGACTGCAAAACCTCATCTTTGTCTTTTATCTTTTGAAGCAGTCGGGCAGCTGACATGTTTAGGAAATTAAAGCCTGTTTTTGATGTGTGTGCAACTCCATAAAATAGAGTTGCTAGTTCGCTTTCAAAGAGGAGGTGGAAAATGTTATCTACATTTTGTGTGAATCCTGGGTCTTCAGAATACATTTGTAAAGAGTGATATTCTGATGCACTAATTTGTGTGGATCTTTCATCATATCTTACTCCTTTTCCTGTAGGTAAACATCGTGCTTCTACACTTTTCAGCCACATACTCATTTTGGGATCCTTAGGCTTGACAGATTTGATATATTTCTAATGCATCTTCTATGGTTTCTATGGTATGTAGTGGATGCTTTGTATACTGGTCTAAAATGTTGGCTGCAGTAACATGATCTGTATGTTCAAATTGGCCAGTTTGTGGTGAATCTTGAATTATTTGGGTGGTTTTTATTATGTTTTCCTCTATGTTTATATTTCTGTAGTATTCATTGTTTTCTTTGAGATATTGTAGGGCTTGTCTTACTTTATTTAAGTCAGCTAGTTGTTGCAACATTTGTTTGGCTTTTGTTGGTACATCATTAACTAGTACAATCAAAGATTGATCTATTTGATGTTGTACTCCTAGAGTTTCTACATTTTCTTTAAGATCTAATGGCAAATATACTACTTTGCCACAAATGTCTTTTAGTAACTTGGATGGAGGTAATTTGGCAGTTTTCGGTTGAAGGCGTATTATAGTTTGAAATGGGTATTCTGTTTGGATTATAATATTCTGATTCACGTGAAGTTGTTGGAGACCTTTCGGAATGGTAACATGTCTAAGTTATTAGTGATAGCACGTGATAGCATTTGGTTATTGTTGAGCTTTGTTTTGCAGAATGAGCAAAGTATGGAGGGGTCAGTTATTTTGTATTTATGATCTGCTGTTAGATACAAAACAAATTTGATCCATTGGGATTGCTCATTTTCCTCTATTTTGAAGGCCATATCTACTATTTCTGGGCTCTTTTTACAAAAGGTTCTGGCACAACAGAGACATACTTTGCCTGGTATTTACGCAGATGTGTTTAGAAACTTTGGTATTTCTTTTTTGTATGACTTTTCAAGGAGGTTTTTGTTTGTGAGGTTTTCGCTATTGTTTTATAAAGTTACTGAATTTTCAAAGTCAACTTCAGTTCCAAAATATTTACTTATGTGCTCCATTTCTTGAAGGAGTTCTTTGGCTGTTCCATGTAGGAGAATGTTAATTATATTTTGCAGTTATAGAGCAGGACATTTTGCATATCACAGTCTATGCACACGGTTTGGTATAATGGAATGGTGTGTTGCTACATTTGGATGTGCTGGAAGGTGTTTTTGCGAGCAGTTCCTCAAATGCAGGCTAATGAATGTCCTTGCAGTCAAGTGTGGATGCTTACTGGGCAAGCGTCCATGGTTTGTAAAGTTTTGATTCCACTTTTGTCTTTAAGTTTCAGATAGTGATTGAGGAATCGTCGTAAGGATTTGAAGGATTTTTGGCGCATGTTACATATTGAGCTGACCATCCATTTGTAAACTGGACAGTTTGCTTGGGAAAGGGAATTTTTGGTTGAAAGTTTGTTGCAGATGTTTTTTTCTAAAATGTTTCTTTTACCATAATAGTGTCTCCTACCACTTCACACCCTTGGCCATTATTGTCTATGGTAATTGGGCATTTTTGTTCTTGTTTATAAGCCACTTCATTGAAATGTGGTTTGGTGCTGCTTGTGTGAATCCATTCACCTTCGCAGAAGTAGATATAATATTTATAATGTGTTGATTAATTTAGAAAGTACTTTCCTTCTGTTTAAAGTTAATATAAACACATTTTTCTTTAGTAGAAATATGCTGTCAATTAGAGACTTGAGGATTAGTTTTCTGCAGTAGTTTTTAAGGGTAGATTGTGACTTTGGAACTCTATTTATATGATTGTTAAGAACTGTTCGGTGGAAATGTATTTGTAAAATTGATTTTTGGAATATTTTAATGTAGCAATGTTAACATTGGTAGACATAGTGTTAAGATTATTTGTAGGTCTACTTGTGTTCATACATCTTTTTTATTTTACATTTTTTCGTGGTGGCTGGTTTACGTTTGTTGAGTGAGGTTACTAGCTGTTCTATTTTAACGTTTTCTATACATTGTTTTTGAGGCGGATGACTTTATGGATTGTTCTTATTTATTATCTACTCTATATTTTATTTGTTTTCTATAGGGTTGTTTGTTAGTAGGCATTATGTTCTGCCTGTTGGAAAAAAAAGAAAGTTTGAGTCTGAAAGTTGTGAAATGTTTGATTGTGTAGTGGGATGATAAGTGTGGTTGGGAAGGCTGTAAGAGTAAGATGATATATAGATGTGAGGGTCTTGCATAAATATGTGATCAGTGGTGTTCAAAATAAGTATATTTTTGTGATGCGCATGGGTAATATACTATTGATAGTAGAATGTTCTGAGCAGCACTGGTCTTAGTGAGTAAGGGGGTGGTGTGTGATTGAATAAGTAGGAATATTATAATGTGTTGAGGAAAACAGTGGTTTCTCTAATGGTGTGTTTTAGTGCATAGGTATGGGGTTCTATGGGTGTAATTGAAAAGGGGTGAGGAAGTCTGAGTATATGTGGTAATGTGTGTTAGTAATTTGAAATGCAATGAGTGTGAAAGTTGTTGGGTTGGAATTAAGGACTTCAAGTGTATAGGGCTATGGAAAAGTAAGGAAATTAAATTGTGGCATGGAAGTTCATGAGAAATGGATGTATTGTTAGGCAGTAAGGAATTGGTGGTGTATTGAATAAAGAGCAATATTTAGATAGGAATAGAAAGAGTGTGAATGCTGCAATACAATGGGTAAGGGTGAAATACAATAATGTTGAGTAGAAAAGAATATTCTAGGCTAAGTGCATTGGGCCTCATTACGACTTTGGAGGTATTTCAGAGGAAAATCCTCTGAAATACCACCAAACAGATGTACAGTTACCACCACTTGGTCAGGCAGAATTTCTCCCTGATTGCAAGTGGTGATAGCAGTGTAAATCTCCATTCATTTTGGGTCCATTGGACCCAATGATGCTTTTTTTTCGTAATTCCACAGTAATTCCACCAATTCTGCTGATTTCTTGGCATTGAGTTGCAAGATTCACCTCCTGGGTTTTGCTGGAGGTAAATCTTTGACTCAAAGCCAAAACTCATAATTTGCGATAGTGCTAAAATTGGAGCTAACTCAGTTACTTCCAATTTTACCACTTACCTCCATACTCGTAATGAGCCCCATTGTTACGATTACAGAGATATACATGCTATATTAATGTACTTACTTTGTAGGATGTGTAGAGTTGTCTTTGTTCAGTAGCTGTCATTGTCAATCTTCTTTTTTCCTGTAATTGTAAAAGGAAGTTGATTGGTATATGTGGTAATAGTAAAGTAGCTTCATTGAGAAATGTTGATATTTATTAAGCTAGGAAGAGTAGTTGTGTAAAAGAGTGAATTCAGTTATGTTATGGGTGGAGGAGTAAAGCATCTTAACTATGATGTTAGAACAAGTGACCATGACTAGTGTTGTGTGGGTCATTATAAGGAACAGAGTAACAATTGGTGTGTAAAAAAATCATATCTAGGTTATTTTTGCAGCGCAGAAAATGCTCCTCTAGAGCTAATATATATTGGTGGCTTGATGTAAAAATACATAAAAAATGTATGTTTTTGCAGTAGGGCAATTCTTGTGCTGGTGCTTTTAATAAGAACAGTACAGCGTTTGTGGTATATATTTGTATCGTGTTGAAGTTTTTTAAAGAATTGGGAAATTGTGTCGTAGTGGTAATGTAGAGGGTAGCAAGTGTTTTCTTTCTTGTATGAACGAAGTGGTGGAGGGATGGCTATAGCTATGAAAAAACAGCATCTGCAGGAAGATTCATGGATCCATTCATTGAAGGTTTACAATGAATACTGTGGCATCTCTGGAAAGTTGTATTGGAAGAATTGGAAGTTTCCTGGTATGCAGTTTGTGGCTTAAACGGGGCAACATTTTTACCATTCTGTGAGAATATAGCTAATTTTAAATGTCCAGACATCCTTGTTGGACATTGTGGAGTATACAGTTTGGGATATCTGACTGCAGTATCCTTGCAGTTTGCCATGAAGGATATGCTGAAAAGCCCAAGGGAACTGTTTCCAACTTAGAAGAATATTTTTTTCCAAAATGAATCAAATGCAAATGTGGAAACATGTAAACTTGTTTTGTCCACAGATGGAAACAGCCAGAACGTATGTTTACAATGAGAACATAAAGATTAATGGCGTGAATATTTTTTGTAGAGATGGAGTTAATTTGACAGATGTAAATTAGATTTTTCTTTCGAATGTTTAGAATGAATTTAAACAGTTTCTGTGAAAAAATGAAAAGGGAACATGTGGAGTGTATAGTAAACCTTTCGTTAGTCGGTGTAGGACATAACAATGAAAAATACGCAAAAATGTTTGAAGCAGAAGTTAGAAAAAAACACATAAGTACAGTACAGTAGAGCATATGTCGGTATAGTACATAAAACAATTAAAAGCAAAGAGTGGTATTTTTTTAACAAACCCAACCTCAGCCCCAAAAAAGGCTCTTTAAAGAATTGAGTTTAAACTTCCCTACTCCCTTTAATTGGCCATGAAGTCCGCAGATATGCATGATAGTCTGTAGACATGCACATGCCATCCGGGTCTTTTAAGGATGCCTGTCATAAAGAGGACTGTGCAGGCCACGGACAGTTGCAAACTTCCATGGACATCAGGGGATTAGCCAATCAGGTTTTGTGGTTGTTCAATACAGAAACATAGTGTAACAAGTGCTGTCTTTCTTGTGTGGAGTGAAGATGGCTATGGCTATGAAGAAGCAGAGTATGTGAATGGCGGGATATTCTTGGATGCATTTGCAGTGTGGATTGTCTTTGAATCTTGGATCAGAAGAATTTGAACTTTCTCGGTATGTAGTTTGAGGACTGAAGTGGGTGGAATTGTTACCATTTTGTGATACTATGGTTATTTTGAAAAATCCAGACATCATTATAGTTCACTGTGGATGCAACCGTGTGGGCTATGTCACTGGGATTTCCTTACAGTTTGTCATGAAGGATACATTTACAAAGTCAATGGAACTGTTTCCAGGTTCAAAGATGATTTGTTTCTTGGATAGCTCAAAGGCAAATGTGGAAACGTTCTAACTTGTTTCATCCACAAATTGAAAAAGCCAGGCGGAATGTAAATAAAGCTGTATGTGCTTTTCTACAGGATGTTGGAATGACATCTTTCCACAATGACACAATGTTTGATGGAGTGAATATTTTTTGAAGAAATGAAGTTTGTTGATGGATGTTGGAAATTAGATTTTTCTTTCAAATGTTCAGAATGCATTAAAACAGTTTATGTGAACATGTAACATGTGCAGTGAAGTATGTGTTAGTAGCTGTAGTAGATAAAAAGCAAACACAGAAAAATGTTTTGAGGTTTTTGTAAAAGTTATAAAAAAACAATGAAGTACAGTGGAACATTTGTAAGAATAGTATATACAACTGCCCACAATTAAAAAAACGTAAAAAAGGTTATTTTATGAACCACCATTTAGGAACAAAACAAAGTTAATTTACTTTAACCCCCCCCTCCTATAATTCTCCTGGTGGGCTGCAGACTATTATACTGTCCGTGGACCATATAGGCTACAAAAGGTGCTTATGAAGTTATGGTACTTATTGTCTGCTAGGGAAAAGTTTTTAGGATAGAACATTTTTCTTTCCTTTTTTCTTTATCTCTAGTAAACAATGCTCCAAAATGTCCATTAGAATAGAACAAAATGATGAAGTAAATGTTGGAGAATGCAACTACTTTATTGAAAAATGAAGATGGAGTCTATAAGCTAATTGTTTTTGTTCTATTTTTTAACTGTGGAAGGCGGCTCCCAATGGAACTTTTTTTGTGTTTTTTATTTTTAAAAAAATATATGTTGTTCCATGAAGGAGAGCAAGGAGGTAAGGCAGGGGAGGCAAGGGAGGAAAGGGGCACCAACCACTGACACAAAGGAACATGTAAACATGGAAGATGTTGGGCCTTCCTTAAAGCTAAGGCAGGAGGCAGTGTTTCTCAAGCTCCTTGACCGCAGCCTCGAAGGCACATTGAAACTGCTCCCCCGGCAGAATGGTGTCTTGCAGGACAGAGTACTGTTATCCTTGAAAGGTATGGACCAACAGGCCCTTGTATGGCCTGCGAGGCAGTCACTGGAATCCTCTGCTCCACAGGAGTAGACCGTGTGGTGGCAGGAGTAGTTTAGGAAGATGGAGTAGAGGAGGAAAGCCTACTGCCTGAGAAAGAGACAGCCTTTCACAGAGCACCTGGGTGGTTTGAGCGGGTGTGGCGGTGCATAGAGGTGGTACCTAAGGAGTACTGCCCATGTTGTCTTTGACTGAGCATGACTCCATACTCAGTGCATTCAACACAGGAAGCCCAAGCCTTTGCAACCCCCCTACGGTCTTAAAAAAATGCCATTACCATGATGATTCCAGGATGCAAGAGGTAGGTACTTCCTCTACCTGATCTTTTTCTTCCTCTTGTTCCTCCTCTGCATGAGTGTGCTTGTTCCCATGTCGAGGCCTTCCAGGTGGTGGTAGTGGTGCCACTAGAGAGGAGGCATGGGCAAGACTGATGCCATTTCCAGCCAAAAAGCAGATGTTGCAAAATAGTTCTGCAAAGGAGGTTCACTCTCCTTGAATGCAAGATTGAAAATGACTAAAAGTAATAGGTGGGTTCCTTCAGAGGAACTGTCCACGTACTTCTCTATTGTCCATGGACTTGCGGGTTTAAAATAAGCCTTGGAAAGTTGTGAAAAGTTTAGAGATTAACTGAGAATGCACTAGGAGCTCTGAAGGGTACACTGGAAACTTCCAAGATGAGCTGAAAATGCAGATTCAAAATATCCGTGGAGCGCAAACACTGTTCGCGGACACGTTATCATGCCGCATGGGCGTGGTCACATGATGATGTCCAGAGGATACCTGTGATTCCGTTACATGTTTGTGAATGTCAGCGATGGAAAAACATCATAAAAAGTTATAGAAAGTTGATACAAGTGTTAAGGATGTTGCCAGGAGGTGGGGAATGGCAAAGTTTTAACTTGAACCTTCCAAGATCGTCCAGAAATAAGGTTTCAAGATGTCTGCAAAGCACGAACACTGATCGTGGACACGTCATTACGCTGCACGGGATGCAGTCACATGATGACATCGGGGGGTGTCCGCGATGCCGTAGTGACATCCACGGACCACAGTGGCAGATGCCACCGGGAGTATGCATGGTGACATTCAATATTGCACGTTCACAGACTTATTAAAAGTGCATCATGTGAGATCGGACATGTCCGTACTAGGCGCAACATTCACGAATGTCATCCATTGTGTAAACGGACCCGAACATTTGCATAGTCCGTGGACTATTAACTGGGGTTTAAAAAAATATTTATAGTATAAAAAAATGTATGAGTTTATGAAAGGGATGCAGTATCGCAATGGGAAACATAAATGGGAGAATTTGGAGTTTCTATAAATTATTCATCAGGGGAGGGAGGGAGCGAGGTTTCATTAAATCGGCTGTCATTTATGTTTTCTGGATTTGATTTGGGTGATTGCTGGGGGGTAAGTGGCACAGTTACAAGTAGGGCAGTGATAATCAAGATTTCTAATAACATGATTTCTAACATAAAATACACGTTCTGTAAAGTCATTGCTAAGTTCATCTAATTTTGAAGTCAAATTCATGATTTGATTCTGTACAGTTGGGGACTGGGATTGTCTTTCTGGTTGTTGGGGTTCTCCATAATTAAGCTGCAGCATGGTTTCTTCATGTAAACTATGTACTATAAGAAAAGAAAACATTATTATTTCAATAAGTTATTTATAAAGTAAATTATTTGTTTGGATTGAAAGATGCATTGTTTAGCATAAAAGATTTCATCATCACTCATTTCTTATTTGGGAAAGTTTTCTTCTAGCCAATAATCGGGTTTTGCCATTTCAGTCAAAGTAAAAATGGTGATATTTGCTCATGAGGAATGTTGATATAATGAATGGTAATTATAGAGAAATAGAGAAATAAATAAGCGTACTTGCTACTTGGTAACAGATTATTTTCTAATGTGCTTTTGCTGTATCTCAGTGTGTATGAAGAGTTGTACTAAACTGATACAGTTATGTTGTGTGCTTTGTACATTCCATAATATTGTGTGATAAATGAAAAATTAATTTGCTAGTTATGGTAAAGATGACATCACAAATGCCATTGATGACATCCTGCCTACAGCCCAAATTGCTGGACGGATTTTCACCAGATTTGCACCAGGAGTGCCTGCCCAGTCCCAAAAGAATGCATTTGTAAATTTGGTGTAACTCCATTCAGTAGTTTTTTTTAAAATGGGCAAAAAGTAGGTACACAATTAGTGAAATCTGGGTTCGTTGCTCGGACTCACTTCCCTGTTTTGTGCGTGGATGGGTTTCCGATTGGTCCAGAGTGCAGCTTGATGTCAGCGGACATCAGACACATCCGATGATTGGATGGTGAAAAGCGAGCGCTGCGTCATGTTTTTTGGAAATGCCCGCCGTGTTGAATTCGCAAATAGTGCCCGTTGTCCAGGTACATTGCAGTAAAAACATATTAAAAAACACAACATTGCACTTGTCAAACTAATGAAACAATCTCTTGGTAGGTGAGGGTGATGAGGACGGGATGGGATATGACCATAAGAAGTCAGAAAACTGGTGATTTATCATCCCCGAAGTCTGCAAACAGTACGGATGTTCAGGTACAGTCCTGTGATGTTTGCGAACATCTAAAATGTTTGGGGACATCCATGCTTATTTTTGAATTTCAGGGTTGGTGAAAAGCAGTTTTTGGATGGCTTATTACTTTGGCGCCACTCAATGAAACTATATGACATGTTGCAATATCATTCTAGACCTGCTCCTGAATGGCTTTGTAAAGTCTGGTGCTGTTTTGCCAATAGGGAGCAAAAGTAGAGGGGGGTCCAAAATTATTTGAAAGGCTTATACATTTGGTACCATTTGCCAATTCTGCACACAAGTTTGCAAAAACGATTTAAGATCCAGTATTGAATGAATTTGCCAAGTTTGGTGGGATTTTGGCAAGAAGGGTCAAAATTAAAGGGGGTATCAATATTTTTAGATGGCTTATAACTTTGTTGCCATTGGACGAATGTAGACACAAGTTTGCAAAAAGAATATAGTCTGAACCTTGAATGTATGTGCAAAGTCTGAATGGATTTTGTCAAGTTATATGACTATTTTATGTACGTATATTTTGACACTTTTCAAAAAATAGAACATGAACGGATTTGCAGCAAACTCATGTAAGGAGCATTTGCAAGGACCGGAAAGCATGGTTTTGCAAATGTGTCTGTGTTTTATTTTTTGAAAAGTGTCATAATGTAGGTACAAAGAATAGTGATATACCTTTGATGACTAAGGTATAGCCTGTGGCCATGACCTGGACCTACTGGCTAATGGTTATGCCTACGAGGGAACAGCATTGGGGTTAAAGTGGGCATGGACATGAGGGACCAGCTATGTTAAAATTTGGATAGGTTTATAAGGGAAAAAAATGTGCTTGTGGGTGCAGGTTGAAGTGATGTATGGGATTGCAGCAAATATGCACAAGGAGGGTCAGCAAGAAATGGAAAGCATGGTTTTGCAAATATGTTCTGTGATTTTTCTTTTTTTTTTAAGTGTAAAATGTAAGTACACAACACAGTGACATTGGTGTCTGGGCAATGGGCCTGCCCATCAGCAAGGAGAAATGTGTACTGTAATTTGATTATTGGGGCATGCAGCATGGCCAAAGCAGTAGATTTGAATGGGAAAAAATATTCTGCTTGCGGTTAAGACCTGAAGTGGTGGACTAGACAACAACAACTTGCCTGATGCAAGGACCTGAAAGTATGTTTTTGGATATATGTCCTGTGTTTTTTTGATGTCCTGGGTCTTTGATGTCCTGGGTGTTAGTCTTAGCAATGCACGGTCGTGGCGCGAGTTATGGTTGCTTGGCTTACCATAACTAGCGAATTTCAGGGTTTTTTCGGTTTTACTTTGAACCATAACGTCCCTTTAACAACGTTTTTTTACTGAATTTTATAGGTTTTTAGTAGCACAACTTAACCATAACGTCCCTTTAACAAAGTGTTTTTTAAGTAGCGCAACTTAACCATAATATCTACAAACCTCTGACTTCATTGCACGCCTTCCAGAGAATGCCACATGGCCATATGCTTGTGCACAGCATGATGATGTGTCCGAGAACCCATATGCACTTCATAATAACATCTGTGCTTCATGAACAGTTTGGAACTACATTTTCTACTGATGTAAGAACTTGCAAATTCAACATTTCCCTTGCACAGCTCCAACACCTATTCGTACTCATCCATTAACAATCTAGTTCACAGTACATACTTTTGTCAAAATGGCTATTTACGTTAAAATGACATCAGCTAACACCATCCCTCCTCCCTAAGAGACACCACCACTGCTGTAATCAAGCAGCATTAGAAATACTGCCACGTAGGCTGGCCAACTCTTTGATAGTCTGTCGCGGGACACTTCGCCACAAGGCGGTGATGATGTCACTTCATTCACGTTTAGCCCACCTCTTTTTGAATTTTTTTTTTTTAATGGCTCTTAATTCCTGGCTTAATTTAAATACAAATGCTGTGACCTAGGGAGGTGATGGTCAAGTTTTTTAACTACAAACATGACCGTCACGACCCAAGGAACAAAGCATTAGCATTTGAATTAAGGCAGGTGTCCGAGCGTTACAGCTCGACGTGTAGGCTCAAAAGGAGCCAGACCTGCAGAGTCGCCCAGAGAAAGAAAGCAGCAGGTGGCAGCGCCGTGCTGAGCAGATGGCCACTTCTGTTTGCAGAGTGGCTGTGCTGGAGGCAGGTTGTCCGACGCAAGTTGGGACAACCTACGTCCCGCACAACCACATTGCTAATCGCGGGACGAAGTCCCTAATTGCGGGACAATCCCACAAAATCGGGGACACTTGGCCACCCTACTACCCCCTACCTTAGAAATAACGCACGCCCAACATTTCTGCCCCTCCATATTAGTGTTTGGGGCCTCTTCCCTCATTTCCGTCCCCACCTTTCGTTCTTAGCTATCCTGCCAAAAAAAATCCATCCAAAAACAAATTAAATGTTCCTTTAGGAACCACCTTGCACAGTTAAAAAATAGAAGTTAAAAAAAACTGCATAGACTCCATCTACTTTGTATTTCTCAGTAAAATACATAGATGCAATAAGATATTTCAACATTTCCAATTGCATTTTTTGTTACACTAATGTGAATATTGTAGCGTTCATGCGCCGTTCCAGGGACTGGAATGGTGGATAATGGCCCAGTAGCCCTTGTAATCAGCCCAAGTGAAGCGAGGGTGGATAACAAGGTGTCTGGACCATTACCCCCCATGTCAGCCCCTAAAATGGGGGATGAACACCATTATCAGCCTAGGTTTCCAAAGCGGTAACCAGTACTACTAAAAAATAGGATTTCTCATCCTATATTGGGACGCGGCATCCCTGTTTAGGAATAAAATCCTTTTCCAAGATGGCCACCATGGAAAGGGAAAGCGCCAGTTCCATACAGGGCCCATCTTCCTTTTCCATGGCACCCTCCAAAAGGGAAAGAAAATCCTCTAACCATATTAACATAAGCACATTTTTCTTCCCTTTCAAATCTATCCTAATTGCGAATAACTTTACGACAAAGCCAGTCCCAGGTGGACATGACCACTTTCATACTATGTTTGGTCCCTTCTGGTCATAGCCAGTAGCCACATTGTCTGGATCTTGACCTTATACCATGACTCTGACATTCGGGCCACTGCCCATGACTACAGCCTACCCCTCAGGCACTAAAAAACCATGCTTCTCGATCCTTGCCAATGAGCCTTGCACAAATTTGCTGTAAATCCACCCAAGTTTATTTTTTCAAAACTGTCAAAATAATACACAAATCAATTGTCACATAAGCTGTGTGCAAAATTCCAACAAACTTTGTAAACTCATTCTAAATTACGTCTGAAATATTCCAACCATGATCATCACCCCTCACATTATTGCATACGTTTCTCAAGTGCAACGTTCACAAAATATTATTGTCCCAAGGGTTTGACGATGTATTTTTGTACATATGTTGATTTATCGCAAACATTTCGACATCAGTTTAACGCATTTGTCCTCTTTGAGAAACGTACGAAATCTGGCAACAGGGCACGTCCATCTTGTGCTATTGTTAAACATTGCTGCATCGGCCTATGGTAAACTGGCCGGACGTCACTAAATCATGTGCCCCGACCCTGACCCTGACATAACCAACCCTAGTGATAATGAACACCTTTCTCGGTGACATTCCTCTTCAGCGTAGCCAAATGCACACATAACCACCTACGTCGTGATGTGACGCAGAACCCAAAAATCAACACATAGTGACTAACAACATACCATGTCACAATTCAAATTATTAAACCACACTTTGAAAGAAAGCAATAACAGTATACAATTTGTAAAGTACTTTTATTTCACTATAAACTCTCCAAGAACATCCGACTGTTCCCATATTCAATCAAATTGCAAATTTGTTTCTTCGCTCGTGATCGAAAATGTTAATTGGGAGACACACGTTCTTCTTTTTCCATACACAAAGTGTTCGTTTTTGATGAAGGAACCTCTTGGGTCCTACAGTGAATTCCAGGGCGTCTGCATCAACTTACGCCTAGACCACCATAAAAGATGTTATGTTACTCCTAATCGCTAGTGCAGTGTACAGACACATGGGCCCTGGCCGATCAAAGAACCCATCAGTTGGCATCTGGAATCCATGGCAATCACAGTAATGCAGCATGTAGCTATTTGGAAAACATAACAGAAAATACGTATCAATACCTGACCTTTATTACACTTTATTGCAATATATGTATTATTTTCTTAATTCAGCATAGAGTTTAAACTAACAATTAGCACACACATCAAACGATCTCAAAAAATACAAAAAGAACCTAGAAACTGATACACAATTCCAGATAGGCATACATGACATTTTAAAGAAATATTAGCGTTGAACCTGGGTGAATCTAGTTATAGTCGACGAACGCCTACATTCTGCACTTCCCATAACCACATAAAAAAGACAACCACACACGAAAATAGTACTTGAGTTACATTGCCAAAATTAATTTTCAGAGAATAATAGGTTAAAGCTCGTTCCAGTATACAGTCGTCAAAAGCAAACTTACATAATATTCACCGTCTCCATTGTATTTGCGAAAATCAGTCCGTAATGCTCAATCCGCTTGCATCAAAGAATCTTCATGAACTGAATTCACATGTTCCGTACACACTTTTGAAATGCATAACCTTATCAAATGTTCTTTATTACAAACCTCCTCTCACTGAATGTTCACAAAAAAATCCCTTTCTCTCAAGGTCAAAAAACAATTGACCCTTCTACGTTCCTTCCCATGCGTGGGCTGCCTTAGATCTCAACCAAAAAATCAAAGTTGCTGACCTTCACTCAGAATCTAAATACATTCTCACTTTGCAACAACACGGCTCAACGCACCAATGAGAACTCGTATTGTCATACACATGCACGGCCTCTGTTTCCATCAAACACTGCAGGTGGCTGCCTCAGATGCCAAACTCTAGGAGGTACCAATCTGACTCCAATATTATTTTACATACATTGTAACACAGACACATTACTCCTTCACCGGTAGTTTACGCACAATATATTGAGGAATACCTCCAAATAGGGTGACCAACTTTGTCGCATCCCTTTGCGGGACAAAAGGTGGTGATGACGTCACGGCGTCATTCACCTGGCAGAATGAATGCATTGCACCCAAAGCTACTGACATGACCGGCCTGCAAGCCTGTCACGTCAGTAGCTGCGGTTGCAATGCAATACAATAGAACTCCGCTCCCCCTGGATGAATCCTCACCAAACTTTGCAAAGAAAGTATATGCCCCACTCTGAATTTCAAAGTTTGGTGAGGTTTGGTCCAGGGGGGGGGGTAAAGTTATAGGGGGGTCCGAGCATTTTTTTTTCCCCATAGACATAATAGGAAAAAACTTTGCTCATGCCTACAGACCAAACCGGTGTACGGATTTTCACCAAATTTGAGGCAGGAGCGGCGGCTTAGTCCCGAAAGCATGCTTTTGTTAATTTGGTGTAAATCTGTCCAGTATTTTTTTTTAAATGTCCAAAACATAAGGCAAAAAAATTAGTGATATCTATGTCCGCTCCGCAGACATACTTGCCTGTTCGCTCTGCGGACATCGATTGGCTAATAGACTTGCGTCATGTCCGCAGACACACAACGTGTTCGCTGATTGGTTGGAGTGAAGGTTGAGGTGCATCAGATTTTTGGAAACACCCGCCATCTTGGATTCGTGGACATCTGCCAGTGTCCGCGGACATCACAGTAAAAACATATAAAAAAAACACAACATTGCACCTGTCAAACTTATCAAGTAATTTCTGGGGAGATGAGGGGTGAGGAGGATGGGATGAGATATGGCTGCAAGAAGCAAAAAAACTGTTGTTTTTCATAGCAGAAAGTCTGCAAACTATCCGGATGTTCGTGAACAGTCCTATGAAGTTCGCGGACACCTCTGCATTACAGGGTTGGTGAAAAGCAGTTCTTGAATGGCTTATAACTTTGGCACAACTTAATGAAACTGCATGATTTGTGATGTCATCTTGATATCCTGGGTGTTAGTTTTAGCAGTGCACAGTGGTGGCGCAAGTTATGGTTGTTTAGCTTACCATAACTGCCAAATTTCTGGGGTTTTTCAGTTTTACTTGGAACCATAACGTCCCTTTAACAAAGTTTTTGTTCACTGAATTTCATAGGTATTTAGTAGCGCAACTTAACCATAATGTTCCTTTAACAACGTTTTTTCAGTGAATTTCACATGTTTTTGTCAGTGCAACTTAACCATAATGTCCCCGTAAACAAAGTTATTTCATTGAATTCCATAGGTTTTTATCAGTGCAACTTAACCATAACGTCCCTTTTACCAAGTTTTTTCATTGAATTTCATAGGTTTTTATTAATCCAACTTAACCATAATGTCCCTTTAAAAACATTTTTTTCATTTAATATATATATTTTTTATTGTATAGTTGCATCTACCAAGGACATGTGCGGCTACAGACACAGTAAAGGCTGGGAGGGAGGGGGTAACCTGCATGTGCAAAATTGCCCAATAGAACATATGCATCATTTGGTGCGGCTATGCAACTTTGCGCCTAATACGTCAGCCAAAGGTTTCACGCACTTTGGTTCCATGTCTACACGTTATACACACCAACAAATGAACCTATCACACATTGCACAGTATGTACGTGTGTATGCCCATGTCATTCAACGTAACCCGTGGGCACGAATAAGACAATGGGACATAAAACTCTTGTAACAGGGCTATGCCTCTTCTCATAAAATGCATCAGCCAATCATAACACATGCTGCGTCTACATGCCTACACATGACTTGTATATGTGTCAAAAACCATCCAATCACACGTTGCACTATATTGATACGTCTACAGCCATGTCGTTTGATGAAATCGGGCATGCAAAACTGTCCAAGAAGACTGCACTGCAGTTTTTAGCCGCAAATAATCACCAAACCCACAAAAACATAATTTTACATTAATCATTGCTTTCTGTACTTGCTAGTGAAACGGTTTGTGACTAACTGCAAGCACTTTGGCAATTTACCCCTTATTCTCTTCATCCTGTTTACCCAGCTTTCCCAAAATCCAATTTTTCTTTGTCTTGTGATTAGTTTAGTTTGTCTCTTTTTTCCTTTTTTTTCCTTTTTCCTTTTTTGCAGCATTGTCTTTTTCGTGTTGTCATTTTGTATTCTTTTATATTTTCCTCCCCAGTGGACATTCCAACATGTCCGACCTTGACAGTAGAAGCAGTGAGGATGGCGTCATCATCTGGATCGACAATCGTTCAAACACACAGGAATGAAAGAAACTGCAGACAGTTTGCGCTCCTTCAAAGTGAAGGAATAACACTCCAGGAAAGAGGTGGAGAGGGTACGGTGCACCTTCTGCAAAAATACTGTGCTATCGGCCGTCCAATATTCCGTCTCAAAGTCTAGGAACATCGATCATGATCAAGCATCTGGTGAGAGTCCACTGGGACAATGTCGATTATGACTATCGTAAAGCCCATGAACATAACAAAAGAAAAATTCATGGGACCCATTCCTTGTACAGATGAAAATCAGCACCATCTGCAGAAGATCCATCCACCAGTACATTAACAACACCAAGTCGAAATGAAGCCTTTACATCAGGTGTGGTATCCACTACACTGACTCCTCTGTTACCGACACCCAATCTAACCATGAAGAAAGTCATGTGTACAAAATGCTGCGACTGGGTAGTCAAGGGAGATGCCACAATTGGGCAATGGCTGAAGTTAATTGCTGAACATCAGATTACCTGTCATGCTCACTTTTTTTTAAGTGGTATTTTTTTTTTAATTTAGCTGAAATTAATCAACTTTTTCAATCATTACATAAATTCATCAGTAAATTCATCAGAGAAAATGACATAACTGAACAATACACATAATCAACAAAACAGAACAAAAAAATAAAGAGAAAGCTGTTACAGATATCTTTATAAATCAACATATTTAAAAGAGAAATGCCTTTAAAAAACAAACTCAACAAAAGAACTATCATAAAATACAATAAAAAGAGATTAAAGTCATATTCTTTTAACTCTCATTTAACAACATCTAGTAAAAAAACATATCTTAATATTTCCTTCGGTACAAAAATCTTACTGTAACAGCTAAATCTGTTAATCGCACTATCATCAGCTCATACATTTACAGGAAACTCATGTATGTTGATACTCCCCCTTTAATCAGAATCAAATTCAAAGCTTCTCTTCTAATTTCAAGGCATTCAAAAAGTTTACTGTCGCTATCCGAATACTTATAATCTTAGTAGCTACTATTGCCACCCACTTATTTCCTGGCTTCATATGTGCAAAGTATTCTATATGTTTAATGAAGTGTATTTGTCTCAGCCCCATAAGTGCAGGACAATCTACCATCACATGTTCTAAAGTTTCCTTAACCTGGTGATTATCAAAAAAGCGACACCAATTTTCTTCAACCTTAATTAATTTTCTACGAGCTTGAACGTCACGTGTGGGCCATGAATTAAAACGAAGACGTAATATTGCATTTCTCGGAAAGGGCGTTGGTGCTCTGCAGAGATAAGTTTCCATGTCTCTATATCTCTTTGGGCCGAGCAATTGATTGTTAAAATCTTTATATTTCAGACATGAGGCTCTGGTGTTTATCCAGTCCATCATATACAGTTTTTTCTTGGCTCGGTCTGGGTTTAAAACAAGAGTATCAATGGTGATGTCACCATTTGCCATTACAGAAATAATATGTTTAGACCAGAGTTTTGGAAACACATGATGTAATTGGAAACATTTGCTAATGTGGAATCATTCAAGGCTGAAAGCAAACATTTCCGAAAGAGGCTACACAAGTGCCAATTGTACATGGCCATCAATGATGTTAACCCCAACTCATATTGCAGCCAAGGTAGCCCACGTGTGTGGAATTAACCTCCCGGAGTACGTGGTGGCACTCAGGGACACAAAAAACACATACGCATGGGACACACAGGCTACTATGACCTCAAAAACGGGTAAGCGATACACAAAGGGACCCGCAGTGGGAAAAATAGTGTGCGCGACTCACCGTCTGACTAGCGTGGGAAAGAAAAACACACATAGGCAAGAACCCTGCCAAAAGAAGAGGTACATCCATCATCCGCTGTGAATTGATGGCGCATGAAACAACAAGAAGTAGCAACACACACGTCAGTCTTCAAAAGAAGCACGTACATGGAACTGCTGGGCCGTGGTCACCTTTAACCCGTGCTGAGGGAAACACCTGCGTGTGTCACGTCACCTATGTGCTTAGGCCCTTTCCTCAAATTACACGCATTCACACACGGACGTGCTCTTTTTGCAAGTGTGGATTCACTGTGCACCCATACCAAGGGAAACACGTGCGTGCATCACCTCACTTACGCGCTTTGGCGCTAAGGCCCTTTCCTCGATTTACACGATTTACACGCTGACGTGCTGTTTTTTCACATGCCAAATCACTCTGCATTAAGCTGGCCACGCAACAACACACGGAAGACCACACTCCTTCCCAGAAGGCCATTTTCCTGCCCCAGGAACCCCAAGCCGCCTTCCACGAGCCATCTGCTGGTGCCTGCTGGCCACGTGCCCTGCTATTTGGTGCCTGCACGTCAGCCATCTGCAGTGGTCCAGTTGCTACGACCACCCCTGCTGGAACAGAAGACTCCCGACTGCAGTTCCATCGCTCCACAGCCCAGCACTAGGACCCAGTTGCCCACCCATATCTGCCTCGGGGGTTGCCATGTCAGGCCAAAATCCATCTGGGACCAGTGGCGACCCCCCGGCAGAGAGGCAGAGGCCGGCAGCTTCACTGCTGGAGAAGTTGGCATCCTGGTGGAGCAAGTCCTGGTGCATTATGATACCCTCTTCGGACAACCACGTGCCGACAAGGATGGACGGAAGAAGATCTGGATGGACATCGTGGTTGCCATCAATGCGGAAGGGGTGGCAACCCGGGACCTGCAACACGTCCATAGGCACTGGGAGGACTTCAGGTCCAGGACCCTCACAAAGAACCGGCGCATCTTGGATGCAGCGGATGCAGTTGGTTGCCGGGTCCGGCCTACCACCAACCAGATGAGGGTCCTGGAATGCATTCGCCAAGTGCTTCACCTCCAGGTTCTCGAGAGGCAGACCCGCCTGGCGTCGAGCAATAAGTGTCCTTGCATACTCACTGGATGCAGTGCATGTTGAGGTGTGCCAGGAGTGTGCATCTTGGACATATGTCTGGAATGGCCCATGTATGGATGTGTATGTGCAGGGACATGACCGTGCTGCACGTGAGTCCAGTCATGTGTGATGCACATCAATGGTGTACGTGTTCCAAAGCATGATGCACAACTGCATACGGAGATGCAAAAATGTTAGCATTTCTGTGTATATCCTATGCCATGTTTGGGGTGTGACACATGGATGCTGGTTTCACCTTCATGTACGTGCACAGCATACTTGTGCATGTGTGTGTTTGATGTGTGTGCCGATTGGCAGATGTGACATAGTTGCTGATGATTTCACTGTGACAGGTAGTGGAGATGTACAGATGCATGTCTGTGTGGTGGCATGTGTGCATGTGTTCGGCACTCCCCATGTTGATTGTGGCGTCATGCCAACCTTCGGATGTTAATGCAGTTGTGTATGTATGGATGCTGCTGCCTGCTGCACAATTTCTGTTCCTTTGTGCATGTGTGTGGGTTCAAATGATATGAGTGTTGGGGAGTGTCATGCCATCTGTGAACTTTGACACTGCCACTCATGTGCAACTGTCATGTGTGTGTCAGACCATTGTACAGTGCCCTAATGCCTGTGTTCTGTCTCTCCCTGTCTGCAGTGTCGACTGATGAAGAGGGCGTAGACGGTGCTGTGGAGCACTGCGGCAGGGATCCCACCGCCAGCCAGAAATGCAAGGCCCATCTCCCTTCCCAGGTACTGATATCTTCCAGGAGTGAGGAGTCTGGTGCCGCATGCATGGCCACAGCTGGTGAGGAAAGGTCCAAGAGGCGGAGGTTGGAGGTGGACTCCTCGGCAGCAGTAGGGGCAGCTGAGCCCCCACAGGGGCCTACGGAGGAAGATGGCACAGAGTTATCCAGGTTGGTGGGGGGTTTGGTTGAGGAGGAGGCAGTGGAAGCCTCATGCACAGGGCCTGAAGGGGGAATTCCACTCATGCTAGTGGTGCAGTCCAGGGGAGGGACAGGAGGCCACTGCATAGGTGCCTGTGTGCAATTCTGTCCCCAATCCTGTGACTGCATCATCCGGCACCAGCAGGGATGCCTCCGTCCAGACCCGTTTTCAGAGAGGGGATGCGCAAACAACAACTGGCCTTCCTCTCCCTGCAGATGTGGCAATCCGTGACCGGATTGAGTCTGTCGTAGCTGGTGTGGCTTTGCACCAACGTGGTATTCGGGATGACTTGCAGGGTTCTCATCTGGACAATGAACGTCATTTTGAATACCTCTTTGGCTGCGTCGACCTACTAGGACAGGTCGGCACTGGGTTCATCCGTGTGCTGGAACTTATTGCGACCCCCTCCTCAACTGAACCCCCTATACACTAGTCATCCTCTGTGCCATCTTCCCACCCAAGTATCACTTGGGCCCCTGTGGAGCTGCCCCTGAGCCAGCGGCCAAGCTGGTAGAGGACACATTCCTGCCACAGTCGGGAGTCGGGAGTCGGAGGTCCAGCAGGGGTATAAGTTTATTTAATACGAAAATGAACTATTTTCTTTTCTTATCGAAAGGTTTCTTAATGATTCTTTTGCAAAACATTTTTTACTACATATCTAGATTTTGGTTTCACACTTCTCCAAAGATTGGTGAAACTCAGGAGTGATACATTTTCCTATATATGTCATCAATGACATTTGTGATGTCATCTGGGTGTTAGTCTTAGCAGTGCACGGTGGTGGAGCGAGTTATGGTTGCTTAGCTTACCATAACTGGCGAATTTGAAGGGTTTTTCGGTTTTACTTGGAACCATAACATCCCTTTGACAAAGTTTTTTCACTGAATTTCATAGGTTTTTAGCAGCGCAACTTAACCATAACGTCCCTTTAACAAAGTTTTTTCACTGAATTTGAAAGGGTTTTAGTAGCGCAACTTAACCATAATGTCCCTTTAACAATGTTTTTTCACTGAATTTCATTAGTTTTTAGCAGCGCAACTTAACCATAACGTCCCTTTAACAAAGTTTTTTCACTGAATTTCATAGGTTTTTAACAGCGCAACTTAACCATAATGTCCCTTTAACAAGGTTTTTTCACTGAATTTCTTAGGTTTTTAGTAGTGCAACTTAACCATAACGTCCATTTAACAAAGTTTTTTCACTGAATTTCATCGGTTTTTAACGGCGCAACTTAACCATAACGTCCCTTTAACAAAGTTTTTCACTGAATTTCTTAGGTTTTTAGTAGTGCAACTTAACCTTAACGCCCATTTAACAACGTTTTTTCACTGAATTTCATAGGTTTTTAGTAGTGCAACTTAACAATAATGACTTTGACTTTATATACATGTCATATGGAACTGACTGAATCTCTTCTACTGTACTTGATGTCCGCGAACTCATTTAATGTTTGCGGACATGTTCGAAGAACAGTACCACTACCTAAAAACTCTGGGGGGTATGTTTGATTGTTATATCATAACATAGGAACATTTAACAAATTCAAAAAGGAGCACACAAACATATTATATGTACTAATACATAAGAAATGTAACCGATATATACAACACACTAACCATTCATTTAAATGCACTATGTTCTAAAATGGAATATACCACAAGAAGATAAATTGGCTTTCAACATAATTACCTCACAAACACGACAGACCTGAGAACAAGAGAAGACCCACTGAGTACATAGGACATATCTTACCTGAAATAGTAAGTGTACTTAATTTTATTCATATATTTATAAACTTTCTGTATATATTATCTTTTTTTTTCTCTGACAGAAATGTCTAGTATTCTGGAATGGCTAGAGGAGCATTTCCCACATGAAGAAATGTCACAAGATAGTGAAACTAATGGTAAACACTTTATAATATAAACCATTTAATTATTATTATTTTGTATACATTTAACATATATATATATATATTTTTTGTACAGAGCATACCAAAATAGAAAATACTTCAGAAAAACCTGTAATGGATAACACTTTTCACAGTATAGAAGAAAAAATGGATTTATTGTTGACTCATTTTAAAAATTTGAAAACTTTTGTGGAAGATCATTTTAAACCAAAAACCTCGTACCATTGCCCCACGTGTACTTGTCCCTCCCATAGCCCAAAACGTTTTGATGAGGCTTCCATCCCTTCTTCACCTAATAACAATCATGTTGAAACCCCTAATTCTCCTGTTTTTGTTTCTGTTTCTGCCTCACCTTCTCTGTCATAAATTATTAATATATATTAAATAAAGTTACATTTTTATATTGTGTTGTAAATAGTATCGTTTTTTTTTTTTTTTTTAACAATGAAGGCGGACAGTGCAGGTGTTCTGAAATGTTCATAAATAAACGAAAATGGAGGTGTCCTGAAGGACACTATACCTGTTTGTACTGTTCGCTAGCAAGATCAAACTATTCTAAGAACACACGCGGTGTCCTGAAATGTTCATAAAAAAAAAAATTAAAGTGTCCTAAAGAACACTAACAGGGTAATTCATAGAATTTCGCAGAAAATTGTCGCAAGCGGCTGGCGCAGAGTGTCCGCGTGCGATTGTCTGCGCCAGGCACGTGCGCTAAAACCGATATCCGCGCACAGTGTATTCATGGATTTTAGGCTCCCAAACCTGCCATGGCGCAGAGTATCGCAGCGACCCTGCAGCAGCGCCAGTAACGCCCCCAAGAACGCCCTCGTGCAAGGAAAAGCTATCAAAATCGCAAAATCATCGCAAAGGATGCGCTAACCCTGGACCAGTTTACAGGGGTATATCAGGGGTACGCGTGAAGTTATACACGCGATTAGCCAGGGTACGTGTATTACAGGGGTACGCGGGAAGTTTAACACGCGATTGGCCAGGGTACGTGTATTACAAGGGTACGCGTGAAGTTTTACACGCGATTAGCCAGGGCACGTGTATCACAGGGGTACGCGGGAATTATCACACGCGATTTGGCTGGGTACGTGTATTACAGGGGTACACGGGAAGTTTTACACGCGATTCGGCTGGGTACGTGTATTACAGGGGTGCGCGGGAATTCTCACATGTGATTTGGCCAGGTACGTGTATTACAGGGGTGCGCGGGAATTATCATACGCGATTTGGCTTGGTACGTGTATTACAGGGGTGCGTGGGAAGTTACACACCCGATTAGGCTGGGTGGGTCCTCACAGGTGTTCCCTGAACACCCTCCAAGGCCCCTGCAGGCAGTCCACAAAACAGGGGACTACCCTACACACCTGCTCATGTCCCCCTGCACCCCCACCCCCCAGCAGTGCAGGGGCAGCCTCCACCAGGCCCGCACTTATGTCGCCCATCACCCCCACCCCGCAGCCACCAGGGGCACCCTCCACCAGGCCCCCACCCATGTATCCCACCACCCCCACCCCCCAGCCACCAGGCGCACCCTCCACCAGGCCCCCACCCATGTCTCCCACCACCCCCACCCCCCAGCAGTGCAGGGGCAGCCTCCACCAGGCCCCCACTCATGTCCCCTATCACCCCCACCCCCCCGCCACCAGGGGCAGCCTCCACCAGGCCCCCACTCATGTCTCCCACCACCCCCACCCCCCAGCCACCAGGGGCAGCCTCCACCAGGCCCCACACTCATGTCTCCCACCACCCCCACCCCCCAGCAGTGCAGGGGCAGCCTCCACCAGGCCCCCACTCATGTCTCCCACCACTCCCACCCCCCAGCAGTGCAGGGGCACCCTCCACCAGGCCCCCACTCATGTCTCCCACCACCCCCACCCCCCAGCAGTGCAGGGGCAGCCTCCACCAGGCCCCCACTCATGTCCCCTATCACCCCCAACCCCCCACCACCAGGGGCAGCCTCCACCAGGCCCCCACCCATGCCTCCCACCACCCCCACCCCCAGCCACCAGGGGCACCCTCCACCAGGCCCCCACCCATGTCTCCCACCACCCCCACCCCCCAGCAGTGCAGGGGCACCCTCCACCAGGCCCCCACTCATGTCACCACCACCCCCACCCCCCAGCCACCAGGGGCAGCCTCCACCAGGCCCCTACTCATGTCTCCCACCACCCCCACCCCCCAGCCACCAGGGGCTCCCTCCACCAGGCCCCCAATCATGTCTCCCACCACCCCCACCCCCCAGCAGTGCAGGGGCACCCTCCACCAGACCCCCACCCATGTCTCCCACCACCCCCACCCCTCAGCAGTGCAGGGGCACCCTCCATCAGGCTCCCACCCATGTCTCCCACCACCCCCACCCCCCAGCCACCAGGGGCACCCTCAACCAGGCCCCCACCCATGTCTCCCACCACCCCCACCCCCCAGCAGTGCAGGGGCACCCTCCACCAGGCCCCCACTCATGTCTCCCACCACCCCCACCCCCCAGCCACCAGGGGCAGCCTCCACCAGGCCCCCACTCATGTCTCCCACCACCCCCACCCCCCAGCAGTGCAGGGGCAGCCTCCACCAGGCCCCCACTCATGTCTACCACCACCCCGCCCCCCAGCCACCAGGGGCACCCTCCACCAGGCCCCCACCCATGTATCCCCCCACCCCCACCCCCCAGCCACCAGGGGCACCCTCCACCAGGCCCCCACCCATGTCTCCCACCACCCCCACCCCCCAGCAGTGCAGGGGCACCCTCCACCAGGCCCCCACTCATGTCTCCCACCACCCCCACCCCCCAGCAGTGCAGGGGCAGCCTCCACCAGGCCCCCACTCATGTCCCCTATCACCCCCAACCCCCTTGCCACCAGGGGCAGCCTCCACCAGGCCCCCACCCATGTCTCCCACCACCAACACCCCACAGCAGTGCAGGGGCACCCTCCCCCAGGCCCCCACTCATGTGTACCACCACCCCCACCACCCAGCAGTGCAGGGGCACCCTCCACCAGGCCCCCACTCATGTCTACCACCACCCCGCCCCCCAGCCACCAGGGGCACCCTCCACCAGGCCCCCACCCATGTATCCCCCCACCCCCACCCCCCAGCCACCAGGGGCACCCTCCACCAGGCCCCCACCCATGTCTCCCACCACCCCCACCCCCCAGCAGTGCAGGGGCACCCTCCACCAGGCCCCCACTCATGTCTCCCACCACCCCCACCCCCCAGCAGTGCAGGGGCAGCCTCCACCAGGCCCCCACTCATGTCCCCTATCACCCCCAACCCCCTTGCCACCAGGGGCAGCCTCCACCAGGCCCCCACCCATGTCTCCCACCACCAACACCCCACAGCAGTGCAGGGGCACCCTCCCCCAGGCCCCCACTCATGTGTACCACCACCCCCACCACCCAGCAGTGCAGGGGCACCCTCCACCAGGCCCCCACCCATGTATCCCACCACCCCCACCCCCCAGCCACCAAGGGCACCATCCACCAGGCCCCCACCCATGTCTCCCACCACCCCCACCCCCCAGCAGTGCAGGGGCAGCCTCCACCAGGCCCCCACTCATGTCCCCTATAACCCCCACTCCCCCGCCACCAGGGGCAGCCTCCACCAGGCCCCCACCCATGTCTCCCACCACCCCCACCCCCCAGCAGTGCAGGGGCACCCTCCACCAGAACCCCACTCATGTCTCCCACCACCCCACCCCCCAGCCACCAGGGGCAGCCTCCACCAGGCCCCTACTCATGTCCCCTATCACCCCCACCCCCCCTGCCACCAGGGGCAGCCTCCACCAGGCCCCCACCCATGTCTCCCACCAGCCCCACCCCCCAGCAGTGCAGGGACACCCTCCACCAGGCCCCCACTCATGTCTCCCACCACCCCCAGCAGTGCAGGGGCAGCCTCCACCAGGCCCCCACTCATGTCTCCCACCACCCCCACCCCCCAGCAGTGCAGGGGCACCCTCCACCAGGCCCCCACTCATGTCTCCCACCACCCCCTCCCCCCAGCAGTGCAGGGGCACCCTACACCAGGCCCCCACTCATGTCTCCCACCACCCCCACCCCCCAGCATTGCAGGGGCAGCCTCCACCAGGCCCCCACTCATGTCTCCCACCACCCCCACCCCCCAGCAGTGCAGGGGCACCCTCCACCAGGCCCCCACCCATGTATCCCAGCACCCCCACCCCCCAGCCACCAGGGGCACCCTCCACCAGGCCCCCACCCATGTCTCCCACCACCCCCACCCCCCAGCAGTGCAGGGGCACCCTCCACCAGGCCCCCACTCATGTCTCCTATCACCCCCACCCCCCCCGCCACCAGGGGCAGCCTCCACCAGGCCCCCACCCATGTCTCCCACCACCCCCACCCCCCAGCAGTGCAGGGGCACCCTCCACCAGGCCCCCACTCATGTCTCCCACCACCCCCACCCCCCAGCAGTGCAGGGGCAGCCTCCACCAGGCCCCCACTCATGTCCCCTATCACCCCCACCCCCCCGCCACCAGGGGCAGCCTCCACCAGGCCCCCACCCATGTCTCCCACCACCCCCACCCCCCAGCAGTGCAGGGGCACCCTCCACCAGGCCCCCACTCATGTCTACCACCACCCCCACCCCCAGCAGTGCAGGGGCACCCTCCACCAGGCCCCCACCCATGTATCCCACCACCCCCACCCCCCAGCCACCAGGGGCACCCTCCACCAGGCCCCCACCCATGTCTCCCACCACCCCCACCCCCCAGCAGTGCAGGGGCAGCCTCCACCAGGCCCCCACTCATGTCCCCTATCACCCCCACCCCCGCCACCAGGGGCAGCCTCCACCAGGCCCCCACCCATGTCTCCCACCACCCCCACCCCCCAGCAGTGCAGGGGCACCCTCCACCAGGCCCCCACTCATGTCTCCCACCACCCCCACCCCCCAGCAGTGCAGGGGCAGCCTCCACCAGGCCCCCACTCATGTCCCCTATCACCCCCACCCCCCCCTGCACTGCTGGGTGGTGGGGGTGGTGGGAGACATGGCTGGGGGCCTGGTGGAGGGTGCCCCTGGTGGCTGGGGGGTGGGGGTGGTGGGTGACATGAGCAGGTGTGCAGGGTAGTCCCCTGTGGTGTGTGCTGCCTGCAGGGGCCGTGGAGGGTGTACAGGGAATACCTGGGAGCACACAGCCAAATCGCATGTAGAATTTCCCGCGTACCCCTGTCATACACGTGCCCAGCCAAATCGCGTGTGGAACTTCCCGCGCACCCCTGAAACCACGTACCCTGACAAATCGCGTGTGGAACTTCCCGCGCCCCCCTGAAATACACATACCCGGCCAAATCGCGTGTGGAACTTCCCGCGCACCCCTGCAATCCACGTACCCTGACAAATCGCGTGTGGAACTTCCCGCGCACCCCTGAAATCCACGTACCTGGCCAAATCGCGTGTGGAACTTCCCGCGCACCCCTGCAATCCACGTACCATGACAAATCGCGTGTGGAACTTCCCGCGCACCCCTGAAATCCACGTACCCTGACAAATCGCGTGTGGAACTTCCCGCGCACCCCTGAAATACACGTACCCGGCCAAATCGCGTGTGGAACTTCCCGCGCACCCCTGCAATCCACGTACCCTGACAAATCGCGTGTGGAACTTCCCGCGCACCCCTGAAATACACGTACACGGCCAAATCGCGTGTGGAACTTCCCGCGCACCCCTGAAATCCACGTACCGGACAAATCGCGTGTGAGACTTCCCGCGCACCCCAGTATACACGCACATGTATTTTTTGTCAGCGGGTGTCCGTGTTTGTGGGTACCCCTTTGCACGTCATTTGTCCTGGAGGGCCACAGTATAGGACATTCATCATGGCTGTATATAGGTGCTATTTGTTGGCGCACCTTTTGGCGCACATTTCTTACAGGCGCAGAGACTCTACCGCCTGCTTTCTTGTGGCGGTCGTGTTTGTGCCTGTGCGCTGGTTTGAGCGTGCGCTTTTTTGCCCTATTCTATTCCATGAATACGTGTTGTAGGCGAGCGTGTGGGCGTTCCGCGCACTTGTACCCTGTACTTCCCCCGTGACGCCCACATTTTGGCAAGTTGTTCCCCATTCCGAGTGTTACGCCCCGTGTTCCGCCTACTTTTGTTGCGTGTGCCGCGCTATGTGCGATTTTCGCTGTGGCCTGTGCGATTTTCGCTGTGACCTGGCGCACGCAGTTAGATGGCCTGTGCGCCAACGTGCGCCGTGCACTTTTTTATCGCACATCCGATGGTTTTCTCGCGCACGGCCTTCCATGAATCGATGTGCGCCACTTTTCGTGCGATTTTCGCACTTGCACTGCGATTTTCGCTATTCCACTGCGATTCTCACATTTTTGGCCACTTGCGCCGCGCTAATTATTCCATGAATCGGCCTGTATATCTGTCCGTAATGTTCGCTATCAAGTTTAAACTGTTCTAAGAACACAATTGGTGTCCTGAAATGTTCGTACGTGAATGAAAATGGAGGTGTCCTGAAGAACACTATACCTGTTCGTAGTGTTCGCTATCAAGTTTAAACTGTTCTAAGAACACAATTGGTGTCCTGAAATGTTCGTACGTGAATGAAAATGGAGGTGTCCTGAAGAACACTATACCTGTTCGTAGTGTTCGCTAGCAAGTTCAAACTGTTCTAAGAACACACGCGGTGTCCTGAATTGTTCGTAATTAAAAGAAAATGGAGGTGTCGTAAACAACACTATACCTGTCCATACTGTTCACTAGCAAGTTGAAACTGTTCTAAGAACACAATTGGTGTCCTAAAATGTTTGTACATAAACAAAATTGGACGTGTCCTGAAGAACACTATATCTGTCCTTACTGTTCGCTAGCAAGTTTAAACTGTTCTAAGAACACACGCAGTGTCCTGAAATGTTCAATTCACGTGTGACGCATCTTTAATTAGTTCAGGACCCGAACACAGTCCGTAGCACATCAACGCGCATGCGCTAGCCAATCTCTGTGCATTTGGTGTCCTGCAGACATGCGCTTCCTTCGTGGACTTGTTCGCGAACGGATCATATGACTTTGCCCACGCTGATCGCGTGTTCTGAATGCGGACACTGTTCGTGTCCCCGAACAAATTAGAAGTACATTTTCAATTAATCCATAATATTTTTCAATAAAATCTCACCATGGCACAATCCCACTTAGTAATCCTGAGTTTCTACATACCTTTCGAAACTTTTCAAACTTTTTTTTTGTGTTCGATCTGCCCGCGGACAGCGTGCATGTCCGCGGAATGCGCACAAACACCCCTATAAAAGACCACGCCCTAGAGCTTATTCTCATTGTGTTTCTGGCTATTCTTCAGAACACAGCGATTTTTGCTGCCACCTGCAGATTACACCATCATCGAGATGGCATCCCTGGCTGCTGAACTGCCACCTGGTGCTGCACCTGCTTCAGCACCACCCCAGCCCCTCCACCACCACCACCTCCCCAAGGGCCTGAAGAGGGGAACAGGAGTGAGGATGCAGAGGAGGAAGAAGAGGATGATGAGAATGAGGTAGAGGAAATCCCTACTACCCGCACTAGGCGTGAGTCTTGGGTGTGGCGGTTATTTACCATTCATGGGAATTTTCCTAAGGCTCGTGCGAACCGTGTTACCTGCAATGAGTGCAAAATGATACTCAGTCGCGGGAAGCACGGTAAGTACAGCTTTGGGACCACTACTATGAAGTGACACCTGAGGTCATTTCACTGTGGGGCTATTCGCAGGGTTGTACCTTGCGAAGAACGTAGCAGGTTGATTTCCTCTACTTCATCCTCTGTTTCTGATCCTGTCACCACAAGGACCACCTCTGTGGGACAGCGTATTCCTCAAGCTGCCTCACAGGCCATACGGAATGCTGATGACCCTTACCTTTCGAGGGTCATAGTTGTATGTATGTACTGTGACACAGAACTCTGCAGGGGGGAGCGACGTCGTAGTGCTTTTGAGACTATCATCTCAGAGCACGAGAAGATCTGCTCACTACCCAAATAAAACCCACTCTACATCTTCCTCTCTCAGCTCGCCCTTTCTTATCCCTGTGGTTGGTGTCCTCCCCTTTACCTTTCTTTCCCCTCCAATCCTAGTGTGTCGGGTATAAAAAACCAAAACAAATACAAAATATCAAAAATTAATAAAAAATAAGGCTCTTTTCAGAGCTGCCTTTCACAGTTAAAAAATAGAAGTGAAAATAAATGAAGCAGGGCCCTTTGTATTTTTTAGAAGTCTGCGGACAGTTCGCTAATATTTAAAAAATTGGGTTGCTACCCTATCACAAACATTGCAATTTTCTCTGGGAGGAAGTGGTGGCTCTGAAAAGAGCCTTTGGGAGGTGTTTGTAAGTCAAAAACTATAAATGCTTAACACCTACTTCAAAATGGATGTTGTAATTCCAAAAAAGGTTGCAATGCATTTTGTACATTTCTCAGAAAAATCTGATTGCCACTATAAGTAAGATGGACTCCATCTTTCCGAAAAATGTTTGTACTACGAAACAGAATATTTTCATTGTGAAAAGAAGACATGCCAAAATCTTTTAGAAAGGCACAAACAGCTTTATTAACATTGCGCCTTGCTTTTTCCATTTGTGGACCAAATGAAGAAGAACGAAGCCACATTTGTCTCTGCGCAATCCGTGAAAATATCACTTGAGAATTAGGAAACATGTCCATAACCTTCGCAAGTCCTTCTTTCATAGCAAATTGCAAAAAAAATCCAGTCACATGTCCTAAACTGTTCCCTCCACAATGAATTACAATTATGTCCGGATGTTGCTCTGTCTCCAAAGTAGCACAGAGAGGTAGCAAGTCCAACCACTTCATTCGACGTACTCCATGCCAGTGTACTTCCACATGTGGGAATCCAAGATCTACAGCTACTACACACCTTTCTGCATGCACCTTCAACCAATATATCCATGAATCTCCCAAAATCCACTCTGTCTCCAAAGTAGCACAGAGAGGTAGCAAGTCCAACCACTTCATTCGACGTACTCCATGCCAGTGTACTTCCACATGTGGGAATCCAAGATCTACAGCTACTGCACACCTTTCTGCATGCACCTTCAACCAATATATCCATGAATCTCCCAAAATCCACACAATCTTTTTCCTAAAACACACAGACATAGCTATCTGTTGTTCTCTCAGCAAAAACAGTATATGAGAAACTCTCTTCTGGCACAACACAACCACTAAACTTTCCTGACCAATCCCTTTCAGTACTCATTCTCATTTGCATGACTTCTGAACCCAAAAATCCCTGGATGTAACTCCCGATGTCCGCGAACTACCTCCATGTCCGCGGACATATCGTAACATGAACAGCCCTTCTACCATTTCCACTACACTCTCTCTGCCATTCCCTCATTGGATGTAGCTAAGAAGTCACATGACCATGCACCAATCACATTCAAGACCTCTACATCTAACTGCATCATCATAGATCAGCACTGCAAATGTACAGTGAATCTCTCTGAGTACAAGTGTCATATCATTGGCAAGCACCATCTACCAGAAATACTGTACAAGTCTCCAAGATTTCAACTTGCAGCTCCATGCATATCCATATGCATGAACACAACCTTTAGGTATGCGTAGTTTCTGTACAGTAGATGAACACATTTTCAAACAGACTTTTAGCTTGTGTAATCTGTAAAATGAATTTACTGTATATAGGCCCCCACTCATGTCTCCTATCACCCCCACCCCCCCCGCCACCAGGGGCAGCCTCCACCAGGCCCCCACCCATGTCTCCCACCACCCCCACCCCCCAGCAGTGCAGGGGCACCCTCCACCAGGCCCCCACTCATGTCTCCCACCACCCCCACCCCCCAGCAGTGCAGGGGCAGCCTCCACCAGGCCCCCACTCATGTCCTCTATCACCCCCACCCCCCCGCCACCAGGGGCAGCCTCCACCAGGCCCCCACCCATGTCTCCCACCACCCCCACCCCCCAGCAGTGCAGGGGCACCCTCCACCAGGCCCCCACCCATGTATCCCACCACCCCCACCCCCCAGCCACCAGGGGCACCCTCCACCAGGCCCCCACCCATGTCTCCCACCACCCCCACCCCCCAGCAGTGCAGGGGCAGCCTCCACCAGGCCCCCACTCATGTCCCCTATCACCCCCACCCCCCGCCACCAGGGGCAGCCTCCACCAGGCCCCCACCCATGTCTCCCACCACCCCCACCCCCCAGCAGTGCAGGGGAACCCTCCACCAGGCCCCCACTCATGTCTCCCACCACCCCCACCCCCCAGCAGTGCAGGGGCAGCCTCCACCAGGCCCCCACTCATGTCCCCTATCACCCCCACCCCCCCTGCACTGCTGGGTGGTGGGGGTGGTGGGAGACATGGCTGGGGGCCTGGTGGAGGGTGCCCCTGGTGGCTGGGGGGTGGGGGTGGTGGGTGACATGAGCAGGTGTGCAGGGTAGTCCCCTGTGGTGTGTGCTGCCTGCAGGGGCCGTGGAGGGTGTACAGGGAATACCTGGGAGCACACAGCCAAATCGCATGTAGAATTTCCCGCGTACCCCTGTCATACACGTGCCCAGCCAAATCGCGTGTGGAACTTCCCGCGCACCCCTGAAACCACGTACCCTGACAAATCGCGTGTGGAACTTCCCGCGCACCCCTGAAATACACATACCCGGCCAAATCGCGTGTGGAACTTCCCGCGCACCCCTGCAATCCACGTACCCTGACAAATCGCGTGTGGAACTTCCCGCGCACCCCTGAAATCCACGTACCTGGCCAAATCGCGTGTGGAACTTCCCGCGCACCCCTGCAATCCACGTACCATGACAAATCGCGTGTGGAACTTCCCGCGCACCCCTGAAATCCACGTACCCTGACAAATCGCGTGTGGAACTTCCCGCGCACCCCTGAAATACACGTACCCGGCCAAATCGCGTGTGGAACTTCCCGCGCACCCCTGCAATCCACGTACCCTGACAAATCGCGTGTGGAACTTCCCGCGCACCCCTGAAATACACGTACACGGCCAAATCGCGTGTGGAACTTCCCGCGCACCCCTGAAATCCACGTACCCGGACAAATCACGTGTGAGACTTCCCGCGCACCCCAGTATACACGCACATGTATTTTTTGTCAGCGGGTGTCCGTGTTTGTGGGTACCCCTTTGCACGTCATTTGTCCTGGAGGGCCACAGTATAGGACATTCATCATGGCTGTATATAGGTGCTATTTGTTGGCGCACCTTTTGGCGCACATTTCTTACAGGCGCAGAGACTCTACCGCCTGCTTTCTTGTGGCGGTCGTGTTTGTGCCTGTGCGCTGGTTTGAGCGTGCGCTTTTTTGCCCTATTCTATTCCATGAATACGTGTTGTAGGCGAGCGTGTGGGCGTTCCGCGCACTTGTACCCTGTACTTCCCCCGTGACGCCCACATTTTGGCAAGTTGTTCCCCATTCCGAGTGTTACGCCCCGTGTTCCGCCTACTTTTGTTGCGTGTGCCGCGCTATGTGCGATTTTCGCTGTGGCCTGTGCGATTTTCGCTGTGACCTGGCGCACGCAGTTGGATGGCCTGTGCGCCAACGTGCGCCGTGCACTTTTTTATCGCACATCCGATGGTTTTCTCGCGCACGGCCTTCCATGAATCGATGTGCGCCACTTTTCGTGCGATTTTCGCACTTGCACTGCGATTTTCGCTATTCCACTGCGATTCTCACATTTTTGGCCACTTGCGCCGCGCTAATTATTCCATGAATCGGCCTGTATATCTGTCCGTAATGTTCGCTATCAAGTTTAAACTGTTCTAAGAACACAATTGGTGTCCTGAAATGTTCGTACGTGAATGAAAATGGAGGTGTCCTGAAGAACACTATACCTGTTCGTAGTGTTCGCTATCAAGTTTAAACTGTTCTAAGAACACAATTGGTGTCCTGAAATGTTCGTACGTGAATGAAAATGGAGGTGTCCTGAAGAACACTATACCTGTTCGTAGTGTTCGCTAGCAAGTTCAAACTGTTCTAAGAACACACGCGGTGTCCTGAATTGTTCGTAATTAAAAGAAAATGGAGGTGTCGTAAACAACACTATACCTGTCCATACTGTTCACTAGCAAGTTGAAACTGTTCTAAGAACACAATTGGTGTCCTGAAATGTTTGTACATAAACGAAATTGGACGTGTCCTGAAGAACACTATATCTGTCCTTACTGTTCGCTAGCAAGTTTAAACTGTTCTAAGAACACACGCAGTGTCCTGAAATGTTCAATTCACGTGTGACGCATCTTTAATTAGTTCAGGACCCGAACACAGTCCGTAGCACATCAACGCGCATGCGCTAGCCAATCTCTGTGCATTTGGTGTCCTGCAGACATGCGCTTCCTTCGCGGACTTGTTCGCGAACGGATCATATGACTTTGCCCACGCTGATCGCGTGTTCTGAATGCGGACACTGTTCGTGTCCCCGAACAAATTAGAAGTACATTTTCAATTAATCCATAATATTTTTCAATAAAATCTCACCATGGCACAATCCCACTTAGTAATCCTGAGTTTCTACATACCTTTTGAAACTTTTAAAACTTTTTTTTTGTGTTCGATCTGCCCGCGGACAGCGTGCATGTCCGCGGAATGCGCACAAACACCCCTATAAAAGACCACGCCCTAGAGCTTATTCTCATTGTGTTTCTGGCTATTCTTCAGAACACAGCGATTTTTGCTGCCACCTGCAGATTACACCATCATCGAGATGGCATCCCTGGCTGCTGAACTGCCACCTGGTGCTGCACCTGCTTCAGCACCACCCCAGCCCCTCCACCACCACCACCTCCCCAAGGGCCTGAAGAGGGGAACAGGAGTGAGGATGCAGAGGAGGAAGAAGAGGATGATGAGAATGAGGTAGAGGAAATCCCTACTACCCGCACTAGGCGTGAGTCTTGGGTGTGGCGGTTATTTACCATTCATGGGAATTTTCCTAAGGCTCGTGCGAACCGTGTTACCTGCAATGAGTGCAAAATGATACTCAGTCGCGGGAAGCACGGTAAGTACAGCTTTGGGACCACTACTATGAAGTGACACCTGAGGTCATTTCACTGTGGGGCTATTCGCAGGGTTGTACCTTGCGAAGAACGTAGCAGGTTGATTTCCTCTACTTCATCCTCTGTTTCTGATCCTGTCACCACAAGGACCACCTCTGTGGGACAGCGTATTCCTCAAGCTGCCTCACAGGCCATACGGAATGCTGATGACCCTTACCTTTCGAGGGTCATAGTTGTATGTATGTACTGTGACACAGAACTCTGCAGGGGGGAGCGACGTCGTAGTGCTTTTGAGACTATCATCTCAGAGCACGAGAAGATCTGCTCACTACCCAAATAAAACCCACTCTACATCTTCCTCTCTCAGCTCGCCCTTTCTTATCCCTGTGGTTGGTGTCCTCCCCTTTACCTTTCTTTCCCCTCCAATCCTAGTGTGTCGGGTATAAAAAACCAAAACAAATACAAAATATCAAAAATTAATAAAAAATAAGGCTCTTTTCAGAGCTGCCTTTCACAGTTAAAAAATAGAAGTGAAAATAAATGAAGCAGGGCCCTTTGTATTTTTTAGAAGTCTGCGGACAGTTCGCTAATATTTAAAAAATTGGGTTGCTACCCTATCACAAACATTGCAATTTTCTCTGGGAGGAAGTGGTGGCTCTGAAAAGAGCCTTTGGGAGGTGTTTGTAAGTCAAAAACTATAAATGCTTAACACCTACTTCAAAATGGATGTTGTAATTCCAAAAAAGGTTGCAATGCATTTTGTACATTTCTCAGAAAAATCTGATTGCCACTATAAGTAAGATGGACTCCATCTTTCCGAAAAATGTTTGTACTACGAAACAGAATATTTTCATTGTGAAAAGAAGACATGCCAAAATCTTTTAGAAAGGCACAAACAGCTTTATTAACATTGCGCCTTGCTTTTTCCATTTGTGGACCAAATGAAGAAGAACGAAGCCACATTTGTCTCTGCGCAATCCGTGAAAATATCACTTGAGAATTAGGAAACATGTCCATAACCTTCGCAAGTCCTTCTTTCATAGCAAATTGCAAAAAAAATCCAGTCACATGTCCTAAACTGTTCCCTCCACAATGAATTACAATTATGTCCGGATGTTGCTCTGTCTCCAAAGTAGCACAGAGAGGTAGCAAGTCCAACCACTTCATTCGACGTACTCCATGCCAGTGTACTTCCACATGTGGGAATCCAAGATCTACAGCTACTACACACCTTTCTGCATGCACCTTCAACCAATATATCCATGAATCTCCCAAAATCCACTCTGTCTCCAAAGTAGCACAGAGAGGTAGCAAGTCCAACCACTTCATTCGACGTACTCCATGCCAGTGTACTTCCACATGTGGGAATCCAAGATCTACAGCTACTGCACACCTTTCTGCATGCACCTTCAACCAATATATCCATGAATCTCCCAAAATCCACACAATCTTTTTCCTAAAACACACAGACATAGCTATCTGTTGTTCTCTCAGCAAAAACAGTATATGAGAAACTCTCTTCTGGCACAACACAACCACTAAACTTTCCTGACCAATCCCTTTCAGTACTCATTCTCATTTGCATGACTTCTGAACCCAAAAATCCCTGGATGTAACTCCCGATGTCCGCGAACTACCTCCATGTCCGCGGACATATCGTAACATGAACAGCCCTTCTACCATTTCCACTACACTCTCTCTGCCATTCCCTCATTGGATGTAGCTAAGAAGTCACATGACCATGCACCAATCACATTCAAGACCTCTACATCTAACTGCATCATCATAGATCAGCACTGCAAATGTACAGTGAATCTCTCTGAGTACAAGTGTCATATCATTGGCAAACACCATCTACCAGAAATACTGTACAAGTCTCCAAGATTTCAACTTGCAGCTCCATGCATATCCATATGCATGAACACAACCTTTAGGTATGCGTAGTTTCTGTACAGTAGATGAACACATTTTCAAACAGACTTTTAGCTTGTGTAATCTGTAAAATGAATTTACTGTATATTTTTCAATTTCCTAAAATCAACTATCACTTATAAACCTTTATACTATTTACTTTCTTTATACACACAAACTCAAATCATGTTAAACTAACATTTTTTAAATGAAATATATAGACTACATATATTCAAATAAAATTGCATGCAAGCACAATCTATGTTTAAATCTTTAAAAAAAATACTTATGCAATTTCATATTTTTTGTTTGTATTTATTTATTTACTTAATTACTTTAAATTTAGACATGACATTGAGGCGCTATTACCTAGAACAGCTTAGTTACAGAAATAGTGGTATTCACTGGTATATTTTGTTCATTAAGAACATATCATATGTACTGAACTGATGCAATGTATCTTATGTAAATAAATTAGTTTAATGGTTTTAAAGAAGGCGCTGAGGATTTCAATTTAAAAAATCAATATCTAAATTAAAAACAGCGCTATATACAAACAAAGTTACCAATTTGAAGCTTTTACAATTGCAGTGAAGACCAGTCTCCTGAAAAGAAGCAGCCGAATTTGAGGAACAAAGAAGAACTAAGAAGTTACCTGTTCATTTAAGAAAAAAAGTAAGTAGAATATCACCATAATAGTTGTATTATTACTCAAACATACTGTAAAGGTCATACAAGCTATTTCTGTGCCTAAAAATAGAGATTGTGTACCATTTTGTCCAAAAATCTCCATGTTTTAAACAGCGATTTACAGCCAGAATGGCCCACAAATTCCTATTTTTGGACACACAAATTACCCAACTGAACCGCTACAATGTTCATATTATAGAACAAACAACTGTTTTAATTGTATACATTAGATTTACTATTTGTACTTTTCCACACCACTAGCTTACTTTTTTTTGGTCATCTGAACCCCAGTTTAGTAACACATAAATTCAAGAACACCTATCCCTACTACTTGTAGTTCCCAATGCACAATCACACACCATTACATACATCTTTATCATCTTACTCAAACACTCATGCACACAGCACACATACATTGCAGAACACCCCAACCCATACCTTCTTTATTTTTTTCAACAGACCCTAAAGAATGCCTACGAAAAGTCAAGTCCGTAGGAAGCAACGCAAAAGTAGAGCAAATGAAAATAAAAGTGTCCAACATAAGCCTCCATCTCTAGCAGAATTTGTGAAAAAAGTTGAAACAAAACAGCTAATACAGTCATTTAGTGAAACAAAAGACGTTTCAAGTACAAAAACTTTGCCTCCTCTATCAAAATGTAAAACAAACCAAAAAACTATTAACAGAAAATCAGCTATCACTACAGATAAAACTACTTCTTTAAATTTTAATATACTGCAAAGTAAGCATACCAAGAAAAGTATTTTAGCCAAAATGTACCATCACAAAGTCCTTCAAAATCTTATAAAAACAGGAGAGAAATCAGGTTCAATGCTTAAAACCTATCGTAGAAAATTAATCTTAGAAGCGTTGATGGACAGTGCAATTCTTCTCAAAAGAAAGTTATTTATTTTACTGTTAAACAAAATGAAACCACTAACAAAACTAATAACTAAATTACAAAAAAGACTTCTCAATAAGCGAAATGTCAACAGAAAGAACTTCTTAAGTATCTGCAGAGGTGAATGGAATCACAATACGAGCACAGAACCATATTTTAATGAAGAAGCATACAAACAAAAGCAAACAAATACAATTGCCATATATAGCAGTGGTCGAGGTTATGAAAAAGTGAATAATACCATAATGGAACAAGAAGTACTGCTTACAAAAATATGCCCTGAAAACTTAGAATTACCCCTCCATTCAACTGAATCCGAACGTCTAGTGTACAAATGGCCATGCACGTCAATGTGTAACATTCCCAAACAATGTTTCAAATCTTTACGCCAATTCCTCAATAAATATGTAAAAAGCAAAGACAAAATCAAAATTAAATTACTGCAAAATATGGATACCTGTCCAGTGCGTAAGTACACAGGACTACAAGGACATTCATTGGCCTGCATTACAGGACCTACTTGTAAAACCACTTTCCATGATATCAAAAGGATATCAACACATCATTCAACTATAAGAAATCCAGTCTATAAACTGTACTATGCTAAAAGTCCTGCTTTAGCACTGGCAAAGTTAAATAACATTCTTCTACATGGTACAGCGAAAGACCTACTTAAAGAAATTGACTATATCCAGAAAAAATATTTTGGAAGTGAAAGCCATTTACAGAATGAAATAGCTTTAAACCAATTAAGCAACAATTCTACACATGGCAACCTTTTGCTAAACACATACAAAAAAGAAATACTAAAATTTAAAAGTACATCAGCTGAAGTACCAGACCTTGTATGTGTATGTTGCCGTAGAACTTTTTATAAAAGTAACACGAAAACTGTAGACATATCATACAAAATAGAAGACAATGAAGATTCTAAATGGTTTGAATTAGCTCTCTACCTTGTAGCAGAAAACAAATACGAAATAACTGAGCCCTTAATACTTTGCAGTTACTGCACTACAAAACTTGACAACAACCAAACTCCTTCACGTGCTATAACAAATAATTTGGAATTATACCCAGTACCAAAACCCCTACAACAACTTAATTCATATGAGAGCATCATAATTCAAACAGTGCACCCATTTCACGCAATAATACGCCTTCAACCAAAAACAGCAAAATTACCTCCCTCTGAATTGGTAAAAGGCATTTGTGGAAAAGTAGTTTATTTACCATTAGATCTAAAAGAAAATGTGCATACTCTAGGAGTGCAATGTCCAATGCAGCAATCTTTAATTATCTTAGTAAATGGAGTACCTACAAAAGCCAAAAAATATGGCAACAGCTGGTAGATTTACATAAAGTTAGACAAGCCTTCCAATATCTTAAAGAGAATAATGAATATTACAAAGAAATTAATATTGACGAAAACTTGAAAGATACAACTGAAATAATTCAAGAAACACAAGAAGCTGGTCAATTTGAGCTACTAGATCCTGCTACAATATCAAATACTTTAGACCATTATACAATTCATCCTTTGCTCTCTAATGACACCGTAGAAGATGTACTGGAAACGTACCAAATGCGTCAAACAAAAGGATCGCCAATCAGCATATGGGAAAAAAGTATAGAAGCACATGCTTTTCCTCTACTCTTTCCTACTGGCAAAGGAGGAAGGTATGATGATAGACCTATTCAAATATCAGCTTCAGAATACCGCTCATTACGGATGTATTCTGAAGATCGCAGCTTTAGACAAAATGTGCAATACATATTCCACCTACTATTTGAAAGTGAACTAGCAACTTTATGTTACGGAGTTGCACACAAATTAAAATCAGGATCACACTTTCAAAATATGACAGCTACACAATTATTAGAAAAAGTGCAACAAAAGGATGAGGTTTTACAATCAAATATTACAAATCTATTACCAAATATGCGTGGTACTAAAGAGTACTGGTTTCGACATCATGGAGATGTACGTTGTATGATCAGAAACCTGGGCCCACCCACTTGGTTTGTTACATTAAGTTGTGCAGAATATGCATGGGAAGATTTACATGATTTCCTACGCATATCAAATAAAAACAAAACAAACATAGATATACTAACACCTGGAGAACTTTGTTCTTTGGATCCTGTTAATGTTTCAAGATATTTTCACCATCGCTTCATTGCTATGCTATATTTTATTTGTAATAAAACTGTTCCTCCCCTTGGAGAAGTGCAACACTTGTTTTGGAGAAAAGAATACCAAGCAAGAGGAGCACCACATATCCACATGCTTTTATGGATTAAAGATGCTCCTAAATTTGGTCAAGACAGTGATGCCACTGTTTTACAGTTTATTGAAAAATATGTCACTTGTGAAATTCCATCAGAAGCCACAAATAGTGATCTTCATGCACAAATTTTACAATTTCAAAGACAAAAATGTGGAAAATATTGTCGTCGCAAATACAAAAACAAAGGGAAATACTACACCAAATGCTGATTTGGTTTCCCTAGACCAGTTACAAATACAGGTCAAGTGAACAACCTCATGTCTTCAGTTAGACATAGTGTTAAAGGTAAGTCACCTAAAAATACATATTACATAAAAAGAAAAGAAGAAGAAAAATATACCAATGAGTATAATGCAATCATTGCCCACTTATGGAATGCAAACATAGATGTGCAGTACATTGCAGACAATTCTACTGCAGTTGCACGATATGTCACAGAATACTTAACTAAAGCAGAAAAGACAGACCTCCAAGACCTCTGGAATGACCTGTCATCAGATAAAACAGTGTCTCAGAAATTATACAGCTTGGGCATAAAAATGCTCACCCATAGAGAATGTGGATCATATGAAGCAGCTGATCGTTTAACTGGTACTGCATTGTATGGTAAATCTGAAAATATAGTATGGCTAAGTCTTGGTCCAGCTAAATCTAGAAAAAGAGTTCTAAAATCATATGAAGATATAGAAACAATAGCCAAACGTGATCCCAACAGCCAAGACATTTTAAAAAAAACATTTATTGGACACATACTACCCAAACAGAAGTAATACTTTGGAAAACATGTCTCTATACCACATAGCCCAAAACTACACATACAAAAATAATATGAAACCTAATGAAAAAAAGGTCAATATAGAGTGACAAACTGTGAAGGCAGCTTAGTTAAACTCACTAAACCAAATTTAATTAATCATATCAAATTGTCATTAAAGACTCCTCAACATAAAGAAGTATATTACATGTCCCTGCTACAACTCTTCAAACCATGGAGAAAAGAAGAACAAATACTAGATAACTATGACTCATATGAGGAAGCAAATGAAAGCAGTATAACTGATGTAAGCTTTACACAGTACAAAAACAATGTTGCACAATGAACAGCAACACGAAGAAGAACTCCAAGCCCAACTAGATAAGGACACTCCCGACAGTAGTCAACCTTCTGTAACAGGAAGCCAAGAACCACTGGGAGAACCACTAATAATAAATGAGGCACAATTAGCTATGCTAGAAGTAGAAAACACCATGTGTCAGTATGAAGATAAAGAAGACTTAACTATACTACAATCAAAACTAAACAATGAGCAACGTAGCATTTTACAAGAAGTAACAAAACAAATTGCACATGGTGTAAAACATGAAAATAAAGAATGTTCCTGCCATAATTATAAACCTATACTACTGTACGTCAGTGGTGAAGCTGGTTTTGGTAAAACATTCCTAATCAGAATCATTAGTAAGTTCCTTCAACAATTTACAAACAACAAACTGTCAGCTGTTGTCACTGCCCCCACAGGTTTAGCTGCCTACAACATAGGTGGTATTACATTACACCGATTACTACTATTACCAGTAGAACACCAGAACAAATTAGAGTATTACAAACTTTCTGCAGAAGCTGCAATGGAATTACGCAGAGTATTGAAACAAATGAAAATGCTACTAATAGATGAAATGAGCATGGTCTCCAACCTGATGTTAGCTTTGATTCAGCTCAGATTACAAGAAGTACTCAAAACAGGCTATGAAGAGCTCTTTGCAGGAAAACACATTATTGTTTTTGGAGATCTGCTTCAATTACCACCAGTAAAAGGTGAGCCTATTTTTAAAACATTAGGACACAAACTCTGCCGTAAAACTGTTGGCAGCATTGGAAATGTCAACCTTTGGCAACATTTCCAATACAGAGAATTAACAGAAAACATGCACCAATCTGCATCTCTCACTTATGCCAACATCTTAAAAAGTATCAGAGTTGGTATACCTTCTAAAGAAGCAGAAGCAATATTGAAAACCCGGCACATTCATGCACTTTATGGTGATAATGCATGTGCTACAGATGTTATGGAACAATTAGCCCACAAAAATGTCAATTGTATGGCCTTAATGCCAACTCTTGCAAGCTGTTTCAAATTCAATGAAATCATGCTAAGTAAAGAAATGCAACCAATCATGGAAATTAGCGCCACAGACAAACTGACACTACCCATGTGTGACCAAGCCACAATAAGACTAAATAGTTTAGAAAAATCAATCTCAAACACAGCAGGCTTAGAAAAGATATTAAAATTATCCTTAAATTGCAGAGTAATGCTTAAACGTAACCTTGACGTGGACCAAGGACTAGTTAATGGAGCACTGGGTACAGTTGTTGGCTTTCAAACATACCCACGCGACAAAAAATTCAGTTTGTCAATATACTCTTTGACAAACTTTCAGAAGTAAAAAGGATAGGACGCTCAACAGCTAGATTCCTTCTCTTCAAAGATATGTATGTACGCAGAGAAGAATCTTCTCTAACTCTTGCATACGCAGTCACGATTCATAAATCACAAGGTCTTACCCTAGACAAAGCAATGATAGTTATTGGTAACACAGTCTTTAAAGAAGGCATGAGCTACGTAGCACTATCACACTTACGTACACTTGACGGTCTATTTCTAATCAACTTTGATGCAAGTAAAATAAACGCTGATATTCCTTGCATTTTAGAATACAATAGACTTCGCTCACTATACACCCCCGACCTAAACACATATTCTGTTCCACAAAAAGTAAAATGTTATAAAAGAAAAATAAATCAAACAGAAATGCAACAGGATGTCACTGCAAATCCTCCAAAGAGAGTAAAAGAAACTAATACTTCATCAAGTACCACAAGCAAAAAAGAATCAATTAGGGAAAGTAAACCAGGTACTTCTTTAAAGAAGGAAGACAAACTCCAAAAAAGCAGTTAGATACAGAACTACCTGGACCATTTAAATTCTCAAATATAGTTGGTGTAAGTTGCTATGCAAATGAAGCAATGAATATTCTATTTCAATTACCACCAATTATTGACAACATTTACTTACACAGTACAGACCCATTGTGTTTGCAAATGTTAGTACTTCACAGAAATGCAGCAAACAATCCTGACAACACGTATAGTGTTTATGGAATAAGACAATGATTGGACTACTGTGCTGGAATGGTGAAATTCACTATAAACTCACAGGAAGATCCACAGGAATTTCTAATGTACTTACTACAAGTACTGGAAAACAAAAACATACCTATAAATGAAATATTTCGGATTTCATACATGTGGAAACATACATGCACTCTCTGCAACAATGTGACACCAGAAGAAATCCCCAATGAACGCTTCATATATATATCAATACCAAATTGTGAATCCATTCCATTTCAGCGACTTGTACAAAATGCAAACCATGGTAGAGTATGCTCTACCTGCAATTCAGATAATCGCTCCACGTTAGGAATACAAACACATAGTAAATACATAATACTAATGCTTCTACGTTACAATGCAGATGGTACCAAAAACAACTGCAAGCTGACTGGATTCACACATGGTCAAATATCACTTGGTAAGAAAACCTTCACAACAATAGGTATAATCTACCACGCAGGAGCCACAACCAATTCAGGGCACTACACTGCATATATAAAAGAAATGTGGATGGTTTGAATGTAATGATAGTACCATTACTCTAAAGCAGTGATTACCACCAAATCTTACAAACGCTTATTTGATGTTCTTAAAACCAAAATTTAATATCTAAACTGTATTTAAACCCTAAGTAAACTTGTGTTAAAAAAATATAAACTGTTAGAATACTCCAAAAGCTATGTAACTGCTCAAAGATTCTACAACAACTAATCAGATAAATGAATGCCACTAAATTAGACCAAAAAATACACAGTTAGAATGCGCCAATTGGTATCTAACTGTCCCAAAATTTAACAATATCCAAATAGATAAATCAATACCACTAAAATATATCAAAATAATAGACAGTTAGAATACGCCAATTGGTATCTAGCTGCTCCAAAACTTTATAATATCCACACAAATAAATAATATGTAACTGCTCCAAAAAAGTGCAACAAGCCAAAGTATAAAGCATTAGCCAGAAACAACAAGTGAACACTGAAAACAAACAAACAAATAAACTGTAGCATAACAGAAAAAGTTTTTTTTTTAATCCAACATGGATTTTCTTTTCCCCCCACAGACCCAATTATTTTAGCAACAAATACAGAAACTGAGCAAATTGCACAGTACTCTGATTTGTAATCTACTAAATATGAGGGTCCCAAAAAAAAGTATGTTGATTATACAATGTAATAAGACATTACAAAATACTAATATTAACATGCTATTTCCTTTTATCACAGAAATTAACAAGAAATGCATGTACTCCGGTTACTAGACCAAACAGTAAGTATACAATAATAAGGAGAACCATAGCAGCATATCACATCCATAGTATCTAATACCTTTGTTCCTTATACATTTGTTTTTCACCCAAAGTTATAAGCACATATGAATGTAATATGCTGTGGTGGTTGTTGCCAGCGCATAGAGTCTTGGATGCATGGCCAAATGGCCATGCACCCAAGACTCTATGCCCTGGCAACAAACACCGCAGCATATCACATCCATAGAGTCAAACATTTCAGCTATGGTCTATGGAAACTTTTAATGTTCGCGGACATTATGAGTGTTCTTATAACACTTTCAACTTGCCAGCGAACAATACGGACAGCGTTTTCAGGACACCCCCTACGAACATTTCAGAACAACGCGATAGTTCTTAGAACACTTTCAACTTGACAACGAACAATACGGACAGTGTCCTCAGAACAACCCATTTTCGTTTATTTGAGAACATTTCAGGACACCATGAGTGTTCTAAGAACACATTCAACTTGACAGAGAACAATACGAAAAGCATCTTCAGGACACCCCCTACAAACATTTCAGAACAATGCGAGAGTTCTTAGAACACATTCAACTTGACAGAGAACAATACGGACAGCGTCCTCAGGACACCCCCATTTTGTTTATTTGCGAACATTTTAGGACACCGCGAGTGTTCTTAGAACACATTTAACTTGCCAGCGAACAATACGGAATACGCCTTCAGGACACCCCCTACGAACATTCCTGCACACCGCGAGTGTTCTTAGAAACATCTTCAGAACACCCACATTTTGTTTATTTGTGAACATTTCAGGACACCGCGAGTGTTCTTAGAACACATTCAACTTGACAGAGAACAATACGGACAGCGTCCTCAGGACAACCCCATTTTGTTTATTTGCGAACATTTCAGGACACTGCGAGTGTTCTTAGAAGCGTCCTCAGAACACCACCATCTTGTTTATTTGCGAACATTTCAGGACACCGCGAGTGTTCTTAGAACACATTCAACTTGACAAAGAACAATACGGACAGCGTCTTCAGGACACCCCCATTTTGTTTATTTGCGAACATTTCAGGACACAGCGAGTGTTCGACAATTTCTTCAGAACACCCCCATTTTGTGTATTTGCGAACATTTCAGGACACCGTGAGTGTTCTTAGAACACACTCAACTTGACAGTGAACAATACGGACAGCGTCCTCAGGACACCCCCTACGAACATTCCCCGGACACCGCGAGTGTTCTCAGAAACGTCTTCAGAACACCCCCATTTTGTGTATTTGCAAACATTTCAGGACACCGCCAGTGTTCTTAGAACACATTCAACTTGCCAGCCACAACCCCCATTCATATTTGCAAACATTTCAAGACACAGCGAGTGTTCGACAACGTCTTCAGAACACCCCCATTTTGTGTATTTGCAAACATTTCAGGACACCGCAAGTGTTCTTAGAAACATCTTCAGAACACCCCCATTTTGTTTATTTGTGAACATTTCACGACACCGCGAGTGTTCTTAGAACACATTCAACTTGACAGAGAACAATACGGACAGCGTCCTCAGGACAACCCCATTTTGTTTATTTGCGAACATTTCAGGACACCGCGAGTGTTATTAGAAGCGTCTTCAGAAAACCACCATCTTGTTTATTTGCGAACATTTCAGGACACCGCGAGTGTTCTTAGAACACATTCAACTTGACAAAGAACAATACGGACAGCGTCCTCAGGACACCCCCATTTTGTTTATTTGCGAACATTTCAGGACACCGCAAGAGTTCTTAGAACACATTCAACTTGCCAGCCACAACCCCTCCATTCATATTTGCGAACATTTCAGGACACAGCGAGTGTTCGACAACGTCTTCAGAACACCCCCATTTTGTGTATTTGCGAACATTTCAGGACACCGCCAGTGTTCTTAGAACACATTCAACTTGACAGAGAACAATATGGACAGCGTCCTCAGGTCACCCCTACCAACATTCCCGGGACACCGCGAGTGTTCTTAGAACACATTCAACTTGACAGAGAACAATACGGACAGCGTCCTCAGGACACCCCCTACGAACATTCCCCGGACACCGCGATTGTTCTCAGAAACGTCTTCAGAACACCCCCATTTTGTTTATTTGCGAACATTTCAGGACACCGCCAGTGTTCTTAGAACACATTCAACTTGACAGAGAACAATATGGACAGCGTCCTCAGGTCACCCCTACGAACATTCCCAGGACACCGCGAGTGTTCTTAGAAGCGTCTTCAGAACACCCCCATTTTGTTTATTTGTGAACATTTCAGGACACCGCAAGTGTTCTTAGAACACATTCAACGTGACAGAGAACAGTATGGACAGCGTCCTCAGAACACCCCCATTTTGTTTATTTGTGAACATTTCAGGACACCGCGAGTGTTCTTAGAACACATTCAACTTGCCAGCCACAACCCCCATTCATATTTGCGAACATTTCAGCACACAGCGAGTGTACCCCCATTTTGTGTATTTGCAAACATTTCAGGACACCGCGTGTGTTCTTAGAACACATTCAACTTGACAGAGACACATCCATAGTATCTAATACATTTGTTCCTTATACATTTGTTTTTCACCCAAAGTTATAAGCAAATATGAATGTGATATGCTGCGGTGGTTGTTGCCAGGGCATAGAGTCTTGGGTGCATAGCCAAGCCAAATGGCCATGCACCCAAGACTCTATGCCCTGGCAACAACCACCGCAGCATATTACATCCATAGAGTCAAACATTTCAACTATGGTCTATGGAAACTTTTAATGTCTGCGGAAATTATGAGTGTTCTTAGAACACTTTCAACTTGCCAGCGAACAATACGCACCGCGTTTTCAGGACACCCCCTACGAACATTTCAGAACAACGCGATAGTTCTTAGAACATTTTCAACTTGACAAAGAACAATACGGACAGTGTCCTCAGAACACCCCCATTTTGTTTATTTGTGAACATTTCAGGACACCATGAGTGTTCTAAGAACACATTCAACTTGACAGAGAACACTACGAACAGCATCTTCAGGACACCCTCTACGAACATTTCAGAACAACGCGAGAGTTCTTAGAACACATTCAACTTGACAGAGCACAATACGGACAGCGTCCTCAGGACACCCCCATTTTGGTTATTGGCGAACATTTCAGGACACCGCAAGTGTTCTTAGAACACATTCAACTTGACAGAGAACAATACGGACAGCGTCCTCAGGACACCCCCTACAAACATTCCCCGGACACCGCGAGTGTTCTTAGAAGTGTCTTCAGAACACCCCCATTTTGTTTATTTGCGAACATTTCAGGACACTGCGAGTGTTCTTAGAAAACATTCAACTTGCCAGCCACAACCCCCATTCATATTTGCAAACATTTCAGGACACAGCGAGTGTTCGACAACATCTTCAGAATACCCCCATTTTGTGTATTTGCGAACATTTCAGGACACCGCGAGTGTTCTTAGAACACATTCAACTTGACAGAGAACAATACGGACAGAATCCTCAGGACACCCCCTACGAACATTCCCGGGACACCGCAAGTGTTCTTAGAAGCGTCTTCAGAACACCCCCATTTTGTTTATTTGCGAACATTTCAGGACACCGCGAGTGTTCTTAGAACACATTCAACGTGACAGAGAACAATACGGACAGCGTCCTCAGAACACCCCCATTTTGTTTATTTGCGAACATTTCAGGACACCGCAAGTGTTCTTAGAACACATTCAACTTGACAGAGAACAATATGGACAGCGTCCTCAGGACACCCCCTACGAACATTCTCCGGACACCGCGAGTGTTCTTAGAAGCGTCTTCAGAACACCCCCATTTTGTTTATTTGCGAACATTTCAGGACATGGCGAGTGTTCTTAGAACACATTCAATGTGACAGAGAACAATACGGACAGCGTCCTCAGAACACCCCCATTTTGTTTATTTGCGAACATTTCAGGACACTGCGAGTGTTCTTAGAACACATTCAACTTGCCAGCCACAACCCCCCATTCATATTTGCGAACATTTCAGGACACAGCAAGTGTTCGACAACGTCTTCAGAACACCCCCATTTTGTGTATTTGCGAACATTTCAGGACACCGCAAGTGTTCTTAGAACACATTCAACTTGACAACGAACAATACGGACAGCGTCCTCAGGACACCCCCATTTTGTTTATTTGCAAACAATTCAGGACACCGCGAGTGCTCTTAGAACAGTTTCAGCTTGCTTGCGAACAAAACGGACACATATTGAGTCCTCAGAACACCCCCCATTCAGTTTATTTAGAACATTTCAGAACACCTGTGATGTCCGCAGACAAATAGAACACAAAAAGAACGTCTAACACATAAAAAAACACAATTTTCATCCTATCTCATACACTCCCACCCTCCCCAAACACTCCTACACACCAACACACTCTACTAAATACAAATTTAGTAGAGTGTGTTGGTGTGTAGGCGAATCCAAGATGGCGGGCGCTACCGAAAATCAGACGCTCTTCACGCTCCACGCCGTCCAATCAGCGAAAACGTTGCATGTCCGCGGACATCACGCAAGCCAATTGGCCAATCAGGACACTGTCCGCGGAGCGAACAGGGAAGTGTGTCCGCGGACCGAACACAGATATCACACATTTTTTTTTACCTACTTTTTGGTCATTTTAAAAAAAACTACTGGACCGATTTTCATGCTTTCGGGACCAAGCCGCTGCTCCTGGTCCAAATTTGGTGAAAATCCGTCCAGTGGTTTGGGCTGTAGACGCGAGCAAAAAAATGTTCCCATTCAGTCTATGGGGAAAAAAAAAGTTTTGGGACCCCCCTATAAATTTGCCCCCCCTGGACGAATCCTCACCAAACTTTGCAAAAAAAAAATCAGAGTGACCCAAATACCATTTTTTGCAAAGTTTGGTGAGGATTCACCCAGGGAGAGTGAAGTTATAAGCCACCCAAAAAGTGCTCTTCCTATGGAAACACCAACTTAACCATAACTACATGGCCACTACCGTGGCCATGTAATATATATATATGTATATATATATCCTTATTCCTCTGTTGATAGTACATTTCTTTTTTACTAGCTAGTAACACATTTGATTTTTTTTCTTTTTTTACTTTCAATAAAAACATTATCGGTTCCAGCAAAATTTTGAACCCGTGTACCCAACACACAAGGCCCTTTAAGACGAGGTAGCAATAATTATACACCACATTACCCATTTATTTGAAACCATAATAATTTGACATCCACACCACATCCAGAAACAAGTGTGTGATATGTCGAAACCCAATACATGCCATAACAGAGATAACAGGATTTGGAAAAGACAGGATGTAGAAAACAGAACATAACAGATGCTGAAAAATCAGTCATTTGGTCTACCCGCCATGCCAAATATAGAACATTAAACCACCAAAATAACCTCCACCACTAAGGAGGTGGGCATGACTGCCACGTGCTCTGAAAGGAAGCAGAGGTTCATCCACTTGACCCGCTTTGGATATAAAAAGCCTACCTGCACCCCAAAGAAGACTCACAGTACCATACATCCGGGTGGAACCCTCCTGCTGTATCTTGTGTAGCTGTCCCTACTGAATAAAAATATAATAGCATTCATGCAACAGATGGCCCTGCAAGCAAGGAGGAGAACATGATGGCCACACATACTCAGGGTCAGACTGTCCCCATAGGGACACAGTGAGTAAAATATTAGGAGACCGTATTAGCTGCACCAGCCCACCATCATCTGTCACCTATATACTCCAACTCATTGAGAGAGCAATTCAATGCAAAGAAATTATACACACTGCCATGTCACACCATTTGAAGTTGGTAGCTACATGCCACTGTTTTAAACAGATTTCTCCCAATATACTGAGAAATGTCAGGTTGGTTCTAGATGTTCATGCTAGCCTTATTAGACATTATGAATACATCAATCATATTTTTAGTCAACGAAAAGAAAGGTTTAATATTGTATGCATGAAAAAAACACTTCAGCCAACAGGTATTTCGACAATTGGTCTTTGTCAAGGCAATTCTGACATCTTGAATTAACCCTAATGGTCTCATGTGATGTTCCAGTTCTACCAGTAATTGGTGGGCAGATAGGAAACAATCCTGATTAGAAACCACTCACTCTTGTCAATTTAAGTAGATTGGCAGTATTTCTTAGCAACATTGGCTGTTTCTATTACAACTTCCTTATGGAATGGGGGTTCCCTGTCAGGAATCCTCCCTCACGTTTCTCTTGTGCTAGGATATGTACAGACTGCCATGTCACACCATTTGAAGTTGGTAGCTACAGGCCATTGTTTTAAACAGACTCCTCCCAATACAGTGTTGGCATGGTTCATGACCTGATACAGCCAATATATCCACACATACTGACACAGGTGGTAATAGTTCCCATACACCATGCAACAGCACACATGGCTACCCAAATTCCTGGGGGCAACAGATGATATAAAAAGATGATTTTACTTAATTGACCAATTCCCAAACACCTATGGTTTCCTGAACTGCACACATGTTGAATATGCCGTGTGTGTCACCTATTGGGAGGAAGCATGTCTGCCACATCTGTAAACAATAGCAAATCCTAAATGTACAAATTACATTTGATGCACACATGATTGGCACATCCTGTTTCACCAGGATCCCTAAGTACACACAGGACTTTGTGGTACTGTAAAACAGTATCTTGTATGCATTCATGGCAGCACACATGGCACAACTATCATGTCTCCTTGGTAAGTGAAACATAGAGAGTGACAAGGGAATGACTGAGGGGTTGAAGAGTTAGTGCCTGCTTAAGATGGAGGGCTCAAGTGGGACTGCCTTTGAGAGTGGGGTGATGGGACACATCTGATTGGAGGTGGACAGTTATCATATGACCTACAATTATCAAATATATCCCCAAGAACATTCCAAATGATATGATATCTAAGTCATTTATAACACACCTGTGCACAAGTGTTTCTAGGCACGACAAGATGAGTGAAGACAAGACACACGATCTTACTAGGCCTTGGGGGTCATTACGAGTTTGGAGGTAGCCAAACTTGTGTCTGGGTCCGGGTTCTCTGAATGGGGACTTACCGGGCCCCCATAGGGCTCAATGGGAATGTGGAGGGAGCTAATAACGGGCCCGTTAATTACGGGCCCGGTGTTATCTCCCTGGTCCCTTAGCGGTTTTACCAGCCGGCCTTAGTGGGAACCGCTAAGGGACCTCGGAATGCAGCGGTAAGGGTTTAACGGCACTGACATCCTTACCGGTGCCGTTAACCCCTTACTGCCGCACTAGTAATGACCCCCTTTGTGTCACTCAGATCATACAGTTGAACGAAAATTACAAAGAGAAAAGGAGGGAGGAAGTGCAAGGGAGAAAGGAGGGGAAACAGGACATAAATGCTCTGAGTAAGTGCAGGTAGGGCAGCATGGCTCTTAGTGGTGCAAGCAGACTACTGATGACTTATCTTCTTTCAATCACAGTAGTATTATTCTCAGGAATATTATCACCTGTTCAGGAAGAGAGGTGAAAATAATGTACTCAGTGCTTTATTCAAAGATGATGGTGATAAAATGTCTGCAGAAAATCAGTCCAGTAAATACTGATACCATATGTGGTAAAGAGAGTTGTACTGGATGATTAGACCTTTGCCACCACACATGCAGTAACAATAATTACTGTATATAAAAACACAACAAAATTGCATTTGAGAAAACCAGTAATGTATCATTGCTTCCAGTAATGCTCGTACCAGCAGCAGAAACACCACATATGCTCAAGTAGACACCTCAGAGGGCAGCCAGCATATGAGTTCAATCCATCAATAACAACAGTCAGGGAAAGGCATCCATTTTTCGGGATGGTCTGCTTAGATGCTTGTGATTAGCAAGCATACATTAAACAAGAACTCTTTAGGATGACATTTATGGTTAACGCATCTGTGCTCATCGTACGCACCCATGTTTAACACTGACAAATACAAGTTTTTATTTGTACAACACATCAGTAAACACTTTATGCAGCACAACTTGCTTTAAAATACTCTATTGCATCAAAAATCAAATTCTCTTAGTGTAATCTTTTTGCGAAACTATGTTGCAAATGACGCACATTATGCCCCATTTTTCAACACTGTTCTCCTGGGAAAAACCTTCCGACCCCATTGTGGAGGATATACATGCTCATAAACTCAGAGAACCCCCATGCACACCCCATGCCTTTACAATGTCATCAGCCATCACTCCTACCAACAATCCTTCAGTACAAAGAAATGTCCTATGTACACCTAACCTTTAACTGCTGAACTAAAGTGGAATACAACTGAACAGCTCATATACCATACATAACCTACAAAAAGTAGAATGTCATTAATGTCATATTGCCAGCCACCCACCACACAAAATATTAACAACCAATCACAAAGCAAACACAGATATTACATCTTCTCTCCTCATTAATCTTCCTCCATTCCAAATTCTAACTCTGAACTGACAAGAAGTGATTCTATGTACCACTTCTACAATGGAACAGTACATGGAATGGCTGGAGGACAATTACCCTACAGGCGAAGAGATTATAAAAGAAGACGCTCAAAACAATGCTCCAGAAGAAAATACACCACAATCAGGATTGTGTAAGTACATTCTATATATTCATCTAACATTAGACTAACAATTATATTTAAAGGAACAAATAACAGTCACCATACACATATAATGTATCTACTTATTATCAAACTATCAAATGTGTATTCAACCAACACATATATTTTGAAAGTATATTATCTGGTCGATTCATGGAATTAATGTGCGCCGAAAAAATTCCCGCGCAGATGTGCCAAAACGTGCGATTCACAGTAAAAGTGCGAAAATCGCAGTGCAACTGCGAAAATCGCAGGGAAACCAGCGCACATCGATTCATGGAAGTCTGTGCGCGAGAAAAACATTGGATGTGCGCTGAAAAAGTGCGCGGCGAAAACCGTCGCACAGGTCATCCAACGGCGTGCGCCACGGCCACTGCGAAATCGCACATAGCGCGGCGCACATCACAAAAGTAGGCGCAACACGGGGCGTAACAATCGGAATGGGGAACAACGAGTGAAAATATGGGCGTCACGGGGGAAGTACAGGAGGCAAGTGCGCGGAACGCCCACACGCTCGCCTACAACCCGTATTCATGGAATCGAATAGCGCAAACCAGCGCACGGTGAAAGACGCGCACAGGGCCAAACAAGTACGCCACAAGAAAGCAGGCGGTAGCGTCCCTGCGCCTGAAATAAATGTGCGCCAAAATGTGTGCTAACAAAAAGCACCCATATACAGCTATGATGAATGGTCCATACAGTGGCCCTCTAGGACAAATGAGGTGCAAAGGGGTACCGACAAACACGGACACCCGCTGTGTGAAAAATAGCGTGTGTGTGTATTACGGGGTTCGCGGGAAGTTCCACACGCGATTGGCCTGGGCACGTGTATTCCGGGGTGCGCGGGAAGTTTCACACGCAAATTTGCAGGGTACATGTATTACAGGGTTCGCGGGAAGTTCCACACGCGATTGCCCTGGGCCAGTGTATTTCGGGGTGCGCAGGAAGTTTCACACGCGAATTAGCAGCGTGTGTGTATTTCGGTGTGTGGGGGAAGTTTCACACGCGAATTAGCAGGGTACGTGTATTTCGGTGTGCGCGTGAAGTTCCACACGCAATTTCAGCAGGGTACGTGTACTCAGGGTGCGCGGCAAATTCCACACGCAAATCCAGCAGCCTACGTGTATTTCTGGGGTGGCGGGGAGTCTCACAATTGGCCGTGTGGGTCCTCCAAGCTGTTCCCTCTACACCCTCCACGGCCCCTGCAGGTGGCCCACACCACAGGGAACTACCCTGCACCCCTGCACATATCCCGCAGGCAGCCCATCCACCATGGCCATGCACCCCAGCCAACCCACATGTCACCTTGCACTACTGCCCACCAACGCATGTCTCCCAGCAACCCCACCCCCCTGCATCCAGGGGCACCCTCCACCAGGCCCCCACTCATGTCTCCCAGCACCCCCAACCCCCTGCATCCAGGGGCACCCTCCAACAGGCCCCCACTCATGTCTCCCTGCACCCCCACCAGTCAGGGGCACCCTCCACCAGGCCCCCACCCATGTCCAACTCATGTCTCCCTGCACCCCCAACCCCCTGCATCCAGGGGCACCCTCCACCAGGCCCCCACTCATGTCCAACTCATGTCTCCTTGCACCCCCAAACCCCAGCATCCAGGGGCACCCTCCACCAGGCCCCCACTCATGTCTCCCTGCACCCCCACCCCCCACCCGTCAGGGGCACCCTCCACCAGGCCCCCACTCATGTCCAACTCATGTCTCCTTGCACCCCCACCCCCAGCATCCAGGGGCTCCCTCCACCAGGCCCCCACTCATGTCTCCCTGCACCCCCAACCCCCTGCATCCAGGGGCACCCTCCACCAGGCCCCCACTCATGTCCAACTCATGTCTCCTTGCACCCCCAAACCCCAGCATCCAGGGGCACCCTCCACCAGGCCCCCACTCATGTCTCCCTGCACCCCCACCCCCCACCCGTCAGGGGCTCCCTCCACCAGGCCCCCACTCATGTCCAACTCATGTCTCCTTGCACCCCCACCCCCAGCATCCAGGGGCTCCCTCCACCAGGCCCCCACTCATGTCTCCCTGCACCCTGACCCCCCTGCATCCAGGGGCACCCTCCACCAGGCCCCCACTCATGTCTCCAAGCACCCCCACGCCCCACCAGTCAGGGGCACCCTCCACCAGGCCCCCACTCATGTCTCCCTGCATCCCCACCCCCCACCAGTCAGGGGCACCCTCCACCAGGCCCCCATTCATGTCCAACTCATGTCTCCTTGCACCCCCACCCCCACCAGTCAGGGGCACCCTCCACCAGGCCCACACTCATGTCTCCCTGCACCCCCACCTCCCTGCAATCAGGGGCACTCTCCACCAGGCCCCCACTCATGTCTCCCAGCACCCCCAGCCCCCACCAGTCAGGGGCACCCTCCACCAGGCCCCCACTCATGTCTCCCTGCACCCCCACCCCCCACCAGTAAGGGGCACCCTCCACCAGGCCCCCACTCATGTCTCCCTGCACCCCCACCCCCCTGCATCCAGGGGTACCCTCCACCAGGCCCCAACTCAGGTCTCCCAGCACCCCCACCCCCCTGCACCCAGGGGCACCCTCCACCAGGCCCCCACTCATGTCTCCCAGCATCCCCACCCCCCTGCATCCAGGGGCACCCTCCACCAGGCCCCCACTCATGTCTCCCAGCATCCCCACCCCCCTGCATCCAGGGGCACCCTCCACCAGGCCCCCACTCATGTCTCCCAGCACCCCCACCTCCCTGTATCCAGGGGCACACTCCACCAGGCCCCCACTCATGTCTCCCTGCACCCCCACCCCCCAGAACTGTGGGGCACCCTCCACCAGGCCCCCACTCATGTCCAACTCATGTCTCCTTGCACCCCCACCCCCCAGCATCCAGGGGCACCCTCCACCAGGCCCCCACTCATGTCTCCCGGCACCCCCATCCCCCACCAGTCAGGGGCACCCTCCACCGGGCCCCCACTCATGTCTCCCAGCACCCCCAACCCCCTGCATCCAGGGGCACCCTCCACCAGGCCCCCACTCCTTCCTACCACCCCCCACCCCCCAGCAGTGTGATTTGCCTGTGTACGTGTATATCAGGGTTGCGCGTGTAGTCTGACACGCGATATCAGCAGGGTACGTGTATTTCAGGGTGCACAGGAAGTTTCACACGCAAATTTGCAGGGTACGTGTATTTCGGTGTGTGCGCGTGAAGTTACACACGTGACTGTGCCTGTGAGGGTGGGGTACGTGTATTCCAGTGGTGGGCGGGATTATTTACTCGTGACTGGGCCTGGGAGAGCGTGTTACGTGTATTCCTGGGGTGGGCGGGAAGTTTTACACGCTCGCCTACAACGTGCCAAAAAATAAAAGGACCAATCCATTCTGAACCCAATCAAAGAAAAACATCGCGACAACCAAAACCATAAAATATTTAGGTGCAATAATTAACCCATCTAAGAATGAAAAAGAATGGCAAGAAAACATTGAAGAAAAAGCAATATCGTTGTCAAGACAAGGCCGCTTCTTTCACTGCAAATATGGCGCATATACGGTAAAACCTACAACCCTACTGTATAAACAAAAAATCATTCCCATCCTGACGTACGCGAGCGAATCTTTGATAAATCAACAACTATTGAAATGGCCAAGATATGAAGCTATATTCTGGAGAAAAACCCTTGCTCTGCCAAAAGCCTTTCCAATATCTAGAATTCGTTATGAACTTGCCCTCCAATCTATTCAATCCATTGTACTGTGGAAACAAATGGACCTATATAGAAAAATTTTCTTGGAGGAAAAAATCCCAGCATTGGAAATCTTAAAAGACAAAAAACAGGCATTCCACGTCACAGCGTTAACAAAGTGGACAAGCGAAATCAAAATAAAAATGGAACAAGAGGAAATCACGGAGGAAATCTTGAGAAACAGACCTCAATATGCTAAACGAAAAATTCAGAAAAACGACTGGATAAGAACAATAGAAGACCAGAAAAAATTTAAAAGACATCTGAATGCTGACATGGAAGCAAGAGCTATAAACGTGTTGCCTGCGTATTTACTTCAATTCCCTTGTACGAAAATCCGTGACTTGTTTTTGCGATTTCGTTTGAACATCCTACCTACGCGTGAATATCTGTCATTAATAGATCGAACACATAGTACGTCACCAGTCTGTCGTTACTGTACAGAACCAGAAACATTATTTCACCTAATCATGGTGTGCCCAAGGTTAACAAACAAACGTGACCTATTCAGAGATTTCTTTAAAATATCAAACCACCGAATTTCTTTAAAATATCAAACCACCGAATGTCAAGTGAAGAGCGATGGGCAATGTTGCTCCAAGGAAACAAACAATCGCTGATCATTACAGTGATCAAATTTTGGATTGAAATCAACAAAGAACCGTAAAAGAAAAATCAGAATAAAAACTTGTGGTAAGAAGAGTAGAAGCAGAAATACAAATGAAAAGTTTGATAAGTCAAACGAAACATTTTAAATAAAAAAAAAAAAAAAAAAAAAAGGACCAATCCTGAAACACGCACGCCAGCATGAAGCAGGCGCCTGTCCCGCGCAGCATAAAAGAGTGCGCAAACAACAAACAAGCTCAGACAGCATGATGAATATACCATTCCTAGCAGCAGTGGCCGTGGGATACCGCAGGAGGAGGAGAAGGATAGTCAGGGCCAGAATCTCCACACCCGGAACCAGCCTATTTGGTATGCCAGATGACCAGGTGTATGGGAGGTAGAGGTTTCCACCACACATAATACTCGACCTGGTGAGTGAGTGGGAGGATGACCTCACATCACCCACCCTGTGCTCCCAAGCACTCAGCCCCCTGGAGAAGGTCCTCAATGTACTGCACTTCTTGGCTACCAGATAATTTCAGCGGACAAGTGCCATAGTGGGAGGGGTGTCACAGGCCACGCAGTCACAATGCCTACACCAGGTTTTGGCCATCATCACTGCACGCCCATCATTCCGCAGGCACATATACCTGCCCAGAACACCTGCAGAAAGGCAGGCTGTCAGCCAGGATTTCTACAGGGTGGCACAATTCCCCAAAGTGCTAGGTGCCATTGATTGCACCCATGTGGCTCTACGTCCCCCCAGGGCATCTGAGCATATCTATAGAAACCGCAAGCACTGGCATTCCATCAACGTCCAGGTAGTATGTGATGCCAAGGGAATCATCACCTCAGTATATGCCAACTATCCAGGGTCCACCCACGACAGCTTCATTTACAGGATGTCAACCCTAAACCGAGACATGGAAGCTGGGCGTCATGGCGATGCATGGCTGCTTGGTGAGTAGAAATGCCACAGCACACGCATGCATGACAGATACAGAGTAATGACAATACCCCACTAATGATCCCCATCACCACCTCCCCAGGGGACAGTGCCTACCTCTGAGCACACACATGATGATGCAAATTCGGAACCCCATCACGCCTCCCAAGGTAAGATGCAACACAGCCCATATTGCAACATGGGGCATAGTGGAGCGCACATTCAGAGTGCTCAAGTCACGCTTTCGATCCCTTGACCGTTCTGGCGGGCAGCTGTTATACGCTCCCCCAGTAGTGTGCAGGATCATAGTGGCAGCATGTGTCCTGCACAATGTTGCAACACGCCGGGGCCTGGCTGTGGACATGGTGGTGCCCCCACATCCCCAACCACATGCACGCTCGCTGCGCATGGGAGGGGAAAGGGCACGAGGTGAGGCAGCCCGTACACAGCTGGTGGCTAATTACTTCACATAGAAAGCACACCCCTGTGGAGTGCACTCAGCCCTGGCACATACCATCTGACAATCAATGATGACTCAATCTGACAATTATGATGAACAAATGGACAGTCAACTGTCAGAACCATAGCAGCCTGAGATTGTTCATCTGGAAGTGTCACAATGTGTGCATCCCTACCTACACAAACACCACCAATGCAGTGTCATCAAAAGACACACTTCCATGCAGCAAAAATGAATACCCACTTGCAAAATACAACATGAGAACAGTGCCATGTCACCCAACCCCGCCCCTGCACGGCCACACAACACACCATGGCATGTCATGCAATGTGAGAGCAAACAAATTAATCCCCACAACATGCCCCAAGTGTCACCAACTACAGTGTCCCTAATGGAAACTGGTCACACATGAAATGCTCACAGTAATGCAGGACCAACAACGCACATTACCAAATACTTACCAAGAATACCAATCACCTACACAACCTCCAACCTACCATAAACATGACAGTACAGACTTAAAAAATTGGTAGCCTCACTACCTGATAATGGCAGCACTTAGAACACTTCCAAGTATACAGTGTTAGCGCCACGCAAGAGTGTAGGTGCACTGCTTACAACATGGACTCCAGTCCCAAAGTAGGCCGCCTTGTGAAGACATGAGAAATGGACCTGCAAATTAGGAGGATGAAATGGATGCAGAGGCACATATCAATACACCATGCAGTGTACAATACAACAACAATATGCACTAGGAATGTATACACAGTATTGACTACAGACTGCCCACACATCAAATGGGAGTCCAACGTCACCGTGTAAGTCTATGTCACTTGGGCACACCCTTTGCAAGCCCATGGAAACAGGAAGCAGGAGGGGTGTGTGTCACACAATCGCAAGCATCTGACCCAAATTCAGGACAAGCCTGCATGTGCCCAGCCACAATACAGCATATGCCCACGGGAGCCACACAAGGCAACACACTGTCCAAAAAATCAAAAATAAAAAATAAAAAAAATAAATAAAAAATAAAATAATAAAAAATGGCCATTAATGGGCCCAGGGGGTGGGGGAGGCCACCCAGGAGGTCCGAGGACAGGGTGCACACCAAAACCCATCTGTGTGGATCTTGCGAAAAAGAACCACCTCCATGGGCTCATGGCCTGCACGGCTACCCTATTGTGGGAGAATCGCTGCTGTCGCTCTCCTCACCCTCTGCAGCTGCACCAGGAGGTGGTGGCACTATGGGAGGCAGCCCACGCAAAGCCCTAGTCTGGTCCTCCATGGCAGCAAGCATGCGGGTGTGGAAGGTATGGTTCTGGAGGATAATTGTGCGGAGGTCTCCATGCAACAACTCACGGGATTCCCGGACATCCGCCCTAGTTGCCTGCATCTCAGCTGAGAGCATACATGTGAGCTTCTCCAGCTGCTGTTCTGTCTTCGTGTTAGCTGAAGCCTCAAGCTCAACCAGAGTTGCCCTGAGCTGACGGAGTTCCACCCTCAGGGCTTCCCTGTGGCCCTGGGACTCAATGGAAATGGCTTCCCGCAGAGTCTCCAGTGCCGCCCGCCTGTCCCTGTTGGACGCCAACATGTCCTCCATGTGTGACTGGCTAATGGAGTCTGTTGCCTGCTGTAGTTGTTCAATTAGCCTTTCTTGGGGGACAATGGAAGTGGCCACCCTATCCATGGCCTGAGCCATCATCTCAGTTGATGCTGCCTGTTGGTTTGCCATACCGTATATGGATTGCTCCCATGCGGTATTGCCAGGTGGCGTATGGCCACCGCGTCGGCGGGCACCACACCTGTCTGGGGCAAGGCGAACTGCACCTTGCTGTGCCGGCACTGCCTAAGGCTGCAGGACTGCATTCCCCCTCTGATCTGCTGGCCCAGCAACATGATCAGATGTAGTGGAGTGTGACCCTGCATCCGTAACCACCAAAGGCTGACCTACCAACACTGACATCCCCATTGAGGGTTCTACCCCTGGTGCAGGTGGGTTGGACAGTACAGAATATCTCCCAGAGACACTTACCTGCGACGGCACATAGGTCTCATCATCCGAATCGACACCTGAATAGAGCTCGGGGGAGGTGCACCCAGAGACACCCATTGAGATGACGGCCTGCAGCAAGTGTGGGTTCTCACCCACCACCACACCACGTCCCTCACTGGTGCCCGGTCGGGCCTGAGACCCCTCCTGGGTCTGCACCATCTCCACAACCCCAGCAGTATCAAGTGCGTCATCCCCTGCAAAGACATGAAAGAAAAGAAATGGGAACAGGCATTAGCAACATGGAACACAATTAGGGCTGAGAAGCAACAGAAACAGTACTTCATTGACACATGTCCCACATGACTATAACCCTCTCATGCATGTACTGTCACTGCATATGAAGGGGAGGCAAATGGCACACATTGATGACACCAAGATGGAAGACCAACAAATTTGCTGCATGCTGCCTAGCAGTGCCATCACACATTGGCCTGTGATTGGCATGTCCAATACACATACATGACACATGCCATCACACAGATGGCATGTACCCTAGCCATGTCACACATGTGACAATAGGACTGAGAAAAGCCTAGTAAAAGTGGTGGAATGCAGACAATCAGCCTGAATGAACACAGAATAACATGCAACTATGTTGTGGCAAGATGACAATTCAAGGGCAACTGGTGTGAGGTTGAGCTGAATGTCTACTGTTGCCAGTAGGGATACTGCAACACCCAAATCCTGGTGCGCAGAATGTTTTGGATGAAGCACATGGCTGACCCAAACCACTCAGGCACACACCCCCTCACCTGGCACTCAATCAGAAGCACTCACACACACGCCATGCACATGGATGACACACATGCATGTGCACTCACCGGACAATGCCTCGTAATCTGGCAAGTCTCCCACGCCTTGGATCTGTTCCTCCGTGACGTAGGTCCCAGCAACATACTCATGTGGAGTGAGTTCTATGTCCTCTGCCGGAGACCCACCTCCAGTCACTAGAGTTGCGGCATGACTCGAGGCCAGCTTTTTCTTTGCCCTGCGCTTAAGGTCATTCCAGCGCTTGTAGCAATCATTAACTGTGCGCCTCACGAATCCAAGGGCGCTTATGAGTTCCACAATGGTCTGCCAGTGTGCCTGACGTTGTGCAGGTGTGGTCTTGCATCCTGCAGTAATCACCATTTCGCTGTCATGTGCGGACGCATACTCCACAAGTGCATCAAGTTCGACCCGATTGAAGCAGGGCTTCCTTGGTGGGCCAGACTGTGTAGCCTTGTCTGGGGCATCAGCCTGTACTGGACGAGCACTCTTCCTCTTCCGCTTGGAAGGTGGTGGTGATACTGAGTGTCCTACGCCGCTCTGGACACTAGGGGCAGGAGCCGCGGTGGACTGTGGACTAGGAGTGTGGGAATGAACACTCACCATGGGAGTTGGTGCAGGCATCAGCTGAGTACTCGGTGCAGCAGATGACATAGCTTCCCTGATCCACGTGGGCTGGTGACACCAACGTGCACCGCCACACATGCCCTAGACCTGCTGACCTGGAAGTCAGCCATGGAGTCACCCAGTGGGCTGGTCCAACAAGGGCTGAGCAGGGATGGTATCAGCCACGTTACCCTCAACCGGGGGGCTAGACAGGTCCCTGACTGGTCACCCACACATGGGGGGCTAGAGGCACCCTGCAAGTCCTGGCCACGTCCCCTACCGTATCCACCACGGCCACCTCTTGTGGCTCGCCCACCTTTGCCAACCTTACCGCGTGCTCGCCTACCAACCATGGCACTGATGTTGTTGTGCGTATGGGAGTTGCAGTAAACTATTGTCCTGGGCAATTGGGGGTCAAAGGGCTAGGGTACTAGATGGAATTCGTACCCTAGTGCTCTAGCAAGGCTGTATGTGACCCCTGGGGGAAGATGACGGGTCACGCAACGCACAGGCACCCCGAAAAAGCGAGATAATGGGCACGCAACCCCTCCTAGACTACGTGCGTGGAAAAAAAAACCTGCACTACGCTGTGGCACCCAGAAACACAAAAATGTACGTATGCTTGTCACACGCAGCCTAGACTGACCTCTGAAGGGGCAGGCAACACACGGGGCAAGCACAGATGTCAAATACGTGCGCAACTGACCGTCTGCAAGGAAAAATTGCGTGTAAAATACGCATGTGTGCGCGTTGGCAACACCCCTGCCAAAAGAAGAATTGTACGCTGTCTGAGGAGACAGGACAACAGGAGAAGTGAACGCTGTTTGAGGAAACAGGCCCAGGAAAAAGACAAGAAGAGAAAAAGCTGTCAGAGGTAACAGGGAGTACGAACTTGGAACGCCGTGAAGTAAATCGCGTGTGAACCGATTTCACCCACTCGCTCTCCACAAAAATCATGTACAAGGAAATGGCGTTCTACACGTACCTTTTAAACATGCCCACACGTCCAGCGTCACTTCCGCGTGTACGCGCTAAGGCCCCATCCTCCAATTACACGCGCTGACACTCTGACGTGCAGTCATTGGACTTGTAACATGCACCCGTGTACAGGGAAACGCCTGCGCATGCACGTCACAGACGCGCATACGCGCTGTTGGCCTTTGGGCCAATGAATTCGCATACGTGTGCTGACGCGCTTACGTGCTAAGGCCCTTTCCTCGAATTACACGCAGACGTGCTGGATTTTCACGTGCCAAATCACTCTGTATCAAGCTGGCCACGCATAAGCACACAGAAGAGCACGATCCTGCACAGAAGGCCGAATTACTGCCCCCCAGAGCCCCGAGCACGCTCCTACCTGCCATCCTGCCATCTGCTGCTGCCTGATTGCCTGCTGCCCACGTGCCCTGCCATTTGCTGCCTGCACATCAGCCAGGGGTGCTGTTGCTGTGACCACCCCTGCTGGAACCGAAGACTCCCGACTGGGATTCCATCGCTCCACAGCCCAGCCCCAGGACCCAGTTGCCCACCCACTCCTGCCTCTGGGGTTGTCATGTCGGGCACTGCAACATCTGGCACCACTGACAACCCCCGGCCAGAGAGGCAGAGGGGCACCAGCTTCACTGCCACCGAAGTTGGTGTCCTGGTGGAGCATGTCCTGGGGCAGTATGATGCCCTCTTCGGAAGTTTGCGCACCGACAAGGAAGGACGGACTCGGATCTGGACGGACATCGTGACTGCCATCAACGCGGAGGGGGTGGCAGTCCACGACTTCCAACATGTCAAGAAGTACTGGGAGGACTTCAGGTCCAGGACCCTCAACAAGGCCCAGCGCCTCTTGAAGGCAGCAGATGCTAAGGGGCACCAGGGCCACTTGTCGGAAGATCAGATGAGGGTCCTGGAACGCATATCCCCAGCGCTCCACGTCCAGGTCCTTGAGAGGCAAACCCGTCTGGAGTCAAGCGGTAAGTGTACATGCATCATGATTGTAAGCTGTGTGTGTGGTGATGTGCCAGTAGAGTGCAGGTTGCACATCTGTTTGTATGGGGCCGAGTATGGGTGGGGGTGTACAGGGCCGTGAGGCTAACACATGCGAGGGCTGTCATGTGTGAGACATGGATGGTGCTTGTGTGTGTAGGCTTGCATGCCAAATCAGTTATGTGGGCACACATGTTTGGATGAATGTGTATGTAAGTAGGCATGTTCGGTATCAGCACTGTGTACATGTGCATGTGTGTGTATTTGACAAGGGTGCAACAGTGATGCAACATGGATGCATGTGACAGCGGGATGTGGAAGCCTGATTGGCAGATGTGACATGGATGCCCATCTGAACACTGCGACAGTTGGCAGAGGTGTACACATGCATGCAAGTGTGGTGGTGTGTGTGCATGTGTAGTGCACTCCCTGTGTTGCATGTGATGTCTGGCTCACCTTTGCCTGCTCATGCTGTTGTATGTGTATGGATGGTGCTGGCAGTTGCGATACGGCTGTGGTATGGCTCATGTGTGCAAGTTGAAATGATATGTGTGTTGGCGATTGTGATGCCATATCTGAGGTTTGCCAATGCCACTCATGTACAACTGTCATGTGTGTATGTGTCCATTGTACAGTGCCCTGATGCCTGTGTTTTATTTCTCCCTGTCTGCAGCGTCAACTGATGAAGAGGGCGGAGAAGGTGCTGTGGAGCACAGCGACGGGGAACCCACCGCCAGCCGGAGACGCAAGGCCCGGCTCTCCTCCCTGGTTGTGATCTCGTCGGGGAGTGAGGAGTCCGGTGCCCGTCCCAGGCTGCAGCTGCCGGGGAGAGGTTGTTAGGCGGAAACCTGTGCAGTTCCCTCTGGGACCACTGCAAAAGATTTAGGACTACAGGTGTTTGGCAGTAAACCCACTTGGTAGCAGTCTGTACCACACAGATTCACTTGGTAGCTGTGGCTGAGCAGTCAGACTTCCCTCAAGAAGAGTTAAGCAGTATGTGGAGTATACAAGATAGGGCAATTCTTCACAGTAAGACAAGCAAACACGCAAGGAGGCTTCAGTGTAAAGATATTAAGGTATTTATTTATAACGAAACATCTATCAAAAACACTATGGCACTATCATGGCAAACAAATCAATCACAATTACTCTACGAAGAAGAAACAATCAATCCCCCTAACAATATTTCGACAAGTCTAGGTTATACCAGCACCACTTATTTGCAGACCGAGGTGTATGCCTCAACCTAGATGGCACTCTAATATTAGTTAGGACGGGGGAGAAAAATAAACAGGTTACGAAATCAACACAGTTCAATACTTCACGGGAAAAATGCAAGGCAAGAATGCAAGAACCACAATAGATCATAAAGTTCAGAGGCCAGGCCCACTCGGAGAGAGGCAAGGCGACATGTCCCAAAAGTCTCTAGTGGAGATGCGTTCGAGTCTTTGTAGCAAATTGTTATCGGCAGATTGAACCAGTTCAGAACAATACGTGAGAAAGCTTGGAGGCGACCCAACGGAAAGGAGAGGATTAAGACACCTCACTCGAACCGATTGAAAGGGAAGCCAGGCGGACACGGTACCTTGTTGTGGAGGGCAGCTCCGGCAGGGGCAGTTGTTCCTGGTGGTGGATGCACGTCGGGTCTTTGCCAAGAGTAGAGATGTTCTCGTCGTCGAAGAAAAGTGAAGTCCGGTGCACCACCAGGGAAGAGACCAGCCGCGGAGTGCTCCATCACAAGGCACCACCTTTTGGTCGCGGTACAGGGGTAGTGGCTATCCGGTTGCCGAGGTGCTCTGCACGGGCAATTCGACCACTGCGTTCTGAGGCAAATAAAAAGCAAAGGGGACTGGTTGTTCCCACCAGTCAGGGGAAGAGACTCTCCGGCAAGGAGATCTCCTCTGTCGTCGGGAAGTGGTGAGTCGGTTCCGCAGAGCTCCACCGGAGGTGTCGTCGTGCAGGTCGGCTCAGCGTTATCCTCGTCGGATTCTTAGGTCCTGTGGCGACTTCTGAAGATCCAGTCCCAAAAGTCCTGCTTTTATGCAGAAAACCCCCATTCATTCAGCCTAGCTGTCAATCAACACATGCTAAGTGGTGAGTGGGGAGGCTCACCACTTGGGGCAATCACTCCAGAGTGCGACCGGAGTTGGCAAGGCAACTCGGTCCAGGGTGCCTAAACCCCCTCCCGCACCCCTGTGGTAACCCAGACAGAATGGCACCACTTTGGAGGGTCTCTGTACAGAGCCCGCCAAAAGTGGAACAAAGGGCTCAACCTTTGGTTTAGGAGTCACAGAGACGAACACAGACGCCATTTTACAAACCGAGTTCTGGCAGAAAATACCATTCGATAAACTTATTTAAGATAAGTAGACCGGTGCTACGTTAGAGATTAACAAAAAAAAGTATCAATCTCCAACAATGGGACGAATCCCATAGGGTTATGTTCGGGGTTGAACATAACAAGTAGTTTCCACTGCCACCAGCCAAAACTCTACGAGGGGGGACGGGACAGTGCCCCCTCGAATAACAAATCCCGGAGTAATCGAATTACCCCTACTAGTATGTCCACAATAAGATGGTTTGTACTAGTTCTGTTAGTAAATTTAGGTCTAGTAAAGCCAATGGTGACTTTACATGCCCGGGGAGACAGTAGTCAGTCCCCGGGTATGGAGTCTATGGTGGGGGTCTGCTAGGACGCCCCAGTGCTACGGCACGTAGGGTGCGGGGTAACACACATAGAATAACATATGAGACCCTATGGAGTAAAAGACCCCATAGCCCATAGAACACATTGATATTCAAAGGAATTACACAAATACATGTCCAAGAGTGGGAGAAAAGAGTCTCACTCTTGGCAGGATGGAAAAAAAACAAACTCCCGAAATCCAGCAAAGCTGCTGGGGGACTCACTAGGTTAGGAAATTCAGCCTAAACAGAGAATTCTCCCTAACAGAGGTCCAAGAGGCGGAGGTCGGAGTTGGACTCCTAGGCAGCAGAAGGGGCAGCTGGGACCCCACAGGGCCCAACGGGGGAAGATGGCACTTAGTCATCCAGGTTGGTGGGGGGTTTGGTGGAGGAGGAGGCTGTGCAAGCAACAGAGATGGGGTCTGGAGATGGGGATTCCACTGGTGCTAGTGGTGCAGTGCAGGACCAGGGACAGGAGGCAGCACAGGCCGCCACAGAGGTGCCTGTGTGCAATCCTGTCCCTGATCCTGTGACTGCATCATCTTGCACCAGCAGGGATGCCTACGTCCAGACCCGTTTTCAGGCAGGAGATGAGCTCACAACAACTGGCCTTCCTCTGCCTGCAGACGTAGCTATCCGGGTCCGGGTTGAGCCTGTCCTGATTGGTGTGGTGTTGCATCAACGGGCCATGCGAGGTGATCTTCAGTCTTTTCATGAGGAGACTGCAGGTCATCTCGAATGGCTCGTTGTCCGCGTCGGCCTACTGGGACAGGTCACCCAGGCCGCATTCCTCCGTTTGATGGGGCTTGCTCAGACCCCCTCCTCAACTGAACCCCTTATGCGCCAGTCGTCCTCCGTGCCATCTTCCCACCCATTAGTCACCTGGGTGCCCTGTGGAGCTGCCTCTGACGGTGCGGCCAGGCTGGTAGAGGAGGCATCCCTGCCACAGTCGGGAGTCGGACGTCCAGCAGGGGTGGCCACATCAACGACTGCACCCCAGCCAGTGGAGAATGTGCAGGCAGCAGGAGTCAGGGCACGGGCAGAGGCACAGCAGCAGCAGCAACGAGGTGGGAGCCATGATGCCTCGGGGCCTTCGACATTGGAGGGTCAGGCATCGGCCGGAGGGCAGGAGGACCCAGGACGGGAAGTGTCTTCCGTGTGGCAGCGGTTGGGCCACGCCATAGAGGCGGAGCGGCACAGGGCGGAAGAGGCACGGCTCACGATGGTCAGGGCGGAGAACTCCATGCAGAGGGCCCTGAGGCGGGCCGAGTGCCTCGAGGCAATCCGCAGGGAGTTAGAGGTGAACATGTCGACGGCCCTGCGGACCCTCAGGGCCATGGAGGAGGACCGCTTCCGGGACATTGAGCAGGAGTTCGATGATGCCCTGGCCCGGAACATCCCGAAGTGAGCCGTCAGACTAGCCCGCTGCCCTTGTAAATAATTCTGTAGTTAGTGTTAGGTTTCCTTTGGTTTTGCATTTTTTTTGGACCTTTTGGACAATGGGCCACATTTTTGTATATAGTTTCTTTAATTAGGTAGTGTTATTAGATAGGTTTCATTTCTTCTGTTGGGATCATGGACCCTGGATTGTTTATCTGTATATAGTTGACTGTTGGATTTTCATTTTTTTTATGATTTACCCATGGAGCAATGAATGGTTTTCGATTTTAATTTTCCATTGGATTTACTTTTGTGGACTGTGACTTTGGACACCTTTCCTTTGAATTATGATTTGTGGTTTTGCATTATTTCACGGACATGCTGTTTTTTTTTTTAAATTCCCATTTTTGTTTGTTTATTTTTTATTCAATTTATGTTGCTTTTAATACATATTTTTTTTTCAAACTTCAATGTGTAGTATCATCTCATTGGTTTCATGCATATCATGATATGGGTTTTGACATTCACTGACACCCATTGTGTGTATGTGAGGGACATGTGTTCATTTCCAAACTTGCAATTGGGGTTCTATCATGTTATTTCCATTTCTAAGTGGGTGGATGCAATACTCGGGTGGGTGTTTGGCATTTGGAGGCTGACCATAAGGGCCAGGGATCTAGATTGTGATGACATGCTGGCTGGGGGACATGTGTGGGGGCTTGGTGGAGGGTGCCCCTGGATGCAGGGGGGTGGGGGTGCTGGGAGACATGAGTGGGGGCCTGGTGTCAGGTGCCCCTGGATGCTGGGGGGTGGGGGTGCAGGGAGACATGAGTGGGGGCCTGGTGGAGGGTGCCCCACAGTGCTGGGGGGTGGGGGTGCAGGGGGACATGAGTGGGGGCCTGGTAGAGGGTGCCCCTGGATGCTGGGGGGTGGGGGTGCAAGGAGACATGAGTTGGACATGAGTGGGGGCCTGGTGGAGGGTGCCCCTGGATGCTGGGGGGTGGGGGTGCTGGGAGACATGAGTGGGGGCCTGGTGGAGGGTGCCCCTGGGTGCAGGGGGGTGGGGGTGCAGGGGGACATGAGTGGGGGCCTGGTGGAGGGTGCCCCACAGTGCTGGGGGTGGGGGTGCAGGGAGACATGAGTGGGGGCCTGGTAGAGGGTACCCCTGGATGCTGGGGGTGGGGGTGCTGGGAGACATGAGTGTGGGCCTGGTGGAGGGTGCCCCACAGTGCTGGGGGGTGGGGGTGCAGGGGGACATGAGTTGGACATGTGTGGGAGCCTGCTGGCAGGTGCCCCACAGTGCTGGGGGGTGGGGGTGCTGGGAGACATGCGTTGGTGGGCAGTAGTGCAAGGTGACATGTGGGTTGGCTGGGGGGCATGGGCATGGTGGATGGGCTGCCTGCGGGACATGTGCAGGGTAGTCCCCTGTGGTGTGGGCAGCCTGCAGGGGCCGTGGAGGGTGTCGTTTGAACAGCTGGGAGGACCCACACGGCGGATTTACGTGTAGGACTGGCCGGCACCCCCGGAATCCACGTAGGCTGCTGGATTTGCGTGTGGAATTTCACTTGCACCTTGGAATACACGTACCCTGCTGAAATCGCATGTGGAACTTCCCACGCACCTTGGAATACACGTACCCTGCTCAAATCGCGTGTGGAACTTCCCGTGCACCTTGGAATACACGTGCCCTGCTGAAATCGCATGTGGAACTTCCGGCGCACCCCGAAATACACGTACCCAGGGCAATCGCGTGTGGAACTTCCCGGGAACCCCGTAATACACGTACCCAGGGCAATCGCGTGTGGAACTTCCCACGCACCTTGGAATACACGTACCCTGCTGAAATCGCATGTGGAACTTCCCGTGCACCCCGAAATACACGTACCCAGGGCAATCCCGTGTGGAACTTCCCGGGAACCCCGTAATACACGTACCCAGGGCAATCGCGTTGGAACTTCCCGCGAACCCCGTAATACACGTACCCTGCTGATATCGCATGTCAGACTACACGCGCAACCCTGATGTACACGTACACAGGTGAATGGCACTGCTGGGGGGTGGGGGGGTGGTAGGAAGGAGTGGGGGACTGGTGGAGGGTGCCCCTGGATGCTGGGGGTGGGGGTGCTGGGAGACATGAGTAGGGGCCTGGTGGAGGGTGCCCCTGGATGCAGGGGGGTGGGGGTGCTGGGAGACATGAGTGGGGGCCTGGTGGAGGGTGCCCCTGGATGCAGGGGGGTGGGGGTGCAGGGAGACATGACTTGGACATGAGTGGGGGCCTGGTGGAGGGTGCCCCTGACTGGTGGGGGGTGGGGGTGCAGGGAGGCATGAGTGGTGGCCTGGTGGAGGGTGCCCCTGGATGCTTGGGGGTGGGGGTGCTGGGAGACATGACTGGGGGCCTGGTGGAGGGTGCCCCTGGATGCAGGGGGGTGGGGGTGCTGGGAGACATGAGTGGGGGCCTGGTGGAGGGTGCCCCTGGATGCAGGGGGGTGGGGGTGCTGGGAGACATGAGTGGGGGCCTGGTGGAGGGTGCCCCTGGATGCAGGGGGGTGGGGGTGCAAGGGGACATGAGTGGGGGCCTGGCGGAGGGTGCCCCACAGTGCTGGGGGTCGGGGTGCAGGGAGACATGAGTGGGGGCCTGGTGGAGGGTGCCCCTGGATGCAGGGGGGTGGGGGTGCTGGGAGACATGAATGGGGGCCTGGTGGAGGGTGCCCCTGGATGCTGGGGGGTGGGGGTGCTGGGAGACATGAGTGAGGGCCTGGTGGAGGGTGCCCCACAGTGCTGGGGGTTGGGGGTGCAGGGGGACATGAGTTGAACATGAGTGGGGGCCTGGTGGAGGGTGCCCCTGGATGCAGGGGGCTGGGGGTGCTGGGAGACATGAGTGGGGGCCTGGTGGAGGGTGCCCCTGGATGTAGGGGGGTGGGGGTGCTGGGAGACATGAGTGGGGGCCTGGTGGAGGGTGCCCCACAGTGCTGGGGGGTGGGGGTGCAGGGAAACATGAGTGGGGGCCTGGTGGAGGGTACCCCTGGATGCAGGGGGGTGGGGGTGCTGGGAGACATGAGTGGGGGCCTGGTGGAGGGTGCCCCTGGATGTAGGGGGGTGGGGGTGCTGGGAGACATGAGTGGGGGCCTGGTGGAGGGTGCCCCACAGTGCTGGGGGGTGGGGGTGCAGGGAAACATGAGTGGGGGCCTGGTGGAGGGTACCCCTGGATGCAGGGGGTGGGGGTGCTGGGAGACATGAGTGGGGGCCTGGTGGAGGGTGCCCCTGGATGCAGGGTGGTGGGGGTGCAGGGGGACATGAGTGGGGGCCTGGTGGAGGGTGCCCCACAGTGCTGGGGGGTGGGGGTGCAGGGAGACATGAGTGGGGGCCTGGTGGAGGTTGCCCCTGGATGCAGGGGGGTGGGGGCGCTGGGAGACATGAGTGGGGGCCTGGTGGAGGGTGCCCCTGGATGCAGGGGGGTGGGGGTGCTGGGAGACATGAATGGGGGCCTGGTGGAGGGTGCCCCTGGATGCTGGGGGGTGGGGGTGCTGGGAGACATGAGTGAGGGCCTGGTGGAGGGTGCCCCACAGTGCTGGGGGGTGGGGGTGCAGGGGGACATGAGTTGAACATGAGTGGGGGCCTGGTGGAGGGTGCCCCTGGATGCAGGGGCGTGGGGGTGCTGGGAGACATGAGTGGGGGCCTGGTGGAGGGTGCCCTTGGATGCAGGGGGTACAGGGGGACATGAGTGGGGGCCTGGTGGAGGGTGCCCCACAATGCTGGGGGGTGGGGGTGCAGGGAAACATGAGTGGGGGCCTGGTGGAGGGTACCCCTGGATGCATGGGGGTGGGGGTGCTGGGAGACATGAGTGGGGGCCTGGTGGAGGGCGCCCCTGGATGCAGGGTGGTGGGGGTGCAGGGGTACATGAGTGGGGGCCTGGTGAAGGGTGTCCCACAGTGCTGGGGGGTGGGGGTGCAGGGAGACATGAGTTGCGGCCTGGTGGAGGTTGCCCCTGGATGCAGGGGGGTGGGGGTGCTGGGAGACATGAGTGGGGGCCTGGTGGAGGGTGCCCCTGGATGCTGGGGGTGGGGGTGCTGTGAGACATGAGTGGGGGCCTGGTGGAGGGTGCCCCTGGATGCAGGGGGGTGGGGGTGCATGGGGACATGAGTGGGGGCCTGGTGGAGGGTGCCCCTGGATGCAGGGGGGTGGGGGTGCTGGGAGACATGAGTGGGGGCCTGGTGGAGGGTGCCCCTGGATGCAGGGGGGTGGGGGTGCATGGGGACATGAGTGGGGGCCTGGTGGAGGGTGCCCCACAGTGCTGGGAGGTGGGGGTGCAGGGAGACATGAGTGGGGACCTGGTGGAGGGTTCCCCTGGATGCAGGGGGGAGGGGGTGCTGGGAGACATTAGTCGGACATGAGTGGGGGCCTGGTGGAGGGTGCCCCTGACTGGTGGGGGGTGGGGGTGCAGGGAGACATGAGTGGCGGCCTGGTGGAGGGTGCCCCTGGATGCTGGGGGGTGGGGGTGCTGGGAGACATGAGTGGAGGCCTGGTGGAGGGTGCCCCTGGATGCAGGGGGGTAGGGGAGCTGGGAGACATGAGTGGGAGCCTGGTGGAGGGTGCCCCTGACTGGTGGGGGATGGGGGTGCAGGGAGACATGAGTGGGGGCCTGGTGGAGGGTGCCCCACAGTGCTGGGGGTGGGGGGGGAGGGAGACATGAGTGGGGCCCTGGTGGAGGGTTCCCCTGGATGCAGGGGGGTGGGGGTGCTGGGAGACATTAGTTGGACATGAGTGGGGGCCTGGTGGAGGGTGCCCCTGACTGGTGGGGGGTGGGGGTGCAGGGAGACATGAGTGCGGGCCTGGTGGAGTGTGCCCCTGGATGCTGGGGGGTGGGGGTGCTGGGAGACATGAGTGGAGGCCTGGTGGAGGGTGCCCCTGGATGCCGGGGGTTAGGGGTGCTGAGAGACATGAGTGGGAGCCTGGTGGAGGGTGCCCCTGGATGCAGGGGGGTGGGGTGCTTGGAGACATGATTGGGGGCCTGGTGGAGGGTGCCCCTGGATGCAGGGGGTTGGGGGTGCAGGGGTCCATGAGTGGGGGCCTGGTGGAGCGTGCCCCTGGATGCAGTGGGGTGGTGGTGCAGGTGTCCATGAGTGGGGGCCTGGTGGAGGGTGCCCCACAGTGCTGGGGGGTGGGGGTGCAGGGAGACATGAGTGGGGGGCTGGTGGAGGGTGCCCCTGGATGCAGGGGGGTGGGGGTTCTGGGAGACATGAGTGGGGGCCTGGTGGAGGGTGCCCCTGGATGCAGGGGGGTGTGGGTGCAGGGGGACATGAGTGGGGGCCTGGTGGAGGGTGCCCCACAGTGCTGGGGGGTGGGGGTGCAGGGAGACATGAGTGGGGGCCAGGTGGAGGGTACCCCTGGATGCAGGGGGGTGGGGGTGCTGGGAGACATGAATGGGGGCCTGGTGGAGGGTGCCCCTGGATGATGGGGGGTGGGGGTGCTGGAAGACATGAGTGTGGGCCTGGTGGAGGGTGCCCCACAGTGCTGGGGGGTGGGGGTGAAGGGGGACATGAGTTGGACATGAGTGGGGGCCTTTTGGAGGGTGCCCCTGGATGCAGGGGGGTGGGGGTGCAGGGGGACATGAGTGGGGGCCTGGTGGAGGGTGCCCCACAGTGCTGGGGGGTGGGGGTGCAGGGAGACATGAGTGGGGGCCTGGTGGAGGGTGCCCCTGGATGCTGGGGGGTGGGGGTGCTGGAAGACATGAGTGTGGGCCTGGTGGAGGGTGCCCCACAGTGCTGGGGGTGGGGGTGAAGGGGGACATGAGTTGGACATGAGTGGGGGCCTGGTGGAGGGTGCCCCTTGATGCAGGGGGGTGGGGGTGCTGGGAGACATGAGTTGGACATGAGTGGGGGCCTGGTGGAGGGTGCCTCTGACTGGTGGGGGGTGGGGGTGCAGGGATACATGAGTGGGGGCCTGGTGGAGGGTGCCCCTGGATGCTGGGGTGTGGGGGTGCTGGGAGACATGAGTGGGGGCCTGGTGGAGGGTGCCCTTGGATGCAGGGGGGTGGGGGTGCTGGGAGACATGAGTGGGGGCCTGGGGGAGGGTGCCTCTGGATGCAGGGGGGTGGGGGTGCAGGGAGATATGAGTGGGGGCCTGGTGGAGGGTGCCCCACAGTGCTGGAGGGTGGGGGTGCAGGGGGACATGAGTGGGGGTCTGGTAGAGGGTGCCTCTGGATGCTGGGGGGTGGGGGTGCAAGGAGACATGAGTTGGACATGAGTGGGGGCCCCTGACTGGTGGGGGTGGGGGTGCAGGGAGACATGAGTGGGGGCCTGGTGGAGGGTGCCCCTGGATGCTGGGGGGTGGGGGTGATGGGAGACATGAGTGGGGGTCTGGTGGAGGGTGCCCCTGGATGCAGGGGGGTGGGGGTGCAGGGAGACATGTGTGGGGGCCTGGTGGAGGGTGCCCCTTGATGCAGGGGGGTGGGGGTGCAGGGGGACATGAGTGGGGGCCTGGTGGAGGGTGCCCCACAGTGCTGGGGGGTGGGGGTGCAGGGAGACATGAGTGGGGGCCTGGTGGAGGGTGCCCCTTGATGCTGGGGGTGGGGGTGCTGGGAGACATGAGTGTGGGCCTGGTGGAGGGTGCCCCACAGTGCTGGGGGGTGGGGGTGCAGGGGGACATGAGTTGGACATGTGTGGGGGCCTGCTGGCAGGTGCCCCACAGTGCTGGGGGGTGGGGGTGCTGGGAGACATGCGTTGGTGGGCAGTAGTGCAAGGTGTAACGCTCACCTGAATCCCTCGGAGGCGCAGGTCCGGGGTTGGAGATTTCAGTATCTTCTAGGGTCACGCGCAGGCCTCTGGTAACACCCTGGATAGACCCTCTCCTCACCGTAATTTTGACCTGGAGGGTGAGGTGTCTGCAAGTAGGAGAACAAGGGGTTAATGAATGTCTGGTTGGCCAATCTGACCTTCCCCTTTTCTGGACTCCCCACGTTACTCGTAGGCTGAATGTGCTCACCTTATATAGGTGAAAGCGGAGCTCTCCATCCTGCGTCTGTGCAGGGGTGCTGATGCCAGTTGCTTCACTGGTTAATCGCCCAGCCTCTTGATTGCAGAGGATGAAGTCAGGGAGCAAGGCCGTCGTTAGCTGCACGAACGGTGATTGCTAGAATATGAAGTTTTATTTATATGACCCCTTAAATGTCTCTCGCCATTGCAGGTCCGGTATGTAATTAAGGTAAGCGAGAAGAATGCCGGAGTTCGTGAAGGTACGTAAGTTAAAGAATGTTATGCGAAGTTAAATGCACTTCTTAATGTCTCTTTTCCCTTTTTTCAGGTAGCCGTAGCTGTCGGCGTGGAGATGGACGCCGAGGTACATGCCGGAGAATGGGCAAGCCGATGACAGCTAGAAGGCACGTGAGTAGTGATGGCGTTCAGTGCCCCTAATGATGTCCTTCTTGTTTTAACAGGTGCGGACAAACAGCGCCTGATGAAGATCGAGGCGTACGTGGCACAGGTAAGCAGAATAATCACGGAGGTTCACTAACCAATGTCCTTTGTTTCCGCAGGATTGCCGGAGTATGAAGAGTGCGGCACGCGGCCTCGGGATGCTCCGATGGACGAGGTAAGTGCTGCGCTGGTTTTGTATTGTCCTAACCTGGTGTCCTTGTTCTCTTTCAGACGCTGCTGAAGTCTGAAGACTGATCTGCCGGGAGGTAAGACTGAAGATTTCTTGTTCACAGATGCAGAAGCTGAAGATTCTCTGGAGCTGACACGGTGAGCGTCCTGCTGCTAGTGCAGAATAACGCGAAGCACGTTGCACTGATCGGGTGTGGTTTAAATAGGCCACTGGAGTGCTTAGGTGTCTCCTTCCACAGCCTCGCCCAGACAAGAAAGAAGTTCCAGCTTCCAGCACAGTTTCAGTATCCAGTCCCAGGGAGTGTTGCTGGCCACACCCAGAAGGTAAAGTAGTTCCAGCCAGGAATGGATGAGGATATCATCCTACAGGTAAGTGAGCAGCATGGTCTGCAGCAGGTAGGTCCACCCAAGCACCATTCCTCTCGATATGAGCCCGGCGCTTCCTGTGCCGGGACTGGGTTCCCTTATGAGCCTGGCGCCACTGGCGCCAGGACAAGGTCCAAAAGGCCCCTGTGGGGACCGGCTGGTGCCTGGAATGGAAGTTGTGACCCTGCTTCCAAGGATGTTGGGCTGGGTCTGACTCCTTGGAGGCAGCGGTCATGACAGCACCCCCCTTCAAGGCCCCTCCCAAGCTTGTCTTCTCCGGAGGCTTTGGCTTGTTGGGAAAAGTTCAATGAAACTTCCTGACTAGACGAGGTGCATGGACATATTCTGAAGGCTCCCAAGATCTCTCCTGGGGGCCAAATCCCTTCCAATCAATCAGGTAGTACAGTTTCGATTTGGAAATTTTGGAATCCAAGATGTTTCGAATTTCAAATTCGAGTTCTCCATCCACCTGGACTGGCTCTGGAGGATTAGTCAAACGGGTTCCGGGTTGCATAGGTTTAAGGAGAGAAACATGGAAAACGGGATGTATCTTCATCCGAGTAGGTAGCTCCAATCTCACAGCCACCGGATTTATCACAGCCGTGATCGTGTAGGGTCCTAAATACCTTGGGTTGAAGGTGCGTGGTCCTTTTAGGGATAAATGCTTCGTGGACAGCCAGACTTGATCTCCTACTTGGTATTGAGGTGCCTCTTTTCGATGTTGATCCGCTCCTTTCTTATACCTTTCCTTGGCTCGTTGAAGGTGAGCTGTGGCTTCCTTGAATGCTTGAGTTATTGTCCCATGCAGATGGTCTACAGCGGGCGTTCCGAGAGCATGAGGTGGATCCAAATTAGAGGTTCGAGGATGACTTCCATACAGCAGAAAGAAAGGGGTTTTTCCAGTTCCTGAATGGATTGAATTGTTGTAGGCGTATTCAGCAATCCAAAGGACATCCTTCCAAGTGCCCTCCGATTGTTGCAACATACAGCGTAGATATTGTTCCAGAGTTTGGTTAGTCCTCTCAGTCTGCCCGTCAGTTTGGGGGTGATGGCTGGTGGAAAGTCGTACATCAATTTGCGCTAAACGACAACAACTTCGCCAAAAATGGGAAATAAATTGGCTCCCTCGATCGGAGATTAACACTGAAGGGAAACCGTGCAACCGGACGATGTTTTCAAGGAATTCTCGGGCGAAAATGGGAGCTGTGGGTAAACCTTTCAGTGGAATAAAATGAGCCATTTTTGAAAAAAGGTCCACGATTACTAGAATTGTGTTGTATCCGGAGCAGGAGGGTAAATCCGTGATAAAATCCATTGAGAGAGTATGCCAAGGGCATGGTGAATTGTCTATTGGATGTAGCAGACCTGCTGGTCTTTCCTTTTGACTCTTGTTTTGTGCGCAGATGCCACAAGAAGCCACAAAATCTTTAATGTCTTTTCTCCAAGTCGGCCACCAAAAATGTCTTTTGATTTTCTCTAGGGTTTTGCCCACCCCAGGATGTCCTTCTATTAGAGAATCATGGTAGCAGGTGATGACCTGCTTCTGTAAGTCAACACATGGCAAATATAGTCGTCCTTGGAAATACAATAGATTCTGATCTATCGTAAAATCTTTCCCTTTCAGTTTCCAATTCAATGAATCTTCAGGAGTTATTAGTTGACTGACTTTTGCTTCGATATCTTCAAGGGATAGCGTGTTGATCACTCCCAGTATCTTTTGTTCGGGGATTATTGGTACCGGCTCTGAATTAGCTGTGCGTTCGTCTACCCCTATTCGGGAAAGGGCATCTGCTTTTCCGTTCTTATTGCCTGGCCGATACGTGATCACAAAATCAAATTCCGCGAAGAATAATGCCCAGCGGAGTTGTCTCGAAGATTGGGCCTTGGCTGACTTCAGATACTGGAGGTTGCGATGATCAGTGATTACAGTGACAGTGTGCCGGGCTCCCAGGAGATAATGCCGCCAGGCCTTAAAGGCGGACTTAATTGCCAGAAGTTCTTTGTCCGTGATTGTATAGTTGATTTCGGGGGCCGAAAATTTGCGGGATCAAAATGCCACAGGGTGTAATTGGTGTGTTTCGGGATCTCGTTGTGATAGCACAGCCCCCATTGCGAGGCTGGATGCGTCTGTCTCGACGATATACGGAAGTTCTGGACGAGGATGCTTTAAGACTGGAGCGGAGACAAATTTAGCTTTCAATTCTTGGAAGGCTTGTTCGGCCTCTGGAGTCCACTCGAATTTTTTATTCTTTTTCAGAAGGGCCGTGATGGGTTGAACAACTCGAGAAAATTCTGGAATGAATCTCCGGTAAAAATTAGCGAAGCCCAACATGCTCTGTACTCCTTTCACGGAAGTTGGGGACGGCCATTTGGTGATAGCGTCCACCTTTCTTGAATCCATGTGAACTCCATTGGGTGACAAGATGAACCCCAAGAATTCGACTTGCTTTACATGGAAAGTACACTTCTCCAATTTAGCAAACAAACGGTGTTGGCGAAGTCTCTGTAGAACCGCTGTGACATGTCTTCGGTGCTCAGCTTCTGAGGATGAGTATACCAGGATATCATCGATATAAACAATTATGCATACATCAATAAGTTCTCGGAAAACGTCATTCATAAAGAACTGAAAGGCGGCCGGTGCGTTACATAGTCCAAAGGGCATTACTTGATACTCAAACAATCCGTATTTAGTGCGAAAGGCCGTCTTCCATTCGTCACCCTCCTTAATGCGTACCAAGTGGTAAGCTCCTCTGAGATCTAGCTTTGTGTATATGCAGGCTCCTTTAACTTCGTCCAATAATTCGGGAATCAGAGGCAACGGATATCTATTTTTGACTGTAATCTGGTTCAGGGCGCGATAATCGATACATGTTCTCAGGTCACCTTCTTTTTTCGGAACGAAGAACAAAGCTGAAGAAACTGGAGATTTCGAGGGGCGAATGAATCCGTTAGCCAGGTACTGGTCCAGGTATTGCCTGAGATGGAGATTTTCTGGCTCAGTGAGAGCATATATTCTACTGCACGGAGGGGTAGATCCGGGTATTAGGTCTATCTGGCAGTCGTATGACCGATGCGGGGGCAAGGTATTGGCCTGATCTTTCTGGAAGACGTCGCAGAACTCTTGGTATTCTGGAGGCAATTGGGGGCTCTCGGAAGCGATGGCTGCTAGCCTGATATCGGGTCGAGGGTAGCAAGTTGGGGCGCATTCTGGAAACCGGATTACCTTGGCTCGCCAGTCTATCTGAGGATTGTGCTTTTCCAACCAAGGAATTCCCAGGATTACTTGAAACTGCGGGGCCTTGATTACATCAAACACGATCTTCTCCCGATGTCCATCTTGGCATAGCAACATCACTTCCATGGTGGTGTGAGAAACCGGTCCGGAAGCTATTTCTGTACCATCCACTGTAGTGATTATGTCTTTAACCATTTTCGAACATAGAGGAAGATTCATCCTGGTTGCCATATCTTGATCTACATAGTTACCGATCGCTCCGCTATCAATGTATGCTTTAATTGCATGCATGCGATCTGGTCGATCTGGACTTATGAGGACCATAGGCATTACCAAATGCGAGGTCAAGGAACTGGTTTTAACGCTCGGCAAGCGGACCTCTACACTTGTCGGGCGAGGTCGTTTCCCGATTCTGGTTTTTCAGCATTCTTATCGGAAGCTCCTACAGCCTTCTTGACCGGTTTCACTGAACAATCACGAAGGAAATGTCCTGAATTCCCACAGTAGAGGCACAGCTGTAATTGTCTTCTCCTTTCCCGTTCCTTTTGGGTTAATGGTCCTTTAACAACCCCTATCTGCATGGGCTCCACGGAATCAGTTCCTTTAGCGGAGCTCTGAGGTCTTGAAAATTTTTGGGTTTCAAATCTGGAACGATCGGTCTTCCTGTTCTGTAGCCGGTGATCTAATTGGACTACTAGGTCGATATAATCGGAACAATCTTGCGGGGGATTCACCACCTGTGCCAAGACATCTTTAAGTTCTCCACTCAGCCCTCTGTAGAAAAGCGTGGTTCTCTTATCCTCAGGCCACCTAGTCTCAACCACCAGTCTGTTAAAAGATGCTATGTATGCTAGGAGATCCTGATTCCCTTGTCTTAGTGATAGGAGTTCATTGTCCAAGGCCTGCCCCTGTGAGTGTCTTGCGAACAACTTTTCCATACTGGTCTGGAAATCTTGAAAGTTATGGAGGATCGGATCATCTTGTGTCACAAGAGGAACGGACCAATCTGCAGCACTACCGCTAAGATAGGAAAGTACGAACGCTACTTTGGTTTGGTCCGTTGGGAATGCGGCGGGTCTACACAGAAAGTGCAAGCGGCATTGATTGATGAATACTGCAAACCGTTTTGGATCACCTGAAAAACGTTCGGGCGGGGCCAAAGGCACATTCCCTGGCAGATTAATTTGCACCGGATTATTTGAGGTTGTAGGAGTGTAGCTCCCTCCCGAGGCAGGCAGAGGCGTCTGTCCCGCTTGTGTGTGTAGCAACTGTCTGGCCAAATCATCCGTTCGTTCTTTTGAAACGATCAACTCCCTTCGTAAAGCATTTGTCTCTTGGCGGGATGCCTGTACTTCAGCTCTCAGTGCCCCAAGCAATTGGGCCAACTGATCTGTGTCCGAGGTTTCCATTGCGCCTGGGTGGGAATTTTGCAGTAGGTTTCGCGTTCTGTAACGCTCACCTGAATCCCTCGGAGGCGCAGGTCCGGGGTTGGAGATTTCAGTGTCTTCTAGGGTCACGCGCAGGCCTCTGGTAACACCCTGGATAGACCCTCTCCTCACCGTAATTTTGACCTGGAGGGTGAGGTGTCTGCAAGTAGGAGAACAAGGGGTTAATGAATGTCTGGTTGGCCAATCTGACCTTCCCCTTTTCTGGACTCCCCACGTTACTCGTAGGCTGAATGTGCTCACCTTATATAGGTGAAAGCGGAGCTCTCCATCCTGCGTCTGTGCAGGGGTGCTGATGCCAGTTGCTTCACTGGTTAATCGCCCAGCCTCTTGATTGCAGAGGATGAAGTCAGGGAGCAAGGCCGTCGTTAGCTGCACGAACGGGATTGCTAGAATATGAAGTTTTATTTATATGACCCCTTAAATGTCTCTCGCCATTGCAGGTCCGGTATGTAATTAAGGTAAGCGAGAAGAATGCCGGAGTTCGTGAAGGTACGTAAGTAAAAGAATGTTATGCGAAGTTAAATGCACTTCTTAATGTCTCTTTTCCCTTTTTTCAGGTAGCCGTAGCTGTCGGCGTGGAGATGGACGCCGAGGTACATGCCGGAGAATGGGCAAGCCGATGACAGCTAGAAGGCACGTGAGTAGTGATGGCGTTCAGTGCCCCTAATGATGTCCTTCTTGTTTTAACAGGTGCGGACAAACAGCGCCTGACGAAGATCGAGGCGTACGTGGCACAGGTAAGCAGAATAATCACGGAGGTTCACTAACCAATGTCCTTTGTTTCCGCAGGATTGCCGGAGTATGAAGAGTGCGGCACGCGGCCTCGGGATGCTCCGATGGACGAGGTAAGTGCTGCGCTGGTTTTGTATTGTCCTAACCTGGTGTCCTTGTTCTCTTTCAGACGCTGCTGAAGTCTGAAGACTGATCTGCCGGGAGGTAAGACTGAAGATTTCTTGTTCACAGATGCAGAAGCTGAAGATTCTCTGGAGCTGACACGGTGAGCGTCCTGCTGCTAGTGCAGAATAACGCGAAGCACGTTGCACTGATCGGGTGTGGTTTAAATAGGCCACTGGAGTGCTTAGGTGTCTCCTTCCACAGCCTCGCCCAGACAAGAAAGAAGTTCCAGCTTCCAGCACAGTTTCAGTATCCAGTCCCAGGGAGTGTTGCTGGCCACACCCAGAAGGTAAAGTAGTTCCAGCCAGGAATGGATGAGGATATCATCCTACAGGTAAGTGAGCAGCATGGTCTGCAGCAGGTAGGTCCACCCAAGCACCATTCCTCTCGATATGAGCCCGGCGCTTCCTGTGCCGGGACTGGGTTCCCTTATGAGCCTGGCGCCACTGGCGCCAGGACAAGGTCCAAAAGGCCCCTGTGGGGACCGGCTGGTGCCTGGAATGGAAGTTGTGACCCTGCTTCCAAGGATGTTGGGCTGGGTCTGACTCCTTGGAGGCAGCGGTCATGACACAAGGTGACATGTGGGTTGGCTGGGGGGCATGGGCATGGTGGATGGGCTGCCTGCGGGACATGTGCAGGGTTGTCCCCTGTGGTGTGGGCCACCTGCAGGGGCCGTGGAGGGTGTCGGTTGAACAGCTGGGAGGACCCACACGGCGGATTCACGTGTAGGACTGGCCGGCACCCCCAGAATCCACGTAGGCTGCTGGATTCGCGTGTGGAATTTCACTTGCACCTTGGAATACACGTACCCTGCTGAAATCGCGTGGGGAACTTCCCGCGCACCTTGGAATACACGTACTTTGCTGAAATCGCGTGTGTAACTTCCCGCGCACCTTGGAATACATGTACCCTGCTGAAATCGCATTTGGAACTTCCCGCGCACCCCGAAATACACGTACCCAGGGCAATCGCGTGTGGAACTTCCCGGGAACCCCGTAATACACGTACCCAGGGCAATCGCGTGTTTAACTTCCCGCGAACCCCGTAATACACGTACCCTGCTGATATCGCGTGTCAGACTACACGCGCACACCTGATGTACACGTACACAGGCGAATGGCACTGCTGGGGAGTGGGGGGTCGTAGGAAGGAGTGGGGGCCTGGTGGAGGGTGCCCCTGGATGCTGGGGGGTGGGGGTGCTGGGAGACATGAGTAGGGTCCTGGTGGAGGATGCCCCTGGATGCAGGGGGTGGGGGTGCTGGGAGACATGAGTGGGGGCCTGGTGGAGGGTGCCCCTGGATGCAGGGGGGTGGGGGTGCAGGGGGACATGAGTGGGGGCCTGGTGGAGGGTGCCCCTGGATGCAGGGGGGTGGGGGTGCAGGGAGACATGACTTGGACATGAGTGGGGGCCTGGTGGAGGGTGCCCCTGACTGGTGGGGGGTCGGGGTGCAGGGAGGCAAGAGTGGGGGCCTGGTGGAGGGTGCCCCTGGATGCAGGTGGGTGGGAGTGCTGGGAGACATGAGTGGGGGCCTGGTGGTGGGTGCCCCTGGATGCAGGGGGGTGAGGGTGCAGGGGGACATGAGTAGGGGCCTGGTGGAGGGTGCCCCTGGATGCTGGGGGTGGGGGCGCTGGGAGACATGAGTGAGGGCCTGGTGGAGGGTGCCCCACAGTGCTGGGGGGTGGGGGTGCAGGGGGACATGGGTTGAACATGAGTGGGGGCCTGGTGAAGGGTGCCCCTGGATGCAGGGGGGTGGGGGTGCTGGGAGACATGAGTAGGGGCCTGGTGGAGGGTGCCCCTGGATGCTGGGGGTGGGGGCGCTGGGAGACATGAGTGAGGGCCTGGTGGAGGGTGCCCCACAGTGCTGGGGGGTGGGGGTGCAGGGGGACATGGGTTGAACATGAGTGGGGGCCTGATGAAGGGTGCCCCTGGATGCAGGGGGGTGGGGGTGCTGGGAGACATGAGTGGGGGCCTGGTGGAGGGTGCCCCTGGATGCAGGGGGGTGGGGGTGCTGGGAGACATGAGTGGGGGCCTGGTGGAGGGTGCCCTTGGATGCAGGGGGTACAGGGGGACATGAGTGGGGGTCTGGTGGAGGGTGCCCCAAAGTGTTGGGGGTGGGGGTGCAGGGAAACATGAGTGGGGGCCTGGTGGAGGGTACCCCTGGATGCAGGGGGGTGGGTGTGCTGGGAGACATGAGTGGGGGCCTGGTGGAGGGTGCCCCTGGATGCAGGGTGGTGGGGATGCAGGGGGACATGAGTGGGCGCCTGGTGGAGGGTGCCCCTGGATGCAGGGGAGTGGGGGTGCTGGGAGACATGAGTGGGGGCCTGGTGGAGGGTGCCCCACAGTGCTGGGGGGTGGGGGTGCAGGGAGACATGAGTGGGGGCCTGGTGGAGGTTGCCCCTGGATGCAGGGGGGTGGGGGTGCTGGGAGACATGAGTGGGGGCCTGGTGGAGGGTGCCCCTGGATGCTGGGGGTGGGGGTGGTGGGAGACATGAGTGTGGGAGTGGTGGAGGGTGCCCCACAGTGCTGGGGTGTGGGGGTGCAGGGGGACATGAGTTGGACATGAGTGGGGGCCTGGTGGAGGGTGCCCCTGGATGCAGGGGGGTGGGGGTGCTGGGAGACATGAGTGGGGGCCTGGTGGAGGGTGCCCCTGGATGCAGGGGGGTGGGGGTGCTGGGAGACATGAGTGGGGGCCTGGTGGAGGGTGCCCCTGGATGCAGGGAGGTGGGGGTGCAGGGGGACATGAGTGGGGGCCTGGTGGAGGGTGCCCCACAGTGCTGGGGGGTGGGGGTGCAGGGAGACATGAGTGGGGCCCTGGTGGAGGGTTCCCCTGGATGCAGGGGGGTCGGGGTGCTGGGAGACATTAGTTGGAGATGAGTGGGGGCCTGGTGGCGGGTGCCCCTGACTGGTGGCGGTGGGGGAGCAGGGAGACATGAGTGGGGGCCTGGTGGAGGGTGCCCCTGGATGCTGGGGGGTGGGGGTGCTGGGAGACATGAGTGGAGGCCTGGTGGAGGGTGCCCCTGGATGCAGGGGGGTAGGGGTGCTGGGAGACATGAGTGGGGCCTGGTGGAGGGTGCCCCTGACTGGTGGGGGATGGGGGTGCAGGGAAACATGAGTGGGGGCCTGGTGGAGGGTGCCCCTGGATGCAGGGGGGTGGGGTGCTGGGAGACATGATTGTGGGCCAGGTGGAGGGTGCCCCTGGATGCAGGGGGGTGGGGGTGCAGGGGTCCATGAGTGGGGGCCTGGTGGAGCGTGCCCCTGGATGCAGTTGGGTGGGAGTGCAGGTGTCCATGAGTGGGGGCCTGGTGGAGGGTGCCCATAGTGCTGGGGGGTGGGGGTGCAGGGAGACATGAGTGGGGGCCTGGTGGAGGGTGCCCCTGGATGCAGGGGGGTGGGGGTTCTGGGAGACATGAGTGGGGGCCTGGTGGAGGGTGCCCCTGGATGCAGGGGGGTGGGGGTGCAGGGAGACATGACTTGGACATGAGTGGGGGCCTGGTGGAGCGTGCCCCTGACTGGTGGGGGGTGGGGGTGCAGGGAGGTATGAGTGGGGGCCTGGTGGAGGGTGCCCCTGGATGCTTGGGGTTGGGGGTGCTGGGAGACATGAGTGGGGGCCTGGTGGAGGGTGCCCCTGGATGCAGGGGGGTGGGGGTGCTTGGAGACATGAGTGGGGGCATGGTGGAGGGTGCCCCTGGATGCAGGGGGGTGGGGGTGCTGGGAGACATGAGTGGGGGCCTGGTGGTGGGTGCCCCTGGATGCAGGGGGGTGGGGGTGCAAGGGGACATGAGTGGGGGCCTGGTGGAGGGTGCCCCACAGTGCTGGGGGTGGGGGTGCTGGGAGACATGAATGGGGGCCTGGTGGAGGGTGCCCCTGGATGCTGGGTGGTGGGGGTGCTTGCAGACATGAGTGAGGGCCTGGTGGAGGGTGCCCCACAGTGCTGGGGTTTGGGGGTGCAGGGGGACATGAGTTGAACATGAGTGGGGGCCTGGTGGAGGGTGCCCCTGGATGCAGGGGGGTGGGGGAGCTGGGAGACATGAGTGGGGGCCTGGTGGAGGGTGCCCTTGGATGCAGGGGGAACAGGGGGACATGAGTGGGGGCCTGGTGGAGGGTGCCCCACAGTGCTGGGGGGTGGGGGTGCAGGGAAACATGAGTGGGGGCCTGGTGGAGGGTACCCCTGGATGCAGGGGGGTGGGGGTGCAGGTGGACATGAGTGGGGGCCTGGTGGAGGGTGCCCCACAGTGCTGGGGGGTGGGGGTGCAGGGAGACATGAGTGGGGGCCTGGTGGAGGGTGCCCCTGGATGCAGGGGGGTGGGGTGCTGGGAGACATGGATGGGGGCCTGGTGGAGGGTGCCCCTGGATGCTGGGCGGTGGGGGTGCTGGAAGACATGAGTGTGGGACTGGTGGAGGGTGCCCTACAGTGCTGGGGGGTGGGGGTGAAGGGGGACATGGTTTGGACATGAGTGGGGGCCTTTTGGAGGGTGCCCCTGGATGCAGGGGGGTGGGGGTGCAGGGGGACATGAGTGGGGGCCTGGTGGAGGGAGCCCCACAGTGCTGGGGGTGGGGGTGCAGGGAGACATGAGTGGGGGCCTGGTGGAGGGTGCCCCTTGATGCAGGGGGGTGGGTGTGCTGGGAGACATGAGTTGGACATGAGTGGGGGCCTGGGGGAGGGTGCCCCTGACTGGTGGGGGGTTAGGGTGGGGGTGCAGGGATACATGAGTGGGGGCCTGGTGGAGGGTTCCCCTGGATGCTGGGGTGTGGGGGTGCTGGGAGACACGAGTGGGGGCCTGGTTGAGGGTGCCCCTGGATGCAGGGGGGTGGGGGTGCTGGGAGACATGAGCGGGGGCCTGGTGGAGGGTGCCCCTCACTGGTGGGGGGTGGGAGTGCAGGGAGACATGAGTGGGGGCCTGGTGGAGGGTGCCCCTGGATGCAGGGGGGTGGGGGTGCTGGGAGACATGAGTGAGGTCCTGGTGGAGGGTGCCCCTGGATGCAGGGAGGTGGGGGTGCATGGAGACATGAGTGGGGGCCTGGTGGAGGGTGCCCCTGGATGCAGGGGGGGTGGGGGTGCTTGGAGACATGAGTGGGGGCCTGGTGGAGGGTGCCCCTGGATGCAGGGGGGTGGGGATGCAGGGGGACATGAGTGGGGGCCTGGTGGATGGTGCCCCACAGTGCTGGGGGGTGGGGGTGCAGGGAGACATGAGTGGGGCCCTGGTGGAGGGTTCCCCTGGATGCAGGGGGGTGGGGGTGCTGGGAGACATTAGTTGGAGATGAGTGGGGCCTGGTGGAGGGTGCCCCTGACTGGTGGGCGGTGGGGGAGCAGGGAGACATGAGTGGGGGCCTGGTGGAGGGTGCCCCTGGATGCTGGGGGGTGGGGGTTGTGGGAGACATGAGTGGAGGCCTGGTGGAGGGTGCCCCTGGATGCAGGGGGGTAGGGGTGCTGGGAGACATGAGTGGGGCCTGGTGGAGGGTGCCCCTGACTGGTGGGGGATGGGGGTGCAGGGAGACATGAGTGGGGGCCTGGTGGAGGGTGCCCCTGGATGCAGGGGGGTGGGGTGCTGGGAGACATGATTGGGGGCCTGATGGAGGGTGCCCCTGGATGCAGGAGGGTGGGAGTGCAAGGGTCCATGAGTGGGGGCCTGGTGGAGCGTTCCCCTGGATGCAGTGGGGTGGGGGTGCAGGTGTCCATGAGTGGGGGCCTGGTGGAGGGTGCCCCATAGTGCTGGGGGGTGGGGGTGCAGGGAGACATGAGTGGGGGCCTGGTGGAGGGTGCCCCTGGATGCAGGGGGGTGGGGGTTCTGGGAGACATGAGTGGGGGCCTGGTGGAGGGTGCCCCTGGATGCAGGGGGGTGGGGGTGCAGGGAGACATGACTTGGACATGAGTGGGGGCCTAGTGGAGGGTGCCCCTGGATGCTTGGGGTTGGGGGTGCTGGGAGACATGAGTGGGGGCCTGGTGGAGGGTGCCCCTGGATGCAGGGGGGTGGGGGTGCTGGGAGACATGAGTGGGGGCCTGGTGGAGGGTGCCCCTGGATGCAGGGGGGTGGGGGTGCTGGGAGACATGAGTGGGGGCCTGGTGGTGGGTGCCCCTGGATGCAGGGGGTGGGGGTGCAAGGGGACATGAATGGGGGCCTGGTGGAGGGTGCCCCACAGTGCTGGGGGTGGGGGTGCAGGGAGACATGAGTGGGGGCCTGGTGGAGGGTGCCCCTGGATGCAGGGGGGTGGGGGTGCTGGGAGACATGAATGGGGGCCTGGTGGAGGGTGCCCCTGGATGCTGGGTGGTGGGGGTACTTGGAGACATGAGTGAGGGCATGGTGGAGGGTGCCCCACAGTGCTGGGGGGTGGGGGTGCAGGGGGACATGAGTTGAACATGAGTGGGGGCCTGGTGGAGGGTGCCCCTAGATGCAGGGGGGTGGGGGTGCTGGGAGACATGAGTGGGGGCCTGGTGGAGGGTGCCCCTGGATGCAGGGGGGTGGGGGTGCTGGGAGACATGAGTGGGGGCCTGGTGGAGGGTGCCCTTGGATGCAGGGGGTACAGGGGGACATGAGTGGGGGCCTGGTGGAGGGTGCCCCACAGTGCTGGGGGGTGGGGGTGCAGGGAAACATGAGTGGGGGCCTGGTGGAGGGTACCCCTGGATGCAGGGGGTGGGGGTGCAGGGGGACATGAGTGGGGGCCTGGTGGAGTTTGCCCCACAGTGCTGGGGGGTGGGGGTGCAGGGAGACATGAGTGGGGGCCTGGTGGAGGGTGCCCCTGGATGCAGGGGGGTGGGGTGCTGGGAGACATGAATGGGGGCCTGGTGGAGGGTGCCCCTGGATGCTGGGGGGTGGGGGTGCTGGAAGACATGAGTGTGGGACTGGTGGAGGGTGCCCTGCAGTGCTGGGGGGTGGGGGTGAAGGGGGACATGAGTTGGACATGAGTGGGGGCCTTTTGGAGGGTGCCCCTGGATGCAGGGGGGTGGGGGTGCAGGGGGACATGAGTGGGGGCCTGGTGGAGGGTGCCCCACAGTGCTGGGGGGTGGGGGTGCAGGGAGACATGGATGGGGGCCTGGTGGAGGGTGCCCCTTGATGCAGGGGGGTGGGGGTGCTGGGAGACATGAGTTGGACATGAGTGGGGGCCTGGTGGAGGGTGCCCCTGACTGGAGGGGGTTAGGGTGGGGGTGCAGGGATACATGAGTGGGGGCCTGGTGGAGGGTGCCCCTGGATGCTGGGTGGTGGGGGTGCAGGGGGACATGAGTGGGGGCCTGGTGGAGGGTGCCCCACAGTGCTGGGGGGTGGGGGTGCAGGGAGACATGGATGGGGGCCTGGTGGAGGGTGCCCCTTGATGCAGGGGGGTGGGGGTGCTGGGAGACATGAGTTGGACATGAGTGGGGGCCTGGTGGAGGGTGCCCCTGACTGGAGGGGGTTAGGGTGGGGGTGCAGGGATACATGAGTGGGGGCCTGGTGGAGGGTGCCCCTGGATGCTGGGTGGTGGGGGTACTGGGAGACATGAGTGAGGGCCTGTTGGAGGGTGCCCCACAGTGCTGGGGGGTGGGGGTGCAGGGGGACATGAGTTGAACATGAGTGGGGGCCTGGTGGAGGGTTCCCCTGGATGCAGGGGGTGGGCGTGCTGGGAGACATGAGTGGGGGCCTGGTGGAGGGTGCCCCTGGATGCAGGGGGGTGGGGGTGCTGGGAGACATGAGTGGGGGCCTGGTGGAGGGTGCCCTTGGATGCAGGGGGTACAGGGGGACATGAGTGGGGCCCTGGTGGAGGGTGCCCCACAGTGCTGGGGGGTGGGGGTGCAGGGAAACATGAGTGGGGGCCTGGTGGAGGGTACCCCTGGATGCAGGGGGGTGGGGGTGCAGGGGGACATGAGTGGGGGCCTGGTGGAGGGTGCCCCACAGTGCTGGGGGGTGGGGGTGCAGGGAGACATGAGTGGGGGCCTGGTGGAGGGTGCCCCTGGATGCAGAGGGGTGGGGTGCTGGGAGACATGAATGGGGGCCTGGTGGAGGGTGCCCCTGGATGCTGGGGGGTGGGGGTGCTGGAAGACATGAGTGTGGGACTGGTGGAGGGTGCCCTGCAGTGCTGGGGGGTGGGGGTGAAGGGGGACATGAGTTGGACATGAGTGGGGGCCTTTTGGAGGGTGCCCCTGGATGCAGGGGGGTGGGGGTGCAGGGGGACATGAGTGGGGGCCTGGTGGAGGGTGCCCCACAGTGCTGGGCGGTGGGGGTGCAAGGAGACATGGATGGGGGCCTGGTGGAGGGTGCCCCTTGATGCAGGCGGGTGGGGGTGCTGGGAGACATGAGTTGGACATGAGTGGGGGCCTGGTGGAGGGTGCCCCTGACTGGTGGGGGGTTAGGGTGGGGGTGCAGGGATACATGAGTGGGGGCCTGGTGGAGGGTGCCCCTGGATGCTGGGGTGTGGGGGTGCTGGGAGACACAAGTGGGGGCCTGGTGGAGGAGGCCCCTGGATGCAGGGGGGTGGGGGTTCTGGGAGCCATGAGCGGGGGCCTGGTGGAGGGTGCCCCTCACTGGTGGGGGGTGGGAGTGCAGGGAGACATGAGTGGGGGCCTGGTGGAGGTTGCCCCTGGATGCAAGGGGGTGGGGGTGCTGGGAGACATGAGTGAGGTCCTGGTGGAGGGTGCCCCTGGATGCAGGGAGGTGGGGGTGCAGGGAGACATGAGTGGGGGCCTGGTGGAGGGTGCCCCTGGATGCAGGGGGGTGGGGGTGCTGGGAGACATGAGTGGGGGCCTGGTGGAGGGTGCCCCTGGATGCAGGGGGGTGGGGGTGCTGGGAGACATGAGTGGGGGCCTGGTGGTGGGTGCCCCTGGATGCAGGGGGGTGGGGGTGCAAGGGGACATGAGTGGGGGCCTGGTGGAGGGTGCCCCACAGTGCTGGGGGTGGGGGTGCCGGGAGACATGAGTGGGGGCCTGGTGGAGGGTGCCCCTGGATGCAGGGGGGCGGGGGTGCTGGGAGACATGAATGGGAGCCTGGTGGAGGGTGCCCCTGGATGCTGTGTGGTGGGGGTTCTGGGAGACATGAGTGAGGGCCTGGTGGAGGGTGCCCCACAGTGCTGGGCAGTGGGGGTGCAGGGGGACATGAGTTGAACATGAGTGGGGGCCTGGTGGAGGGTGCCCCTGGATGCAGGGGGGTGGGGGTGCTGGGAGACATGAGTGGGGGCCTGGTGGAGGGTGCCCCACAGTGCTGGGGGGTGGGGGTGCAGGGAAACATGAGTGGGGGCCTGGTGGAGGGTACCCCTGGATGCAGGGGGGTGGGGGTGCAGGGGGACATGAGTGGGGGCCTGGTGGAGGGTGCCCCACAGTGCTGGGGGGTGGGGGTGCAGGGAAACATGAGTGGGGGCCTGGTGGAGGGTACCCCTGGATGCAGGGGGGTGGGGGTGCAGGGGGACATGAGTGGGGGCCTGGTGGAGGGTGCCCCACAGTGCTGGGGGGTGGGGGTGCAGGGAGACATGAGTGGGGGCCTGGTGGAGGGTGCCCCTGGATGCAGGGGGTTGGGGTGCTGGGAGACATGAATGGGGGCCTGGTGGAGGGTGCCCCTGGATGCTGGGGGGTGGGGGTGCTGGAAGACATGAGTGTGGGAGTGGTGGAGGGTGCCCTGCAGTGCTGGGGGGTGGGGGTGAAGGGGGACATGAGTTGGACATGAGTGGGGGCCTTTTGGAGGGTGCCCCTGGATGCAGGGGGGTGGGGGTGCAGGGGGACATGAGTGGGGGCCTGGTGGAGGGTGCCCCACAGTGCTGGGGGGTGGGGGTGCAGGGAGACATGGATGGGGGCCTGGTGGAGGGTGCCCCTTGATGCAGGGGGGTGGGGGTGCTGGGAGACATGAGTTGGACATGAGTGGGGGCCTGGTGGAGGCTGCCCCTGACTGGTGGGGGGTTAGGGTCGGGGTGCAGGGATACATGAGTGGGGGCCTGGTGGAGGGTGCCCCTGGATGCTGGGGTGTGGGGGTGCTGGGAGACACAAGTGGGGGCCTGGTGGAGGGTGCCCCTGGATGCAGGGGGTGGGGGCGCTAGGAGCCATGAGCGGGGGCCTGGTGGAGGGTGCCCCTCACTGGTGGGGGGTGGGAGTGCAGGGAGACATGAGTGGGGGCCTGGTGGAGGGTGCCCCTGGATGCAGGGGGGTGGTGGTGCTGGGAGACATGAGTGAGGTCCTGGTGGAGGGTGCCCCTGGATGCAGGGGGTGGGGGTGCTGGGAGACATGAGTGGGGGCCTGGTGGAGGGTGCCCCTGGATGCAGGGGGGTGGGGGTGCAGGGGGACATGAGTGGGGGCCTGGTGGAGGGTGCCCCACAGTGCTGGGGGGTGGGGGTGCTGGGAGACATGAGTGGGGGCCTGGTGGAGGGTTCCCCTGGATGCTGGGGTGTGGGGGTGCAGGGAGACATGAGTTGGACATGAGTGGGGGCCTGGTGGAGGATGCCCCTGACTGGTGGGGGGTGGGGGTGCAGGGAGACATGAGTGTGGGCTTGGTGGAGGGTGCCCCACAGTGCTGGGGGTGCAGGGGGACATGAGTTGGACATGTGTGGGGGCCTACTGGCAGGTGCCCCACAGTGCTGGGGTGTGAGGGTGCTGGGAGACATGCATTGTTGATCAGTAGTGCAAGGTGACATGTGGCTTCGCTGGGGGGAATGGCCATGGTGGATGGGCTGCCTGCGGGACATGGGCAGGGGTGCAGGGTGGTCCCCTGTGGTGTGGGCTGGCTGCAGGGGCCGTGGAGGGTGTAGAGGGAACACCTGGGAGGACCCACACGGCCAATTTACGTGTTGTGCTCCCCGCGCACCCCTGAAATACACGTGCCCTGATGGAATCGCGTGTGATACTTCCCGCGCACCCCTAGAATACACGTACCCTGATGGAATCCCGTGCGATACTTCCTGTGCACTCCTGAGATACACGTACCCTGCTGATTTTGTGTGTGATATTTCCCGCGCACCCCTGGAATACACGTACCCTGATGGAATTGCGTGTGATACTTCCCGCGCACCCCTGAGATACACGTACCCTGCTGATTTTGCTTGTGATACTTCCCGCGCACCCCTGGAATACACGTGCCCTGATGGAATCGCGTGTCATAGTTCCCGCGCAACCCTGGAATACACGTGCCCTGATGGAATCGCGTGTGATACTTCCCGCGCACCCCTGAAATACACGTACCCTGCTGATTTTGCGTGTGATACTTCCCGCACACCCCTGGAATACACGTGCCCTGATGGAATCGCGTGTGATAGTTCCCGCGCACCCCTGGAATACACGTGCCCTGATGGAATCGCGTGTGTTACTTCACGCGCACCCCTGATGTACACGTACCCAGGATAATCGCGTGTGATACTTCCCGCGAACCACTGAAATACATGTTCTCCGCTTGGCGTTTGCCGTTTGGCAGCCCTGTGAACTGGTCCAGGGTTAGCGCAGCCCTTTGCGATGAATTGGGAATTTTGAAGGATTTTCCTTGCGCAAGAGCATTCTTGGGGGCGTAACCGGCGCTGCTGCAGGGTCGCTGCGCCACTCTGCGCCACGGCTGGTTTTGGAGGCTGGAATCCATGAATACGCTGTGCGATGAAATGGATTTTATCGCACACGGCTGGTGCAGTGTATCGCACGGGGACACTGTGCGCCAGCCGCGTGTGCCGCTTTTGTGCGAAATTCTATGAATTACCCTGTATATCTTCAATTGTTTAAAAATATTTCAAATATTTTCAAATAGATGTAGAAGTGATTCAAGTCTCTAGAAGATTAAAAAAGGAAGCACCACAACAAGGACCCACACATCTGATTATGGATTCCTTGACAAAATTAAAAGAACTATGAAAAGGGACATTGAACATTTAAAACTAATCATGGACTGTAAAAATCCTGAATATTTGGGTAGAGAACAAGATATGTAATGTGTTCTAACTAAAATAAAACCCACAACCACATCCCCTCCCAAATAAAGCTGTTGTCACCAACTGTACCCTTTTCAAGTATGTACACTTGCATGCTTTATTATTGATTACAAATTATTTCAAATGTTACACTCTCTGTTTGCAAACAAACACTACATGCCATACATATTTAAAAAAAGTTCCACATTAAAAACATGTTCTCCCAAAAATCTGTTTAGCAGTGGTTACCAAAAAATCAAATTATGCCACACATCTTATAACCGTGGCTATGTGTTTGCGTGTCTTTCTTTCTATAAATGTAATGCAAAATATTAATAACAAAAGACACAGTAAAAAGGGAGTATGTGAAGAATGCACTTTTTTAACACATTACAGCTATAAAGGTGGGTATGCGCCATGGAATTTGCGCCTAGGACCCCCGGTCGTTGCTCCGGTTAACTGTATCTTCAAATGCCAATGATTCATTGGGCTAGATCATAGCTGTGGCTATACATCTTTGTTTAGAAAATATATAATATCCTTCAAGCTGAAAAAAAGAAAACAGAATCAGTTCAATGACACACGCACTAGAATAAACATAATTTAATACACATATTTTAACTCCAACCTGGATTAAAAAAAAACATACAACAATATCAAATTCTATAAGACAATACCACTTCAAAAAACAAACAGGGATATATAAACTGGGTGAACATAAACAAAGAATATTATACTAGTTGCATGCAGAACAAAGGATGGGAAGGCCAAGTAGACTTGCAGAACAAGAGAAAATAGAGTAGGATAAGTAAAATTGGAGAACAAGTCACCAAACAGTTCAAGTTTATCATACTTATTTTGCTTTTCTTTAACATTTCAATTTTTTTCAGCATTGATATGATATGACAGATTATTTATAACACACTGAATACCCATAGGTTTCTAAGCGTGGACCCGGGGATCGAATTTGTGTTGCTCCGTGTCGCCTTGGTTCCAAGGCTAGCACGGTGCACCTGAGCTATCCGCTCAAGACTTATTTGTCTTATTTCACTTGTCTTTTTGAAAGTTTTACTTTTTCCTTCCTACAAAGACATTCCAACATGTCTGGACATGAGAACTCAAGTAGTGAAAACCTCGTCATTGGTTACATGTTAAATATTTTATAAAGAATGAACATTTATTGAATATTGGATGATGGAAAATATATAGAGAAGGCACTTTTTAGGTGGTGAGTCCCCCCAAACTCCTGTTTCCCACTGCTGAAAATCCACCCCAACTGTTTCCCAAAAATATGTAACCCTTTACCCCACCCCTAAATACATTCTCTATACAAATTGTTGTTATAAAATATTTGATATATGTTCATTCTTTATAAAATATTTGATATAAAGACTGCATACCATCAATCATTTGGGTCGACAATCCGTCACCACCAAAGAGGAAGCACAGAAAAATTTAAAAAATTAAAAAATGAAATAAACAGCTGACAGTTGGCACTTGTTCAAAGTGTAAGAACAGTGCTCAAGAAAAGAGCAACATCATGTACTGTGCTCCATATGCAATAAAATTCTACGCCTTGGACCTTGAGATGTTCCATCTCAAAGCCTGGGAACATCTATTATGATTAAACATTTAGTACAAATCCATTGGAATGAGGTTGATGATGACTATAATAAAGCACATGAAAATCAGAGATGAAAAATGCATGGGGCCCATTCCTTACATATAAGGCGAACAGCATCACCTACGTAACCTCCATCAATCAGTGCAGCAACAACTCCAACTGCAAATGTAGCCTCTAAAGCAGCAGTGGTATGCAGTACACAAACGCTTTTCTTACCGACACCCAATATAACCATTGTGAAATTCATGTGTTCAAAATGATTGAGACTACGTAGTTAAGGAAGATGCCACATCCAGCGACCGGTAGAATTTTATCACAGAACACCAGATTACTTGTCATAGTTTGTTTTTTGTCAAGTGGCAATTTATTTCCCCCCCTTTTTTTTCTAAAGTCCACCAGCGGTATCATAACCAAGTGCTCATTTACCAGGTGCACTGCCACATAACTCTTGCCAGATTCAGTGATGAAAGTCCTGTGTGGGCGATGCCTTGAGTAAGTAGCCAAGGCAGATGCCACAGTTAAAGAATGGGAGAGATTCCACTCCATGTGAAATATCATGATACATACTGAAAAAGGTCACTAAGAAAGATTTCCATATATCTCCTGCTTCATTCTGCAGCAGTACCACTATCTTTTGAATATAGCTTGACCTTTCACGGGAGTTAACTGTACAACATCTAGTGCAAATCCACTGGGATGATGACAACAATGCAGCTACAAGAAAATACAAAAATGAGCACATTACAAAAATGAACTTGCACAACACCAGCAATTGAACTACCTCAAAAACTATCCAAACACCAACAAGTACTGCATACCTCAAAATACATTAAAACTACAAGAACAGCAAATGAAGAAAATAATAATGAACACCATCTGATAGCAATGGTCACTACAACTAACACACACTGCAAATAAACCTTTAAATGTGCAAACAAAGACAAACACTTACTTTCACATCAGCCACACTTCTGCCATGTGCACAGTCAGAGTTCAGGAATCAAAAGGCCACATTGCAGCAAATGGTGGCTTTTATACTTTCCAAAACAGGGCTATACAACAATAAAACTACTGAGATGGCTAACACATTTTCAGCACAACCTATTACTAAACCCTACACAAATGCAAAAGTAACAACAACCAATAACAAACAATGAAACTGACAAAAACCCATTTTTACTCCACGTAGCATCTTTCATAGCCGAGACTATTAAACGTGGGTACAGATCCTGATTTGTATCCGCGGCTAGACCGCGCACATTTTCCTGCAAGCCCCAAATCAAACTAAATTGGCCTTCAAACCTTCAAATCAAATAATTGAACAAATAAGTACATAAAATAAGACACATTAAGTTATGAACTATGTCATCCACATGAACCTTTGATTATTGCAAAGAAAATGTATATTTATAGATGCAGCTTCAAATATACCCATCTCTCCAGCCGCAATGAATGAAACACAGATTAGTATGGACATGCCTACCTACATGCTTTTTATAGACGCAGCTATACAAGAGCCCCTCCTAGACGTCTGCTGGTAACCACAACTATTTGCAAAAACTAACAGCACCACCTCCACTCCTCATGGTCCTCTTCCACTCCCCTAGTCTTGTACAATCCCCCAAAACACTCAATGCATATAAGATGCCACCCCACCCAAAATGTTGTATAGCCATGGCTATCACATTTCCACAAACACACAGCATGTCACTTGCTCAAATAAGCTGCAGCTGCAATGTGGGAGGTGTGTGTGAGTTTGTTTGTAGGTCTACCTTTGAATAGCAATGCTGCACGCTGGCGGATGTTGGATAGCCACGAACACTAACAATAGCACCATTGACCAGTTAGAAAGTACAACACACACACATCATACATACCCTGATCGTGCAAACCACTAGAAATTCAAACTTGGAATCATTTTCCTGGAAACAGAGAAATAGTGAAGATATCATGGCTGGTTTAAAAATGGTGTGGCTGATTGGAGACAGTTGGCTGTTTTGGTGGCTGGCTTTTTGTGAGAAACTACATATTAACATTGACCTAGGTTTGAGAGATTTTACAATTAAATGGTTTGGATCACAGGGAATGCGTTGGTTCCAGGTTTTTCCAAAATTGTTTAGTCTGAGAAGTACTGAGCACCCAGACGTCATACTAATTTATCGTGGAGGCAATGATTGGGAAATGTACGAGGGGTGACCCTTATTTTAATGATGAAACAAGACGTGGGAAAACAAAGCAATTTCAACATTCATGACAGACCACAACCAATTGAGATTTGCAAACAACAACATATAGTTCTACCTGGCTAATTTCTATAAACATGACGGAGTACACCTAACCGATGAAGGAAATGCAGTGTTCCTTCATAGAATCAAAACAGTACTCCTGATTTGTGTGTGGGAGTGAGGTGATAAGAACTAACAGGAAAGGTAGTGATGCAAGTAGAATTGTTATAGATAGCATTTCAACAACTACACTTCCCAACACATGTAACAAAACATTGCAGCAGAAATTCAGAAAGAGTGGCTTGTCCTGAATTTGCAGGAATATTTGTCCAAATTTACGATAGAATGCACTACATGCCAAACATACAGCTCAAGGATGACTCTTAGAACACTGTGAGGAACACTACCACGTCCAGTGGGGCCTTTTAGAGAGCTCCACATTGATTATGCAAACATGGGAGAGAGATGTAATGGAGCAAGGTACCTCATTGAAATAGTTTGCCCATTCTCACAGTGGGTGGAAGTGGGGCAATGTCCATACCCAGATGAAAAGTGCACAGCAAAGCTTTTTGGTGAGAGAGGTTTTCTCAAGGTGGGGCATATGCGATGTAATAAGGTCATACAATGGCACCCATTTTGTAAATGATCTTTTCAAGGAAGTGACAACGTTGTTAAGTGTAAAGCACAAATGATGTTCAATTTATCACCTGCAGGCAAACAGAGTGGTAGAAAAGATCAACGGCCTGCTCCAAAGCAAATTGTCCAAGTTGTGTAATACACTTGAAAAGAACAGGGTATATTGCTTGCCTCTACCACTGTTCCAACTCAGAACACAATCATGGCAACACTCCTCCCCTTACCCCACAATATCTCACCTCAGAACTCTACCAACATGACCATTCCACTCTACCCAGAACCACTATCCTCAGTGGATTGGATAAACAAATTAGCCTGCCCACCTACACCCCTCACACCTTGTCCTACACCTCTCAGAAACATACTACTAGGCTGTCGCCTCCTTCTACCTACTATCACCTCACTGAATGCAGCCCCTCCACTTAAACTCAGGAATGCTAGGCTCAGCCACCGCACCCGCACTAGCCAAAATCCTGCTAGAACAATCACCAACCAGACCAAGAACCATATGCAGCAGCTTACGCATATCGATTCCACAGCGAACTAACTCCTCACAACACTGTCAGGACCCTCACCCAAAACCCCCTCTAGCAAACCCATTGGCCAGGTAGAGTCAGGACTCGGGCCTCTAGAGCATGGCATCCTCTTCAAAAGCCCTCCTGTGGCCAGTCCTGGCACCTACGGCACCAGGCTCATACACCATGAAAAACAATGTCCTTGGGAACTACTTTATTGTGTTGTCAGCCAACATGGAGGCATCCATATAGCTTGGTTCCTTGGAACCAAGCTATGCGGTCTAGTGTTTTGGGTGTGGTAGCCTAGGGACTACTTTACCTGGACTATTTTGTTGGGGCTATTTAAACCACACCCGAGCAAGACAACCCGCTTTGCGTTACTTTGCAGTTTGCAACGTGATGCTCACCGTGTCCAGCTATACCCCCGAACCTCAGAGAAGCAGAACCTGCAAGGAGACAAAAGGAACATCATTAGCAGCAGCATCTTACCTGCAGTCTTCATCTTTAGCTACTTGCAGCTCCTGAGAACAGCTTCCTTGAATCTGCATGCCTCCCGGACAGAACGACTGGAAAGAGGAAGATAGAGGCAACATTAAAGAAAGCAGTAGAGACATTGCAAATTACAAATTGCTCAAAAGGCTTACCTGGCTGGTCGCCTCTCGTCTGGCACCACTGCAGACATTCCACACGTGCTGAAGAACACCGCGACCTGCAAGGAAAGAAGGAAAACACAGGTTAGGAAAGGCAAGACATTGCAGCACTGCGCATAGCGCTCTTAATTCGTCATCATTTACCAGCAGGGCTCAACCAAGCCAGTTCGCCGCGCTGAAGCTCTGCATACCTAAGGGAGAAAAAGAGACATTATTAAACAAAGAAAGGCATGCAGGATAGCAACAATACTAAAGAACAGCAATAAGACCTACCTGAACAATATCAAACGGGTCGGCGTCAGTGAAGTAACTGGACCGCACACGCCCACAAAAGACAACGCGCCCCTGCAAAGAAGGCAGGACGAAGAGCACGCCTTACTCTACCACAAGGTGAGGAGAGGGTCCCAGTGGGGGCTGAAATCATACAGGGGTGGAGGGAGGATACTTACCCCGGTCGGTCAGTCTTGAACACAGTCCTCCTGTATTTTCAGGCAGAACCTTCCCCGCAGACCACATCTGGGCCAAAATGAGAAGTATACCAGCGAATAACCCGGCTGGGTGGCATCCCTGTGGATACCAGGTAAGCGTAACAAACACCCTATACACCGCCATCCTCTAAAGTCAACCCAACCTCCATCCCCATCAAGGGCACTCTCATCAATGCCTGCTCCTTGGTAGCTCACGCCACTGATGTTGCAGACATTATCTCTGCTAACCACCTTGACTTCATTGCTATTACTGAGACGTGGCTCCACTTAGCAGCTGGTCCCACTTTAGCCTTAGCTATCCTGGATAACTACAACATCATCCGTGCCGACAGAAAAACTGCTACAGGAGGAGGGGTAGCAATTATTGCTAAGTCCATCCTAAACCTCAGAGAAGTAACTAACACAACCTTACCCTCAGCCGAACTCATATCTATCAAACTTCCATTATCAGACACCCAAACCATCCTCCTACACATTATATATAGACATCCTGGTCCACTAGCCACTTTTGAAGAAGACATCTCTCTACTACTCACCACTAACACTAAACCCAAATCACAAATCATCATTATGGGTGATTTTAACCTGGGACTTAATGACCCTAATGGCTATCACGCCACCTCTCTCAATGACACCATCACACACTTAGGCCTCACTCAACATATTAATAAACCAACACATACAAAAGGAAGATCCAACTGCAACCTCTCACTGACAGACATTACACCTGTGCTTGGACTAACCAACACCTCATCACCTTCTCTTTACCCAGAACTGCACCTAAAATGATACCGCCCTCCAGGATACCACAAATAATCTCCAGAAACAATCGCAACATTACCATCGAAAGCCTTAGACCACTGCTCCTGCCCATTACTCAAGCCAACCTTCCATCTGTGAACGACAACCCGTCCACCTTGGTAGATCAGATCTTTACAACAACACACTGGAACTAGCCCTCAACCAGATAGCTCCACTCAAACAACAAAAAGCCAAACCTATTGCCCATACCAACAAATGGTTCTCAGCAGAGCTAAAGGCTCTCCGCAACATCAAAAGATCTGCGGAAACCAGCTGGAGAAAAGCCCCATCCCTCTCCACTAAAGACAAATTTGCCACAGTTGCCTCCACCTACAAATCTGCCATCTTAAACGCCAAGAAAGAGATCTATAACTTTAGAATACACAACGCCAAATCTGGCACGAAAGAGTTATTCTCTATACTAAGAGAACTTGAATCACCTTTGCCACTCACTGAGGACTGCACTAAAGACAAGGCCTGGTGTAATAATATCCAACTTGCCCTATCCAACAAAATTGCCCTTCTACAGGCTAAGATAGAAGCTAAAAAAGCTAACCTTACCGCCAAAGAGAACCTCAATAGCAAAAAAAAAAACACCTCTCTCAACTGCCCCCTCTTCCACTTCTCTCCATAGTCAAGATAATCGCTAGCCTTAAACCATCCAATTGCAAAGGTGGCCTATGACCCGCCTCCGTCATCAAATACGGAGCCAAAGATCTAGCTCCTCTTATCACCGCTCTAATCAACTCCTCAGTGGTCCCCAACAACCTCAAAGAAGTGTGAGTCCTCCCCCTTCACAAAAAACCCAACCTAGACCCCAACACCCCCACGAATTACAGACCCATCACCACAGTCCCCTTTCTACTCAAAATATTAGACAGAGTAGCCTAACTCCAAATACAACAACATTTGTAAGACAATACCCTCTTAGGCTTGCGACAATCCGGCTTTAGACCCAGGCATGGGACCGAAACAGCCCTCCTGGATCTAAAAATCCAAATGGACGAAGCCAAAGACAAGGGCAACTTGGCCATCTTGCTTCTGTTGGATCTCTCCACTGCCTTTGACCTGGTTGACCACCAGATCCTCACACAACACCTTGAGTTGGCTGCTGCTTTTTCTCAGAATGCCACCAATTGGATTCAGTCATTTCTGTCTGACAGGTCGACTATGGTCTTCGCCCCCTCAGTGGCTGCTGATCCCATCCCAATCCAATGCGGAGTTCCCCAAGGGTCCTGCATCTCCCCCACTCTTTACAACATCTTCAATAAGCTTCTCTTTGACCGTCTTGACGATCTGGGTGTCAGCTACACTAACTACACGGATGACACCCAGATCCTCATCACACTCACTAGCTGCTATGAAGAAGATGTTGCAAAGCTTAACGAAATGTATCTAGAAATTCAAGCCTGGATGGCAACACACAGTCTCTGCCTCAATGACGATAAGACAGAACTGCTTATCGTAGGCCCCCAGGCCTGCCTCAACAAATTGGACTCCAGGTACCAATCTTCCACCATTGATGGCAACATCCTAAAAGTCTCCAAAAAGGTCAAAACATTAGGTGTGTACCTCGCTTCCACCCTTTCATTAAAAAGACAAATAATTGCCACCATCGCTTCCACCATCTATACCAACAAACTGATCAACGCCTGCAGACCTTTTCTTTCCACCGCCAGCTGCCTCACATTATCTAGAGCGCTAATTTTGTCCAAATTAGACTACTGTAACACACTTTTTTTGGGCCCCACCACTAAAAATCCGAACAGACTTCAAATCCTTCAAAACAACGCCTTAAGATGTGCTCTTAACCTCCCGCGTAAGTCTCACATCTCCAGGGCCAGCAAAGAAGTCCACTGGCTCCCAATTCGAGACAGAATCAAGTTACGAACCTTGGTCATCACTCACAAGTGCCTTTCACTGACTGCCCCATGCTACCTATCGGACAAATTCTCTAAACACAGTACCACTAGACCCACCAGAACTCCCTACCTGCACCAACTAAAGGTTCCTAAATTCAATCTAAAAACAGCAGGTGTTTCCAGCTTCCCTGTTCTTGCAGCTCAATGCTTGAATACACTCCCTCTTGCAATCAGAGCGGAAGCTTCCTTCTGGCCATTCAAAGCCATCGTGAAATCCTGACTCCCTACCTAATCACACTGTCACGCGTCTACACACCAACCACTCACTCCACCAATTTCTACCGTATGCCTTAACTCTCTCTTGTAACGGACCACCTTGTAACCTGGTCCCTCACTTGCTATGACACTTATCTCATGCCATTTACTGTATATTTTTGATTGAATGTATGTACCTTTGTGCTTCGCATAACAATATGTAACCATGTTGTCCTCATGATTATGCGCCCAGCTACCTGAGGGTTCGGACGCGCTCTATAAATAAACAAACTAAACTAAACTAAACTAAGTAAAGACTACCATTTGAGCCCGCACAAAATAGGGACGGGACGCGCATTCATACGCCACTCTCACCAGTAAGGAGAGAATCAGACGCTCACAGAGCTGCCACGGTGCTGGGGGATGAATTTAAGGAATACATTACCCAACTAACACGCACAGTGATTAGTATAGCAAGACAAATAGCACCACCATTTACACAGAACAGTGAGACAGATACAACATCACCAGCAAAGGACAGCCCAACAGGCCAGTTAATGCCAGGAGAAAACGTGTATGTGCGAAGTTTCGTGCAGAGATGGAATTCCCCATGGTTTCATGGTTTCATGGTTCCTGTGAGTTTATCTATTGCACACCAACTGCAGTGAAGGTAAAGGGGTTGAAATATTGGGTGCATCTCTCAAATGTGAGAAGAGCACACAATAGCAGAACTCCTCACAGGGACCAACTACAGAGTGCAGAAGTTGCAAGTGGTTAAAATAGAGATGTGTACTGTGCAAACAAAATTGAGAAAAGAATTTTTGAGAAATATGAAAAAAAGAAAATTGTACAATAAAGAAACATGCGCAGAGAAGTGCATTCAAAATTTACAGTATACGTATACTCTCTCTCTCTCTCTTCTATCTCTCTGCAGCTTTCTGTCATTTATTACTTTTTCATCTGTTATAAATAAGTTGATCTTTTCAAAAAACATTTATGAAGTGAAACAGAAGTGTATGAATTAAAAGTAGAAAGAGAGAATAGCTGAAAACTTAGATATTAATGCAGTAATTAATGATCAAAAAGAAAATATGTATAGAAATATGAAAAGTGTTTTGCATTGTACTTAACAATTTTATATCACCCCTTCAGGTGGAAATATGACGGAAAGGAGGGCCCCCACTAACAATTCAAATGTAAATAGTGATAGAGAAGATAATAAGATGAATACATGGTACAACTATGAATGTGGATTAGCATTATCAGCAATACTATTTTCTGTGATGTTATTTTTCTCTAACTTATATTGGGCATTTACTTTCACAATTGGGGATATGAAAGAGAGGGGGCAGTGGGGTAAACCTGATACAGGAAGGCTCATGCCTCATATGGGCTGGAGTCACAACAATGTGGAAACACAATGGCCCTCATTACGACCCTGGCGGAAAGTGACTGACCGGACCGCCACAGCGTAAATAGCGTTTCCGCCATTGCACGAAGGAGCAAAGTGCGGCCAATTCCGACCCATCGGGCACGAGCACCACGGCATGGCGGAAGTGCAAAGTCCGCGATGGCGGAAATGACCCCAAAACGGCCCACACCGCCGCCGTACGGCGCCCTAGGTGCAATACCGCCACCCATCACAGCGTACACCGCAGTGTGCGCCTACCGGAAAGTACGGTGACCGGAAATATACGGAAACGGAAGTTAAAACATGGGGCCGGAACGGGAAACATCCCGCCGTACACCTATAAAACCACTAAAACCACACAACCACTAAAAACACTACCCTGAGACACACCCCAACCCGACATCCACCCTAGCGAAACCAAGAAAAATGGGAAAAGTAGCGAAGAAAGCGTGCGACCGCAAGCGGCAGGTCCACTTCTCCCGTGAGGAACTCACCGTGCTAACAGAGACCCTCCAGGAGAATGCTGCCGTCGTCTTCTCCACGCAAATGACCAGGACGGCACTTGCAAACAAGAAGGCCATATGGGCTCTGGTGGCACAGCGGGTAAGTGCGGTGGGGACCGCACCCCGCAACCCACAGCAATGCCGAAAGCGATGGGACGACCTGCGGATACGCGTCCGCAGCATACTCTCTGCCAACCGCAACATTGCCACAGCCACCGGGGGAGGTCCTGAATCACCCATCAAGTTGACCCCCTGGGAAGAAATCTGTGCCTCCACCATCGGAATGGAGAGCATAGAGGGAGTCGGAGGGATGGAGAAAGGAGTGCAGACATCCGAAGATTCAGGTAGGTGGGCCAAATTAAACAATGCCAAACCCACAAAGTCCATCCATGTGAAGTACCATGTGTCCACATAGTGCAACAGAAACACATGTCCAGGAGAACGTCCACACACATCGGCCTGATAGCGCACGTTAAAACCCACAATAAATACATAAATAATTAAAAACCCCTACAACACGCACTACACGTGCAGCAGGCACACCCTAACTGCAGGCTGCCAAACAACTGCACCCTCACCCCACACACAAATGAAAGCACCTCCAAGGCCCCGACCCAAATCACCCTCAGGTACCACCCCAATGCATGTGATACAATGCCATTCCAATACCCACAGACCCATTAATAACCCTCGCCCTCCTTTACTCCACCACAGGGTCCGATCCAAACGACGAGCATCAGGACACCCCTACCAGCACACCTGCAAAGAGGGCCAAGACCAACGGCCAAAGACCCTCCACCTCAGCTGCACGCATCAAGACACGGCAGCAGCACAAATCAGGTGGCAGCACAGAGGAGGGAACATCAACAGGCACCCCAGCAGCCAGCATGCCCACAACACCACCACCACAGGTCCCCCCAACGGATGCCACAGAAGGCACTGCCTCTGGTGGCAGCAGCACCATAGGTGACGCCCCATTGATGGCAGCATGCTCCGACACAGAAGACGGGGATGTCGAAGTCAGATCCATCCATGACCTGTCCCAATCCCCCTGTCTGTCCCATCCCGTACAACATGAGGATACCACGCAGGGGCACCCACAAGACGACGACTGGCCATCCCCCACAAGCCCTGTGGCAAGGCAACATGAGGACAACAGCCCCTCTGTAACACCCCCGCAAATGGCCATGGCCCAGCAGAGGCAACAGTCCCTCGACCAGTTAATCGTGCAACAGCAGCAACTGGCCACGCTCCTCAAGGACCATGCCGATGAATGTGGGGGCACTAAGGCAGACATAGAAACATCAACTGAGACACTTAGGGCAGAAATGGAGAGAGGTACAGAGACACTAAGGGCACAAATGGAGAGTAGCACCGAGAGCCTGAGAGTCCAAATGGAGAGAAGCACCGAGAGCCTGAGGGGGGAACTGCATGCGACGTCCAAAGACGTATGTGCCGAACTTGCCGCAGTGCGCCGTGTGCTCACTGAGCTCTCGCAAACCCTTAGGGACATGCATGGACGTGAGCAGGCAGAGACATCATCCGTGGCAAGTTCCGTCCAGGGCAGCCCCCAACGTAGATCTGGGAGGAACCTGCGCTCCACAGGCAGGGGTGCCCCTGATACCCGCAGAGGGGGCTTGCAATAGCGACAGCCCACTGACAATGAGCATCTTTGGACACTGGTGTTCGGGGGGGAGGTAGGAGGGTGGAGGGGGTGTGTTGGGCTCACTTGGGTGGCGGGTCGATAGGGTGTACTACATGATATCACATATGCCATAAACAGTGCACGATCAACCAATGAGATGTGTGGACATTGATCTTTGTGTACTAGGCCATCATAGGCGTACAGTCCATATTGTGCATGTCCCAGACACACACAGTGCCACGAGTCCCGTGTCCATGTATCAGCCACCAGGCGTGAGTGCTAGAAGCATACATCAATGATATGCTGACGAATGTCACGGCCCTCCGGTGCCTCGCAGACTCCTTGAGGTGCTGCCACATCCCCACCCTCATCATGACCATCATCAGGTGCTTGCAGTTCTGCGTCAGGGGGCATGGGCACATTTCTACGTACGCACATGTTGTGGAGCATGACACATGCCATCACCATCTTTGCAACCTTCTCATGGCGGTACAGGAGTGCCCCGCCAGACCTGCTGAGGCAGCGGAAACGACCCTTTAGTAGGCCGAATGCCTGTTCAATGACTACACGGGTACGTGAGTGGGCATGGTTGTAGTCCTCCTCATGCTGGTCCCGTGGGTTCCGGACTGGTGTGAGGAGCCATCTCTTCAGTGGATATCCAGCATCACCTGTATGTGGACGATAAACGTATGATGTGGAATGCCATTGCTACGTACGCACACCCCCCCCTTCCTGCCAGGTCATTGCCGAATCACATACCCCACATTATCATGCATGTAATGAGACTCACCGAGTAGCCAGGATCTGTTCCCTGCGTGTCGCTCCATGTAGCGTGGTATTGTAGAGTTCCTCAAGACCATAGAATCATGGGTTGATCCAGGGAATCGGGCACAACAATGTGTAATGATCCTGTTGGAGTCACACACCATTTGTACATTCAGAGAATGAAATTGTTTTCGGTTGCGGTACTGGGCCTCCATGGCATGTGGGACGACCAATTCCACATGGGTGCAGTCGATGGCACCAATGCAACCCGGTATGCCGCCAAGTGCATGGAATCCCACTTTTGTGTTGGTAATTTCCTGCTCCGAGCGTGGTAGGGAGATGTAGTCGTCTGCGTGCTGCAGGAGGGCATCGAGCACTTGCAATAGTGTCCGTGAGAACAGTGGCTGAGAAATCCCATGCAACTGTCTGACTGTGTGCTGGTAGGTGCCTGTGGCCAGGAAGTGTAGTACAGACACCACCTTCAGTAGGGGTGGGATGGCGGTTGGGCTATCTATCATGCTGACAAGGTCAGCCTGTGTCATGTGCACAATGGCGGCTATGGTGTCCCGGTCCAGACGGTAGAGGGTGTGGATCTGCTCATCAGTGAGGTTGAACGGATGTGCTCGGAGGCGTGGGATTGCGGGCTGCCTGCGTGGTGGTAGTGGCTGTGCTGGCGGCCCTTGCTGGCCCTGCCTTGCCCTCCTCCTCCTCCTGCGTCTCCTCCGTGCGGCCGGTTGTAGTTGGTGTTCGTCTTCTTCTTGGAGTTGGAGTACTTGCAGTGCTATCATGTCCCCCAGGGCCAACATCGCGAGTCCTGCCGGTAGCATTTCGGTGTGGTTGTGGGAGGAGACTGGCTGTGCAATTTATGTGTTATCAGGCTGTATGGCCTCCACCTGTGGAGATTCATTCCACCTGTGCAAACTGCTCTCCCCTTTGGCCGAGCACGTCCCGCGCACAACGCTGCAATTCGGGGAATGGCATCTTGCTATTGCAATCATGTATTTGTACCCGATGGCCGTGTAACATTGGTTGATATGTTCATTCTGCTGTGGCCCCATTGTTTCACATACTATCTGTGCAGTCGCGAACAGACTTGTGAAGGGTCAGTGGAACGTAGTACTCGAGTAACGGTGGGCCCTCATGCATCACTGTACCGAGTTGCAACGACGGGCGGGGCGTCCCATTTGTGGGTGAAGGCAGTTGCCATTTTCACACACAGCCGCACTCGATGGATTAATTAGTGATTTCAAACGGCCACAGATGCCTCTTCGACGTGATGTTGCAAATGAGGAATTCGAAGGCCGGCGCTTTCGGTTTTCAGCTGGCGGCGAGGAAATGCCCACAGGTCTGACTGCTAATATAACGTACTATTGTTCAATGTCCTTGGGACAGGGGCCATGGCGAGGATGCAATGATTGATATGAATAGTTTGGGATGCGCAATAGCGACGTGGGCGATGAGGCCGGACGTTCCCAAATACATGTTACTTCACTACACTGGAATTACGGGCTGGGGCACTGTGGATTTTGCAGGCTGCATAACGCACAGACTCAATGGATATTTCTAATGTTATGTGAGTAAATATTCAGGCGTTTTAATCCCGGGATGAGGGAATGATGAATGGATGCATGGGCAGGTGATTTGATACAGAGTTTGCCATGTACAGGGCTTCTTGGGATCTATCCGCCTCCCCTACGCTATGTGATGCAGGGCTGCCATAGTGGGACCATCGTCTATCTGGCCTTGTTGAGCCCTCCCTGTCTCGACGCGCCCTCAGACACTTGTGTCCATGCACGTTACCAATCCCATCTGATGGATTCTGTTTTGACAGACGCATGCACAGGTACACTCGTTTGTGATGGTGTTTACACCTCGATATAGATGGTTATGAGTCGCAAGTGGTTTTTGGGTGGTGATGGACCTTTGGAGTGGGCTAGCATGCATATGGCTGTGGATTTAGTGTGATCATTGAAGTGAGTTGTTGGAATGTAGTTCTGATGGCCATTCTGTTCTTTTTCTTTTCTTTTGGTTGACAGGTATCTCCTCCCCTTTTGCCACTGCCATCTGTATGCCACTCCTGCAGATGGGTTTTACTCCCGACACCTGCTGCTTCGTGTTAATCAGTGGAGCAGCATTACGATCTTATGGGACGATCGCCAATGGGCCACATGCCCTTACGCAGTACTGGTGGCTCGGAGCAACATTTCGGCCTTTCAGCTGGACTAGTGCCTCCCCATTGGGCCGGCCCTGCGGTTCTGTGCGCTTCCATGTTGCCTTTTCGTACGTGAATGTGGCTCTGTGTACCAGGATGGAACAGGGCGTCACACAAGTAGTGGCTGGTCATTTCTTGCGGATGCAGCCCACAATGGTGAAATGTGTTTTGGAGTTCATGGCCTGATGGCTGTATGGGCTTGGTGATTTTGTTGTGCATTAAATTTCTATTCTGATTTGGCCCGTGTAGCGTTCTTCTTTGCAAGTGATGTGGCATATTCCTATTTGGGGAGCGATGTATTGTGAGGAGATCTGCATTGGGTTCCAGCTTCGGAGTTTAGTTGCGTGGTACTGTACTGGGCGCGTTTGCCTACGAAGCCCGTGAGGTCAGGGATGGGGGCTGCCAATATGACTGTTTGAATGTTGTCATGCTCAGGGGCGGGGGATTGGGTTTTGTGTGACAGATGCCGGTCAGCCAGGTGGACTGGTGTAATGATGTGATTTTCGGAATATTGCTGGTCACAGGTGCCTGTGTTTGCGTGCGTTTCTTGGTGGGGGACTGTGGTCATGTCCATTGGGATGGCTTCTGTATTCGTGCCATCTGTGCCCTGCAGCTCCCATTGGCCCCTGTTGTGTTTTTTTGTTCGTTGGCATGCATGGGTGACTTGTACATTTCACTGGTTGCATTGTGGCTTCATTGCACCTACGGGGAGCTGTACTTTGTGGGCAGGGAGCGGTGTACAGGCACTCAGTGGGGCTGTTTACGGTTGATTCGCGATGCCGTACTTCTCACCATGGCGGAATGGTACATTCCGCCATGCTTGATGGCGTTAGGTACATGTCCGCTAGGGTCGGAATTGGCGTACCCTTGCGCCATGGTGGTGTTTACGGTTTGGCCTGGCGCGCGCGCGCGTGCTTGGTGCAGTTGGCGTTGGCGTTCACTACGGTGTCGCTAGTGGCTTCGTACTTTGCGGTGACGGGTCATAGTCGCACCGAGCGCTATTCGATGGCGGTATTGCATTTCCGCCATCGTTTTCCGAATTCCGCCAGGGTCGTAATGAGGGCCAATGGCTCTGTAAACGACAATCTCACTACATTGCATAAACACCGAACTGTCAAAACCCCCGTTTTTTCACTTGCTGCTATGGGTTTAGGCAATGATAATGAGAGTAATGAGTATGATGGTGATTATTCTTGGTTCGGTGAGCCTGATCTGACATATACCAAAGCACTTGCAACCACACAACCTACCTCACAAGGCACTGTAATGCACTTTAAACCATATATCTCAACTACCCAAGACCCTCCGATACCAAATCTTAGCAAACTGATAGTGAAGTAAGCGATGCAACATGGGCAGATGTCTTTCCCATAAAATACAGGCAAGTGAAAATGATAAATAACAGAGAAGGGGGGAGGAGGAGATGGAAAAGGGGGGCGGGAGTTAAAAGATATGATGCATGCCATGGCCTGGGACTAGATGAAATTGAAGACCCCTGCCACCCAGATCAGTCAAAAAAGTCGTACTCAGACATGAGTGCAACAGCAAAACAAGCCACAAATGAGAGCTGTTATGTCTTCTCTCTCATATCACACGCCTCAGGAACACCTAAAATACTTATACCTCAAGAAGTGCCCTTGTTGGATACTCAATGTTTAATTAATCTCGTATTGTGTAGGATTCGGAGCACCTTCCAGTCACACACAGTTATAATAGAAATGCTGCAGAACGAGAAAACCTGCACAAGTAAGCTGCAAGGAGTGATTTGCATCAAAGAACCATTTTTTGTTATAAGAAGGACACAGATCACAGAAAACAAATGGCATGATGAGACGATCACGTGCAAAGCAGAAGCGTTGCGAGGACTTACTTAGGAGAACTTTCAATGGGTCAAAGAAACATGCACTCCTGCCTGGTCCCAATGCATTGCAAAGCTCACATGGGTCACAACTCTCGAGAAACCCATTAAAATGCAGAATGAAAATGAACACAAACTCTGTTTCCATGGTGAAGGAAATGTGCAAATGGGCTCGAACAGAAAATGCAACAAAACAATTATCATTCCAGATATGAAAAAAGGCACAGCAGCACTCATGGACATGTATTAGGTATGTGACAAACAAGCATACCTGCATCTCCCACCATCCTGGAGGTGTACATGTTCCCTGGCCACACTGCACTCAGCACTAAGGGTGATTCCAGAAAGCCATATCCAAGGGGGGATAAATTCGGCTGACATATTGGTAGCACCCCATCCAGCAACAACAGAGCCTTCCAGATATGACATCCTGTCAGAAAATGCACTACAGGACAGGGTATCCCGCAAAAGGAGGTCATCCCACAATATTTCCAGTAAATCATCCGACCTCCTTGCTGAGATTCCGAACAAATATAAACTGTTCAATTCTGCTGATACCTTATTTGCTTTCCTCCTGGTGCCAGGACTTCAAGCGCAAACAAATGCCAAATGGCTGCAGGTCATGCGCTGGGAGCTGATCCAACTGGCCAATGACACTGAAGAAGGGTTCAACGTCATTAAAAGTGGAACTTCGAGCTCTACGCCTAATGACACTGCAGAACCGGTACGTCGTGGACCTTCTCACAGCAATGGACAGCAGTGTTTTCTGAAAAATCGGGAGCGCATGCTTTACATTTGTACCTTCTGAAGATGTGGATAATGGGACCTTTTCCTGCGTCATCTCGGCAGTGCACAGCCTGGGGGAAAGAATGCGGAAGGAAGGAGGAATAGAGCCGAGCAACTGGTTCAACAACATTTTTAATTGGATACCATCATGGTTCAGCGTCATGATGAAAATGTTTGTTCCAGTCATCGTTTTTCTTTTGCTATTTTTCTGTGTGTACCATATGGGCATACGATGTTGTGCAAAATCTATGCATAGTTCTACAATGATGATTGTAACAATGGGCAAATCGACAATGGTAGCAACCATGATAGATGCTCAAATACAGACTGGAGAGTCAAATCCACCAAAGTATCACCTGACAGCTGTACATCACCAGCATGGGGACAGGGTAGATAACTTATACCACACCACCATTAAGGAGCCACAGGAGTTACAATAGGGAGGTGTGGGTGGACCTGGATGGGGATGGGGGAATATATATGACATGCACACCAGATGGATACGCCAGGAGGGGTCAAAGCCTATGAGGTGTGTGTAGAGCATGGATGCCAATAAAAGGGACTCCTGCATGGGACGAGGCAGTGCAGGAAGCAGAGTACTATCGGAGTGAAACTCGTAATAAGGTTTAGTTTGTTACTTTAGATGTAACGAAAGGGGGGAATGTGTGGGAGTGAGGGGTCGTTTGGGCCCCCTCACACATTCAGCACAAAATAAACCACTTGCTCACGCATTAGCGGGAGATGCCTCCATTGCCCATATGCTAACATTAGCATAAGTGGGGCTATTGCGGGAGACACTTGGCTTCCATTTTGTGTGCCCTCGACTCCATCTTTGGACTAGGCCTCACTTCAATAGTACGAAAAGGCTTCTCTCCCCTCTGCAGCGCCGCGCACAGCGCGCTCATGACCCCACCTTTTCTCACCCTGCCTGAAAGCTTCACAGATCCCTATCTCATGGATGCGCCGGGGATAATTCAAACAAATAATACACATCTCACTCTTCCTCTGTATTCACTGTCCTGTGTGTGAAGTGGCCCGAACCATGCCTTGTAGCTCATCCATCTCCACAAACCCGCCCGTGCCCTCTTACCCCTGCGGTTGGAAAATTACTGCCATTGTAACCTGTGCCCTCCTAAGGTATTCTCTGGATGTACCAGAAGTGTGACCCTGCTGTGCAGCCCACCCCAGAGGGCCCCCTACTAAATCCAGACCTCTGTCACCGTATATTGCACCGAAGAACTAACAAATGTCAGTGTGCCACATAATTGCTTTGATGAGCACAGGCCCGCCCCATGACCAAGGTTATCACGCCAACCAAGACCTCTAAGCCAGTACCCCATATAAGGCCTAAGGAATGATGATATAATTATGTGCATGCAATTTATAGGTTTGTAAAGATTTACTCAAAGGTATACTAATGATCACTGTTTATTGTATGTCTAGTCTTAGTTTTGCATGCTAGCTTAGTTAGTGTCTGCCCTATCTCACCGTGACCTAACCCTCATCCCGCCCAGACACAGGCAGATGGACCTTGTGACGCTCACCCTCCCGCCAACTGAGCAGCCAATCCGCAGAAAGCAGCACCTAATGATACAGATGTTACCTTGCTCCCCGTCCAATCCTGAACTATTGCAATCCCTTATAAGGATGTCACTGATGATGCTTTTGCTCCTTATAAGTTCATGTAATTGTAATGTTTGCCAGAGCGCTGTCGAGGCAGCAGAGTTCTCTGGATGCCAACTCTATATAAAGCAACTACATCTTGGAACCTGTCCTCTTTGTCTCATTCCCCAGTGGGGTGTTTTATATTTTTTCGGATATGCATGTGTAAGTCGGGGAGTGAGCCTTTACATGTGCTAAAGTTCTACACTCAGTGTACCCCAAAACAGTCCTTTCAAGGACTACTCATTATTCATAAATACACAAATACAATAAATAATAGCTAAAACTTTTTTTATTATACCTGCGGCTACAGTTCAGTTAAACACGTTTTTTTACTCCAATCCAACTTAAAAAGAAGAATACAGATTAACATTACTCCTGAACTTATGTAAAGTAACTGAAAAATAAGAATCATGAAAAAAATACATAACAGTAAACTAGATAGGCAAACATTGCACACCCACACAACATAATACCATTAATGAGATTACACAACCTAAAATACATTGTATGGCACATCTAAAATTAGTCTACAAAGACTTGCGTTTATATTCATTTTGTTAAACTATGTTCTTCTATCTTTCTCCAAAGTCTCACATGCTCAAAAGTCTGAAAATACACATCCAAAATAAAAAAGACTCTAATACCTACCAGGTCAGTGATTTTTTATCCCAACATCATTATACCTAAACAAAGTACTTAAAAAAAATCAAATAAAACCAAACTATGTAGCCATTGTTACCGTACTACAAATACCTTTGGCCATCTGTAGTCTTTTGTAGCCTCAGATATAGCCACGAATATCAGCAAAACGGCCAGAAAAAAATGCTTTCCTGCCCCCCTGCACCTCACCAAGTGCCCCCCTCATTTGTGGGATCTTTCCCCACTCCCTGTATGGCTTCCTCACCTCCCCTGCCCTCTCCCTTTCCCTCACAACACACGCTGATTCTATGACAAAGTTTGCTTTGAGATGTCGGCTATTCGCGACTATAGAAAAGCTACGGAAAGCTTTGTGTTTCAAACTGGTCCCTATACCTCCTCCAACTCCCACATTTAATTTAGTGCCTTCTAGCCATCCCCCCATCTCTACCCTGATGGCATTTGTATTTGTTTTACCCACAAATAGCTTTTTACTACGTTTCATTTTCCCACAAAATCCTCTACAGCCGCAAATACTTCTTGCATAGAGAGAAAAACAAGATGGCTGTGGTTTCATTTCTGAAAACCATGGGAGATATAACTATAATTTTAGGAGAAGGGGGCTCCCACCCACTTCTCCAGCACATATTAAAATAGCCACGGAACGGAATAACCCCGAACCTTGCAGGGATCGCCAGTCAATGCTTCATGCCCAAGTTGTTTCGGACCTGGTCCAAATTTCGTCCAAATCTGTTACTCGAATCAAAAGTTATTAACAATAGAATTTTGAGGGGTTTCCATGTGTCTTCGACTCACCTTATATATATCATATCCAAATCTCTGCTCACAATACCAACATTATGAACTTTTGGAAACCTCAAACTGGTTTCCGTACACAGCAATACAACTGAAGTATAATGTATTGAGGTACTAGCTTATCCAGTCACCAGGAATTGAAAACAGGTATTTGTTTCGTAAGACGAATATCGTTCTCCCATTAATGATAGACATGTGATTGGAAAAGGGGTTCGCAGTTTACCATTAGTGATGTTGGTTCACACGTTTGGATGAAGAATATGGATAGATGGCATAAGCATTGCTTTACATGTACTGCTATGAGACAATGTTGAAAGCTTTGATGATTGATGCTGGGCATAACATATGTCTGTCAATTAAAGGAAGCAGTGGATGAAAAAAATGATGTGCTGACTACTTCCCAGATGACAGGAATGGAGTGATGCTGTCTTGCGCTGCCCTTCAGTTCCCTGGGCGATAGACTCCACATCTCACTTGGCCTTCCAGTCCAAGCAAAAATGCTGGACGCAGAATGGATCTGTCATGTTCCGATGGGGGCTAAACGCTTTTTTCTGTAGCTCGTGCACAACACCTCCCTCCTTAACACACTCTACAATTGATGCAATTAATTGCATCGTGATGTACTTGATTTTACATGCAATATGCGGCCAACCGTGTCTGCTTTTGTTTTATATTTCTAAAAATCGAACGCAGAAGCTGTGTTTGAATATTTAATGGAACAGTAAAACGAATATTCCATTTATTACGAAACAATATTGCAATCCTTTCTTTGAAAAGTGAACTTAGGCAATATAATGTACACCAATTAAATGTGGTGGCGGGAACATTGTCAGAGTCAATGACCCACAACATTAGCAGTTTAAACACAATTGACTTAAACGTGATTATAGTGAATGTTATTGATAATAGGAGGGATAATTGAGAGCAGCACCGGTGGGCAGCCAGAGACATTAGGCTAGCCATTAGGGCAAATGAGCAGGATTCTTACAAAGCATGATGATAACGCAGGTATGCGAGTAGGGCTTGGTTAATTTATTTCCATCATTTTGCAAACAGAAAATAGCGAATAAGGTGCAAGATCCCAACAATGCGCAATGCAATTTGGGGAGTATTTTCCAACATAGTACAATTCAATACTAACTTGTTTTGTTTATTTTTATTTAATTTAGCAAATAGTCATGTTTTATGTGCAAAACTCACTTTTTCATTGAGAAAGTCGATTTATTTTTATTGAAAAAAATCACCTTTTTGATTAATCAATTTGCACATGTGAAAAAAACGCACTTCTTTTATGAATCAATATATATATATATAATCCTTTACTTGGCAGTGCTAAATGTTTAGTAAAATGGAGGTGGTTTTGAATTTCAAAGTAAAGTACATTCCAGCCCATAGACCACCCAGGTCTGTCAGCATATACAGCGACTCACAAGGAAAAAAATCAAAAAAGGCCCATTTTGATTAACACATGGTAGCATATAGAAGTGTTCAGAAAGAAACTGTGAAACTGCGCAGTGAAATTGAGTATCATATTCGACTGAAGCTTGTGCTAAGGTGATATGTATGAATAATATAGAAACGCATATTCTGAACATTAGCTAGAGCCCTAATACAAAATGTAAACAAAAACGGAACATAACCAAGATGGTCCTCCAGGTTAAATATTCACGTACATGGAGAAAATATAAACATTTAGAATTTCCAGAGACTAAACCTCACACAAAAGCTAAACGCAGGCTTGTAGCCACAAGCTGTACGAGGACGGTGTTCCCGTGGGAGAAAATAATGGAGAATTTCAGACAGAAAATAGCCCTCATGACCTCTAAGAAGTGGCCAGGTTCAGGCCTCTAAAAATGACAAAGAGAAAGGGCAGTGGAGGATAACATGACTTATTGTCTCCTATTGATCTTCTGAATGTATGACACTTCAGGATAAGCCTGTCATGTCCTCCAATTTAAGTGAAATGAAACAAAAGTTTATCGTTTCCCTCGGCATGTTTGCATTGCCTGCAACCTCACAAGTAACTGTCAAAGAAACCAGTAGATACTGCCTTTGTGCTTGAAGGGTGCATCCACTCTCTTTGCCAGGGTCGTGGCTTTCCTAATTGATTTTAAAGTGAATGCTTTTTCCCCAAATTCTTTCAAGATTATTGCCTAATAGTTCTGTACACGTTTAATTGTCAACACATTTGAAAACAAGACAGGTAAAATGCTAATATAGGCAAAATATATAATCAAAATTTTCCAGGATATTAATTCCTCCAACTGAGTAAGTCTTTTTGGAGTTGGTTAGCTGGTGCAAGTGGATCTATGATATATAATTGCTAAACTGTTGATCCCTTTTTTTGGCACTCTTTTTCTTAGCCTCACCTCTTCCTTTACCTATTTAAGCAGCCTTGCAACATCTTTTCATTGCAGTTGGTCTACTGGTGCAAGCAGATGTAGGTCGTGTGACCTCTGCCCCACCTATTTACTTAGCCCTGTCTCTTTGCTTTCTTTACTGTTAGATGAAGTAGGGCTTCATTATCAGTTTTGCGGTCTGAAAATAAGGGTGCCGGTGCCAATGTACCAGCACCCTTTTTGGACTGCCAAACTACGAGTCTGCTGGCAGGGGGACGGTACTCCCGGCAGGCCTGACCTGCCAGGAGTTCAGGCCCCTACCTGCAGTGTTTTCACTGAATGGTGCCAGTGCCCCGCGTGTGGGAATGGGGATTTACTGTTCTACCGCCGCTTATGATATCCTGGTGGCACCAGGATGTCAGTCTGCGGAAACAGTGTTACAGGGTCGTCGGTGGTCGGCTTATACCGACGGGTTCTAACGCCAACCCCATAATAAGGCCCATAGGGTCTCTCGCTTGTCAGAAATTAAAGGCAGATGAAGAAAAGGGCTATTCTTGTTTGGCCCTCTTAGGACCCTCTACTCCATGTATCTTAGATAAGCCAGCATCATGTGCATCACTCCTCACTCACCCATTCCATTCCAGTCCACCCTTACATGTGCAACTCACAGAAACTGATCCACATCCATCTCATAACCACCCACACACCACCTCAGAAAGACGGGCACAGCCTCATCAACACTTTTTGTGCAGGATAACATACAACAGACATTGCTGAACTCATCACCACTCACAACCCAAATGCACTCTTCACCATAGAAACATAGTACACCCCAACCTCTGCACATGTCTTAGATGTTCTCATCCCTACTGGCAACAGTATACATCACAAGGACCTTCAATAGAAGACAGGTTGAGGTGACAACTTTAAATACACAACACACATCACACACATACAAGCCCCCAACATGTAAGATGGGCACAATTCAGACAATTACTCCAGGAGTCCTAACACTCCTGCAGCCCCCAGATCTACCAGCAACAAAGGTGACATTCTCCCCTCCTCTGTTGTGAAAATCATTGAACGTAAAGTACTCAGAGCACTTCTCAATGTCATCAACACTATCTATAACACAAAGCACCTTCCCAGACACACGAAAAGTGGAACAGATGTTATCCCTACTGAAAAAACCCACACTCAACCAAAATGACCTGGCCCAATTAACCTGGCCAACCATCACCCCATCGCATATGTATGTTTCCTCTGCAAAGTAATTGAGAAGATTGTTGCTGTCAAGTTGCACAAAAAGATCACTTAGCACATTTTCTACAGGACTACCAATCAGATGTCTGACCTGGATGCAGCACAGTGACCCCCACCATCAAACTTATCAATGATGCGGTAGAAATCCTTGACATAGGGGACCCCTGCTTACTCTATCTCATCAATATGCTCACAACATGCAGGGGTTTCAATTGAACAATTATTCAGTGGTTTGCCTCATAACTCTCCAACAGAGACCAACTTTTGTCGATGGGCCCAAGTAGACTCCAGTGTCGCTCAATAACCTCTACATTGAACCTCTGGGGGAACTCCTGGCCAACACCAACATTAAGATACACAAATATGCAAATGACATAGCTTCATCCAAAGATCAATTACATTCAGTAACTCAAGCACTGTCTGCCCCTCGTCCAAGCCTGAATGTCAAGCACCTACCTTAAGGTCAAAACTTCAAAGACAGAATGCATTCTCATGGGAAACCACACAAAGCATATGAAAGTCTAGAATTGTCCGACTGACATGAAGCTCAATGGATTTACATCTTACCTCTTACTCAGTGTGAAGAGTCTTGTGTTTCCTATAAACTGGGACCTCTCATTGAAAACACACATTGATAAGAAGACTGAAGCCGCATGGTATCAGCTTTGACTCAGTTGCAATTATTATTATTAAGAAAATATTTATTCAGTGCAGACCTATCTTCAAGAAGCAACTGGGCACTTTACAAGTCAAGCCTTTCATCTGTGCACTGAATTTCGGAACAGTTATCCAAGCCCTGGTCAACCCCCATCTCACTGGTGTCAAAGCCCTACTCCCGTTATCCTTGCCCCTCTGAAAGCTGTCCAACATGCTGCATCACACCTCATCACAGGACTAAAACAATGTGATCACTTCACCTCCATCATTGCAGAGCTGCACTGGGTACCCATTAAAGCATGCACCATGTTCAAGGCTTCCGGCATCACCTAAATAGCAGTCACAACCAAAACACAACGCTACTTTTCAGAAAAACCCACCATCTCCCGAGGCAGGTGTCCAAGATGCTGCAGCACAAATCATCACAGGACTAAGAAAATGTGATCACCTCACCTCCATCATCAAGGAGCTGTGCTTAGTAGTCCACCAAGCACGCACCATGTTCAAGACTGCCAGCATCACCTAAAAAGCAGTCACAAACAAAACTCCACTCTACTTTTCAGAGAAACCCACCATCTCCTGAGGCTAGTGCATTACCAGAAGCCATAACATTGCCAGGCTGGAAACAAAGAACTACAAGAGGCACAGCAGCAGGAAACAGGCCTGTTCCTGCTATGAGCCCTGTTTCTGGAGCAAGGTATGAAAGCAGATAATACTTAACCCCTCCATCCTACACTTCAGGAAGAAGTACAGGACAGGCTACATCTTGCCAATCACTGAATGGTCCACTGAACCCCTTTCTCCCACTCTGGAGTTCCTCTATTGCTAGCTTCCCCTACCCACAGCCAGATCCTTTGCAACCTCATCCTATGTCTAAGCCCTGTGTGTGTCCCATTTGTTATTGTTATTGTGCTTATACCGCACCAAAGCCCGTAGGCATCCAGGAGCCGAGAGAACAGAATATAGTGAGCAAAAAGATTACCGCGGAGGTTTGCACTAACACTAATTAAAAAGGTATGTTTTTAATTGTTTTTGGAAGGCAAGAAGATCTTCTGTCTTACGCAGGGATGCAGGCAGTGCATTCCATGCCTTAGCTCCCTGAGTGTGGAAAGCCCTTCCTGAACCTCGGGAGCATTTCACTCGGTGCTGTACTAAAAAATAGCCTTCAGCCGACCTAAGATTCCTTTTAGGCTGGTAGATACCAATGACATCCTTTAGGTAAGCAGGAGCATTTCCAAAGATGCATTTATGACATATTGTCAGCAGTTTAAATTGAATTCTGCTTTCCACGGGAAGCCAGTGCAATTTTTTCCTGGCCGCAGTAGTGGGTTCAGAACGCCTCATTTGAAAAATGATGTGGATAGCTTTATTTTGGATTTTTTGTAGATCTTGAATTTGGGCTTTACCTGCACCGCCTAGAAGGGCATTACAGCAGTCTACCTATGGTAAAATGACAGCTCTCACGAGTTTAATACGGTTTTCAACCGCGACTGGTGGTGCGACCTGCCTGAGCACTTTAAGATGATAGTTGGTGCTAGTGCTAATTGCTGCAACATGGGCTTCACAGTCTAAATTGGTTTCCATGAAAGTGCCCAAGGTTTTAACTTTCTGCACAACGTTAATAAGACTGCCATCAATCCTGAAGCCGGTATACTCCTGGCCCAACTTGATTTGTGCCCGACGTGGGCCAAAAATCATGAGCTCGGTTTTTGTGGCATTCAGGCACAGCCAATTGGTGGACAGCCACTGTTTTATCAGTTGATAGACCGCATTTACTGTGAATTGATCCGTATCATAATCGCCGGTGATGTTGAGGACCAACTGGAAGTCATCAGCATAGTTACAGAAAAAGGTCTGAAAAAGATCTAATTCGTAGCAGAGTGGATAAATGTAAATATTGAATAACAATGGGGAAAGGCATGCCCCCTGGGGCACTCCACACATTATAGTTTGTGGCCCAGAGGCACTGTCCCCCCAGTGCACCTGTGACCGACGACCCTCCAAAAAGTCTCTCAACCAAACTATAGCATGATCGGAGAGGCCCCCAACAGTCTGCATTCTTTCAAGTAAAATTTTATGATCTAGCAAGTCAAAGGCTGCTGATAAATCCAACAACATCAGCAGCTCTGACTTGCTATCTTCCAGCCTGGAAAGCATATAGGTCTGTAGGTCCAGAAGATCACTCTCTGTGCCATGGTAACTTCTGAAACCCGACTGCTTGGCATGCAAAATGCCTGCCATCTGAACATGGACCTGAAGCTGGATAGTAGCTATCTTGTCTATAAGCTTAAGGAAGAACAAGGCGTTGGTGATTAGTCTAAGGTTTGCTGCATCAGTGGGATCAAGACCCATTTTATTTTAGTAGCGGTGAAACTGCTACGTTCTTTTTAGATTGAGGAATGACACCTGTTCGAAAGGAAGCATTGGCAAATCTACAAAGAAAAGGCGCAACAAGTTCTTATGTTCCAAAATAAGTTTAGATGGAAGCAGTTCGCCCCGGACAATTGGTAGGCTGCATAGACTTGAGAATTTTCAAGATGTCAACAGTAGTAGCTGCTTGGAAAGTAAAACCTGCTACAGAACCTAGTAGAGTATCACTACTTGGTATGACAGTTGACTGAGTTTGTAGTGTCTTTATACAAGTATGATGCATCTCCAAGGGTACTGAGATAGGTGTTAGTATCGGCGACTGGGCTACTAGTGCTTCTAATTTGATTTTATCTTGGGCTTTTGATAGTTTATCTGTGAAGGCCTTCTGTACCCGATCACAATCATCATCTGTCAGTTTTATAGGAAGACAACAAGCAGTAGGTTTCTCACACGATCTAAAAAGGCGAAAAAGTTCCTTGGTCTCATCTCCAGCTGAACTAATTTGATTGTTGTAAAATGTTTTCTTGGCCTCAACAATGTCTGCTTTATACTGTTTTTCTTTGCATTTCCAAGCTGACAAATTAGCAATAGATCTATCCTTCTGCCAGGTATGTTCGGCCTGCCTTTTGCTAACTCTAAGTTCTGCCAGGGAAGAGGAGAACCATTTGTGGCGACTTGGTAGATCTCTAACTAATTTATCCTTCATTGGTGCATATTTATCAAGCATTTCAGTAATCTCCTGATTATAATTATTTATGAGCGTCTCCGGATCATCGGAGTCAGTTGTTTTAGTCATCAAGGTTTGCATATACTTAACCAAGATCGGCAAGGTGATATTTTTTAAAATTACGGGCTTTGACTTTGTGTGTGGGTACATGCACTCTATGTGCTACAGCGGGAAGCAGTAAGGTACATGAAATAAAAAAGTGATCAGACCAAATACATGGTCTGGTGACAATGTCTCTAACTTGTATGTTATTACTGCCGATCCAATCCAATATGTGGCCCTTATTGTGTGTAGGGTCCACATTGTTGATTATGACTTGATGGTTGTTTAACATTTTTTCTAAAGCCAAAGTTTTTTATCCCTTTTGTACCCTTTCCAACGATTAAAATCTCCCAAGATGACTAAACCCGTATTGGTGGTCATCATGGGTGAAATAATGTTAACAATGTCTTCAATAAAACTATCGGAACCTTCAGGAGGTCTATAGAGAAGGACTAAGTTCAAAGTAAAATTAGGATTGGAAGTCATTTTTACGTGTATAATATCACTACCAATGCATTCAATATTAGCCTCGTAAAAGCCTAATGATTTTTTGCATAGAATAGCAACTCCTCCCCCAACAGTCCCTTCTCGATGTTTACCTAAGAAAACGTAGCCTGGTGGTGTTATCTGCTCTATAGTGGGCCCATGCGAGTCAGTAAACCAGGTCTCAGTGAGACACATAACATCTAGGTTGTGTTCCTGAATATAATCATGTATATCCAGTACATATTTTACCGCTGAATGGGTATTCAACAAAGTAATAGTAATTGGGGAGGGTGCAAGAGACTGAATATCAGTCGTCTGAGTAGATGAGGCATGATTATTATTTATATAAGGTACATGGTCCTGTGAAAAGCTAAAGGCCTTACTTGAGCTTTCCATAGCGCTTATGGAACTGGGGGAGTCAGAGAAGCGGTATGGCACGTCAGCACGTCTCTGCACGGACCCGCACAGACTCGCAGTTCCGTTCGCGCAGGCTCATTCGTGCCGGAGGATGGAATAAGTGGCGAGCGCGGGAACTACAATCCAGCTGGGATTTGTAGTTCCGTGCCTCGTTTAGCTCGTGTGTAGTCTCGGGACCTAGCGCACACGTCTTAGGGCAAAAGCAATAAGTTCAACCAATTTCCAAAGCAAGTCAATTAGCAGCAATCCAAAATAGGTTCAATTATTTGTACAGTGCTCTGTTTCTTCCCAGCTAGGCTTGTTCTTAATAAATCCACATACATATATACATGCATACATACAAAGGAAGGCTTAATGATTCACCACAAACAATGAGGAGTCAACCTGATTGACTCAAAAGGAGCATATTTGCTAATGTGTGGTCAGTACATTATTGCAGGTGCAAGTAACTACTATAATATGTGCTTGACTCTCGGTGTTTCGAGCATTTACAACATGTATCAGTTTGCAGAAATCTGGGTGCTAATGAAAAAGTTATATATGAAGGGCCATTTCTGACAATGTGCACTGACCTTACAGTCCTCGGTGGACTTTGTTGGGGCACAGTGTATGTAGGTAGAGATTACATGTGCATTTTCTAAGGGTCCTCTGGCTACATTTAAATGGCTAGTGTGAGATGGAGTGAACAGGAAACTCCACAACAACAGATACAACCTTATCCCAATAGTTGCAGGTGCAGGGAAAGCATGAACATGGCTTGAGGATGAGTTTGCACATGCCACGCAGAAACTGCAACGAGAACCCCTGCACCAAACGATTATGATTGGCTCCTCTCACCCTGAACATTCTGATTTGGATTTCTCTGGGAACATACGCTTGGGTTCTGATTATTCATCATAACAACATACAACACTGATTAAATATGATTATGTAGGTTGTCCTGGTCTAGTTGGACAAACAGATATTCTGCGTGACTATGTAAGATCATTTTCATAAAGTTATTAATATTTACCATTGTATTAATTTTTTATGATCCTACAAATACTGTGCTTGGTTTAATTGGATAGAGGGGAAGCTCGCAGTTATAACTCACTTTTCAGTTTATTTCTAAGTTAAGTAATTGTGAATTTATATTAAAAAAACGATTTGAAATGCATGAATGACATTGGTTCACATTGTCCATTATATGTCTGGGCTTATTTATCTTCACCATGATGCCAGCAGGTCTTTCTGTTAATGGTTGATCTCGATTTGCTGACAAGTGCCTCTGGTTTCCATTAGTCTGACTATCTGGTCAGTTGTATTGCCTTAACTGATGTCAAAGTTGACACATTCATTATAATGATGCTTCTTTAAAGCTCAGTTTTAGGAGACCAGGCTTGGTTGTGATAGGGGCAACTCTAATTCGTATCTGCGAGCACACTGTAGCGTTTAGCTTTGGTGGAATTTTAAAAATGTATTCATACGAATATCCTTGGAAGTAACTGACATGGGTGAGGGCTGTTTCTTTAATTTGAAAGTCTACTCCGCACGGCCCTTTGTATTTCGGTGAGCCTAATGGATTTTTGTGGCAACATACATCTTTCCAATACAGATGGCCCAGCCAAGAATCTCATAGAAAACATACATCTACCCCAAATTTGGCCATCTTTTCAGCACTTAACCGAAGAAAGGAATGTGTCAGAGATTTCACTGGAGAGCTAACCAGCATTGTATAAGTCAATTCAAAACACAGCATGATTTTGAAAGCATGAAAGACTTATTGACTTTAATTGTAATGACAAAGTGTAACGACAATGTTTAAGCCATTCATATTGACTACATTTGCAATTTAAAGGCAATAAAATAAAAAGATTATACACTGTGAAGCTTAATAAGCTTAATGTTGGCTTCTTTCTAAACATCTAAAGAGATACCAAAATATAACATTACCCACATCTAAATAGGCTGGTGTGGTTTTCAACATTTATTATGTTTTTCCTGGTTGTAGAAACTGGTGTTGGTTTTCTTTAGCTTTTAATTCATGTTACAGTGTGGCAAATTACTGTTTTATATGTGGCCATATCTCTCCATTTAAACTTTTGATGTATTTGAGAGAAGTAAAGTATTGTAGGGTCTCAGACATGAGTTGAGGTATTGTATGTTGGGGGCGTACTAGGTGAAGAATGGTGTATGCAGCACCCAAACCTTGAACTCCCTGTTTAATGTGAATTATTTGTCTTGCATGATATAATTAATTGTTTTTTTTAGATGAGAAGTTGTTCTTTATGCATGTGTTCTTCTTTGTGTTACGTTTTGAGTATATGCATTATCATGTTGTGTACAACACAATTTGTTGCGGTTTTGTGTTATTTGATGAAATTGAAAAGAAATCTTTTCATGTATATTGGTTTTTATGTTCAATTTATTCAGACAAATGGTTTTATGTAATTTTTGCAGAAACCTTCTGTCCCAACTATCTTGGTCCAATCAAAAGCCTTGTTTTGAATTATTGTAAGTTTCCATGAGACACCACACTTTGAGTGGTTTTACAGTGTGACAAAGCACCACTATAAATGACTGCAGAGAGTTCCTTTTTAAACTTGAGATTGGAATATAGGTTTATTCTAAATTTCAGTACTTTTGCTTATATGTGTCAAACTCTGTGCCATTTGTCGGGTACTGTCTCTCATGGAAACAAGTAAATACTGGCATTCTGCAGGTACAACATAGTCGTTGTAATTGAAAGAACCACACACAAATGCAAATGAAACAAGACATTATTCTGACTCCTCTTTCACGTTAAATTGAGGCAGTGTCTATGCTGATTAGTATTCTTTCTTCACAATCTGCATGTATACATCATGATATTAATTGGGAGATTTTGTACATTTATGATGTTAATTTTTCTATGTTTTATGAACGTAGATGAATTTTTGTTTTTGTAGTATATAAACTGTTATACTTATGTCATGTAATCTAATGTAATGTATTCCATTTGTATGGTGCATTTACAGTGATTCAAGGAAGCAAAGACATAAGGAGGCAGTGGGTCCATTTACAAAAGACAATGCACAGGGAAATAAATATCTATGTGCTCATAATCACACACCGACACACCTTCTGTCATACCTTCACAATCTTGCAGGAGTGGTAGGACGCTTTGACTATCCCCTTTGGCATCATCCACACCACCCCAGTAAAACAAACACATTGCAAACCCAGGAAACAATCCTTCGGATTAGTCAAAAAGTCTCAAGAGAATCTCCTCATGGAAGATCTAGCCAACATCAACTGCACAGAGTCATTCTCAACTGCACATAGTCCAATCTGCAACAGATGAACCAGGAATGTCACTTACTTCTCCAAGAACTCAACACGACACCTGTCATGAATACTGGGTGCTTAGCTGGGGCAAGGTGGGTAAGAGCTTAGCAGGCTTGGCACATTTTACACACAAGTATTCCTTAGTTTTGCCATTTTCCCCTAGCTAGCTTTGGTATAGTCTACTTCCTGTTTATTCTGCAGTCACTTCCTGCTTATTATTCAGTCATGCCAGTAAGGAAGTGTGTGAAACTACTTGTGCACTCTTCGCTATCCAGCGCTTCATGTTGCCTCCTGTCTGCTGTATTAGCAACACGCTCACTGCATTCTTGTTCTCGAATCCAGTCCACATGCTCTCCCCACAAATTCCAACCTCTACGCTGCACAAATATGTGAATTACACTTATCTGAAGAATTCCCTCAACCCTAAAGATTTCGGGTTACGACTGCCAGTGAAGTCACTGGCACCCCCTCATCTTACGCTGTGAAGCCAGAACAGCGTGGCACACTGAACTATGGCATCCGCAGACATTGGCCACAATGATCCCAAAAGGGGAGGGGGTTCCCTTCCCCTGAAGAATAGCCCCCCTGCTGTGAGCTGGATGGAGAGCTCCACCAGCTAATTGCAAAGGTGAGCTGGGAAATAGGAAGCAATCCAAATCTCTTCACAAGGGAGAGAGGGTGGGGGGCTCAAAGGTCCAGTTAGCCCAGATCTTTGTGTATGTATCTCTTCTATTGACAGGCACACTTTCCAGGTCAACTTGGGGGAGAGAGCACTCAGGACCAAGAGGTCTAGATACCACTGCTCCCACAGAGACATAGGTGAGTGTGACAACACCCACACAGAAGCTGAAATATTTCATAACCATGATCAATAGGTTAGAAATAAAATAAGAACACACTTTCCAGAAGGAAGAGAGAGAGTAACCTATTGGAAAGTACACAGTGAGGAAAGCAGAGAGCAAGATATCCATATAAATGAGTGTTGAGCTAACAATGGGGCTGAGGAAGGGTTTGCAAATAGGCAGCAAGGCATCAGCAAGCAACCAGGCGAGGAAAAATAGTTGTGCACTGGAGATGGTGTCGACCTAGGTGTTGGGGAAGAGGCATTACTTGCAGTGCCTCAAATGCAGAAGCAAGGGGGTGAGTCTGATGTTTTTGGTGAAAAGGTGCCAGATTCTAGGGGTGTAGGCACAACACATCTGTCTTTGGATTCTGCATTTCCTACACCTGTGGAACCAAGTTTATACATGATATTTTTCCTGGTGGATATTATGCCTCTGAAGATAGGACACATGCACATGATGATCGGTGGGTTGCATGAAGGCTTGCCTGGATGCCAATGCCACTATCCTGGTGGTACAGGACCAAGGATTGGACTCCAGATCAGAAGTAGTTTGCTAGGATGAAGTGCTTGATTTGCTGCCTGAGTGAAAATCTGCAACAGTCTGTTTTTACCTTCCTTACTACATGCTCCTTGAAGGAGAGGTGTTCGACGAAGCACACCACTTAGTTATTCTCTGTCCAGAAACCTCTCTTCTCCTCCTCTTACCCCACCTGTGTACTCACTATCTTCTTTCTCACTTTTCTCTGACACTGACAACGCTAACTATCTTGCTATAGCCAATCGTACTGCCTCTCCTCTTGATCCTCTACCCTTCAGTCTCATTCTTTAAACTTAGTCTTTAAACCTACTTCCTTTTCTTACCTCCCTCAGTAACTTTCTCTCTCCCCAGCCATTTTCCCTCTGCCTTTAAGAAGGCTGTCATTATACCTATCCTTAAAAAGCCTTCCCTTGATCCTTCATCACCCGCTAACATTTTTCCAATCTCCGTTATACCATTTCTCTCTAAGATACATGAACACATTGTTTACACTCAAATTTCATCCTGAGTTCCTATTCACTACTCCTTCCTTCACAATGAGACTTCCAGGCACTCCACTCTATGGCAAGCGCCTTACTTAGTGCCTCAAACTTTTCTCTATTCTCATACTTCTCAATCTATTGGCTGCATTTCATACTATTGATCACCCAACTCTTCTCTCCAACCTTCCCTCTCTTGGTTTCTCTGCTTCTATCTTACAATTGTTCTGCTCCTATCTTGATAGCCAATCTTTTTCAATTGCCTGGGCTGGCAAGCATTCTTCTACTTTTCTCAACCTCTATGGTGCTCTCCAAAGCTTAGTCCTTAGTCCTCTCTGTTTCTCTCAATAGCTCGCCTCATCTGCTTTAATCTCTTCATTTGAGCTGTCTTCACATTTTAATGCTGATGACTCCTAGATCTTTGTTTCCTTCTCCTATTTCTCTGAATCTCTCCACTTCACTTTTTCGTCATGTATTAATGCAGTCCAGTTCTAGATGCATGGACATTTTCTACATGTAAACTCTTCAAAAACATAGATTTATTTTCCAATCACCTTTGTCCCTCTACTCCTGCCACCTCTACGCATCTCATTTCCACCCTCCTCTCATCCTTCATTTCCAACTGCTCACAACCTTGGGGGTGAGGTGGGATAGCTCATGGGCATCGTTTTTGTCTTCGAAGCAAGACAACTCAGCACAGTTTCATTCCAGAAAAACTAAGCACCCCTTGAGGGTCCGGAAATGAATGATAATTGGTTGGCTGAAGACCAACCGCCTCATTTACAGTGTAAGAATATATATTCATTAGTCATTAGTTATTACGTAGCTATTAGTTTAACTAGAGTGAAGCCATTTTAAGATGACCAGACTCGCCTGCTCTCTCTAACGTTGCCACTTTGCCTCATGTAAAACTGCTTTGCTGTAGATATTATTTCGCTTAAATGGTCCAAGGCTAAGAAACATGTTGAAACATTACATTGGAGAGCCAGACAGGAATGCCCGATTCCCTCCCTCACGTATCCTTGAAGACAGGGAGCAAGACATTTAATCAGTGTACGAATGCCAACGAGTCTCCTGAAACAATAGCAATGTACGAAACTATCATTTAAAGAGTTGAATTATGATCTTCTTTACGGCCCCCCTTTCTGAGCCCGGTGAGGCCCCGGAGAGCGGGCTGACTTCTAGAGCGAGAATCAAAACTTAGACATAGTGAGGCCTGGTATGTGCCAGTCTCCTACGTGCAGCTTCCCCATGAAAAACAGAAACGCTGTGTTCTCGAAAACAAAGAATGGTGTCTGTAAAACTGGAGATTGCAAACTGTTACTAAATATGGTGGTCTAAGGTGTCATATTTGTCATACTGGTCAATCATCGCCTCTAATTCAAATGGAAATGAATTGGGGGCGGCATCAAATGTGTCATTACTGATTGTGAGATGCTCCGTTTGTATATATGTAACTGATGTACGTCTCACACTCTCTTGCATCCCCTAAGGTCTGTTAGACACATGTCGTGGGGCGTGGGACCACTTGGCCAACTGGGACTATTTTGTATTGCAATAAACCCTAGATTTTGGGAACAGAACCTCGTGTCTGGCGTATCTATTCGTGTGTGGTGACTGTGCCTTGTTTCCACATCCAAGGGTCCCTCAGGGGCCCCTTCAAGATGGTGCCCGAATAGGGACCCTCCCCACTTGTTCCATCGTGTACGTTGCAAAATAAGGAAGGCGGTAAGAACGGCGAGGACGGGAGCGATCGAGCCGGGATCAAGAGGGGTTCGGGGCGCCCCTGCGAAAGCGATGAGAGACTCCTTTGCAGATCTGCACACCGCTGATCCCTGATCGACGTCCCTGGCCAGTGAACAAGGAGGTGAGGGTCCCGAAATGAGGCATAGCCGAGATACGCAGACACAACATCATTGGTTGCGTCAGCATACGGACAAATTGTGTCTTGAAAAGACAAATCGATTGATCAGGTGAGTCGTGCCCCGATTCGTAAGTAATCCTGATATTGGTTGAGAGTTGATTTTGCAAAATCAAACACCTAGAGTAAGTTTGATTAGCCAAGGGTAAGGTTAAAACATGCCTGGGGCATTGTCCACCTTAGCGGGATTTTTCTGCTGTGGTGAACAATCTTTGGAAACTGGCCAGGAAGCACCTCCGGGAGGAACGCCGGCTTATGATATGTATATAAAGTATGGTATGGGAGCAATAATGTTTTGTGAAACTTGGCATAAGCAAACCAGAAAACAGGAAAATCTTCAGTGGCCGAGGGATGGGAGTTTTGAGATGGAAAGTATAGATAACCTGGAAAAGGTGTTGATAAGTAAAAGAGCACACCCTCGAGCACTTGATATCCTTAGGGACTGGAGGAGTGAAGCAATGCTCTGATTTAGAAGTAGAGAGAAACATGCGCGCAGGCATAAGTCAAAGATGGAGAAAGCTGAGGAGAAGGAGGAGTGGACTAATAGCTTGAGAAAGGCGAGACGGCGCGATGAATTAAATATAGAAAAAATATATCCACAAAGAGAGTTACACTCATCGGACAAATTAATAAACAGAATCTTAACTGAAACAAAACAGGGCCTGAGGAGTGAAACTAAAAAGACTATGGCAGTAGATGCCGCTCAACCCCCTCCCATTGCTCAGCCCCTCCCAACACCAGCACAGCCACAGGCTACATCAGACACTGCGCTGCCCATTAGCCAGCCAGCCCTGAGTGTTTCGCAATTACCACGGCCCCAGCAGACGGATCCCACTCTCACTGCCCCATCTGCACCTCCTGATCAAGAGGGTGCCACTCTCCCGTCTGCCCCTCCCATGAGTGGAATTGAGCAGAATGAATGTACGAGAGTAATTCGCAGCGTGATCAGTAAGGAGAGAAAGCGTGAGCTGCAAGAACAGACGGAAATGTATATAGACGATAATGATGAGGCATCCACGCTAGAATCCCTATATGACTTCAGAAGAAACAACGAAAGACAGGTATTGTTGGAATGCATGGGGAAATATTTGTCAGGACAATGGAAAAAGTTAATTGGGAAGTTACCACCGCAACGATTGATGGATTTAAATGCATTAGCACGTTGTAGAGGGAGAGATGAAGAAATAGAAGAGCATGTGAAGCGACTGTTTGAAATGAAGAATGAATTGGATGAAGAGTATTCTGAAGTACTCGCCACACCAGGGAATTTGGAGAAGGAATATTGAGAGGGGCAGGAAGAGAGCGTCAAGACTGTATATGCAGAAATCCTTGCCGCCACCCGGACAGATAGGTGATAGACAAAGATTGCAGGTATGTGTGTGGGAAACGATGAGATGGATGTCAAGCCCTAGGACTTCGGTAGGGGAGATAAATGAGATATGTAATGAGTATCCTTTGCAAATAAGAATAGAAGCTCTGCGGACGATAGTAGGGGTGTTACTCCAGCAGATAGCAGGACACCACAGGGGAAAGGGAAATGCACAGAGTAGGGGAAATTTGAATATGCATGGAGGGCCTTTGGGATTAAATCAATGTGCATACTGCAGAGAGGAAGGACACTGGCGGGCACAATGTCCGCATTTGCAAAATAGAGGCGGATATAGTCAGAGCAGCCCTCACAGAGGGCACATGGAAACAAATGGTCACAACAGAAATCATAAGCAGCAGCATCAGAATGATCAAGGGAATGGTGCACAGAATCAAGGCCATGCTCTGAATCAAACTATTCAGAGTCAAAATCAGCAAGGTGCACAAATGGGAAACAGAGGGAGAGGGGGGAACATTTTTGATAACCAGACAGGTGCATACTATAACAACAGTGGTGACTACACATCGGATGACGTGTTGTTACCCCAATAGGACAGCCCAGGACAGGGGTCGGAACCAGTGTCAATTCCCGTGAACCAGAAAGGACCCTATGTAGAGATGAAAATCGGGAATGAAGAGCATAGATTCCTCGTAGATACGGGGGCACAAAAGTGCTCGATAGATCATCACTTGGTTCCAGACATACCTCTGTCAGGACGACAAAATATCTCAGGGTTCGCATGTACCCCAGTAATAAACCCTGAGTCCAAATCAGTGGCATCGTCCATTTTACTGAACATCGTCCATTTCTTTTAACAGAGCATTGTAGGGAAAATCTTTTAGGATTGAATCTATTGAACAAACTAAGCGCAGTTATCCATTGTACACCAGATGGGGAATTTTTGACTATTTCTCCCCAGACAATGCCGACTTCTGAATTTATGGCAGAACCCTTAACAGGGGAATTGAGTACAGTGCCAACTTGCATTTGGGCAGTGAATGACAATGATGTGGGATGTTTGAAAATAGAGCCAGTAAAAATTACATTGAAAGAAGCAATAACGCTACTGCGTATTCCGCAGTATGAAATTTCAGCAGAAGGAGAAAAAGGATTGAAAAGCATTGTTTCTGATTTGGTGAAATTGGGAGTGATTGAAGAGATTACAGGTAGTGTATGTAACAGCCCCATTCTTCCCGTGTATAAGAAAGGGGGTAAAGAGGTACCATACTGTTTCATAATTGATCTCTGTGCACTGAACAAAGTGGTAGATCCCCAATTCCCGTTAGTGCCAGACGTCACTACGATCTTGACAATGATCCCTGCTTCGGTAGAATACTTTAGTGTTATTGATTTGAAAAACGCTTTCTTCAGCATTCCAGTACACAAAGAAAGCAGGTTTTTATTTGCCTTCACTTTAGGAGGACGATCATTCACATTCACACGCATTCCACAAGGCTGTACTGAAAGTCCGAGCATAAACAGTAGAGCGTTGAAAGAGCAGTTAGACATGTTAGAATTACCAGCAGACTGTGTATTGTTACAATACATTGACGATTTACTAATCGCTGCTGACACGGAGGAGATATGTAAAGAAGGTACTTTTCTATTATTGACTCATCTAGCCACGCATGGCCATAAAGCAAGCCTAAAGAAATTCCAGTACTGTCAGAAAGAAGTAGCTTATGTGGGTTACCTACTCTCAAAGGAAGGAAGAAGATTAACACCAGAGAGAATAAAGAGTATTTCTGGTATGCCTATTCCAACAACACAGAAAGGTATGAGAGCGATAATAGGGATGGCTTCTTATTGTTGTCAATGGGTTATGAACTTCGCTTTGATTGTGAAACCAATAGTGGAATTAACAAAAAAGGATGCTGTGATGCCTTTGCAGTGGAATGAAGAATGTCAAAAAGCATTTGATTCACTAAAAAACTTTTTGAGTTCTGCTCCAGTTTTGGGCACACCAAATTATGAAAAGGTTTTTAGGCTATTTGTGCATGAGAATGAAGGATGCGCGTTGTCTGTCTTAACACAGGAACAAGGTGGAAGAAATAGACTGTGTGGCTATTTTCCTTCTGCGCTGGACCCTGTAGGACGCTCTACCACAATGTTTGCGAGCTGTTGCAGCGGCTGCTGCGTCAGTGAAACAAACAGAAGGAACGGTTTTGGGGCACACCTTAATTTTGATGGTGCCACATGCCATAGATGTTCTACTCAATAGAACACAGACGCAACACCTCACCTCTGCTAGATTGACTAGATATGAAATTGTATTGTTCGCACCCAACATCCAAATTATGAGGTGTAATGCTTTGAATCCAGCAGAATTAATGCCAATGCCCAGGGAAAATAGTGCTGGGATTTAATTGCCTCCCCATGATTGCCTAATGGTTACTGAGGAAGAAACAAAGGGGAGAATTGATTTGAGTGACACACCACTAAAATAACCAGATGGGGAACTGTTTTGTGACGGCTCCTGTTTTAAACTACCTGAAGGCACATCAACTGCTGCATATGCTGTTACGACATTAAAAAGTGTTGTGGAGAGTAAAAGAATTCCTTATAACTCCACCCAAGCAGCAGAGATAATTGCTTTAACAAGAGCTTGTGAAATTTCGGAGAACTTGAGCGTAAATATCTATACTGATAGCCAGTACGCCTTTGGCGTGGTTCATAATTTTGGCCGATTATGGGCCGAGAGAGGTTTCTCAACATCCCATTGGGCTAGAATTCAACATGGCCCTCTGATTGTGCGATTACTGTCTGCACTTACGTGTCCAAAGCACCTGGCAATAGTGAAATGCAAGGCGCATAAAAAAGTAACATGTAAAGTGGGAGAAGGAAACACATTTGCAGACACGATTGTGAAACAGACTGCTACTGATTTGAATACAAAAATGTTGACAGTACAATCGGAGGAAGTGCCCTGCATGATACAAAATGGAATTGTGACAGTTAAAGAAATGCAGGCGAAAGCTACCGCCGACGAAATACAGGGATGGGCCAAGGGCTCTGCAGAACTGGATTTGGAGGGTTACTGGGTGGACAAAAAAAATGGGAATTGGATGTTGCCAAATGCGTATGTAAACGCAATGGTAACAATGGCTCATAGTCCCACACACATCTGTGCGAAGAAAATAATCCAACATTTAGCAAAGTCTGGGAAAATCCATGCATAAAAAAAGAATGCTGAGAGGCTGGTGCAAAACTGCATCACGTGCCTACAGCATAATGTGGGAAAAGGAACAGTGACTCCAACAGGAAGTTTTGGACCTCCCTCTATGCCATTCGAAGTGATTCACTTTGACTTCATAGAGATGGTGAGATGTCAAAATATGAAATACGTTCTGGGGATCACATGTGCATTCAGCAAATGGGTAGAAGCATATCCCTTGAAAGATTGCACAGCCATGAGCACGGCGAAGGTAATGCTAAAAGAGTATTTCTCTCGCTTTGGTCTGCCCCGTGTCATATGGTCGGACAATGGTCCGCACTTTGTAGGTGCAGTGATAATGCAGATTTGTGCAGGATTGCAGATCGATAAGCGATTCCATTGTTCGAGACATCCAAGTTCGGCCGGTCTTATAGAACGCCATAATGGAATTTTGAAATCCAAAATCAGTCAAATCTGTGCAGGTAGCAAATTAAGCTGGGTAGATGCATTACCAATAGCGTTACTGTGCATGCGAATGTCAGTGCAGGCCAGAACTGTCTCTCCCCCTATGAGATCATAATGGGGAGACCGGCGAATGTATGGTGCGCACCTCAGCCTAAGAAAATGTGCGAGGTAGAATACCCTGTACTCAGCATTTATTGTAATTTGTTAGTAAAAAAACTAATGCCGGAGGTGCAGGAGGCATTACCGGTGCGGTATACTGGCCCAGGACATGCATTGGAGCCAGGAACCTGGGTGCTCATCAGAAACTATGAGCGGAAAACATCGCTAGCACCCAGGTGGCGTGGGCCCTACCAGGTACTTTTAACCACGCAGACAGTAATACGCGAGGATGGACGCAAGGCGTGGATTCATGCCACGCACACCAAGAAAGTCCCATCGCCATTCGACACGTCAACTGATCGGGACAAAGACCAAAAAGAGATAGCAGCGGTTACAGAAACGAAAAATGCCATTGCCAGTCCCTTGCCACAGAACCTGCCTGATCCTGAAACAAAGCCTGATGAGATTGCCATAAAAACGGAAGAGCAAAGAGTGCCTCGACGTTGTCCAGCAAATTCTGCATCTCTGCTGGCCGACATCAAGCGCATACCTCTGTGGCGCCCACCATCTTCTGTTGCGCCACAGCCTGCATTGTCGCCTGGGCACCCATCATCATCTGCCATTGTGCCCCAGGCTGACTCCAAGCTCGAGACCGGAAGTGCACCCGCACTATTTGTTGATCACACGGTAGCAGGAGCAAATCGGTACAACATACGGAGAAGAAAGAAGGAGTGATCACATTTTTCATCTCTTGGTGGATTTCTTGCCTCTGTTTCCTATTTTCAGATGAAGTGGGAACCGGAGGCCTAGAGGAGGGTGGCGTAAGAGTTGTGCAAATTAGACAACTCACAAAACGCAACTCCTCGGTGCTAAATCCATGTGTCAGGAACCCAAGTGAACAAGCGGGGCGCACGTGGTACAAAGGAAGCTGCTCTGAAATTCTAGAGCAATGTGCAAAATGCACAGGGGACTTAACAGATGAAAAGGCAATCCAGGCAGACAGAAAACAGGCATAAAAAGATTGTAGACATTGATTGAACTTTTCAACATCCTGGGAAGCACATGAACAAGAGATATTCACGACGAACACAGCAGAAGAAGGACAAGAGAAGAAATGGCGGTACCAGCAAATGCCTCCTCTTGCACCAGTGCTGATAGAGAGTTAAACACAGTACATAATAAGGTGAAAAAAGGACATGGTAAAAAGAATTGTATGCTGGGTCTAACCATAGTAATGTGCATAATGAGTATATTAGCCCCATAGTTGACCATAAAAGTGTTATGGTACCTAGAGGAAATGCACCCTCTTGAAGTACGTTTGCCCATGATGAACATTTCCACAACGGAAAGCCCAGTCCATGTGATTTCCTATACCTTGTCCCCAATGGAAGAGAAACATAGGGAAGGATATGGGAACAACACATTGCTGTTAATAATGAATATGACACACTCAATTCTAAGAAAAAATAATTGTTGGGTTTGTGCCCACCTGCCGCAACATGGTGGTCAGGGAATAGGATGGTATGTACAGCCCCTGCCCTTAACTTCTGCATGTTATGCTTCTCTGAGTGCCCAATATTATGGAAAAATAATTGTGCACTGGAGATGGTGTGGACCTAGGTGTTGGGGAAGAGGCATTACTTGCAGTGCCCCAAATGCAGAAGCAAGGGGGTGAGTCTGATGTTGTTGGTGAAAAGGTGCCAGATTCTAGGGGTGTAGGCACAACACATCTGTCTTTGGATTCTGCATTTCCTACACCTGTGGATCCAAGTTTATACATGATATTTTTCTAGGTAGATATTATGCCTCTGAAGATAGGACACATGCACATGGTGATTGGTTGGTTGCATGAAGGCTTGCCTGGATGCCAATGCCACTATCCTGGTGGTACAGGACCAAGGATTGGACTCCAGATCAGAAGTAGTTTGCTAGGATGAAGTGCTTGATTTGCTGCCTGAGTGAAAATCTGTAACAATCTGTTGTTGCCTTCCTTACTACATGCTCCTTGAAGGAGAGGCGTTGGTCGAAGCACACCACTTAGTTCTTCTCTGTCCAGAAACCTCTCTACTCCTCCTCTTACCCCACCTTTGTACTCACTATCTTCTTTCTCACTTTTCTCTGACTCTGACACAGCTCACTATCTTGCTGTAGCCCATCCTACTGCCTCTACTCTTGATCCTCTACCGTTCAGTGTCATTCTTTAAACCTAGTCTTTAAACCTACTTCCTTTTCTTACCTCCCTCAGCAACTTTTCTCTCTCCCCAGCCATTTTCCCTCTGCCTTTAAGAAGGCTGTCATTATACCTATCCTTAAAAAGCCTTCCATTGATCCTTCATCACCCGCTAACATTTTTCCAATCTCCGTTAAACCATTTCTCTCTAAGATACATGAACACATTGTCTACACTCAAATTTCATCCTGAGTTCTTATTCACTACTCCTTCCTTCACAATGAGACTTCCAGGCGCTCCACTCTATGGAAACTGCCATACTTAGTGCCTCAAACTTTTCTCTATTCTCATCCTTCTAAATCTATTGGCTGCATTTCAGACTATTGATCACCCAACTCTTCTCTCCAACCTTCCCTCTCTTGGTTTCTCTGCTTCTATCTTACAATTGTTCTGCACCTATCTTGACAGCCAATCTTTTTCAATTGCCTAGGCTGGCAAGCGTTCTTCTACTTTTCTCAACCTCTATGGTGCTCTCCAAAGCTTAGTCCTTAGTCCTCTCTGTTTCTCTCAATACTTCACATCATCTGCTTTAATCTCTTCATTTGAGCTGTCTTCACATTTTAATGCTGATGACTCCCAGATCTTTGTTTCCTTCTCCTGTTTCTCTGAATCTCTCCACTTCACTTTTTCATCATGTATTAATGCAGTCCAGTTCTAGATGCATGGCCATTTTCTACATGTAAACTCTTCAAAAACAGAGATTTATTTTCCGATCTACCTCTGTCCCTCTACTCCTGCCACCTCTACGCATCTCATTTCCACGCTCCTCTCATCCTTTATTTCCAACTGCTCACAACCTGGGGGGTGAGGTGGGATAGCTCATGGGCACCGTTTTTGTCTTCGAAGCAAGACAACACAGCACATCACTGGTTCAAATCTCAATCCACACTTAGAAACCTAGCTCTGGTATTAAGCATGTTTTAAACAAACAATTATAATAATTATTATTATAATAACATAGGTGGCATATTTGACACATCTCTTTCCTTTGCTCCTCATATTTGCACTCTAGCTCCTACTTGTAGATGTCATTTCTACAATATATGTAAAACCTGCTCATACATGCCCTTTCATGTGACTAAACTTCTAATTTCCCCTCATGTTTTCTCTTGTCTTTGCTACTGTTGTTTTCTTCATATTAGTTTACCTGCCTACTAGCTTGCTCTACTGTGGTTCATCTTTAACTCCATCCGTACCCTTTGCCTCCTTTCACACGTAAATCTTTTTCCCCATAGTTGTGTTTTCTCACTTGGCTACCCTTTGAGAGCTACATACTTTTTTGTTTTTGTATATTTTACAAGAGGACTCATGGCATTGCCCCCCCCTTCCCCAATTGCCCTTCTCTGCTCTCATTCTATGTGCCTCCCTGCTCTCTCCAAACTGAATCCCAGTGCCTCTATCCATCCCTAAACTTTCTTGTACCCATTCCAGTTTCTGGTCCCTCTCACTCCTTACACCAATGCACTTTTTATTTATTTTATTTATTGAGCATTTGTTAGGCGCTTATACAAATGCTCAAGAAACATAAGCGCTTATGTTAGGTGCTTATTGATATGATATGATATTTTATGGCATTTATAACGCTCCTATACACATGTGTTTCAAGGCGCGACAAGGGAAGGGAGGGGGAACAAAGGAAGGTCAGCCAACGATCCATGCATCCGTGCATGGGATGGGGGAGGGGCAAAGTGCGGGGGAGGGCACAGTGCAGTACATGGCAAAGAATAATAACAATAGGGAAGGTAACGGCCAGCAGGTGGCAAGTGCAAAGGTAAATGCAGACATCAGGTGTCAAGTGCTGGTAGTGGGACTGTAGGGATACAGAAACAGTTCCCAAGTGCAGGGGTTGCCAGGCTGGCCGTGCAGGTGTGTGTGACTGGTGGGGAGGGACATGGGCCCGAGAACAGAGGGTGGCCAGGTAACCAGTGCAGATTCAGTTTCTGCCCGTAGGTCAGCAGTGGAGAGGAGGAGAAAGGGCAGAAGTAAAGAGAAAGGTGTTTAGGTGCTTCCAGAACCATAGGTGGTTCTCCTCAAGTTTCAGGGAGGCAGGGAGGCTGTTCCAGAGGGAGGCCCCAGCCGAAGAAAGAGATCTACCACCAACTCGTTGCTTGCAGAAGCGACTGACCCTAAGGGAGTTGGAGGTGGAAAAGAGAAGAGCTCGAGAGGAAAGATATTTAGGAAGAGAGAGTTGAAGGTATTGAGGCCCCAGGCCCCAGAAGGCCTTGTGGACAATGCAGAGGGTTTGAACTTGATCCTTGCAGTCACTGGGAGCCAGTGCAGAGATGTCAGTCCTGGAGAGATACGATCCCTGGGCTTGAGGCCAAGGACAAGTCTCGCATTCCTGTTCGGGATGAGTTGCAGAGGGCGGAGAGTAGAGGCATGCAGATTTAGAAAGAGACTGTTGCAGTAGTCCAGCCTAGAGAGAATCAGAGCTGCTCTAGAGACAGTGAGCTTCTGGGGGAAGGAGAGGAAAGGTAGAATACCTCTGAGGAGGTGCAGCTGGTAGCGTGACTTCTAAGAGACGTCTCAGATGTGAGGAGAGACGAGTGTGGAGTCGAAGATGACCCCAAGGTTTTTAGCCTCACAGATAGGAGCAGGAGGAGGGCCACGAGAGGCCAGCCAGAGAGCAAAAGGAAAGGAGGGAGCAGGTGTGCCGATGAGGAGACTCTCAGCCTTACTGGCATTAAGGCAGAGATCTTTGGCGGCACACCACTCCTGGATAGCAAACAGACAGTCAGAGATGAGAAAATGAGCTGAGTGTCATCCGCATAGCACTGAAAGTTGGGCCAGAGAGCAGCAATGCGGTGGGCAAGAAGTGCCAGGTATAGGTTTAACAGCCAGGGAGGTGAATTTAGACTCCTGGGGTACACCACAGGTAGAAAAAAAGATAGCAGAGAGGAAGGACCCAAGTTGGAGCTGGCAGGGTCGGTCAGAGAGGAAAGAAGTCAGCCACGCCAGGGCCTGACCGGTGATACCCAGGCTATCACTGAGATATTTGAGCAGGATGGCATGGTTGACCATGTCAAAGGCAGAAGAGAGATCAAGCAAGATGAGGACACAGGGGATTTAAGAATCAAGGTTGGAGAGCAGGTTTTCACGGATGTTCAGAAGAGCAGTTTCCGTGCTTCTGGCATCTCTGAAGCCAGACTGATGGTCATGAAGACAACCAACAGATTCAGTGTGGTGATTAAGCTGGGAGATGGCCAGTTTTTCTAAAAGTTTGCCCAGGAAGGGAGTGATGGAGATTGGGCGATAGACAGGCAGGCGGGGTCGGCAGAGGGTTTCTTAAGAAGAGGGTGCAAAAAGGAGTGCTTCAGGGGTGGTGGCAAGACTCCAGTGGAGAAGGAGTCATTGAAGAAGTCAGCCAGGACAGGAGCCAGAGAGTCAATGTGGTCCTTGATGGTTTTCGAGGAACAGGGGTGAACCTGTTTTGATGAGACTTTCATAGATCGGACTTGTCTAGAAACCTTGTCAGCAGAGAACATGGGAAAGGCAGAGTAGGAGGGAGGAGAGGTGGCTGCATAAGGGCCAGAGGAAGAGCAGGGAGTAGAGGGAGGGAGGAGAGAGGAGGAGAGAGAGGACAGGATTCCTGAGTTTTAGAGATGAAGTGAGAAGTCAGTGCCATTGGGGGGCCTGGGAAGGGACAGGAGAGGTAGAGACTGCATCAGGATTGGCCAGTTCCTTGCAGATTTTAAAGAGTTCAGCCGAGTTGTTGGATGCCGCAGAGACGCAGGCTTGGATAATAGCTCTATTTATTGTTCTTAGGCACTGGTGTTCACTCCCTCGTGATGTCAATCCTCCTCTTTTTCCCAGCGTTTCCATTCTTAGCTCAAACACTTTTTGCTCAACCCTGATTATTAGTCTCATATTACCAACATAATTAATTTTATACTGCTTTGACTTTATATGCAGCGTTTGGTGAAAGCACTTTACAAATCACATAAAATACAAATACTTGATGCTGAAGGCCAGCAGGTGGGTGAAGCTATAGGAGTTCATAGCAGATCTCCGGGTCTCGATGGCAGGGTGTTCAGTGATGTTAATCACAATATGACTTTGATCTTGGAGGGGTTGAGCTTCATGCAAGCACAGAGCATCCTGAATTGGATCCATTTGACCTAGATCTACAGGTTGTGGAATTCTGAAATGAAAGCTATTTTGAAGTACAGATGCATGTCATCTGGGTACCATCTGCACTGGTGTTGGTTATCAAGGTCCGACATCATACAGCTGGAGACATTCTTTGTGATAGCCACGTGGGGATGAGAATGTCAGTGAGTGTGAGGTGGTGTATTGTGCATAGCATAGCTGAGAGGTCACCTTGAACCAGGAGGCAAGGATATCCATAGATGAGCATCTAAAGGGCATTGTCCATCACCCAGATTATTGGAATTTCAATGCTGCATCTATGTCTAAAGTATTATTGCTAGAACTGAAGGATGTTGTTGGGGCGATGCGGTGATAGCTCTTTCGGAGGAGCCATTCCTTGAACATTAGGGCCTTGATTTCATTCCTGAGAGCTAGGAGTGAGGTGGTGAAGTAGATGTTGAGGGGGTGGAGTTTCCCTGAGTGTAAGGGCATAGAGTGCAAAAATGACCTACCTATACACACCATCCATTCCTAAACCAACCTGACTTTCAGCAATCTCATTCCTCCATGTTCATGGCCTGGTTGCTTGTATATCCCTTGCTGACTACTTGCCTGCACTACCTCATTCGTTTCCCACTCACTTGTAGTGATCCCTTTCTGTTTCCTTCTATGTATGTGCACATCCTCCAATAACTAAGAAAAGGCTCCTTTGCTTCCTGAAGCAAGGTCTGCCATCAATAAATGAACACATACATATTTTCCATCAAAAATGCAAAACGTGTCTCTTCCTACATTATCTCCTTAACTACCCACTAACCAATCCATGAACAGGAATACAATGCCTTCATGCATGGCAAACTCTTCAAACACTGCACCCTACGGTGTGCCAGAACAACACATACACTAGTGCAATGGGTTGGACACATGGTCACATGGGCTCAGAACCTCCAAATCACAGACTCGTGTCTGTAAATCCAGCTATGAGCATCCTGGACACTCTGGGAAAACGATATGCCATACACATGTATGTTCCAGGAGTGACCACTGGAGGCCGGGCTTGTGGCCCCTTCATCACACCTTCACTAAATGTCACCCTGTTTCCTGACAACCAGAAAATAACACATGCTTCTATGGCTTTAAGGCAATTGAATTGCCACAAAAAGGGAGAATGACATGAGCATCTCAAATACTGTATTGACAGACATAAAATGTATCTACGTTTAGGTTACATTATCCTCCCACAGCCCCCTAATATGTAACCATCAGTCAGCACGAGGTGTGTAGTCTTTGCAGATGAGATGACATGTCATTGCACCTTCCACTTATGAAAGCACGGCATCGCCTCACGTGAAAATCTTTGAAGAACAAAACATGCACACAGACTCTTTTAAGAATGACACACGCCTTTAGTAGCTGGGGGAGGTTGAATTCAACACATGGCCAAATGTATGTATTTCTGTGTGCCCCTGTAAGGCCTACATGTCCCCTAATTTTGCGTAATGTGCCAATGAGGCACAATACAAGGCCTTGTTTGACTCATCCCTGTTAATGAAAGATATACTCTCTCACCTTCCCCATCCATGCTATGTCATCCATGCTATAGTGGCATTGTATGACCAGTTTCCTTTTGTGTACCAACCAGAAGATTGTATATGGGCCTGTAGGTCAAGGACATGAAGCACTGGGTTGACCCTTTCCAAAAGGGGAGCAATTGCCATTGGGTAAGGGTTCAGAATACGTGGATTTATTTGTTTATAAGAAAATGATGTGGGTAGTTCCATCTCAGTAAGTGCCGTCCAGACACCACTGTCGTACATTTAACGCAAAAAGCATAGTGTGCACATGTGCCCTGCTGTATTAGTGTGCTGATCTACAGCACCTGCTCCCATTTGGCACAGAGCAGGTTCATAAGTCATTGGTTGCCTATTTGACAGCTGGTATGACCGCAAAGTCTTAAATCTAAAGCTCTATCCCTCTATCCCAAAAACGATGATATTATGATAACCTGCCAAGCTGATCTCAGGATAATCTGAAAATGTAAGCCATACCTAGGTTGTGGTACAGTGGTGGGAAAGCCAAATAAATATTAAGTGCCACCCATGAATAGTATCATATTCATGTCAATTCTGTGAGTCTTGCCAGCCATGGACAGGTTGTGTGTTTACCAGTCAGATGTGTGTCTCTGTTCAACAGCAGTAAAAATAGCAGGAAAAAGTAAGCCTCTCTTTGGTCCTTTGTGAGGTCAGATGGTACATCTCTCCAGTATGACAGCCCTCATCAGGCGCTGCCCTAGGAAACAGGCTTCAAAGGGCACACCCTAAAAATAGGGGCAGCTGCACACCAGGTTGCTGCACAACAAAAAACCTTTGAAGTGTAGGAAGGGGTTAAACATGCCGGTTATATAGAACCAAAGGGAGGAGAGATAATGCCATCTTTGTTTTCTTGCTGGCCTTTCTTACCTTCAGGTCTTCCACACATCCTGCAAAGCAAAGCACATTGGGTATAATGCAATAAGTTACAAGGCTCATGTTATTTTCTCAGGGTTTGCAGCACATAAAGCAGGAATACTTTTTACCAATCCACAGTTGCCTGTTGCATGTATAAGGAAGTGGTCTCCCCTGTTACTTTGAGTCATTCCTGACAGCAAGAAAAATTCATTTTGAACTCTGTGAAAAGCTGTTGCTGGTCCGTGAACCAGTTCACCACTGCATCGTACCAGCTGAGCACATTCATTGCCCTGGCTTGAACAACAAGCTCACCACTGCAGAAGCCTCTGAATCATCACATCTCGAAACATATCTTGAACTTTCAGCATCTTCGCCATTGACCCCTGATCAAATGCTGAACTGAACCTTGAGGCCTCATTGACGCACATCTTTTGAACACTGCATCGAACTGAAGTGAGCTTCATCTGGAACCCAATTTAAGGCTTGCTCCCCGTCTGGATCACTATGACTCACCATATTCAAACCGGGTTTGACCTGCTCCCATAACTTTGAGAAGTCTGATTCAATGCTGTCACACTTCCGTGAAATTATTAAGGTACTTTTGGAGCGACCAAGCCCCCTGGTCCATTGGTTGGGACCATGGAGACTGGTTAAGTCCTCCTTTTATATGGTTCTTCCCAAAGACAAATCTTTTTTTGACAGCTTCACCTTCACTGATGCAACCGTGCCACAACAGGATACATCTCTGGGGGTACCTGGGACACTGGGGCACATGTGAGTCAAGGCATACATTTTCTTTGCTCTGATGTGTCCTCAGCAGGGGGGCATAACCGTCAGCACCATGGGCGCTAACATCACTGTAGACTTCAGTGTTGTGAGGCCCCACTAGACCAGCTACAAGGGTGTCATCCACAGATGGTTGGCTCATTACAACAGCTCAAGCCATTGTCATCACAACTTCATAGGCCACACACTCGGTGGGGCCTCTTTTCTGGCAGCACATCTGACTGACAGGAGGAGTAGCCACATACAAGCAGCTGACAACAACAGATCCTGGATGAGCTGCCTGTGAATATCACCCAGTTAGGCCATGATGTGGTGGAGACCATTAGGGAAATGCTAGTAGATTTGAGAGAGGACATCTGCAAGTAAATGGTTGCCATTGGTGGTGGTATCCATGCCTCCTTCTGTCATTGTGGACACACTCATTGTCCCTCCTGTACGGGCTTTCTTAGGGTGTTACATAAGAAAGACAGTTTTGCCCTCTCACATCTGTGAAACCCATCATGGATGGGGGTTTGAAGTGTGCTCACAACACATGGTGTGGTTCATGCATAAAATGCATGGAACACATTGTTATGGATGGTCTCTCCCTGCACCTTTGCCCCTTTTCCCCACTAGTGGTGTAGACGGAGGACCTGGATTAAGCTGCAAACCCTCCTGCATCTCCACAGGTAGTCTGCGTAGTGTTTCAATGTTGTGCAGCACACAACACAACAGTTTGATCTTGCATATAACTTGTGGTGTGTATAGTAAGACACCACCCAAGTGATGTATGCAGCAGAACTGTGATTTGAGCACAACAAAGGTGTGCAGAACTATGGCTCTTATGGCAATGTGTGCAGCATTGTGCAAACAATTATAATAATTATTATTATAATAACATAGGTGGCATATTTGACACATCTCTTTCCTTTGCTCCTCATGAGGCGTTAATGTAATCCCGAAGGGTGTCAGCAGGAACGGGGAGAGTGGGTATGCCCTGTTTCCTGAAAATGAATACACATGCACAATTGGTTATCTTCCTTCCTGTGGTAAGCGACTCCTTGCATGTTCTTGTTTGTGTGTGGCAAGATGTGTGTCAATAGTCAGACTCACCAAAAGGCCAGATTTTGCCAAAAGTTCCAAAAGATGGAGCCTGATGAAGAGGTGAATGCCGGAGGATGTATCAGACATGGGTGTATCCTGGGTAATTGGCATTCACGTGCATGATGTGTCCATCTGCTTTGCGGATGACTTGTACATTGATGGAATGGCAATTTATCTGGTTTGTGTAGATATGCTCTGTGTGTTTGGGGGAGGTAGTGCCTCATGTGTTCAGTCATTGGCTCCAAGGACCATAATAATAATCATTTGGCATTTATATAGTGCTATGAACCCTCAGGTATCTGAGCGCTGCTTATTGTTACCCACAGTGTGTGGTGCTCATTTATCAAGCTCGGTAGGATGAAAGGCTGAGTTTGGCCCCGCCTGGATTCGAACCGGCATTAGCAGGCTCTGCACGGATGTCAAAGCGAGCGCTCTACTCGCTGTGCCACTTAACCGACATGTAGACATATGCAACGTAATAGAACTCCAGGGCAACTGTTTGCCTCGTCTGTGTGCAGGACCTGTTGGTTTGATTGTGTAAGCTTGTGATGATGCACTGCAGCACCTGATACATGCACTGGGATTGTTTGGGTTGTGTTATGCCCCCTGTGATTGAAATGGTGAAGTGGAATGGCCCTATTGCAAAAAAGGTGAGGGCTAGTAAGACTTTCCCATGTGGTGGAACAGTATGTGAGCACATGATGCATGCTATTAAATCAGCCTCTCTCGCCCTCATGATGTCCCGGATTACTTCAGGGGGATATCTGTAAGCGCCATACAGCTCATCTGTAATTCTGAATATTGTTGTCCAGTTGTGGTCCTTTGGCCTCCTCCTCCTCCTCCTCCTTCTGGCATTGTTTGCCAGCACAAATACAAGCAATGTGTAATCCACCATTGTCGGTTGGTTTCATAATGCTTGCATGGCTCATTTGTATGTTGCCCCTACTCTTGATTGGCACTAACTTTGAGGGTATTTGAGGTTTGCGCTACTTAAGGTTTGAGCGACAACTCAATATTATTTGTGAATAAGGTTGCTTTTGCACTTTGGTATTTTTGGATGTCTACCAGGTGCCTTACTACCCATGCCCCTGCCAATCCACTATATTGCGTTAAAACAAGACTTCATGCATATTCTGCTGCATTCTCCGCCCTTCTTTTAGCCCTTCCTTTGCACTGATGTGGCACAAGTGCAGGTGGGTGCAGTGTATTTGGACTATGGGCAAGGGCATTGTGTCAGTGCACCGTGCTACAACAGTTGTGGGGATGATAGCATCTGTCAAAAAGGATCAACTCAAATCTGTAATGAAATTAACAAACACATGGTTTAACTAAGAACTGTCCAATCTGACAAGCTTATCTTGTCAGGGAAGGTGACACATGGAATAAGTGTGCTTGTCTGGGCTTATATAAATATCACCCACCTAAAGGTGCAGGTGTTCAAAAATAGTACATGCCTGCCTGAATATATCGATAGGTATATATCTAAGTTCAAATCCAGACTTAGTTAACTAAAATTATCAACGGTGTAAAATAGTAACAGCTCTTTGAATCAGCAGAAATACGAAGTCGCAAAAGCACTGCAGGAAAACAATGAATCACCCTAATTATATTGGAAAATGCACTGATGGATTCGCAATACAAATGCTGCTACTTTCATTTGGTTGGTTTATCATACCAGGCACATTTCTGAAGGCATTTTTCAAAATGTGCTTTTATACATTTGCCTCATTGTCGATAAATAATCTAATTCATAAGAACAGGAAATATTGTCTGGTCCATTAGGCTAGCCTCCTCACCCCACCTTCATCGTCACCTCTCTACCACATAGTGGCATCAAATCAAAACACAGGTTGAGCATTAATTTGGACTTAATGAGCTGAATCACTGTCCAGATGGTTGAGTATAAAAAAGAAACACTTTATAATTAGTCAAACAGACAAGGGGATCTATCACTCAGTCAGAGAAAGAATGTTTTCTTTTTCAAATACTCCATAATTAAGGGTCCAGCAATACGTGAACAGGACAATATCGATCTAGCCTGCTGTGTGACACATGGCTCATTTGGCTGTCACACACGACATTGCTTATATGAAAGCATAAACTGGCCAACCTTTGAATGGTCAAACTGTTGACATGTGCAGCAGTTCAATTTAAATGTGGACAATTGCAATAAAAGCACGTCAAATACTTCTTTTATGAGGTCTGTTTACATCACTGTCTTTAGGTCTATTGCTGCTATCTTATTGTTGCCAATATCTTCAAGCGTTTGTCCATCTCCTTCCTAAACCTCTGGCCAAACACAGCTCCTTGGATCTGTCTCCTCAATGCATACTCGCAACTCAGTCTAGCTGGTAGCTAAGAACTTCTCAGTCGGCTGGTCACACATTGTTGCTGCAGGTTTTTCCATCTTCATTTCTCTATTCTGCCATTTAGACCCTCGAATGTTATTCTAATGGCTGGTGATCTTCAGCTTGTCAAAATGCATTGTTTCATTTAAGGCGTGTGCCTCAAAACTGCACTCATTTCTGAAAGACATGTTTTTGTTTTTCTTGAGTCATACACTTTGCACTATCGCTTAAAAGTGTTGACATTCTTTGTAATTTATGGCTTACCTTCTGTTTCTTAGATCATTTTTGCATGAATTCCATTATCTTCTTTGAACCCCAAAGTTATAATCTCGTTAGCACTTCCCAATTCCACATTAGATTCCTCCCATTTAAAGTGTGTCCATGTCTCTGGGAAGAACACGGGGCTGATTTACAAAGCGTTTTTCAATGGAAATGTGCCACTGTAAAAGTTTTTGTAAATCTGTCGAGTGTATTCGTGACCCCAGATGGATTGAGGGGGCAGCTACCTTCAGACACTTGTATTTTGATGCTCACATGATTCTGCAAGAGGGACCAATTTTTGTACGTTTTTTACTATTTGAAAAACTATATTTGTAGTGAAGATATATAAAGGAAAGTTGTTTCCGATATTGTTTAGAATTTAATTGTGGTATTTTAGTATTGTTGTTAAGCAGGCCCTGTTTGCTGGAGGCCCTTTCTAAGAACCAGAACCCACTGTGCCATGAAATCTTCATTCAATAGAAACGTACGATGCATAAGGTATATATTGTAAGAAACCGTTTTAGATCATTGAGTGAGTGCAGATCTCCCTAAAACTCTAGGCTGGTGTTAGATGTTCGGTTGGTGGTTATACGCCTGGCATATCATATTTTTCCACTAATATTTTGGCCAGGCTGTGTGTGAATTGCAGATAGGTTCCCAGAAAGAATACATGTGTGTAGTCCGCACATAACAAGAGCTGTCAAGCATAGCAGTAAGCTGCATTTCTGACAGCCAAACACTGTACTCATTCCAAACAATGTGTATTATCAAGAACTGGTTTCTTAGAAGATCAGCCCTAGCTATTAAAATCAAGAGGTCTGTAATACAAAAATGCTCATTCAGATGAAGTAGAAACATGTGGTTGAAAAAAACGGATTGCTAACACAAAACCTGATTGCTGACACAAAACCTGAATGCTAGCACATGCACGGTTGGACTGTCTCACCCACCTTCTGATTTTCCTCAACACATAATGGAGATGGGTCAGGGAGTCACAGCGTCTGTACAAGTCAACAGTGATCCATCATTGCCCATTGAGTTTGTCAAAATGTTCCAGCTTTCTTGCAGTGCAGGAAAAGCGGGAACAGGCCTAAGCAATCATGACATTCTGTACCTTGGCAAAACATATACAGAAAGGTACACAAACGGATCCTAAGATCTTACAATAAGTAGAATAGCATGCACAGTTATGAATCCCTCCTACCTCTGAGCTGCAATAATTGGCGTTATACATTGCCAACTTGCAGGGCAATCTTTATCTTGTGATAAAAGGGCACAGTATTAGTGCAAAGGTAACAATCTCTCTTGTGCAAAAAGTGCATAGAAATAATACATAGATTCACTATTATTACAATGTCTGCCCTGGTACTAATACCATGCAAAATGTACACTTGTGTTCAATTTCTGTAACGAAGCCCCAGGTCTCCTGTTACCGCTCTACCACCTTACTTCCCCTTCTGTCACTGGTTCACGTACTCAGCAAACTTCCTGTATAATCCTCATATAGCAGGGTGGCCAGATAACAGACAAGAACATGTACACACCTCTTGATCAACACATGTATCAAGCTGGATGGGTTTCAGGTAAGGAGTCGATAAAGATGACCTGTGTTCCCAGACAAATAAAATAGCAGCTGTTGTTAACGATTTATGATGAAAGCTTGTACAGGAACATCCGACTACCCAGACGAATATCCTGGGAAACAGAACATTGGTTTCCAATGTTGTGATCCAAAAATATTAGTGAAAACTTTGTTTCCACTGTTTTTACTTCAGGGTAGACTAGGTTCCAAGTCCGTCCTTTCTACAAAAGCGATTGCAAATCACTGTATAACTCTAAGTATTAATAAATTATACTTAAAACAAAATACATATTCTTTTCATTAATTCTGCATCACCACCACTCCCTCAAGGTGTTTTGTTTCAGGGGATGATTAAAATAAATATTTCATTAATACAATAAATTTGCATGCATTTCCTAATTAAATACAGAATGTTCATAGTTATAGAAGCAATGCATGTGCAAATATATGTATATGAGATTCTAATTAGTAAAAACATGGTGTAATGAGGTACAGAATCTGCCACGGCACATTATTCATTGTGTTAATTAATCTCCAGTTTTATTATGGGCAACACGATATATGAGAAATTGGTAAATAAAGAAATATATTTTACACTGCATTTCCAAAGTTAAAACCCAAAACTGGGGGTGCGGCGCATTCCAGACTATATTTATCGTTGTGGGTTTATTTTCCAAATCTATCATGTGGATGGCTTCTTTTAACACATTGGAGGACTCAGCAATATGAAGTTGAAATACTATGCTGAACTCGCAGCTCTCCATTATTATTTTGACATCTGCAATGAGCAAGAACTCATCATTTAATTATAAGTATGTAGGGTGAGTAACTCTCCATATTCTGACAGAGCTGTCCAGCAATAACTGTAACACATGGAATCCAGGAACGTTTTGCACATTGGGAATCTAATTGAGATGAGCTAATAAGTACTTGGAAGCTATTATTATCATATTTAAATGCAGAATGAGATAAAAACCAACCACATTGCATGCACAGAAAAGCACCCTTTCAAAAGTGAAGTTCCATTATGTGATTGTCTCAGCAGTTTTGCATAAGAATATTAAAGTTTTCTCTCGTTGAGGTGCCCTGAAAATGTTTACTTTCTGGGAGATGTGGTGGGTCAGAAGAAGGACAAGGACTCATGTCTTCCATATTAGTTTATTAAAGAAATGTGCAAAACCCCTAACTTTCCCTAAACTACAGCTTTTCCCTACCTAATACAATCGAACCGGGGATGCTTGTCAGTCGTCGTTGTGTCCAAAAGCAAGAACTGTGTTCTGTCCAAAAGTAATCTTACCTATTTCTGCCACTATCAAAACAACTAAGGCACAGGGGAAAGAATCCCTTCATCTGTGCTCTGCTTTTAGACAAGTTCACTTTAGTAATGTATTCACAGATTCTTCTTGATAACAACTTTGATCAAGTCATTTAATTCACATATTGGGCTTCTCATTTTCTCAATATTGTCCTTTACACTTTGTTGCCACCTATCGAGATTCTTCTCTTTTTTCTCGATCATTAAACTTGAGACTCTAACTCTATTCAATGTCCACTGTTTTCCTTAGCTGGGCCAAGTAGTACTGTTCCCAAAATTAATATCACTGTCCTCCCCCACTTGGTAGTTACTGGGATGAGTAGGGGAGTTCCAGTAACGATTGCCACTTCTTTCCAACTCTTTGGTCTCATGCAGAGTCTGCTTTTTATTGTTCCAAGAATGATTTAATTCTCCTTCACCACGTCAGTCTTACTGGGATGAGAATGCATGTTCAGTAGTGATTTATGTTGTTCTCCACTTCTTCACTCTCATTGGGACGTGTCTGAGCGTCCCAGTAATGATTCTCTGTCTTACTGGGACGGGTATGAATGTTCAAGTAATGATTCTTAACTTTCTCCAACTCTTTGGTTTTACAGGGATTCTGTTTTTTATTGTTCCAAACATGATTCTCACTTTCCTGCACCACTTTGGTCTTACTGTGACGGGAATGAGTGTTCCAGTAATGATTTTCCTTGCTCTCCACCTCTTTACTCTCACTAAGATGAGTCTGAGTGTCCAATTAATGATTCCTGATCTTACTTGGACAAGTATGAATGTTCCAGTAATTGTCTACTTCTTTGTTCTTATTAGGACGAGTATGGGTGCTGCAGTAATGATTCTTAAGTGTATCCTCATCGTTGGTTTTACTTGGATGAGTATGGCTGTTCCAATAATGATTCTGGGATGAGTGGATGCTCCAGTAATAATTCTTAAGTTTCTCCTTGTCTTTGGTCTTACTGGGATGAGAATTAAGGTTTTAGTAAGGATTCTCAACTTGCTATTTTCTTTAGGTCTTTAATGAGACGAGTATGAGTAATGAGACAAGTATGAGTGCTCTTGTATAGTTCCCAACTCTTTTACGGCAATTTTAACATTAAATCTCCACTGAGACGAGTAAGATTATTCTCCTTGTTATACTCAGTAGCCCTCCCGGGTCTCCCACTTTCCCTGTTACCTTTAACTCTCAGGGTTAGCATCACTGCTCCTTCCTTCAGGATGGGATCTTTTTCTCTGCGTGTCAGGTTGGCTTCTCGGTTTCCTTTTCTTTCTGTAATACTCGCTTCGTACTGCAGTCAGATAAGTAGTCTCAACTTAGTTGTTGGACTTTTCAGCCCACCGACTCTTGACCATGCCACCACCTTGGACTCAGATGCCCTTCTCTGGCTCCCATAATTCTGTTTCCTCCAGTTTAAGTATCATTTTATTTATTTATTTATGTTTTACATTTATGTAGCGCACCTAACCCTTAGGCGTGTGGGCGCTTGTGCTTAAGTTTACGGTTACATTCAGTTACATTTCAGGCTTAGTCCAGGTCTTAGCTTGTGCTTAAGAATATGGTTACATCCAGTTACTTTTCAGGCTTAGTCTCAACTTATAGTGTTGATACATGCAAATTCATTTACATTGTCCTACAGTTACATTGCATAATACTTTTCCTAGTTCCCCTGGGTGTACCTTGTCTGCAGGCTGCACATGCCAGCTTCTCTGCCAGCTGGGAACAGCATGTTCCTCCGCGCTTCAGTTTTCCTCGGACCGTTGATTTGAAGCTTCCAGGCTTCTCTCACTGTATGGACTCCTCCTTCTCCTTGATTTATAATGCAATCCTAGGACTTCCCCAGTGGAGTGTCAGAGTGCATCATCTCTTTTGCAGCAGTACTCTGTGTGACTTGCATGATCATCTTCTTCCCAGTATCCAACAAGTATTTCGTATTGATGTTTACTTAAACATAAGCTTGCTCTTCTATCAGTAATGATTTATAAATGAGGGATTTGGGGAGAACCTCTTCGGAACGGGAGTCCTTGTCCCCTAAGGGGCAGTTTCTCCTGGTTAGGTCCCGCTTGTCTCTTCCCGTAGTGAGGGTATTGCATTAGGCTCACCTCAGTAGCCTCACAAGGAAAGGCTCCCCCGTGGGGAGAAGTGATTGAATCCCGCAATTCATCACAGGGAACTAAAGAATAGAATTATCATCACAAATGCAAGGTCCGAGGTCTGTAAGACCAAGATGCAATGTAGATTTGTGTAGCCTTTTAACATTCTTTCTATCAGAACATGTAAGTTCATGCAGTTTAATGAACCCTTCAAAGTGTTTTAGGATAACATTAATGTATGGTGTGCATTTCTATTAGTAATGATTATATAACGCCTAACATGCATACATTATTTAGATGATGGTGTATAACAGTTGCCTGGATTTGTTCCAATTCGAATGCAAAAAATAGTTAAGCTCAGTGCATGATCCAAAGTTATATTGTCATGTTATTTTCAACAGAATTTGAAATGGTGTAAAACAGCAGCAGTTATCCGGGTATTTATTCAGCACAGAATGAGTGGAGTATGAACACAAACTGCATTGAAATGCTCAGATGGAAACCTAAACTGCTAAGCCATTCTCTTATCCTATTACAGAATTTCCCAGAAAAATACTCTATAAACGTATTTTGCAGACCAAATTCCTATGTTAAAAAGACATTTTTGGGAAACTGTACCAGTCATCTAATTTGAAGCAGATTGGAGTCTGAAACCTAAGCAAACATGTTTTTTTTAAAAACTATCATCTGCATCTATAACCGTGAATCTTACCCAAACAATGTTATTCATTATGGGTAGACACCAGACAGACTTTCTAGGTTGATTACATATTTTAAAGGTTTATTTTAAAGGTTCCTGTTTCCCTTGACTTTCTTCAAATCATTTGGTATGTTATTTGCTAATTAATTGCAAACTTATGTTCACATTTTTCAAGAACTGTGGCCAATTCTCCAGAAAATGTTTGGCTTTTCAGCATCTCTGTCATTTGCTAACCTACTTGTCCGTTGACTGGTGGATCAGGATCTGAGCCTTCTTGAACCTCCTAAATTATTCAACTCAAAGACTGCAAATGCCTTGCGTAGTATCACTAGAAATTTTGAAAAACCAGGAGGAAATGTCCTTGGTAGGAGTACTATGTTTGTTCAACTGATTTAATTGATTTAGAGGGCAGAAACCTTTATAGGGTGATGTTAGGTGGTTCTAAAAAAAATCTAGCATAACCTGAAAGAAATGATGTATTTCACATAAAGGCAAGTTAGCCTTGCTGGAGCCTTCGGGATTTTATTCAGACAGATTTCACATTATCTCTCATGCCCAGCACCAACATGCTTGCATATTTTGTGCTGGGGTAGCTTTATCGAAGCACAATTATTCACTCTTAACTGAATATACCATAAGAGACTAACTTAAACAAAAGGACTTAAATTTCATTGCTACCATGTTGGTTGAATGGAACCACTTTCAGGAATGTTTGGAAAATATTTGGAAAACTAAGCATCAAATGGAAAATGCCTGGATTACATTCATAGGCCTAAAAACATTTCCAAAGAATCCAAGAGGAGGTGGCAAAAAGAAAGAACTCCATAAATTGGAAGCTAAAATGATTTGCAAGTATAAAAGTGTGTTGATTGGTTTAAACTCTGGTCATGAAATGGGGGTCTTTCTGTGATCGTGCAAGGCAACTTCATGAAATCTGGAACAGATGTAATCTAGAATTGGTATATGTGACGGTGAAAGACTTTGAATATTATTATAAGGTTTATCCATGTTTCCAGCAGTTATATGCCCTCCAGGCGGTTTTAAAGACCAGAGTTGTTGAGCATAGGACTTCAACACTTGTTACAGAATCCAACATATTATTTAATATTAAGCATTGTTGGTAAAAATAAGACTACGTAAGGAGCAGCATTAATTCAAAACTAGTGCCAAACATCTTAGAAACCACTGAATCATTAATAAAGAGACAATGTAAGTGAACAATAAATGTGGAAAGATCAAACCCTTAAGTATTTGGGGCGGTTGGATCAAAGCTAAATGCAGAACAGATCTCTACAGAACTAATTAGCTCGTAATGATGGTAAGCAGAGAGGCGCCAGAGAGGAGTCTCTCTAAGCAACACATGCACATGAAATGTTAGTGAGTTCCATTATGGTTAGTTCATAATTTTAAAAATATGCTTCATGAATTGTCGATTAGTAGGCAGCAGCAGGATTGTAGTAGGAGCACTGACAGTGTTTATTATTTGAATACTAAGTGAATAACAACAAAGGAACACATACTAATAACAAGATAAAAGGTTAAGGAGATGAAAGGAATATTCCTTTAAAAAATCTGGCAACCAGGGAATAACTAATGGGGCTAAATCTAGCATGTGCTATTTTAGACTGTTCATATTTGAATTGACACGCGTGGGCGACTAGTGTTTCCTTTGTTCACATGCGCGCAATAGGCAAGTGCAAGGGACCAGTGTCTCCTCATTGCACCCACAGGGACAACACAAAACTTGAGATTAGTGTCTCAGTTAGACACAGGCACAATACAAATTGCCAGCTGTAGAGTGCTAATGTGCGAGGAGCATGATAATCAGTTAAATCATTGCGCGGAGCAGCCATTTGGGCATTTTCGTAAAGCGATATTACGTGCGCGATATAGGTGAGGAAGGCTTATTTTTCCCTTTTTTCCTTTTCTTTTCCTTCATTTCTTTTTCTTTCTTTTTTTTGGGGTTCCATTTGGTAAAGAATCTAGGCATTAGGGAATAGGAATGGAGCAAAAACATTCACTTATGGACGCGCTACATCGATGATATTTTTGGAATTTGGACAGGCACAGAAACAACATTCAATACTTTCTTTGAATACCTCAACAGAATTGACAAACGCATTCAATTTACCAGCGAGATATCTAATGACACAATCACGTTCCTGGATGTCAAAATAGAGAAGAAGGGGGGCGGCTACAATACCACCCTGTTCCGTAAAGCGACTGACCGCAACAACTTGTTACACCGCATGAGTTTCCATCAACCCAGTCTACTCAAGAATCTACCCTATAGTCAGCTGTTGCATGTTAAAAAGATTGTCAGTGACCCTGAAGACTGCTTAGCACAACAATCAACAATAAAAGACACATTTTTGGCACGGGGCTATAAGAAGGGAGAACTCGATTCAGCATCTCAGAGGTTGAATTCTCTCGATCGGGACACTCTATTATCATGTACCACTAAAATCAAGAGAGAATTGAAAACGTCAGTGTATGTTTCCAAATTCTCCATACAGAGTAACAAGATTAAAAATACCATCAAGAAACATTGGATAATCTTCAGAAATGGCATAAGGGTACAGAACTTATTTGATGAACCTCCAGTGTTTGCCATGCAGCGCAGCAGGAATCTGCGAGACGAATTGGTTTGCACAAGGCCACCTTTGAAAGAACCGATCACACACCGAACTGGAACATTCCCCTGCCTCCACCTTACTAACTGTAATATGGTAATTAAGGGGAACACGGTATATCATCCGTGTACAGGCAAAAAGATTTTCCTTCAAACCTTTGGTACTTGCGACAGTACAAACATTATATGTGGCATAAAGTGCCCGTGTGGAAAATATTATGTAGGCCAGACTACTAGAGCAGCAAGAATAGGTTGGAACATGCATCGTTCCTGCATCCGGAATGCAAACCCTAATTCCGTAGTGTCTCGTCACTGGATCGAAAAACAACATAAATTGACACAAATCAGGTTTTTGATCCTTGAAGTACTGACCAAAGTCAACCCGCATGAAGATCTGGGCCTGCAGCTCAACAGGAGAGAAACATTTTGGATCGATAGACTTGGGAGGTTGGCCCCAAACGGTCTCAATGAGGAGATCAATTATCATTGTTATATCTGAATGTACACGTATACTTCGATGCATCTTGGTTTTCTCCTACTTGCTTGAATACTTACCTTCTTGTATATCTTTATGCTGTCTCTTTCACTTCTTGTTACATTACAGTGACTCATACTATACACAATAATGGTTGGTATATGAGCCATGACAAGGCACCTATGTCGCATATCCCGGACATTCTGTCTGGGACCCAAGGTGACACCATGGGATGTCACCACCCGCGACATAGTTACACCTCTTAGTCACCCGGGAACTTGTTTCCTACCCATGCACCTAATATATTACACATTAACCCTTATTGGCATTAGCATTCACTCGTTACATTACTTTTCTCTTAGACAATTACTTTTCCTTTTGTCATTTACTCCTACCAGCTGGCTCATGCCCGTTCAGTATTTCTTCTATATCCATGATTATTTTCCAGAATCTGGATTACACCATTTTTATTTTTATAACACTTTTACAGCACGGGGTAATTATTTACTTTCACAATCTGACACTTAATTACTGTATTAGCAGTGATTTTGTCCCTGTTACACCGCAACGCGCCAATCATTGACGTGATGCGAGCACGAGGCTATAGCAGCACTGCTTCCATGGCAACGGCTCTACACAGCGTTGCATTTTACTGACTCGGCGTCGGCTGCAGCTCTGGAGTACAACCAGCACAGACACGACAGGTATGCATTACGCAGCTTTTTGCACTTCTGAGAATCCAGCACCAGCGCTGGTACGCTATACTGATTTAGACTCTATATCTATCCACAGAACGTTGCACGCATTCCTGCCCTGTTTGACTATGGCGTTCTCCCGAACTCACTTCATTACTACACGTACGGCATTAGCACTGATTCTTTACCTACAGGCTTGACACTCTTCACGTAAACGGCATCCTAATTCACTTGATACTGATTAACAGGCAAACTGTCTTTGATTTTCACTCCTTTTTTTTTTCCTTTTCTTGTGCTCCAGTATTTCAAACCCCATCTGAATCTACCATCATTGGGTATGTGATCATGTTTATTATATTTTATTTTATTACATTGATTGGTTTCACTGTTGTATACTTTATGGACTTGTAATAACATAGACTTGCCCTGACGAAGGAGAACACTCTCCCAAATGCGTTGGCGCAATAAGTCTGTTTAAATAAGAGATGTGCTAGCTGCTTCCTCACTAAGAATCAATTACTGACTTTGCCTGGAAATAATTGTTTTTGATAAAATATTATCCTTTGAAACACAACAAGGGCTCTCACAATTTTTTGAAATTTGCCATGCTCCGTTTATACATTTTGAACATTTCTATAATTATTTTATAACCCAGGTTGGGTACAATGGAGAGCGGCTGTGTGACTGGGTTTGCAATCTAGTCTCCGTCCTCACATGTTTTTGAGTCAGGGTGTCTCCAGACTCATCACAGCCAGCTCCTGTAAAACTGTTTGACTAATTACGTAGCAGAGATTTTCTACATATGAATCACTTGACTTGAAGTGACTTTACTCAGTGGTGCCACTTATTCTCTTTTGGTTCACTGTAGCACAATACCCTGCTGAACCCCTCCTCACTTATGCTCTACCTCTGATCTGGACCGAACCAAAATTAAATAGCCCTGTGTTGCTCCAACAGTCCACCGACTTTCAAACCCCCCAATATTGCCCTTCCATAGTGCAACCTCTGTATTTAAAAGTTGCCATACTACTGAGTGATATGATAGGTTATTTATTGTGCAGTCCTGTACTGCATTTAGCTGAACTTTCAATATAACCCTGCATTGCATTTAGCTGTATATCTAAATATAATCCTGTGTTGCATTTAACTGAATATTTGGACATAGCCTGCATTACTGCTAGCTGAACATTTTACTGGAGCCCTGCATTACATTGAGCTGAACATATCCCTGTATTGCATCTAGCTGAATATTTGACTGTAGCCCTGTATTGAATCTAGCTGAACATTTGAGTATAGCATTGAATGCCATCTAGCTGAATATTTGAATAGAGCCCTGTATTGCATCCAGCTGAATATTTGAGTGTAGCTCTGTATTGCAGCTTGCTGAATATTTGAATAGAGCCCTGTATTGCATCTAGCTGAATATTTGGATTTAGCCTGTATTGCATCTAGCTGTATACTTGAGTGTAGCCCTGTATTGCATCTAGCTGAACGCTTAAGTGTAGCCCTGCATTGCATCTAGCGGACTATTTGAATAGAGCCCTGCCTTGCATTTAGCTGAATATTTAGATTTAGCCTATATTGCATCTAGCTGAACATGCCAGTGTAGCCCTGCACTTTATCTAGCAGAATATTTGAATAGAGCCCTGTATTGCATTTAGCCAAATATTTTGAAATAGCCTGTATTGCATCTAGCTGAACATTTGAGTGTAGTCCTGTAGTGCTGCATGCTTAATATTTGAGTGTAGCCCTGTATTGCACCTAGATGAACATTTAAGTGTAGCCAAGTCTTGAATCTAGATGAATATTTGAATAAAGTAGAGCCCTGCATTGCATTTAGCTGAATATTTGGAAGAAGACTGTATTGCATCTAATTGAACATTTAAGTGTAGACCTGTAGTGCTGCTAGTTGAATATTTGAGGGTAACCCTTTATGGCATGTAGCTGAACATTTAAGTGTCGCCCTCTATTGCATCTAGCTAAATATTTGAATTGAGCCCTGTATTGCCTTCAGCTGAATATTTGAATACATCATGCTATCTCACAGACCAGAGAGGCATTCTGGTGCATGAGAAGACTGGTCAACCTTCTCCCAAACCCCCTACCCCCATTCTCTTCACATATCCTACCCTCTGAAGGAATGCACCCCCACCACACCACTCCCTTCCAACTGCCCACCCCTCCTCAACACCCCCACACTGCCCTCTGTGAGACCACTCCCCACCACACCTCTCCCCTCCAATAGACCCACCCCTCTCAAACCTAAGCACTGCCCTACCTCATCCTCATGACCTCCAGACCCGCCTAAACCTCAGCCTTCCCACCCATATGTCTTGTCTGAGCATCCCTCACCAGCCCCCTCCTCAGCAGACCCGCCAATCCTCTCACACACACCACAGGCACGCAAGAATCACTTCAAACACATAATCCGCCACACCCAAATCATCTAATCTCTGCACGCCTCACCTTACCTGCCCTCTTCATTCCTACAAACACCCCTAACACACTTGATTCCTTTGTCCAACATCTCCCCCAATCCAGTTAAATCCATCGTTTACAAATACTTTAATACATACTCCCTCCAGCAACCTCAGCATTTCTAGGGACATCAGCAAACCAAACTCATCTCAAACCTCACACTGTCCTTCTCACACCAACTGTGATTCATGGAACTGAATCATCCATAGTCTCCATATGGGATGACCTCAAAAACACAGCCAACACAGAAAGCTGTGCCACATTCATACTCCTTGACCTCTCAGCAGCCTTCGGCACTTCAACCACAACATCCCTATTGACGGACTCCACTCCTTTGGCATTAGGGACAGAGCACTAAATAAATCTCCTCATTCATCACCAATAGACACCAATTCACCCACATTACTCCCTACACCTCATTCACTCAGATCCATCAATAACGGAGCCCCTCAAGACACTCGCCAATCCCCTCTTCTCTTCAAACTCTACATGACCGCTCCCCCCGCACAAAGCCGCTCACACAACCTCACCTGCTGCAACTATGCTAAAGACACACATCATCTTTAAAATACCCATGTCTGTCTCTACATCCCACCCTGACCTTGCATCCTGCCTCACTGACATTAATCATTGGATGATGTTCAATCACCTCCTGCTTAACGCCAAATAAACAAATCATTCTCAGAGGAAAGCCAGCCTTCTTCCCTCAACCCACCCCCTAGCTTCTTTGCCTAGCCCTCTGAACCCCCACTGCATCCCCTGGAATCGAAAACATGAGTTTTATGATGGACACTGACCTGGTTCTATCACACCACATCAACAATATGGCTAAATCCTGCTACCTACACCTCTGCACACTCAGACACATCGTCCCTTAACTCTCCTACCCCCACAGAGTGGCTTCAATCATGTCTATTGTCCTCTCCCGACAAGACTACACCAACTCTCTTTAACTGGGTGCCCTGCTTATCAACTCAGAAAGCTCCAAAGGTTCCAGCACTCCACAGTAAGGCCCCTCCTCACTCTCAGCCCGAGAGCACATCACCCTGTGCCCTCCACTGGCTCCCGGTCGGACGACAGGTCACTTTCAAAGCCATGTGCACCACTCACCGACCTCTTCACAAGACAGGCCAAAAATACCTTCAACAGAATATCACCCACTACCATTCCAATAGAAACCTGCTTTCAGGCGCTGTGCTCCTCGTGATGATTCTCTCTTTCAAATCAACCAGAATTGGAGGTGCCACCTTCTCCATCCAAGACCCCACTTTCTGGAATTCAATACTCCTTAGCATTCGACGCATAGAGGACCACCTGACCTTCCAGAGGGCCCTCAAGGCATGGCTTTTCCCCGAGCACCTTCAATAACCCTGGGCTCTTGAGTTAGTTATTCACCCAGGATGACCAGGGCAGGAATGAACTCCCAGAGATTCACTGAAGGATGGAAAAAATTAAGAATTAGCCTGATTAACAATATCCAATAGAACACAGGAGGGAGTCCACACTACAAATACAAATCCAAGAAGCCAGAAACAGCAGACGGTATGTATCTTACTCCATACTTATGCAAGTTGCCAAAGACAAGGCCACTCACTCGCACACATCTGCAACCACACTCCTTTCCCAATTACATATTGCACAACACCTCTGCCATTAAAATGCAGCTATCCCCCACGATAATAATTCGGTCTAGCTGGACACATAATGTATTTCTACTACTGTTGCACGCTCTTCAACACCCATCTACATGCCTGCTTGACATGGGTAGCTAGTATGGACCTGGCCACCCCACCTAGCTTCACTTTGGCTAAAATGCTCACACACATTCTAAACACCTCTGACAAATGTTCCCACCCAGTCCCCCTTGAGCATTCAACCAATAGCTCATTGGAACCATAACAATGGTGAAAGGCACTATACAAATGATGATGATGATAATATGTTTACATTACAGCTTGTTGTTCCAGTTCAGGTCCATTATATGAGACTACAGGACTATCTAGCTTTGGGAAATGTTCTATCAGGGCTGTTATCTAAGGTGTGTGGAGCAAATAAAAAAAACAATACAGAAATTCCCGGGTCCAGTAGCAAAGATGGGTGGGGGACAGGAAGGCTCAGAAATGGCACAGAGTTTACAGCAGAAACAGATGTCTCTATAATGGCTGGGTTTGTATGAATCATAGGTGGTACCATAGTACAGCACCAGCCACTGATACAAGTAGCACACGATGACAGCTCCAGATCTCCAAGCATTCATACACTGGTCACAGCAGTTAGTATTTGAATACTATTACTGACTTGATTGTGCCTAATACTTCAGTGAAACCGGACCACCTTCCCTAAATGAGATTATTGTACAAGTAGCAATGTATCCAATACTCTCAGACAAAGGTACTTCTCCAAGATCCACAGGAGTCTGTTGAGGTGCCAGCAAAAGAGCTACCCATAGAATATGTGTCAAATGGAGATGTGATTGAGGGGGATTTGCATGTGCATCTATTTGCAATAGATAAGGGAACCCAGGTTCATGTCCACTCGACATTTTAGAGATGCCAAATGCTTCTCAGCTTGTCACATCCACTGCATTACATACTCCTTCCACTCCTTTGGCTTCTGAATTCAACGGTGGCAACTGTGGCAATGGTGAGGGTTTTGATGATCATAACCAAGATGTTGAATGCACACTACACGTCATAAGAGAACACTGAGAGAGATCTTTCGGAACACTGATATTAAGTCAAACTTCTGCATGCATAGTTACCCAAATGAACAGATGGTCAAACAAGCAAACCCAGACAAGGAACCTACCGTTTCAATAACCCACACTTTGAGAAACTAGAAACTAGAAATTCTGCAATGGTAGCACAAAACAGGTAACACCAATAACACATGATAGATGTGTGTGTTGCATAATGTTATTTCCTCTCTACTCCTGCCCCTGACCCAGGACTACAGTACACAACTATTTGAGGAATTTGATTGTGCAGGCTCAAGACCTGTATCTTGCTACCTGCACCTTGTGCAAAATAAATTGGTGGGAAGCCAGGGAGCAATCAGGGGGCCTCATCGATATTAAGCCATATGAAGTGACATCATGCACAGGAATGGGACCAACATACACAGCATCATCTCAGATCCCTGTTGCACTCAGCAGAATGATGGCACTGCCATTTAAAATCACTGCAGAACTGGGAGGTGTGTAATTCCCAGAGCAAAGTATTGATAACACCTTTTTGCAGGCCCACTAACAATGCAGCAAACTCCTGGCCATGTCTTCCCCTGAACTTGGACCATGGCCGCTGTCTCTTTGCAATATCGTGAGTGTTGGCTGAACCTTTCTGACTGCCTCCACCAGCTACACTTTGCACCGTACCTGTGCCACTCCTGACTGCCTCTCCTTTGAACCTTCTCTTTAAGACCCAGCTCCCTGTGTGCCTCATGGTAATTACATCTCTACTTGTGTTCGCAGCACTATCTCTTGCAGTCCACTTGTGCTGCATTGCATTGTGCTTCTGTTTTTGAATAATCGAATCTAGGTGGCGTGCTCTCAAATCATGCATCCACCTGTGCTGCTTTGCTTTGTGCTCCTGTTTAAAAACAAAAATCGAATCTAGGTGGTGGGCTCTCACATCCAGCATCCACTTGTAATCAGTGGCGTAACACAAGATGCTAAGTGACCCCCCAACTCGGCAACAAATCACAGGTCGCGCCACACTCTGGGCCAGCCTAGATTAACACGCTTGCACAATATGCACAGACATGCTGCTGAAGGTGTATGCCGCACACTGCACCAGGAGAAAGATATAAATATGTGTTTTAATGCAATATACAGCACACTTTCTGAGAAAAGTTGGCTAAAAAGCCACAGCGTTTGCTATTGTTTTGTAGGATAACACCAACCCAATATCATGCAAGTCACCAACAGTGCACATGAACATTAATGCTTTGCTATTAAAAATGCCATGCCAAAATCAAACAATGTCCAACTGGCTTTGCAATGTAGAACAGTGTAGACAGGTAATAACATTACAGTAAAGCATGCCAGGCCACATTTAGACATACCTAGACTGGTTGCACCAAAATGCCAGTCGAAGCAATAAGACTCATCAAGAAGAGAGCACACATTCATGCCTGCATCTCAGCGGCCTCCAACAACACGACCAAACTCTTTAAAATCTGCAACAAACTGGCCAATCCTGTTGCCCTCTCTACCTCGCCTGTTCCATCAACAGGCCCTCATTACGACTTTGGCCTCTTGCTTCTCCGCTAAAACTCAGGACATCCTGTCCACCATCTCCTCTTCCTCTCCCTCTTCCTCTCTCAGCCCCCCTTTGGCCATCTCTTCCTCTCCTCCTCCTTTCTCCTCTTACACTCTAACACCTGACAAGGTTTCTAGACAAGTCCCATCTAGGGAAGTGTTGTCGAAACAGGTGCTTGCCCGCTCCTCCAGAACCATCAAGGACCATATTGACATCCTTGCTCCAGCCTTGGCCAATTTCTGTAATCAATTCTTTTGCCACTGGATCTTTCTCCTCTGCCAAACTCTTGGAAAAGCTAGCCATCTCCCAGCTTACTCTTCACACTGAATCTGTTGGTTGTCTTCATGACCATCAGTCTGGCTTAAGAGCTGCCATGGGCATGGAAACTGCTCTCCTGAATACCTGTGAAGATCTGATCTCTAAACTTGATTGCAGCATTCCTTCTGGCCACATCCTCTTTGAACTTTCCTCTGCTTTCAACACGGTCAACCACACCATCCTGATCAATCGACTCTGTAAGAACCTGGGCATCGTGGATCAGGCCCTGGAGTGGTGACCTCCTTCCTCTTGGACCACCCCTCCCAGGTCCAACTTGGTCCCTTTCACTCTGCCACCTCTCTCTACCTGTGGCATTCCCCAGGACTCTATCCTCTCACCCTGGTTTTTCAACCTCTACTTGGCCCCTTTGGCCCACCTGATCTCTACTTTCTCCTCCTCTAACTTTCAGTGTTATGCGCATGACACTCAGCTTTCCTTCAGGCTCCCCTCAGCCTACTCTCCTCTCTCACTCATTTCTAGTGTCATCTTCAACTGAACTCCCTCTTTCTCTCCTCACATCTCGGATGTCTCGAAGAAGTCCCACTACCAGCTGCACCTCCTCAAAGGGACGCTTCCAATCTCACTTTCCCTCAGAAGCTCACTGTCTCCAGAGCCCTGGTTCTCTCTAGGCTGGACTACTGCAACAGCCACTTTCTCAATCTGCCTTCCTCTACTCTCCGCCCTCTGCAACTAATCCAAAATAGGACTGCAAGCCGTATCCTTTGCCTCAAGCCCAGGGACTGTATATCTCCAGCCATGAAATCTCTCCACTGGCTCCCGGTGGCTGCAAGGATCAAGTTCAAGACCTTTTGCATTGCCCACAAGACCTTCTGGGGCTGGGATCTGCACTACATCCAACACTCTCTTCCAAAATACCTTCTTTCTTGAGCCCTAAGGGTTAGATGCTTCTCCAGGCAGAGAGTGGGTGGTAGATCCCTCTCCCCTGCAGGTGCCTCCCTCTGGAATGGCATCCCTCCCAAACTTGAGCCAGACCACCTGAAGTTCCGGAAGCAGCTCAAAACGTTTCTCTTCTTCTCTGCTTTCTCTCTCTCCCTCCCCTGCTGACCTTCCTAACCTACCTGTCTGCTGTACTGACTGGTTGCTTGGCTACCGTCAGTCTCACTGAGGCCAGGCTCTTTCTTGATCAGTCACCCTTGCACTGCCTCCGGGCCAACCACGCAGTTGGGGGCTGTGACTGTAACCCTGCAGTCCCTTGTTCTCCTTGCACTACCCAGATCCGTGCTGCCCTGGCTGCACTTGCTCAGAGCATTGCTGCCCTGTTTTCACCTCCACTCTCACTTGTTCTTGCACTTGCACGATCTGAATGACACAAGGCTTAGTAATATAATTTGTCTTGTCCTCCCTCTGTTTTCCTTCCCTTGTCTTGTCATGCCTAAAAACACTTGTGTACAGGCACGTTATATATGACTTATATCATGTCATATAATTTTATCACAGATGCCCAGAAAAATATACTGTGCCACAGTTAGAAATGGCTAGTCTGTCAGAACCCAAATGCCAATCTAGCCAGGCAATTACACTTAGCAGGACTGCTTTACCAGAAATGCCCAGTTAAAAAAGCCATACCAAACTGAGGAATGACTAGACTGCCGCTGCACCGAAATGCCTCTCTAGCCACTAATATCACATATCATGCCTGCTTAGCATGGGCATTGATGACCATTAAGATTTATTGCACAATCCCACCCCCTGCACACATCCCCTTTCCCTCCCATCCCCTACCCCAACCTCCAAAATCAGCTCATTGGCCCAGAATTACTCCACGTGCCTCTTCCTGGTCCCAGTGCTTATGTATGAGGCTCCTTTGCCTTATAGGTAAGTACTGGGATGAGGAAGAGTGGGGCTAGGAGTAATGAAGATTGCAGGTAGCTAAGTCAGGCATTCCCTTCATGTACCTCTAACTCATCCCAATAGATCTGTATGAGGCATAGTGCCTCAAACACAAGTACTGGGATGTGGAAGAATAGGGCTAGGAGTAATGAAGATTACCAATAAGTAATCAAGGCATTCAAAACAAGTAATGGTGCAACACCATTGAGCTAACTGGGCTTCAGCACTCCCCCCACCCCCTGCGATGTTGGGTTATGATGACTTGACCTGGCTGATCTACAGAGCAGTTGTGGGACAGAAAGGACATAGATGTTAAACAGCACCTGGGTTTCACTGTTAACAAGGGTCCGGCCCGGCAATGACTAATGTACAGCATTTCTCTGTTAGTACCTGCATTCAAATGCCATATTTTTTAAGCAATTGAAATTGTGATGTGGATTTAGTACTTGAATTCCAGGGGAGTGAATGGAAAGGTAGAGAGAGAACAGGAGACCAGTCATTCTCACAGCAATTCATAAGTGGGTGCTTTCAGACTTAAAGGAGAGAGTTAACTTCTTGTAACATTGAAGCTTCACTAGAATAGTCTCATTAAAATGTGTAAAGAATTTAGAATCCCCCACACAAATAAGTTTGCTCCCCCCCAATACACGTGAAGTTAGTGCCTCGCCCATCATTTGACAGGTTAGCCACCCTGAAATGTAGGTTTTGTTGCACCCCTGAACACAAGCACACACACCATTTACCATATATATACATGCATACCCTGCCACCCATACATTTGTGTGCACTCTTTCATCATACATTCACAAATGCACACGTCATGGGGTTGAGGGGAGCCAACTTCAAAATGAAATGGTTTCTTTTTGAAGTCACTCTGATTTCATGAAGAAATTATTTCTGTTAAGGACTGAACCATAACGGAAATAATGTATTTATGAAGGCAGAGTGACTTAAAAAATATATATTTATTTTTGAAGTCATAGGGCTTCCCCCACCCCATGACATGAGGCCTCCAGCTTAGGGTCTTCATGTCATGGGGTGGGGGTAGCTCCTGGACTTCAAAAATAAAGTTTATTTTTGTATTGACTCTGCCTTCATAAAGAAATTATTTCTGTTACAGAAATATCATTTCTTTTATAAATGAAGAGTGAATTAAAAAAGAAATATTTAAAAAAATAAAAATGGAAAACAATTATTTATTCTTTTTTTGTTTTACTCCAAGTGGGGCCCCTCCCAGGACATGTAGTTGCGGAGCCCCCCGCACCACGTGGGCTGCAGGGGCCCCTGTTGCGCCAGTGCTTGTGATGTTTTGCATTGTATTGTCTTCATTTTTTTATGAAACTCTGATTCCTGCACCCCACCTACTGCTCTACATTGTGTTTTGCCCTCCTTAACTACTAGTCCGTCTGTGAGTTGGGCCGGGACTGTGCAGTGCAGTGCATTGCAACCCCCCCTTTTCTATCTTTCTCTTCCCTTCTCGCACGTATCCTCAGCAACTGAAATGGCACTCTCCATCTCTCCAATCTTATCTAACTGCTACACTATCACCTATCCTTATACTCTCTCACAAAATCTGGATGAGAAAAGCACAAAAAAGACATCCTTGGTGCAAAACCTGCCTCCCCATCGCAGACACCTATGTCAGTGCATCCTCCAGAAAAATCTTAACTGGCATCGTCTTCTCTGTCCCCTCTCCAGACCTATAAACTTCTCATCTCATCTCTACTCTCTCACCTTTCTCGTCCTCTCCCATTAATTGCAGCACTAAGTGGGAAGTCCTATTGGCAGGCTTTTTCTATCACACTGCTGCATTAATGTCTACCACACTTGCACCATCCTGGTTTGTGGTCCTCAGGCCAACCTTCTCTTTGACCGGATCCTGCTGTGTCTCATTAACTATCTTCCCTCTACCTCTAACAGAAGTACCATGCCCTTGTACTCCACCTCAGAAAATCTTCAAAGGCAGAGATTGTCTCAACCTGGTGACCCTCAAAGCATGCTCTACCAACAAACATTCTGCTGACATCTGCCACCTTCTTGAAGACGCTGACCTTGACATTCTCACACTCATTTGGTTCAATGCCAGCACAGTTACTGCTTTTGACTCCCTCCTGCCTAATGGCTTTAAGATAATTTCCAAGCCTCGACCTAACCATACTGGTGGTTGGAGTTGCCTTAATCTTCCCTGAGTGTGTTCCTTCTTCCATTTTACCCACTCAACTCTGCTCGTCCTTTGAGAGCCTGGTATGCAAAGTGGTTATCTCTCCCTACTCCACTATGACCATTGCTACTATTTACCGGTTTCCAGGTGCTACCTCCATGTTCCTCTCTGAATGGGTTGATTTCTGTTCCTCTTAAATCTCAACCACTTCCAACCTGCTGCTCCTGGGTGACTTTAACATTCAATTAGACTCCCCTGGCACAGCGCCCACTCTCTTCATCCATCTCTGCACCTCTCTATCCCTCTCCAGTCTCCCTTCTGGCCCAGCCCATACTGCTGGACACACTCTGGATGCACTCATCCACTATGACCCCTCTCTCCTGGTCTGACCACTCTCTTCTCACCTCCCACCTGGGTCCATAAGGCCCTCTAATTGCAGCTCCAAAAGCCCTGGCAACCTCTTTCACAAACATCTGCCCGATGAAACAAGTGTCAGCTGCCTTCTTCACTTCCACCTTTATCCCCCCTTGCCCTCCCAACTCAGACTCCTCCTCTGACAGTGCTCCCAGCAACTTCCACCTTTCCATCACCAACACCCTTGACATTCTTGCCCCAGTCATGAGGATCTGCTTGAAGCCTGCCTCTAAACGTAACACTTGGTATGACTCTGAACTTTCAGACCTGAAACAAAAGTGTAGAGCTGCAGGATGGAAGTGGAAAACCTCGGGTTCACCCTCTGACAAACTGGCAATACAGACTCTCTATCCGTGCTAAGGAAAGGGTCCAAATTGAGGCACAGGGATCTGGCTCAGCCAACAACACAGCTGAACCTTTCAAGATCTGCAGAGAACTTGCCAACCCTTCCACAGTATTCTCCTCTCCTATTCCTTCTCAGGCCCTCTGCAACACACTCGCCACTCACTTCATCACCAAAGCACAGGTCATCCTGAACAGCCTTGTAACTCACTCTCCCAACTCACCCCTAATCCCGCCTCCCTTGGCCACTCTCCCTCCTCCTTCCCCCTTGTCTCTCAGGACGAAGTCACCAGAGTTGTCCGCTCCATTAAGGTCTCTTCCAAACAGGTTTTCCCTTGCTCTTCCAGAACCATCAAGAACAACATTTCCTCTCTTGCCCCTGCACTTGCTGGCCTCTGTAACCACTCCTTTGCTACCAGTTCTTTTCCCTCCTCCCTCAAACACTCCCTTGTGTCCCCCCTCCTTAAAAAACCATCAGCAGGCCCTTCCTGTCCAGCCAACTACCACCTCATCTCCATCAACCCATTCCTGGGAAAAATGCTGGAAAAGTTGGTCCTGTCCCAATTCAACTCTCAAACTGAACTTGATAGCTGTCTCCACGACCATCAATCTCGATTCTGAGCATTCAGAGGCACAAAAACTGCTCTTCTGAACACCCGTGAAGAGCTGCTTGCATCCCTGGATTCCAACTCCCCTGCTGTCCGCTTCTTTCTCGAACTCTCCTCTGCATTTGACACAGTCAACCACTCCATCCTCATACAACGGCTCCATGACACCCTTGGCATCGCGGAGCGGGCACTGGACTGACCGTCCTCCTTCCTAACTAACCTCTCCTCCCAAGTCATCCTGGGCACCTTCTCCACTCTAACTTCCTTCCCAACCTGTGGTGTTCCCCAGGGCTCTATTCTCTTGCCTTTGCTCTGTGACATACACTTTACTCAGCTGCCACACCTCATCTCCTCCTTCCCTCCCAACTTCCAGTGCAATGATGATGACACACAAATCTTCTTCAAACTTCCTGCTGACCCTCTTGCACCTTCCATCACCCCTGACTGCCTTTCTGCCTTCCCGGACTGGCACACTTCCAATAATCTCTGCCTCAATGCCAGCACAACAGAGATCCTTCCTATTGGGACCCCTGCACCTGACTTCTTCCCTTCACTCTAGCCTTCCTCCATGGGCTCTCCCCCTCCTCCCACTTCAGAAACCAGAAACCTCAGAGTCATCTTCCACTCCTCTCTCCCGTTCCTCCGTCACACTCAGGACATTGCCAAGAAGTCCCACTTGCAGCTCTTCCTTCTCAAAGGAATGCTACCATTTCTCACCTTCCCTCAGAGGCTCAATGTTACCCGGGCCCTGGTTCTCTCTAGGCTTGACTATTGCAATAGCCTCCTCCTGAATCTACCTTTGTCCACTCTGTGACCCCTCCAGTTAATCCAGATAGGGCATCTCTCCTGCCTTACAAAGTCCTCACTGGCTCTTGGTTGCTTCATGGATTAAATTCAAATCCCTCTGTATCATCCACAAGTAGTTCCAGTACCAAAGAATTATTCACCATCCTGAAGGAGTTAGAAAACCCCAATCCGCCTACGGACATGTCTGTGAATGACCAACTCTGGTGGACTAGCATCCAAGATGCTCTTGCGAACAAAATCACTGGCCTGCAAACAAAATAAATAAATAAAAGACTACAACTTTCCAATACTAGCCCCACCCCTAGCCCCCCTAACCCTACCCTACCCACCACCCCTAACACTAACCACGGCTTCACCTTCAAAAAAGTAACCGTACTAGAAGTACAAAAAATCATAACCTCCCTCAAACCTTCAAACTGCAAAAGGGACAGTTGCCCTGTACAGATTATAAAAGACGCAGCTAGAGACCTCGCCCCCTTCATTTCTAAGCTCATAAACATGTCATTCTCCACTAATTCGGTACCCAATAATTTGAAACAGTCATGGGTCCTCCTGCTACTAAAAAAACAAACATTGGACCCAGCCATCCCTACAAATTACAGGCCTATCACAACCGTTCCCTTCCTGTTAAAAATCCTTGACAGAGTTGCGTACTTGCAAATTCAGCATTATCTAGAGTCCAACCAATTACTCGGATTGCGTCAGTCTGGCTTCCGGCCTCAACATGGAACATAAACTGCCCCTGCCGATCTTAAAAGTCAGATTGACAAAATTAAAGATAAGGGCAAGGCTGCCATCCTACTCCTCTTAGATCTTTCAGCAGCCTTCGACTTGGTCGACCATAAGATACTCTGCAACCACCTCTCCTCTACCGCCCACTTTTCCCTCTCTGCTGTCTCGTGGATACAGTCCTTTCTGGCCAATAGAACCATGAGAGTCTTCTCTCCGGTGGCAGCAGCAGACCCCATCCCTATCACTTGCTGTGTCCCACAAGGCTCATGTGTTTCACCGACCCTATACAACATCTTTACAAAGCCCCTCTTTGATAAACTGGACCGTCTGGGTGTCACCTACACAAACTACGCGGAAGACACTCAGGTACTCCTCACCATCTCGGGCAATTACAATACTGATGTAGCCAGAATCAATGAAATCTTCTCTGTCATTCAGGCATGGATGGCCACACATGGCCTCTGCCTGAATGACGAGAAGACTGAACTGCTCATTGTTGGCTCACCGAACAACTTACAAAAACTTAGCCCCAACTACTCCAACACCATAATTGATGGCAATACTATCCCGATCGCCAAAAACGTAAAAACACTTGGTTTCTATCTCGATGCCAATACTAACCTCATTAAACAAGTCAACTCGACCGCCTCAGCCACTGCCTATACAGGAAAACTAATTAGAGCCTGTAGACCATTCTTTCCCCTAACAGTTGCCTCACGCTAGCCAGAGCTCCAAGTCCTTCAAAATAATGCGCTACGAGCTGCGCTAAACATTCCCAGGCGCGAGCACATCTCTGCCACTAGAACTACATGCAAATGGCTCACTATCCAACATAAAACCGATCTAAAATCCCTCTGCCTTACTTACAAAGCTCTCAACCATCTAGCCCCCCCCCACCTCACTAAAAATTCACCATGAAACCTTCCATCAGAACCACAAGATCTTCCAATACCTTATGTCTTACAGTACCTAGATTTACCTCCAAAAGAGCTGGAGGCTCGAGCTTCACTGTCCTCACCTCCCAACTCTGGAACACCCTGTCACTGAATATTAAGTCTTCCAAATCCTTCCAGTCGTTCAGGAAACTTGCCAATCGGTGGCTTCTGACAAAAAGTCAACCTTTAAGTTAGACCTAGGAATAAACTGTACATATTGCACATGTCTCATTTTGTCATTATTGGTTACTATCACCTCCATTGTCTGTATATTCTGTATATATTATACTGCTTATTACCATGTACTTTGCCTTGTAACTTGTACTAAGCGCCCTTATACTCCCGTGTCCGGAGCGCTATAGAAATAAAATAAACAAACAAACAAACAAACAAGACTGTCTGGGGCAGAGGACCTCTCTATCTGCAATTCCTTCTCACTAAATATTTCTTCTCTAGACCTCTGCACTCCTCTGGCACCAACTCCTTGTGTGTAAAGTGTTTCGCTAAACAGAGGGCCGGTGGTCAATCACTTTCCTCCGCTGGATCCCTTCTTAGTAACAGCCTCCCCCTCCCCTTCATCTTGAACAGGACTTTCTTAAATTCCAGAAGCTCCTCAAGACTTTCCTCTTCTCCTCTTCCTTCCCTCCCTCTCTCCTCTTCTAATGTTGCAGTCGCTTGATTGGTGTTCAGGGCCCTTATGAATCCTCAGGGGCCACATCTCTCACACCGAATCACCAAAGCTTCTGCCTCTCCTCAGCACTTGCCTTGGCACATCCTCCATCCTTAGCTTGCACTTACCTTTCATTGGACTTCAACTGCTCCCCATGAGCACCCTGAGCACCAATCCCATTCCCTCTCCCTTCTGCACATGCATGTTCTGAACACTCACAAGGCATAGGAGGTTCATCTTACCCTCCCCACTGTATTGATATGTATATTTGTATTGTAATGTTTCTCGTCCCTTGTCCCCACCCTGTTGCCCTGTGGGTGCTATGAAACAGTATTTACTTCCTGTATAAACACCTAACAAGAGAACTATAAATAAAATACATAAATAAATAGCACCTCGAGACATAGTAATGGCAGGGGGACAAGACAATGACTATATACCAGCTCCTTCTCAACAAGGCATGTGAGTTGTGAGTCACCCACTAGTCCCCGGGTATCTGTCATTCAGGTGGCCAGGACACAGCCATCACTTTTGGATCCAGCTCCTGTGGGTGGACCTATGCAGGAGCATCACCTGGGTGAGGAGTCTTTGGGGAGTGGGACACCGGATGGCGAGATGTGGTTTCCCCTTCCCTGTAACACCTTTACCCCATCCTACCAGGTAAGATACTTAGGAAATCTACCCCCCCGTTACACACAAACACTTTTACATGAACAGCCGGCAATGGGAGAAAACAGACTAACACCTGAGCCTTGCACCTGACATGTCACAATGCATTGGTCAGGCAAGGTCAGGCAATTCCTGACAATTACACCTGACTTCCATAAAATTCCCCACACGGATAAAAGGTGGAGCACGAGAGCACACTCTGAGCGAGGCAAAGCACACAAGGAAACAGCAGTTTTGAGACAGCAGATTTATGAGAGAAGAAAGACGGCAAAGCAGAAGGGGATCGCAAGTAGGGAAGTTCTCTTGACCTTTTTGACAAGGAACCATTACTTTACAGAAACCTCGAGAATAGAAAGCGTAACATCAGCAAACCTTGTGAGTCGGAGATACCCGGGCCCTCCCCCTTCAATAATCAAGGCGAGGTGAATCAACAGCTGTCGTGATACTGTCCTTCGCTCCAAGACAAAGCAATGCCACAGGGAAATCAACACAGCCGGCGAGTTGGGGATGGGTCAAGCAAGATACTGCGCACAGTTGAAAGTCTTTGGTTTTTAATACATTAAAGAAAGTGTAAAGGCTCACTCCCCGACTTACCAATACAACCTCATAAAATATAACACATCCTAGTAAGGAATGAGACTAAGAGAACAGGTTCAAGATTTAAAAGACTTTATAAGTTGGCATCCAGAGAGCTCTGCTGCCTCGAGAGCGCTCTGGCAAACAATACACTTACATGTCAATATAAAGCAAAACAGCATCATCGATGACATCATTAACATAAGATATTAAATTAGTACAGGATTGGTTAGGGAGCAATGTAACATATGGTGGTGGTGTAGGTGGTGTAGGCACTGCTTCTTCCGGGTAGGCTGCCCAGTTGGCGGGAGGGTGAGTATCACGAGGTCCAGCTGCCTGTGTCCAGGAAGGGTGAGGGTTAGGTCACAGCGATATGAAGTCGACACTAACTAAGCTGGCATGAGAAACTACCAATAGACATATAATAAACAACAATCATTAATATACCTTTGAGTAGATCTTTGTGAACCTATAAATTGCATTCACCTGATTACGTTGTCTTTCATTAGGACTTTTATGAGGTACAAGGCTTAGAGATCTTGTCCCCTTTGATAACATGGGTGACGGGTGTTTCTTTACACTTCAAGGCAAGCGTGAACTATAGTGACATATGTTAGTTTTAGCACACAATATACTGCAACAGAGGTCTGGATTTAGTGGGGACACTCTGGAGTGGGCTGCACTGCAGGGTCACACTTCTGGTACATCAAGAGAATACCTTAGGAGGGCACAGGATTACATTGGCAGTAATTTTCCAAAAGCAGGGGCAAGAGGGCATGAGCAGGTTTGTGGAGATGGATGAGCTACAAGGCATGGTTCAGGCCAGTTCACACACAGGACAGTGATCACAGAAGAAGGGTGAGATGATACAGTTTATTATTCGTTGCAATTATTCCAGGCACATCTGTGAGAAAGGGATTTGTGAAGCTTTCAGACAGTGGAAGAAAAGGTGGGGACCATGAGTGCGCTGTGCGTGGAGCTGCAGAGCGGAGAGACGTCTTTTTGTATTATCGGAGTGAAGCCAAGTCCAAAGATGGAATCGAGGGCACACAAAATGGAAGCCAAGTGTATCCTGCAATAGCCACAACTATGCTAATGTTAGCATAAGGGCAATGGAGGTGTCCCCGTGTAATGCGTGAGCAAGTGATCCATATCGTGCAGAATGTGCGAGGGCGGTCCAAACGACCCCTCACTCCCACACAAAAGTTTGGAAAAATTAAATAAATTGGTCTGAGCCCGGCAGATGGAGACTAATTAAAAAGAGCGAACAGTGAATCACCAGGGAAATTGTGTATATGAGAATTCTGAGGAGAAAGGAACTTTAAATGTTTGTTGCATCAGACCCTCTGAAGTAAGAGACTTTGAATGTCAAAGAGACTTTGGAGCAGACGGATCTGATACTGAGATTTTGAACTACATCCTCGTGCTAGAAAAGCTAGACTATGTGCTAAGCTTGAGTTTGCCGACTTGTCCCGTGCTGAAAACATAGGGAAGCCAACAGCTTAACTATTCTGAAATATCGTTTCCTGAACACTTTTCTTTTGTACAACATTTTTTCCCACACCATTTGTATTTAGAAATAGGGATTGGCAATATGTGTATTACCATATGTCCTTTCATTTTGACAAGACATAACTAGGACTGCGTTATTATTTTTTCATGGTCCTAGCTTGCTCCCATTTTTAGATTTAGGATTAGATAGGCGTTTTTCAAACCCAATTGAAGTTCATTAAACAACCTTGAACTGTGATCACTTGTGTCTTTCTTACTGTTTGATACCATGCCTTCTTTACAGAGTACAGCAATACATATTATCAGAATCATGCATGATCACACAACCTGAATGCCAAAATGATGATGATGCAGACAGTAGACCTAATACCAGGGCCCTGGACACATTTTCCCTCTAGTGGTAAACAGGAGAAGTCATGATAGCAGCTGCATGCCATCAGGGTCGGACTGGGACAAGAAATAGGCCCTGTCACCCAAAAAAGTGGCCCACCCCTCGCCTCAAAAAAGTGGCCCACCCCTCGTCTCACGACCCTTGACCTCTGATGACATCACTGGAAGTAATGTCATTTGACCCCACCCCAAAGTGACATCCCGGAAGCGATGAAACACAACCTTTCACCCCTTGACGAAACAGGAAGTGTCATCAAATATTATTGTTCCTAAGTACACTAAATTACTGTAAATCCAAGCAGACGTTCAAGGCCAAATGATAATATGTTATTGTATAGCACTTATGCTTAAGCTCTTCTTTATGGAACAAATATGCATACAATATCACCCAATATCACCCAAACTGTGTTTTTACTCATTTGTCGACCTAAAAAGGATGAAAGGCTTTTAAAAAATTTAAAAAATAGGAAAAAAAGTATTTTGTTTTCAACTTATTTTTGTAAAACGGGCCCAGCCATGGCCAGAAACCGGGCCCCACACCCCAGGGACAATTTTGGCCTGGCCACGGGCCGAAAGGCCGAAGAGCCAATACGACCCTGCATGCCATTCACCAACAAAACAATTTATGTATGCAAGCCTTTGATTGAAGGAGCAACACAGGAGCAGGCATGTTGCAAAGGTGGAACAGATGTTGACATAGTGGCCAAGTCCCTGGCAGTTAGACTTCAGACCTGGGACAGCAGGCAATGTTTCTAATGTCAGTGCTGCCGAAGTGGAACACAATGCATGCACTTTGCTCCGTGTTTATTCTCCACCTTGTGGTGACACAGTTCATCAATGATTGCTCTCCTGCTCAGTACACACTCTGCATGGCCTCCACAATCTCCGCTCATTTCAGCCGGCCATACAGTGCCAAATATTGTTAGTGAGGGTTGTAGGTACAGCAGTCACCCCACTTCAATAGCTGAAAAAGTCTGTGCTAACCCATTGGAATTCAACAATTCATATGGCCAATTAACTTTGTAGTGCTGTAAAAGACTACAGCTAAAGTCACAGTAGATACATTTGAGGCTTCTACAAACTGACAGAGTGGGAGCTCCTGTTCAACTTTCTGAGGCTACAGCCCTTTGATTAAGTACACATTATGTGAGCCATAACTGTTTCATTTAGCAAGGTTTTCTGTTGGTATGCAAGACAACATAAGCAGTACATACATTGCACAGCTACTGAGACAACATTGTCATTATTCACACACAAAACACCTAAAGAAATGAATATCATTTGGCACATTTCCTTGACGCAAACTTTAAGGTGAATGGGGTTTCATTCCAGTCTGCTCGAATAAGACAACACACCTGGGGCCCGATTATAGAAATTATGCATTGGTGCAAGTGCAATTTTGTAGGGTATGATCACTAGGCCAAAAACAGCCGTAGTGCCAACAACATATACTCTCAAAGTATTTTTTTCATCAGGGAACATTTTGCCTTAATGCTAATACGGTTTTTGCACCAAGAAGACACAGAAGAAATATGCAAGATTGCACCTGAAAATCATTTTCAAGATCACTTGCTGAAAGAGCAGCTGTATGAAGAACAAGCAACTACTAGGCACCCCAACCAGTCAGTAAGAAGTATGAAGGGAACAGTCTAGGCCAACAGCTGCATGATGCGACCTCTGAATGTTGTGGATAGGAAATCCCCTATAGTTGTCCTTGTTTTCCGTTAGCTGCTAAACAATGCACCCAGCAGTCACTCCGTATGGAGATACTCCCAGCATAGCCTGCCAGGGAATATGGGACACAGTTAGATTGCTGAAGGGTAATATTATTGAGAGGCAGAAATCGTGAGAACACCAGAATCAGAAAAGGTTTGAAAAGAGTACCGTACACACTGTGATCTGCCATTGTACCCTCAGTTGTTTGTCCTCTCGAGGAATGTGATTCCTTTCAAGGTGTGGCTTGAATGGAAAAATCCTGAAGTGAAACAAAGATTGGAGCAAATGGAAAGATGGGAGAATGAAAACGGTAAAGACGTGCAGCTCGTAGTGATAGTAATGGAGTACCCTTGTTGGAGGTACAGGGAGGCACAGGGAGCCAAAGCACAAGATTGTTCCGCTGTCATGATTGTATGCAGGTACCCCAAAATGATGGGGTACGAGCACAGCATCATGAAGGTGTGGATGTAGGATCATTAGCAAATATGAATCATTGAAAAATACACAATACTCATATGCTATTGGGAAAAGAGGGAACACATATGTGGAGGTGGAGGAGGTGGAGCCACAAAGCCAACACTAACTGAAAGTCCCTGAGTTAATGGGAATGCAGACCTACCAATCAGAACTCCTATTCGAACAATTATCGCTCAAACTATAGTGAAAAAAGATGCACGCATTACTCTGATGTGTGGTAATTAGGACAGTGTTCTAGAGAGTTACTGTTGTAGCAGAGAATGGAGCAAAGGAAACAAAAGGTGAAAACTAGCCAAATAGCTAAACCTTGTTATAGATAGGAATTATAGGAGACAATAAAGCAAGAAGCTTGCTGGTATCTTTAACTCAGAAGCTGGCAATAGCCAGAGGAGACAGAGAAGGAACAGAAGGTGGTAGCCTTCCAGGTTGGTGGCAGCTTTAAGGTGTAATAAACACAAAAATACTAATTTGTTAGCAAATAGTTTAGCACTTCAGCCTAACTATATTACAAAAAATTGTATTTCTTCTTACCACACAAACAAATCACCAAACATGTAATCAAAATAATGAACGTAGACATGGCAGGTGCTTTCAACATTTAGATGCTGTGAAGCACCTGGAGTGAGCTCTCTCACAGGAGGGCAACTCTAGCCCGGGGGTGGAAGGGCAGGGGTATTGAGTAATCATTACAGCAATCTAAAAACAGCCCAGGGAGAAGTGATAATATCTTATTCGAGGAGACCCGAGCTCATTAGTGGAACACGGATCATAGCCCATTAGGAGTTCACATTGTCTACTATGGTAAGGAGGAACTTGAATCGACATGGCCAGAAGTAGTGTGTCATTTGGCCACAGATTCTAGGAGATTTACTCTTCTTCTCTATCATATGTTAAGGATAATTAAAGAAGTGTGATGGAGAACTCCAGATATCATGGCCTTGTGAGTGCACTGAAGAATGCTTTCCAGGGGGCGCAACCCAGGAACATTTTGGATTTTAATATGACAATTATACATAGGACCACGTTCATTAGGTCCTTTTGCAAAAGACCATTTCACCTTAAGATATGATATGATATGATATGATATGATATGATATGTAAGTGGTTTCAACCCAGCACTCCACCTAAGTCAATGCCTAGTATGGGATGCCCAATTAAAACCCTTATTCCCTTATTATATTTTTTTATTTCAAAAGTTCTTTTATTTCTGGATGATGCACCCTTATATAACGCCCCTCTCTTTGAATTCCACCCGGTCTCACTGAACCAAGAAATAGGTTTGTTTTGCAAGTTAAAATATTTATTTGATGAATTGAACAATAAATATATATCACACTTTTATGAATATGAACAATATCTAAATCTCACACTTATTAATTTCTACAATGATCAGCAATGGGGAGTATTACAATAATCAACAATCTCTTTAATCAATTAAGAGTAGGAATAGGAAGAATAATGTAGCAGAGAATAAAACTTTGGGTGGGTTCAAGGAATGCAATGATATGAAATTAATGCAACACAGAAATGAAACTTGATATGAATCCAATCAAAGACAATGTAATCACTCTTTCCCCCTGATACTACTCACTACCCCCAACATGCAATATGAAGAGATGGAATGTGGGCACACAGGTTTCAGGAATAACAATCAACAATTGCAGTTTCAATCCCGATTCCCCCCAGCAAGCTTAGAGAGACAGGAATGAATTTAAAACGGGTCAAATGCTTTTAAATGTGGTTTGAAATTAATGGGAAAAATGTTAAAAATGATTTTAATTCACTAAATGGGATTCAGAACTAGTGAAAGTTGCTTTGGATTGGTTCAGGTAAACACTAGCAATGATTTTTGAATGATTAGCAGATGGAAAACGAAATTCAGAGGTTGGAAGCCCGAAATAGCTATTTTATGTGGAGTGAAATTGAGCCAAATGCAAAATCGTGGCTAACTTTTCAGCGCATGAGAAATGCGATTACAGAAAAACTATAAGGATGTGCAGTTCTTAGTTCCTTAGGAAGCGGAGGACGTTAGCTTCAAAATGACATTTAAATTTAGTTCCTAGCATGCACGGTTCACAAGTTACAGAGGTTTTAGTAAGGGTCGATTTTTCTCAAAAAGGGTCAAAATTTTACAAATGGTATTGCGCTTTTGAAGATTTACCAACAAGGATGGGGTTATACTAAGGGGCTATGAAGATGCAAGATACCAAACAGCCAGCCACCAGAGCAGCGGCTCCTCCGCTCTGACTTTTGTCCGCCAGGACACTTGACTTTCTTTAGAAAAATATCAGCGCAGAGATGATTATCACTACAATTATCACAGGATTATATGGATTAGAGAAGTATTTCAGGAGGGACAAAAGAGATTCTACAATGCAGTTATGGATATGTTGAAATGGGTTGGATTGGATTACTTAATACTAAGAGGTTGGTTATGGATAGTTCTACACTAAATACTCACAACTATGGTTTGGAATGGGCCTGTCAGAGATCTGGTCAAAGGTTTGGCTGGAATTTGCTTGCCACCGGACAGGTCTCAGGGGCTTGGTTCTGCTCTCAGCAAGGCACTCTGGTCTGCACGGCCTCTTGGACTGGATCTGACGGGTTGGTTCTGGGTACAGCTCTGCTGGACTGATCTGGATCTTGGGTTCTAGCAAGGGTTCTTGGCCAGAAGCAGCCAAAACAGGTTGCAAGATTTTAAAGGCCTGCTGAAAAGGGTTCAGCTTTTTGGGTTGGGCCTCTGCTTCAGGGTTCTTGAGTCTGGATAGTTCTGGAGTCTGGATAGTTCTGGAGTCTGGATCTGGGTTCTGGAGTGTGGATATGGGTTCTTCCTGCAGAGCGCTTCGCCAGTAGATCAGTGATGGGTGAATGTCTGTGTGTGTGTCTGGGTCCTCAACAGTCCCTATTTATGTATTTTCCCAGGGGGCGGGGAGGCTGATTATACTATGCCCAACCCTCTAAGAATCTGATAGGTCAGAGAATTCTCTCTCCCCTGATTTGAGAAGGGAACAGTGTGTCATGATGTGTCATCATGTGTCATCATGTGTCAGAGTGACACTGTGTTAATGGTCCAGAAGAAAACCCTCCCCTTTGTTTTTACCCTGAAAATCTATTTTTCCTAAAAAACATATTTCCAATATCCCCAACTTGTTAATGCTACATATTTACATTACAGATTAACTAAGATACGTTTCTGTCAAAGTCTCCTCTTCCTACGAGTTTTGGTTCACAAATGACAGTTTTTTGCACTTTTGGGTGGTTACTCAGTGTCAGTTCTGTACCAATTGTTTTACATACATGCACATACCATATAGGCTTTTCCCTGTAAATTTTCATATTCCTAACATAATCTCAATAGCTAGAATATGAACATTTTCATGGTTCAGTCTCTGAATATCGCACAGATTCCAGATTAGTTTTAAACTGTGAGCAAACTTTTCATTTTAATAACCTCTAAAGTCCATATTTTTATCAGTTCAGCATAATTTGCTATAAGTCTTTTTCTCAAATATATTTTCTCTGCTTTCTGAATCCACAAACGGTTTGTCTCCGCCTCCAAGTTCTTGGCTGGGCCAGAGAGTCACATGGGCTTGTCTTCCTGGGCAGTTGGTTTCTGTTCACACCCGAATTAGCATTTGCTTTCAGTTCAAGAATCCCATTATCTCTTTACCAGAGCAGCAGAGCAAGTCTCCTCCTCTTATCATTACCTTCCAAATGAGATATCCTCACCTTTTGGTGGGAAGGAAAGGGTGGTATGTTCTCAGTGGGGGAAAACCTCTTTGAAGTTTTAGCTGAATCAGGTTACCTTACAGTAAATTTTGACATTGTTCCTTGTTAAAATTAAAGGTACAAATTTAAAATAAGCAAACATATCTTCAATTCCATTCTTTTTCAACATGAAAATGAATAGTGGCAACCTATATTGCATTTAATGGAAGTCTCTTCTTTCCCCACACTTAGATTTTGAGACACAAGTTTAACATGACAGGTTTAGAGATCGCCAGCTTCTGACAGAGGCGAGTAGCGGTATTGCACCTATTTTCAACATATTTTCCCTAGTAAGCACCTTTAAATGTGGATTTTCTTCTGATAAATGTACTTCTGCTGACATTATATTTAGGTGGATTCTTGAAGTAGAATGATGTTTAACACCCAACAAGGAAGTTGGATCTTTTGTGTGGTTTGACAACCAAGAAAAATGGATTTCCAAACAACTCTGTGTTTCTTTTGCAATCAGCATTGCTTTTTCAAGTAGTTTCAGGCTACTCTGTGGGTAGCCCAATGGTGGGTTTTGGCAGTGGTCTCCTTTGTTACCACTGACATAGGCAAACGTGGATTGGCGGCCTATTTTTCAGGTTTTTCCTGCGCACTTCTGGGTGATTTTAGCATGCATAATGCTTTCCAGCGTCATTCTGATGTTCCTGATGCATGCAGCGCACAGGAATGTTCCAGGGCCTGGACTAGTGGGTTAAAACATCCCACATGTTCCCCCTCTTGCGATTTGGCATTGAACGTCCACCAAGGGGAATTCGCAAGACTGGGATGTCCGTTTCATCTCTTCTGATTCCACAAATGGTTAGGTTCATCATCTTTTCCTCCATCAGGGGTGTAATCTCACCTTGTATCCACAGGGATGTCACTCAGCCTGTTCTGACCTCTTACGACCTCAAACCCTTCCCTGGAGTCACTCGACTGGAGACTGGGCCTTGTTTTCTTGGAAAGTGTGCTCTTTGTCCTGCTTTCAGTGCAGGGGTGAGTTGATTGATGCTGGCTCGTTGCTGCCTAGTTACTTCACTGGCAAGAGTCTGACAGGTAAGTATAATGAGTCTTTTGAACAGTTCTCTAACTTCGTTCCTTTCCTTCCTTAGATGATGGACGACGTCCAAGGATGGCGACGTGCTGCTGAGACGAGTTGCGCTGAAGGTGAGTGAGAGCGCGATGCGCTATGCGACCCTTTCATGTTTGTATTGAACTACATTCTTTTTCTGTATCTTTTAGGTGCCGCGACGTTTTCAGCGTGGATGCCGGTTACGAAGAAGAAATGCGGTGAGTAAGCGTGGTATGCATCGCCTCTAGATGTTTCCACGCTAACCTGGAGTGTCTTTTCCCTCTTGCAGATGGATGAGAAGTTCCGGAGACAGAGTTCCCCCAGAGCGGCTGGGATTCAGGTAAGCGATTGAAGCTTGTACAGTCTTTAAAAAATAAGCAAAGATTTGCTGAATGCTTACTAATGCCTTTTTTCTGTTCTTTTCCCTTTTCCTTAGGAAGCGGCCTGCCGGGAAGGGAATGACACCGCCGAAGATGCCCGCAGAACAGAAGAAGCGATGAATGATGGGCAGAAGCACCGCAAGGTAAGGCTGTTCCTAACAGTGTTCTTGTTCTTGCAGGACCTGAGTGCAGAAGAAAGATGCAGGCCTACTGAGACCGATCCGAACACGGTGAGTGTCACGCTGCAGGTGCAGAAAACACAAAGCATGTTTCTCAGCCTGGGCGAGGCTTAAATAGTCTCTGGGTATCCCAGGTGTCTCTGGGCTGAACCACACCCAAAAGACTAGACTGCACATGCAGTTCTGGGAACCGAAATATGTGAGGGCATCCATCTTGTCCCCATCAATGCACTACAGGTCCAATTCCCAATGTTATCCTATGGGAGTGAGTGAGTCTGGTGCCACAAGCGCCAAGTCTGACTCCAAGTGGGTCTTTGGAGCGATGGAGAGGCCCTTGAGGGCCATGTAGGTAATCGTGGCCTGGCTCCAGCCTGACACCTTGGAGGGCTGGGGAGATGAGGGGCAGGAATCATGACAGGGGTGGATCGGTCGGTTCTTCTCACCAGTCCTGATGTGAATATTGAGCGATACTCCGGGCCCCTCGGACCTTTCCTCCTTGGTTAGTCTCCATGGTTTCCAATCCTAGGATGACAAAGCAAAAACATATTTGTAAACATTTCCCCACCACTATTAATGTAGTGGGGCGGACACATACATTTTGGTAAATCAGGACACATTTTTATATTGTAAATCATGGACTATATATGGAGTATTTTGTAGTTGGAGTTTTATGGAGCTGGAGTGGCCCCCCTCTGGGGTTCCAGAAAGACTCCTCCAGTTGCTGCAGAGTGTGCCTAGGATCGCAGCACTTTAGTTGGTTAATATGGACCCACTTATCGCCCCCCTCTGCCAAACTGCCTTTGGGGATGCAGATTTTGTAGGCGACTGGTGAGATTTTGTCTACAATTTCAAAAGGACCCATGCAGGTAGTCAAAATTATGCGCTGTTTGGCCTGATTCCTTTGAAAATTGTATAAGTAGACCCGGTCCCCTACATTGTATTCCTTTCTGGTAGTCTTTAAGTCGTAGTGGGTCTTCATGCTGTCTGCAGATCTCTCTAGATTTCGCTGAGCATAGGCAAAAGCATGTTGAAGGTGTTTTCCTAGATTTTCAACATACTCATGAGTTGTGGAGGCATTGATCAATGTCTGCTCTTGGGTTCTTTAGAGCAGATGCTGGAGAAGCACCATCCTGCTTCCAGTTATCAGCTCAAACAGTGACATTTTAGTTGCAGATGAAGGGGTAGATCTGATGGCCATTAGGACAAGAGGTAATCGAATATCCCAACTTGGCCCAGAATCTGCTACAAACTTTTTTAATATGCTCTCAATTGTTTTGTTATATCTCTCTACTGCACCACTAGAGGCTATCCCGTAAGCAATTGTAGCTTCCTTTTGACCCCAAATATCTCCCACATCTTTGTCATTACTTTGCTGGTGAAATAGCTACCTCAGTCTGACTCAATCCTTTGGGGTAGTCCAAAACGCAAAATGATGTGGTTGATCATCAGGGCAGCTGCTGTTTCTGCCTTGCAGTTTGGGGCCAGGAGACATTCCACCCATTTAGTAAATAAGCATATCACGGTCAACATGCACTTATTTCCCCTAGAGGAGCGAATCACGGGCCTGATGAAATCGACTTGCAAATCTGACCATGGCAGTGTCATCCCCCTCTTTTGGAGAGGCGCACGTTGTTTGAGGGATGTTGGCTGAAATTGTGCACACACAAGACCCCTTCAAATATTGATCGAGGTCCTGCCCCATGTGTGGCCAGTATGCAACCTCTCTTAAGATTTCAACTGTTGTATGAAACCCCCTATTACCAGCTGTGGCCGCATCATGGGCATGACTTAACATCAGGCTTCGGAATGAGGTAGGGACCACCCACTGATCATGGCCAGCTAGGGATCTCCTGACCAACAAACCATCTTGGATTTGGAACGGAACATTTTTCGACATTTCATCAATACTCTGAGGTCGTCTTTCCCTATGTAATCAGTATCCATCACGGGAAAGATCTCAGGGTCCTCAATGTGTTGATAAAACTTACCAATTATTGGATCCCCTTTTTGAGCCATAATCAAATCAGCATCTGGGGTCTCCTTACTCCATTGAGCAGTTGAGAGTTCATTGTGAGCATTTGTCTGGGACCTAGTGATAGCAGTGACCTGGATTTCCCCCAACAGGGACTCGATCTCTAGTAGATCCCTTTGGATGGCTCTGGTTTTGGCCAGCTGATCAGCAAAGTCATTTCCAGTTTTGTCTGGTCTCTCTACTTTAGAATGACCCTAGATCTTTTTCCAGTAGAGGTTCATCCCATTCCAGGTGACCAGATTATCAATATTTTGTTTTAATTTCCCATGTTTCAAGGGTTTGTTGTTAGCACATAGCATGCCTCTGGTTTTCCAATTAACCAGGTGCTCCACAAACCTGTCCCGTACATAATCCGAATCTGTGATTATGACCAGTTCGTGGAGTTGATGCTGGACAGCAGTGCGGATGGCTTGATGCACAGTAATCAACTCTGCCACTTGACCACTTCGGGGACCAATCTTGTACACAGCGGAGGGTTCTGGGGTCTCATTCACCCATGCATACCCTACGCAGGCCACAAGTTCTTTTTCCCCGTTGTTGACAACATGGTAGGAGCTTCCATCCACATAGACAGTGGGCATTCCCTCACACTTGTCTTCTTCAAAGACTTTGTGTGGGGAATTGAGGTATGCCTCCATGTTGTCCTTCATTTTTAGACGTTCGTCCTCGAGACAGTTTTCTCTGGCACAATCATGCAAGTCAGCTAGACCTTGCGTGAGGGGACTTTTCTTGTTTCGGCCATATCTGACCTCCACAGGAAAGCCTTGCATTGACAGAATCCAGGAAGTAATTCGGGAACTACTCACATTTCCGACCCGGATTCTGTCACTTTGGAGATATTGCAGAGGCTGGAGTGGAGTCTCCATTATGATGTGTTCCCCCTGGAGAAAACGGGTGGTAATTCTTCAATGCCCACACTGTTGCCAGGAGTGCCTTCTCACAATCATTGAATTTTTAGTTTTGCTCGCATAGGAGATTAGTTTATTGACCTTGTCATGCTTTTGGTACAATACTGCAGTCAAGCATGTATTAGGGAACCCTGTCTCCAAGAAGAACTCCGTGTTTCTGACAGGGTAAACTAGGCGAGGCGCTTGTAAGAGGCTTCTTTTGAGTTGTCCTACTGCCTCGGCTTGTTCTGGACCCCATTCCCACTTGACCCCCCCTCAAAAGATGAATCAGCGGTCTTGTGATCTCTGTGTAGTCCTCAATGAACTTTCTACTATAATTAGTCCAAGGAGGCTCCTTAGTTCCCAGAGAGTTGTGGGGTCTTTCAGTTTCTGCAGGGCTTCCACTTTCTTTTCCTGGGGACAGAGACCCTGAGGAGTAATCTCATGCCCCAAGAAATTTACACGGGTTCTACACCACTGTGCCTTTTGAAAGGAAAGATTTGCTCTGGCGGCCCTCAACTGCGTCAGAACATAACGGATCTCCGCTATGTGTTCCTTGACAGTTGAGCTTTTAATGAGAACATCATCTACATAGGCCAGGTTACCCCTTTCACCCAGGTCAGGCATGGCCTTATGTAGAAAAATGTTGAACTCATTGCCGGAGTTGATGTATCCGAAGGGAGTCAGGGACCATGTGTACTGCTGCCCCCAAAGGTAAAGGCCAGCTTGTATTGGTCCTCCCTACTGACAGGTACAGTCCAGTATCCATTGGTCAGGTCTATTGCAGTGAATACCTGTGACCACTGGATCTGGGCCAGCCCTTGGTCAATATAGGGAAGAGGCCATTGGGAAGTATATACCCGTTTGTCAAGCTCCCCAAGGTCGGCACAGAGTCTCCACTGGCCGTTTGGCTTCAATATCCCCAGCACCGGATTATTGAAGGTGCTGTGGACTGGACGGATTATCCCACGGGACTCAAGGTTCTTATTTATTTCAGTAAGGGACTCCATTGATGCGAGAGGCAAGCGATATTGCTTCACAAACACTGGAGTCATGCCAAGGTCCATGGGAAATGTTATTGAGTTGATGTCGGTGCGACCACAATCATATGCGTCCACCGCAAAGAGATCTTGAAAATCCAAGAAAACTAGTTTCAACTTTTGCTTCTGCTCCAGAGTCTCACAGGCATCAGCTATGTTGACTCTCTCTTCAACCATCTGCCTGAAGCCTGGAAAGACTTCTGGTTTTGCTATCTCAGCGGCCTCCTCCAGCTGGGTGGAGAAATCCCTGGTCAAAGTGCAGATTTGGACTGGTGGCTTCAGGTGGGAAAGGCGGCCCTCATGGACCTGGAAAATCACCTCATCCCTCCTGAAGTCACAGGTCACATCTTCCTTACCATAAGGGCAGGAAGTGTACACCAGGAAGTTCCCCCCATGCCGAGTAAAGATCCTGTCTGGTGTTGTGTTGTCATCACTGTCACTGTCAAAACCATCCTTGGGGATTGGTCCTAACAGTTAATTGCCTAAATCTATGGAAAAATGTTGGTCATCAACCGCCATTCCAATAATGGTGCCTGCAGCTAGAGTGATACTCTTTAAGTCGCTGTTATCCACCTGTATTGGAATGGTGTCATGTTCTATATTGACTAGTGGTGTTGGGTTTATCCCCAACCCTTGCTTTTGTAGAAAAGCATTTCGATGAATATAGGCATCAGGGTTTTTCAATTTCTGTCCTCTTAACTTTCACTTACAGGGAGAATTGTTGGGTCCTTTCTGGGATGGTGACTTCCTCTCCAATCTGAATTTCAACTGCATAAGGCAGCAGTTCAGCTGACCTAAATGCTTTCTCTGGGTAATCAAAGCCCATAGGATTATCCACTAATCGGGACCAAGCTTTGAAGTTTATTAGGTCCACACCAATGGCAAAGCGATTGAGAATATCACTGCCTAAGTAAAAGGCGGCAGTGACGCCTCGCACAACCCAACAATTATGGACTATGCTCTTGTTGCCTATTGAGATTTTGAGCATACACCTGCTTAGCAGGAGATGTTTGGAATTGGGTGTTTCCAGATCTGTTTCCCATTTGTCTATCAGTCTAAATGTGGGAATGGCTGGATCTTTTGGGAGTTGGCGGAAGATGGCTTCGCTGATGAAGCTCTTACCGTTGTTCACACACACTCGGGCAAGAACAGAGTCCTTCCCTTAATTTAACTGAACAGGGATGAACAACTGCTCTCCAATTTGCTGAACATCAGCCAGGCCCCGAGCTGATTTCTCATCTTTCTGGACCATAGGAGTGGGAATGTCTGATTGTGGATTGGTAAAGAATTTCAGAGTGTTTCCTTCCAGTGTGGAATGCCACCTTAGACTGGAAGGAAGGTTGATTTTCAGAAATAGAGATCCTCTGAGGATCCCTCTCCTTCAAATTGGAAGATCCGTACCTCCTCCGCATAATGGGTCTTTTTGGGTTTTTTGTTTCTCCTACCCCCCTCTGCTCCTTGGGTGGCAGACTTTCAGGGGCAGGAGATTTTGATTCCGGTTCCTGAGTTTCCAGGGGCTTTTTACAAGTGGGGAAGGAAGCTTCCTCCAAGGCTTTACACCCCCCTTCCCCTTGTGCCTCCTGTAAGGATATTTGGCGTGTTACAGTACAGAGTACAGCACTACTGCACAGGTAGCAAACAGCACAGAGTACAGCACTACTACACAGGTAGCAAACAGCACAGAGTACAGCATTACTGCACAGGTAGCACTTTTTTTCGCAGCACCACCACAAGGGTGCGGTGCATTGCTATATGGGTTACCAGATTAACAAGGAAAGACAGGCTATTCAGTCAAAAACGATTTTAACATATAAGATGCAAATCTATTTTTACAGTTAAAAGCACACGTGCTCATTAAAAAATGCACACTATTTTTCACCTGAAATGCCTATGGTGCGAGAGACACATTTGAAAATTAACAGCTAACCTATTAACCATTAACCTGACTAATAAAACCTTATTTAACATAACCCACTAATAAAATGTGTTCTCCACTGCAGAATTAGGCATACTCTGAAAGCCATTTAAATGTGTGTGCAGATTTTTTTTTCTTCTCTTCTCTGCCTGCTTCTCCGTGTTTTTGTGCACAGTAACTGCAGGAAGAAGGAAGTCAGATTTGCAACAATTGCAAATGTATAAGCGAAGCTATTGTTGAGAGTAGGAGGATGAGAGATGATGGATTTCATTGGGACACGTCATACAGAGGGCTGAGATGAAAGTTTTAGTGGGCAGTATCGGGGAAAAAGACAGGCAGACATTTTTCTGCACTACTGGGGAGAAGACCTGGCTGTGGGACTCCTGACTGAATGCAGATTCCTGCGTCCTGCTACAGTCAAGATTTGGCAGAGCTGGGAGGAAGACCTTTTCCTGGTTGGAGGCATTCCTATCTGCAAAAGCTAAGAATTCCAGGCAATGACCCCGGTTTGAAAAGGAAAGGCGATCCTTTTACTGGGGTTAATCTTCAAGGGAACCACATTCCGAAGGAGAACAGCTGAAGAAAACTCTGAACAAATAAGGTAATTACATAAGCGTGGGAGCCGTGTGTGCACGAAAATATGCAGTCAGTGTAGGAAAGGGGATTCCTGTGCGTGTCTTAATCAAATACCAATGTTGCAATTTGAGTTCTGTTCTCCGCCACTCTCTTTGCAGTGTGTCATAGACAATGCTTTTACTGTACCATTTTATTTATTTCTGTAAAGAATGAGATCGTATTTAAATGCAACTTTTATAATACAGAAAAATATTTGAAAACAGACGGGTGGTGTATTTACTATTTACCATTACAATGCCGATGATGTGGGGAGATTTTTAAACAGTGCAATGGTCATTTTAAGACAGATGTGTGCATGTCAGAATCAGTATGAATAATTGTGAGTGATTGTAGCATAGCTTGTTGGAGGTACATGAGCCAACGGGAAGAGAGACTCTTTGAACATAGCTCCCTATCGTATATAAGGTAGTGGAAATTACCACAAGACTACCAAATATAACTCTCTGTCGTAAATAAGTCAGTGAGTTCGCCCATGGTGGCACACCAACACTATCACTGAAAAATGTGGTATTCCTAAGATGTAGGTCTGAGGTCTCTCTAGTGATCACACGAAAAATCTAAGCAAAGATAAGGGATTCTGGACATTGGGGCCACAAATAAAACAAGGGAATTATGCTCACCAAAATACCACCAACCGCGCCTACCACCCACGTATACCAAATATGCAGGTCTGGGTGCTGAAATAATGCATGTCCATTGTATTATTGTTGCACATGGCCAAATCTGAATACAAAGAGTGATTATTGCTAAGTTATTTTTCGGCGGTAATAAAATACCGTAGGGCCCCAAATCTCCACAAAATACCCTACATAATTATGGTGCGTTGCAGGCCGGGAAAGTGATCATAGAGTACCTACTGGGCGTGGCAAGCGTATCTCACACTGCCATTTGCACATTAAAGGGAACCCATTTTATAATAGCAGTGTGCCACTAAAAACGAATTTCAGAATGTCACAAAGGGAAACCACATTCTCAGATCTAGTGCAATATTTAGAGGCAAAGTTATTTGCACATGGGAATTGGTCTTCGAATAGCACATTAGAATGGAGTAACCGCATTCAGGGTGAGGTGCAGAAAGAAAAACTAGACAATATTTTTGCAGAAGGCAGCATAATTCAGGTCTGCCTTACAAGATTATTGAATGCAGCTGATAAAAGTGCAGAGAAAGACTGTTTAATACGGCTATGCGGCAAAATATGGTTTATTTTAAACAAGTCCCTGCGAATGCAAGAGAATGATACTCAGCTAATTAACAGGTTAAAGACTGAATTAGAGGGGGCAAGTAAAAATCAGGAAATGTTGAGAGCAGAATTGGATGTATGCCAAAAAGACATGCAATTAAAATGCAGAGACTTTGATACTCAGTTATCCAAAAGCAAGAAACAATTTGAAGATAGTGAGCAAGAATTGGCACACTTAAAAGCCTTAGTGGATCACATTAGGCAGGATAAAGATGAGGTTGTTTCAGAAATGCAGATTTTACAAAAAGAACATTGTGAAAAAGAAGGTGATCTCCAGAGTGCAGAACAAGAAATGATTAAAATGATTCAAGAAAGAGACAAGAGAAATAAAGAGTTCAATGAATGCCAAATGCAAATGTGCGATATGCAGGAGGTGATTAATAAAATGAATGATGAAAATAATTATTTGCAAAATGAAGCAACCAGACTCCTTAAAAAGTGTAAGGACTTAGAACAGCAAATGTGCATGCCCAGATCCCAGGAGAGGCGGCAGGGTACCACATTCAATGGAGTGGAGGTGAATTCTAGCTATGCCCAAAGAGCTAGTGCTACAGTGGCTGGGCCGGTGACTGAACTTGGTTGCAGCGCCCTTGGGGGATTTGATACTCCCATTGGGGGCAGCCACCAATCTCATACACCTGAAAACAGGATTGAATCACAAAATAGTGCAATTCCATGCATTGCAACAAGTAGCCCCATAAAAATAATGAAATCCATTAAAGCCCTGATCAAACCATTTAAAAAGGGAGGTGAATGCTGCATTGAGGATCACTTAGAAGCGGTACATGACATTTTTAAAGCACTCCAGATACCTAGGGAACAGTACAGACAATGTTTTCATTTAACTTTAGATGCCCCGACGGCCAGCATCATAAGGGGATTAAATGAACAGCAGAATATGACATGGCTGGAGTTTGAAAAAGAAATTAGGCGTCATTGTTCTCCTTTTCAGTCATTGCAGGAGGCAAAGAAAGTCGCGTACACAATTACTGCTGGACCTAATACATCCCCTCGCCAATTTTTACAAGACTTAAAAAGAGCATTCTCTCGCTTTGATGTATCTTTTGACTCAAATTCCAATGAGTTTAAAACCGCATACTTCTATGGGCTACAGAAAGACATCATATCCCAATTGGTCCGTGAATTTGACCGTGACAAGTCCCTTGAATGGATTGTACATCAAAGCACAAAGCTATATGAGGTACTCTATTGTCAGGGTAGAGAAAGTGATAAAATGAAAGATACCAGGCCTAAATCTAAAGAACCCTCAGCCACAGTAATGGAAATCAGGTCAGCCAAAATGTCCCTTGAGTCTGCTCAAAGCCAAGGTAAAAATAATGTGACACCTGAACAAAGGGGTAATCAACAAAGATCGCCATTTCCTGTACCAATGTTCCAAACACATGATCCTAGTAATAGAGAGAGCTACATCAGCCCTAGATATTTAGGGGATAGACCCCGGGTAGGATATCGGCCTGATATGGCAGGTATGAACAATAACCAGAGACAAAATCAAGATCAAAGAAATGATGGTCCCTACCAGTCATTGGGGACACAGAGTAGGTTTGATCCCAACACCATGATATATGGTAATCAGGATAGGCCCCGATATGTGGATCGATTTACTGATAATGGAAATCAACATAGGGGCCAGTACCCACAATCTGAGAGACAGGGCATGAGGCAAAACGTGAACTACAATCCACGCCAGTACAATGATTCCCCACCAGGGGACTATAATCAAAGGATGGGTGCAACCCGCTCCCCTCCACAAATGAATCAAGAGTTCAGAAACCATCCCAACCGACATCAATCACCTGAGAGGTATCAGAATAGATCCAATCAGGGGGAAAACAACCAATATCGACCTAGGCCACAGAAAGAGGATCCTAGAGAGATGGAAAGGTTCCAGTGCCTTGAGGCCCAAGTGAAAATGTTAGCTGAGCAAATAGAAAAGCTCTATACAGCGCAAAAACAACCTTCCAAAGAGGGGGCTGATGGCCATAGCAATGACCGGGGGGCTTCCGAAAAGTGACTAAGTACTCATGATAATCGCAGTGCCAAAATGACAGATTGCTCTGATATAATTTTGCATAACAACTCTGAGATGCCTAATGGATTAAAAATGAAAGTACCAGTAAATGAAATTGTGATAGAAAGTGCAAATACTTCTAAAAAAGAGGTACGGTTTAACTTAGAGCTAAATAAAACAGTAAAGATTTGCACAAATGAAAAAGAAACATTAGGAATTCCAAAAGAACAAAGGAACAGATTTAAGAAAAATGACTCATGCATGGGGAATACCAGTGAACAGGGGGTAAGTGGGGATGCCATAGCTCCTTCCCTGGGCAAGCAAAACAATGACCAAACACAGACAGAAAAAGGAAATACTCACAAGGAGGGTACAAGTCAATCACCTGAAGAATTCTTTGAGCCACATATTTTTGAAGAGGTTGAAAGGGCTGGTATTACACTAAATGATCACAGATTCACAGAATTAAACAATGACAAATTGCTGAATGATGTTGTTACACATGTTCAGTTGGAAGGTTGTAATGTGGTCTCTGATGTTACCCAGATGGATGGGCGAACAGTGGCCACACTCCAAAAAACCTCTGAACATGGAGAAATGAATAAAATATCTCGCACAGAAATGGGTAAAAAGGAGGGAAAAATGTCTTTTCATTTACCAATGTGCTTAGCCAAAAGTGAAAAAGATCTGAGAAAGGTGAGCCCTGAAATCAGTAAGAATTCACATTTCTTATGTGTATTAGAGGAAGTTGAGGACAGATATTATGCACCCATCACTGTAGAAGAAAAATGCCACACCTTCGCTATGATTGATACTGGCGCACAGGCCACAATTATGTCCAAGGAGCTGGTAAAGAGTATCAATGAAGGGAGGCCTCCACAGAGTCAGATCACAGTGAAGGCAAATCAAGGCCCAGTGCATAACTTTAATGGGGAGGAGGTGCCCATCATAGGTGTAACTGAGGTTGACATAAAAATAGGAAAGCACAGAATGAAACAAGAGGTATTGATCACATCTATTTGTGAAATTCCATTTCTGATGGGGACAGATTGCCTGAAAAGATTGTCTCCTCTCATAGATGGGGTGAATGGAGTGCTGTGGTCCTTAACCAAAAAACCATTGAGGCCTAAGAAACTAAAATCACAAAACAGCAATATAAATGAATGTCACACCGTTGCCAAAACAAATGATGCTGTGGAGGTATATCTCCAGAATAGCTGCATACCTAGTGTCACTGTTATATTAATGTGTCAAGACAAAATGCAGAGCGACAATGAAAAACTACCTGTACAAATATACTTGGACCCAAGGAAAGATTGGCAGACTGCCATAGATGAGCACACATTACGTTTCTATTTAAAAGAGAAAACATGCAAACAGAATATTGCTCCTAAAACAGATTCAGAAAAACACATTACCACTCTGGCAGAAATACACATGGAAGATGAGCAACCATGGGTTCATGTTGGTATAAATGATTATCTTAAAACAATAAAAGCCACTTTAGCACTTGAACATGAAAGGAGTTTCATTAATGAGAAATTGTTGCAAAAGATTATGGAGAGGGAAGAAATCCCGAAATTTAGGATTAAAAACCAATATGTTTCTGGGTTGGACAGTCCAGATTTTGAAAACCGAATTGCAGGCAGATGCATGCTTAAAATTAGCATTGGGCAGAAAACAATTTACCATAATGTATGGATAGTGAGTGGAGCACAAAATGAATTTTACATGGGCAATGACATCATGCACAGAATGTGTATGGTGTTAGATTTCCTTAATCAAAAAATATGGTCACGCCTAGGTGGTCCGGCACCTGAATTTGAAGACAAAAGAAGGGCTTATCATTGTGCACAACTGGTTCCTTATGCAGTCGAATTACAAATAAGGAAAGATACTATTATTCCTGCATTTACAAAACAGTTTGCAATAACTCTGAAATGCAAAAATGGGCAGCAGATGAAAGGCTCTGATGCATTTGTATGCCTGAATGAATCCATAAAACAGCAAGGCCTGGATTATGAATACATTCCATTGGTAGACATTGGTGAGGGATCTGTAAAAATCATGGTAAATAATAAAGGTTGTCAGGATATTCATTTAGAGGAAAACTCCCCATTAGGAATGGCCATACAAAAATCACATTATACGGCAGATTTAAATAACATGGTGATTGGGAATATTCCTGAAAAATATGTAGATGCCAAGGGCGAGTTGCCAGAACACCTGGACTCTCAGCCCAAAGGAATATTTAAAATTCATTCTGTGTATCCTTATGATTCAAATGAGACAGTGTGCTGCCATCAAGAGGATTGCATAATATTTAATTTAAATGAAAATGAAACAGGAAATCAGCCCATTGAAGTGGAAGCTGATATGCCAAAATATTTAAAAGTGGCAGCTCTACAAAAAGACACAGCCACACAGTTAGAGGAAAGCGCTGAGATTCCTTTACCAGAAGAGTTTCCAGAATTTTCCAGAATGGTAGAAGAGCAGATCTCCTTAGCGGATGCATGTGACAGCGATAAGGATAGAGACGACCTGAGGGAAATATTTATGGAGTTTAAGGATGTATTTGCAAAAGATGCTTATGATTGTGGTTTAACTGATTTACATGTGGCCACACTACCAGAAGGTTGTAGCAGAAATCCAGTGTTTGTACGCCAGTATAGACTACCGCTGGCATGTTTAGAATCATTGGCAGAGATTATTAAAAATTTGGAATCACGGGGAATAGTCAGGCCCATTCATAGCACATCCAATACGCCTATTTTAGGTGTGTTAAAGCCAAATGGTCAATGGCGGCTGTGTGCAGACTTAAGAGAGTTAAATAAAAGAGTACCAGTATCTAGATGGCCACTACCATTCATTGATCAGGGCCTAGCTCAGATACATGGTTCAAATGTATTTACCACGTTAGATCTCACATCTGGATATTGGTGTGTGCCATTGGCAGAGGAGATACAACACTTATTTTCCTTTACATTTGACAGGACTCAATATGCCTGGCTTAGAGCTCCGTTCGGGTACATCAATAGTGGGAGTGAATTTGGCATATTTTTGAGAAAGGCCATGCCGGATGCAGCGGAAAGAGGAACAATAGTTTATGTGGATGATGTCCTGATAAAAAATGAAAGCCTGAAAAGCCATTTTGATGAAATAAGACATGTACTTCGCCAATTGCAGAAAGCAGGCGCCAAAGTATCTTTGCAAAAAGCACAATGGTGCAAGAAAAAAGTGAACTTTCTAGGGCATGAAGTGACTGAACGTGGGCTAAATCCACAAAGGAAGAAAATAGAGGCCATACAAAGATTAAAAGATCCTAAAAATGTGAAAGGAGTAAAAAGTTTATTAGGGATGACAGGCTATAACAGAAAGTTCATTGAGAATTATGCAGAAATCACTCAACCATTGACTAAACTGCTTAAACTAAATACTCCCTGGAGATGGGAAAGAGAGCAGTCTGATGCAGTGGCTAGATTGAAGGAATGTCTTGTAAAGGCACCATGTTTAGCATACCCCATAAAGGACAGGGATTTCTTTATAGAAATAGGTTTTTCTGAACATTGTATGTCAGCAGTATTATCACAAAAACACGATTTGAATCACAAAACCATTGCATATGCAAGTAAGGCATTTTCCCAAGTTGAAATGAAATTTGATGAATGTGAAAAGGCCCTATTAACCACTTTGTGGGCGCTACAACATTTCCGCCCCATTGTTCAGGGAGAAAAGGTGATTATTGAAACAAATCATCAACCTTTGCAATTTTTAGAGAGTAAAAGAATTAGATCAGGCAATCTAGCGCAATCCAGAATCACTTCATGGTCGCTGGCATTACAAGGTTTTCCCGTAGAAGTGAGATATGGACAAAATAAAAAGAGCCCAATTGCTCAAGGGTTAGCTGACTTACATGATTGTGCAGCTGAACAAATACCAAATGAAATGGAAGTGGAAACTAGTTTGCAGGAATTTGAACAATCATCACACAAAGCTTTTGATGAAAAAACATGCAAGGATTTGCCAACTGTATATGTGGATGGTTGTGCTTTTCACATTGAAAATGACAGTAATAAACAATTAGTGGCAGGAATAGGAAATGTCTGGTTGAAATGTGAAGGCGTCCCCAGTATAGGGATGAGGATTGGGGATAGGAGCAGTCAGGTGGCGGAATTGGCAGCCATTTATAAAGCAATTGCTACTGCAGTTGATAAAAAGTTCAGTGAAATTGTCCTGGTGACTGATTCTGACTATGCACGGAATAGCTTTGTGGAGTATTTGCCTAGTTGGAAAGCAAGAGGCATGGTTACATACAACAAAAAGCCACTTAAACATGGAAAAATGATACAAGCCATAGACAAATTGGTGTCAGAAAATAATTTAACAATATACTGGAGAAAAATTCGTGGGCATTTAAAAACACCAGGAGAGGATAAGGAGGGAAATGATAAGGCAGACCATCTGGCTAAGATTGGGGCTGTGATGGGAGAATTGCTACATATTGATTATTTAATGGGTGAAATACAAATTGATGCAGTGACACGTTCTAAAGCACCAAAGGAGGTAGATCAACCGGTGGTGCAGTGGAGTCATGACACGCCAGACCAAGATTTGATTGAGGCACAAAAGAATGATCAAATTTTGGGAATCTATTATAATCATTTGATAGATCCTGAACAAAATCCTTTAACAGAAAATGATTGTATGGGAAAAGAAGAGTTGAGGGTGTTATTAAAGAACAAAACACGAATCAGATTACAGGATGGACTCATGATTAGAGAGTCCATAACAGGACAAATACAGTGGGTAGTACCCCTTTCATTCAGAGGACTGATGCTACACCATGCACATGATGCCATAACTGCAGGCCATAGAGGTTCACAAAAAACATTGGAAATACTAAAAGATTATGCTTACTGGCCACATATGTCCCAAGATGTGGAATTATATACTAGAGGATGTCTAGTATGCGCCCAATTTAAACCTGCTTCACCAATGCATAGAGCACCATTGATGAAAAGAGGCCTAACTCTCCCATGGTCAGATTTGCAAATAGACTATGTAGCTCCTTTAAAAAGGTCGAGCAGGGGACACCGTTATATTTTGAGTGTGGTATGTTTGATGTCAAAGTGGATTGAATGCATTCCTGCACCAGATTGTAGTGCGCAAACAGCAGCCACGTTGCTGGTGAACCATGTGTTCTCAAGGTTTGGGTTGCCACAAAGAATTGAGTCAGACAGAGGAAGTCATTTCACAAGTACTCTAATGAGTAAAGTATGGCAAATACTAGGTGTGAAAAGGAAACTACATATCGCATATCGGGCGGCGTCTTCAGGTACAGTTGAAAGAAGCAATAGGTCTGTTGTGGATATTTTAAAGAAATTTGTGGCAGAAGCAGGTTCCAGCTGGGATTTACGTTTACCGTTGGTTCTGATGGCAATCAGGTCGACTCCTGCCAAAGCAACAGGTGTTAGCCCCCATGAGGTCTTAACAGGTAGGAAAATGGTGTTACCACAACACCTACTATACAGAACACATGAGCAAACTCTAGTGAGTGCATCCACAGTTCATGAATATATTGATGAACTGAGGAGGCATTTGCAACATGCATTTGCTTTTGTGCAGAGAAATCTGGAAAGAGCTGCTGACAGTGCAAAATCATATTATGATAAAAAGACATCAGTAAAGGAATACAGTGTAGGGGATCAGGTGTACAAGTTTCATTTTGGAAAAAGTAAACAGAAAAATTCTAAATTTCTAGCAGCCTGGCAGGGGCCATTTCGGATTATAGATAAGGTCTCTCCTGTAGTGTATAAAATTTTGAAAAATGAAGGTGAAACAGCAATAGAGCAGTTTGTCCATGTAAATCAAATCAAACCATGCCATCCCAGACATGAGATCAGGCGGCTTGAGCATGTAGAAACAGATAAAATCCCTTGAACACAAAAAGAGAAAATAAATGGGTACAATCAGGAGGCAGTGACAAAGAAGTTAAAGAGTTGATTGTTATGAAGGCACATAAACACTGTAGTATATGTAAAATATAATATAAAATAAATATAAATAAATAAATAAATGCACATATAATGGAAGCTCATGGTTGGTGTGCAGAGAGAAAGTGTGTTAAATATTGAATATCTGCTTGTTTTCTTTTAACTTGTGTTTAATTTCAGAAAAAAAAAATGAAATATTTTTACCAAGCATGTTTTATTTTTGGCAAAAGGATGAAGTTAGTATTGTGCTATGTACTTAATCTGTTTATTTTCTATTTTGATTTAGACAATTAACATTATTTGGTCGGAGGTTCCGGGATCAGAGGCCACGGGAGACGATGGAGTCCTGGAGTCCCCTGGATGAAGACCAAAAGATGCCTGCCTCCAGGTGGAGGTGAAGACAAAATAACCGGAATGCCAAAAGAGATGACTACTGTGGATTCAAGATTGCCAAGATGAAAGAGTACTCGAATGAACCGAATAACATCGCTGGTCGGGACATACCAAAAGAGACAAAACAAAAGTTCCGGCATATGAAGTTCCACGTATTTATTATTTTAATTATTTATTTTAATTTGTTATATTAATTATTTGTTTTAGTTAGTTGTTTTATTTCGTTGTTTTTAATTGACTTGGAAAATTTAAACTTAAAGTAATGCCACTTCCACTGAGAAGGCAAATGTGGAACATTTTATGAACTGATGGACTCAGATGAAATGTTGATTGCAAATTTTCATTGATGCACATGAATATTCATTTTGTTGGATTGCTATATTGTAAAAAAAAAAAAAAGAACAAGTTGTTTTTTAGGAATTGGCTTGGATTATAGCCAAGTTCTAAAAACAAAAGGAGGGTATATGTAAGGATATTTGGCGTGTTACAGTACAGAGTACAGCACTACTGCACAGGTAGCAAACAGCACAGAGTACAGCACTACTACACAGGTAGCAAACAGCACAGAGTACAGCACTACTGCACAGGTAGCAATTTTTTTCGCAGCACCACCACAAGGGTGCGGTGCATTGCTATATGGGTTACCAGATTAACAAGGAAAGACAGGCTATTCAGTCAAAAACGATTTTAACATATAAGATGCAAATCTATTTTTACAGTTAAAAGCACACGTGCTCATTAAAAAATGCACACTATTTTTCACCTGAAATGCCTATGGTGCGAGAGACACATTTGCAAATTAACAGCTAACCTATTAACCATTAACCTGACTAATAAAACCTTATTTAACATAACCCACTAATAAAATGTGTTCTCCACTGCAGAATTAGGCATACTCTGAAAGCCATTTAAATGTGTGTGCAGATTTTTTTTTCTTCTCTTCTCTGCCTGCTTCTCCATGTTTTTGTGCACAGTAACTGCAGGAAGAAGGAAGTCAGATTTGCAACAATTGCAAATGTATAAGCGAAGCTATTGTTGAGAGTAGGAGGATGAGAGATGATGGATTTCATTGGGACACGTCATACAGAGGGCTGAGATGAAAGTTTTAGTGGGCAGTATCGGGGAAAAAGACAGGCAGACATTTTTCTGCACTACTGGGGAGAAGACCTGGCTGTGGGACTCCTGACTGAATGCAGATTCCTGCGTCCTGCTACAGTCAAGATTTGGCAGAGCTGGGAGGAAGACCTTTTCCTGGTTGGAGGCATTCCTATCTGCAAAAGCTAAGAATTCCAGGCAATGACCCCGGTTTGAAAAGGAAAGGCGTCAAGGGAACCACATTCCGAAGGAGAACAGCTGAAGAAAACTCTGAACAGATAAGGTAATTACATAAGCGTGGGAGCCGTGTGTGCACGAAAATATGCAGTCAGTGTAGGAAAGGGGATTCCTGTGCGTGTCTTAATCAAATACCAATGTTGCAATTTGAGTTCTGTTCTCCGCCACTCTCTTTGCAGTGTGTCATAGACAATGCTTTTACTGTACCATTTTATTTATTTCTGTAAAGAATGAGATCGTATTTAAATGCAACTTTTATAATACAGAAAAATATTTGAAAACAGACGGGTGGTGTATTTACTATTTACCATTACAATGCCGATGATGTGGGGAGATTTTTAAACAGTGCAATGGTCATTTTAAGACAGATGTGTGCATGTCAGAATCAGTATGAATAATTGTGAGTGATTGTAGCATAGCTTGTTGGAGGTACATGAGCCAACGGGAAGAGAGACTCTTTGAACATAGCTCCCTACCGTATATAAGGTAGTGGAAATTACCACAAGACTACCATATATAACTCTCTGTCGTAAATAAGTCAGTGAGTTCGCCCATGGTGGCACACCAACACTATCACTGAAAAATGTGGTATTCCTAAGATGTAGGTCTGAGGTCTCTCTAGTGATCACACGAAAAATCTAAGCAAAGATAAGGGATTCTGGACATTGGGGCCACAAATAAAACAAGGGAATTATGCTCACCAAAATACCACCAACCGCGCCTACCACCCAAGTATACCAAATATGCAGGTCTGGGTGCTGAAATAATGCATGTCCATTGTATTATTGTTGCACATGGCCAAATCTGAATACAAAGAGTGATTATTGCTAAGTTATTTTTCGGCGGTAATGAAATACCGTCAGGCCCCAAATCGCCACAAAATACCCTACACTCCTCCCTGGGAACTGGTGGGTTGTCGGGGTGCTGCCCCTGTCATTGTTCTGGAGCACCAGGTCCAGAGTTTGGGGCATTCTGCAGCGGAATGCTCATCTGAGGGTTCTGTTGAGCCCTCAGCATGCCACCCAGATCGTGTGCCATATTTTGGACCTGGCGCTCTAGCTGTAAAACCCGCTCAAGCTGATACGGGGTTCTCATTTCTCCCCTGGGCTGATCCCGGGAAGGGTAACTATCCCTTCTCTGAAAGTACCCCGGGTTTGGAAGATTTGGGTACCCCTCCACCCTTGGCCTCCCCTCTCCAGATTAGGTTGTCTGGGCTCAGGAAATTGGGGAAAGATGGATGGATGATTTTGGGGTTGGAAGTTTTGTGGGTACCTGGGGAAAAAGTTCTGCCCAGGATTTGGGGAATTTCTGCCCTCCTGGGGGAAGTGAGTAGGGAAGTTCCCTGGGTTTGGTGCTGTTTGGTTGGACCTCACCCCTTGGATGGAAGGAGTCCACACATAACCCAGGATGGGTCTGTTCCCCTTGTAGCGGAGACTTATATAGTCAGGGGAGTGAGGGATCCCCTTCGTGGGACAACCTCCTTTGCTCCCTGTCTGTGACTGGCCCGAGGGCCTTCTGGGCTTGGGATTATCCTGCTGTGCAGGTGGGGTTTTAGGCCCCCCCATCTCCAAATCTAAAATGGGGGCAACCTTCACCTCTGCCACCTTAGCAGCAGGGGGGTTGGTTGTTTTGGGGCTTTTAGCATTATTTTTGTTAATGGGCTTTTGCACCTCATAGATTCGGGTGGCCTGTTGAATGACCCAGTCTAGTGATCTTTTCTCATGAAAATCTCTCACTAGCTGGGTCATGATGTACTTTGTTAGAGCGTGGAAAAAAGTATTGACAAAATCTTTGCTGTCTGTGCGCACCCTTCTGGTAGTCTGCGCAAAGGCACACTTTAATTCCTGCACAAATTCTTGTGGGGCCTGATCCTCCCCACATTGCAAGTTGTAGGCTGCTTTGCGAGCCTCTTGGGGATTTCTGTGTACAGAAAAATGCTTCAAGATGGCCACCCTATATGTGGACCATCTAGAATGATTTTGGTCCTCCAGCCCCGCAAAGAAGCTGGAGTATTCTGGTAAGAAGGTCCATTTCACATACTGAATGCAGCTACTGCTGTCTTTCAAATGGAAAGTTTCCATCATCTGCTCAAACAGCTCTAAGTGCTCCCAAACAGAATATTTAGCGTTCTTATGATAAGGCGTGATGACGCTCTTTATCGCCTTGATTTGCTTTAAGGGGTTCTTAAGCAAAGCCCTTTTTGCCTTATTGGCCTTCTTGGTTCGGGTAACCCTGGTCCAATCCTCCTCCGACTCAGAGGCACTGGCTGCCACAGGTGCCCGTCTGGTCTTCTAGGTTCTCCCAGATTCTGCGAGCCTGGGAATGGCTGGAAGAAAGTTGGGACCTAGTCTCCTGTGTCCTGGGGCGCTCAGAGGAGTCTTCTGATTCCTCCTTGCTCCCAGGATTTGATGGGGACCCCCCACTGTCCTAGCTGGGCAGAGGTTTTTAGGATGCCCTTAGTGGGCCTACTCTCCTGGGGTTTCCCACTAAATCTTACAGTACTTGGGTACCCATACCTAGATGTCCACCCATCCAGTCCTGGGAGGTATTGGTCTATGAGCCCCATACTTCTGATTGAACTGAAATCTACCATCCCCGTGGCCCTGGGCTCATGTGCGCCAGTGGACATGGGGGTGGCACTGTGAGAGATGAAGGCCTCTGGTACTAGGGTTCCTGAGGTTATGCTCACGTGTTTCCCTTTCCAGCAAACCTCATCTCTATCAGCCCCTGCTCCCTGTTGCCATGTAAGAACCTGAGCTTTCTGTTCCTCAATCAAGGCCTTACTAGTCTCTATAAGTCTCTCTTGCATGGCTACATGCCTGTGGAGCTTGTCATTATTCTCACAGAGAGCCTCATTTTCTCTTTGTGCTTCCTGGGTGGTTTTTGAGTACTGGGTCAGTCTTTGCTGCAGGAGGGTTACCTCCTGAGTCCTGTCCATACTGGCCTGGTCCTTCCTTGCTAGAGCATCTTCCACCCTCCTGGTGTGCTCTAACAATCTTTCATGCTCTTTTTGGAGGTCACCCAGTCCCTGAAGGGCCAGGTGATTTTCTTCTACTTTCTTTTTTAAATGACAGACTTCCTGGCCTAAGGTGTCCCTTTCCTGAGCAAGAGCCTGTCTCTGTGCTGCCAGGTCGTCCCTCTGTCTTTGAAGCGTACCAGCTTTCTGGCGCTCTTTATCAAACTCTGCCTGGGTGTCCAGGTCTTTCAGAATTAATTTGTTGCTCTCCTCTTTTTCTCTATCTAATTGGCTTTGCAGGGTGACTACCTGCTCTGCGCATGCCCTGTTGAAATTGATCTGTTGCTCCAGCTTTTTCTGGCTCTGCAGTAGGGAGTCCAAACTTTCTTGGTACTCCTTCTGCAAGGCCAGAATTCTGGTTTCCTGTTCTGCCTTTTCCAGCTGCCGGATACCCATGTCCTCTTTTATTTTAACTATATACTGCCTTCTTTCATTTTCTGACTCCTGGCTCCTCTGCAGCCTCTGCTCAGAAGAGTCCAGATCAGTTTGTACCTTTTCTAATGCCATGAGTAGCCTACTTGCCAGATCTTGGCCTTCAGCATATTTATCCTGTATGGCTCCAATAGATAATTATAGATATGCCGCTATCTTGGCAATCTTATTTTGCTCATCCTTGGCCTTAGGGGCCATATATAGTTCACTCAGGGCCACATGTAAGAGACCCTGGTCTCTCCATAAATCTAACCCTGTTGCAGTGATCTGTTGTGTGATTGCCTGCAACCACACATTCTGATCCTGCTCTGTCCATTCACCTCTCACAAATAACTTATGTAAAAGGTGTTCTCTAGCCATATTGATGTCTACCAATGTCGCCATTCTGGAAATATTAATTTCCTTCCTGATTTACAGAATTTTATTTTATCTTTGCAAAATAGACCATTTCCTTAGAGCGTTCCCTTTTGAGGGGTGTTTTTACAGTGTAGCACAGCGTGGTAGCCTAACAGGATTTATGTATCCTGTCAGTTAGCACACTGTATTAAGCTGCACAAGTGGTAGACCTAATCCAGAAATCCCGCTACGAGCCCCCAATCTGTAAGTGGTTTCAACCCAGCACTCCACCTAAATCAATGCCTAGGATGGGATGCCCAATTGAAACCCTTATTTATATATTTTTATGTCAAAAGTTCTTTTATTTCTGGATGATGCACCCTTATATAATGGACCTCTCTTTGAATTTCCCCCGGTCTAAAACTGAACCAAGAAATAGGTTTGTTTTGCAAGTTAAAAGATGTATTTGATGAATTGAATAATATATATATATCACACTTTTATGAATATGAACAATATCTAAATCTCACACTTATTAATATTTCTACAATAATCAACAATGGGGAGTATTACAATAATCAACAATTTCTTTAATCAATTAGGAGTAGGAATAGGAAGAATAATGTAGCAGAGAATAAATCTTTGTGTGGGTTCAATGAAATACAATGATATGAAATTAATGCAACACAGAAATGAAACTTGATATGAATTCAATCAAAGACAATGTAATCACTGTTTCCCCCTGATACTACTCACTCCCCCAATATGCAATATGAAGACATGGAATAATGGCACACAGGTTTCAGGAATAACAATCAACAATTGCAGTTCCAATCCCGATCCCCCCCAGCAAGCTTAGAGAGAACAGGAATGATTTTAAAACAGGTCAAATGATTTTAAATGTGGTTTGAAATGAATGGGAAAAATGCTAAAAATGATTTTAATTCACTAAATGGGATTCAGAACTAGTGAGAGTTGCTTTGGATTGGTTCAGGTAAACACTTGCAATGATTTTTTTTTTAAACTTTAGTTTTTATTGGCATTTTGAAGATCAAAAAGTAGAAAAAAGGGTATCACAGTACCCCCGATCCCCCCTTCTACCCCCCCTTGTCCAAACCAAAGGACAAGACAACAGTAAAGAGACCAAACTTTCACATCTTTTTCTAGTTCTTTAGAGCACCGCGACGTGTGACCAACTCCCTTGCTGGCTTGAGGCCGACGTCGTCCCGGGCAGCGGGGACCCCCGGCTGGAGGTGTCTTTCTCGGAGGCGACCCCGCCGACTGTCCGGGGGAACGATCTCAGGACTAATGTACATCCCATCCCCATGTCTGCTGGACCCCATACCAGTCAGCAAGGGATGAGCATGAGTGCTTATTTACCAGGGCAGTCAATTTGTCCATCAAGAACATATTCTTAAGTTTTTTCATCCAATCTTCTTTGGAAGGGGTTTCCGGGCTCTTCCACCTCTGGGCTAGGGCCACTCTGCCCGCTCTCAACATAGTTTCCCACATCCTTGGGAACCGGTGTATTTCCGCATCCTCCGGGGGGAGGCCCAGCAGCATGGTCAACGGGCCGAGGGGCAGAGGGACCTCCGTTACCTCCGCTATCCAGTCCCTCACTGATTCCCAGTAGGTCTGCACCTTCGGACATAGCCACCACATGTGACCTCTAGACCCTATCTGGCCACAGCCCCTCGGGCATTCTGGTGATACCCCTGCAAACATTTTCGAGAGTTTTGCCGGGTCCCTGTGCCACCCCTGCAGGATCTTAAAGTTATGTTCCATATCCGCAGTGAAAAGATTGCCATGAAACGATATCTTAAAAATACGAGCCCAGGCATCCTCTGATATCTCCTCCCCCGCCAGATCATTCCAAAACCCCCTGAAGCTCCTCCTAGCCTTAAGGTCATGGATGTTTAGGACTGTGTATATACTGGAGACCGCTCCCTTTCTGGAGGTTGCTAAGTCAAGGAGTTTCTCGAAGGGAGTTAGATGCCTCCGCAGGTTTGGGCCCCATGCAGGATCGTTGAGGATACCCTTAAGCCGGAGGTATTCAAAAATGGAGAGGGTCCCACCTCCCAGTCCCTCCCGGAGGTCCTCGTAACTCAAGAATTCACCCTCCTTGAACAGATGGCCCGCCCATTCCAGTCCCGCATCGGATCAACGCTGGGATTGTCTGAACCCTCTACTGCCCAGTTTCAGGGGGGGCCCCCACAGGAGGTCATCGGGGACGGCCAGGAGGAAAGATGGGCTGTTCGGGGGCACTCCCTCCAGACGTCCCAGAGAACGCCCAGGGTCGCGTGAGATAGTACTTGTTTCGGTATGGATTTGCGGGGGGCCCACAAGAGGTCACGGACTTTAAGGGGGTGGACATCCATGTCCTCCAAATATGACCAGTATGTTCGCAAGCCTTCCTTCATATGTTCTAGGAGCACCCACAGTTGTGCTGCGTGATAGTACAATTGGAAATCTGGGAATCCAAATCCCCCCTCCTCTCTTGGAAGCGTTAGGGTGGCCCTACCAATCCGTGGGGTTTTCCCCTGCCAAATGAAATCTCGGACCCCCTTGTGCAGATCTATGAAGGTTTGACCGGGTACCCGGGTAGGGAGGGCTGTAAAGAGGTACAAAAGCCGGGGCAGAATGTTCATTTTAACTGCCGTCATCCGACCATACCACGAGAGGATCATTCCTCCCCATCTCCTCAAGTCAGAGGCAATCTCGGACAGCATGGGCTCGTAATTGGAAGCCCCCAGTTTTGATAAGTCCCTAGTGAGGAGGACACCCAGGTATTTTATGGTGTTCTTGCCCACAGCTATCCCGTGAAACCTGGTCAGGGGGTCTAGTACTGGGTCCACAAGGCGCATCGGAAGGAGGACAGACTTAGCGGTGTTGATTTTCAGGCCTGAGAAACGCCCGAATGAGCTGACCAGGGACAGGAGGGGGGGAAGCGAAGAGCCCGGGTCCACCAGGTATGCCAGGATGTCATTGGCAAACAGGGAGAGTTTGAATTCCACTTCTCCCCTTTTTATGCCCTTGATGTCTGGGTGGGACCTGACCATTATGGCCAAGGCCTCCATTGTGAGGATATATATTAGGGGGCATAGGGGGCAGCCCTGTCTAGTCCCTCGGGTGAGGGGGAAAGATTCTGACAGCACTTCATTCACCTGGACTCTTGCGGTGGGGGCTCTATAGAGGGCAGCCACCCAGCTCAGGATGTGTGTTCCAAAGCCCATTTGTTGGAGGAGGAGGATCATGTATCTCCACTCTATTCTGTCCTGGGACAGTATGCAAGCATTGAGATTTGAGTTTTGGGCGAAATGTACCAAGTCTATCATTTTGCGGATATTATGCTATCCCTGTCTGCCCCTAATGAACCCCACCTGGTCCCCATGGACTAACTTCTGCATTATCCCCTCCATTCGCCTACCCACCACCTTGGCCAAGATTTTGACATCGATGTTGAGCAATGATATGGGTCGGTAGGACGAGCATTCCCTCGGGTCTTTACCTTCCTTGGGGAGGACCACTATAATGGCACCCATCATGGAGTCGGGGAGGGTGCCCCCTTCCAAAACCATGTTGAAGACCCTTGCCAGATAGGGAGACAGGGAGGACCGGAACCTCTTATAAAAATAGACCGAGAAGCCATCTTCCCCCGGGGAGGTCCCCACCTTCATCCCGCTGATCGCCTTCTCCACCTCCTCCTCGGTCACCCGACCCTCCAGCCCCTCTGCCAGTTCCCGTGAAAGGGACGGTATCTGTATGGAGCCGAGAAAATCCTCAATTTGGGCATCGCCGCTGTCATATCCGGAGGCGTATAGTGATTCGTAGTATTGGCGGAAGGCTTCGCTTATGTGTGGGGTGTCACAGCCTAGTGTTCCCCTGCTATCCCTCACCTCCTTCACCATCCTGCTTCTCTTCACCTCCCAAAATTTCCAGGCCAGGATCCAGTCCGCCCTGTCCCCCTTCTCGTAATATTTTTGTTTAACCATTTGGAGGTTCCTCTCCGTTTTGTGGAGGAGAAGATCCTTCAACTGGAGCCTATAGTCCTCCAGGGCGGCCACGCGGTCTCGCTCCAGGGTCTGTGCCGGGGAGCCCCCCGGTTGGAGATGAGCTATTTTTCCCTCAAAATCCTCTCCTGGGTTTCCCTTTCCCTCTTCTGTCTGGAACCTATTTTTATGAGCACTCCTCTTACGGTCGCCTTAAAGGCATCCCAGAGGGTGTGCGTCCCCACCTCCCCGTTGTCATTGAACTCGAAGAACTCTGTAACGGCATTCAGGACAGTCTGGGCATGTACCTCGTCCCAAAGGATGGCGTTGTTGCATCGCCAACGTCCCCTCCGTTCTCTACACCAGTCCCCTGCCAGGGTGACCCTAACCAAGTCGTGATCTGACCAGGGGACGGGGTCTATCCTGTAACCCGCTATGTGGAGTCAGAGTACCACGTCCACGAGGATATAGTCTATCCTTGAGAAGGCTTTGTGGGCATAGGAATAGTACAAGAAAGAGGGAGTCCCTGCCCGGGGGGTAGGTAGTGTATCCGCCAGGTTCAGGTCTTCATTTACCCTCTGAAAGCAGCGTGCCGAGGCGTCTCCAGCGGGTCTGGGGTTTGGTGGACCCACCCGTTGAACAAATCCCCACCGCCCTCCCCGGCGTCCAGCCATGTAGTTCTTCTATTCCTGGATTATTGGCTGGACCACCAGCCGGATCCCCCCGGCCAGGCTTCACTTACAAATCTCGTTAATGTGAGCTTCCCCACCCCATCTCGACTCTCCCCTGAGTCTCTCAGTTTGGGCACTCTCCCGGATACTACCCTCGGTACCTACAGTTGTTTTCCCCCCCTAAACCCCCATATACTTGCAGTTCGAGGGGGTGCAGCGAACAGAGCGACCCCAGGATCCTCCTGTTTTTCGATCTCAGTGATCTGCATGGGGTCGCCGGTGTCACCCCTCTGAGTCGGCACGGTCGTCTTCCATTGGTGTTGGTGGAGTGTTCAGTTTCTTGAACCTCCTCGCGCCGGTTTTTCTCCTTCTGGAGTTGGGCTGCCCGGGGGTGCCCCTGCTGAGCGCCTCCGGACCCACCGGTCCCCTCTGGGGGGTGGGTGCTTCCACATAGTCTTGAATAGCACCCTTGATGTCTTCTTCCGATACCAGCATTGTGCGTTGGCCTTGGTATTCGAAGGACAGAGAGAAGGGATATCCCCATCTGTATCGGATGCCCTTCTTTTTCAGTTGTTGTGTCAGGGGGTGGCACATCCTTCGCTTAGCTAGGGTATAAGCTGAGAGGTCTTGAAAAATGATGATTTGTGCGCCGTTATAAGTTATCACCCCCGCCTTCCTCCTGAACTTTAGCCTTCTCCGTGTAGTAGTGGAAACGAGCTAGGACCGATCTGGGGCTCCCGGATCTTCCCCCAGCCCTGTGCACCTTGTCGAACATGAGTTCCGTCGTCATTTCCTCGGCGAACAGGAGGGTGATGATGTCTCTCACCACTCGGGTCAGCTCTCTCTCCGTCTCGCCCTCCGTCTCCGGGATCCCAAAGAACCTTAGATTGTTCTGCCTTTCCCTATTTTCATAGTCGTCCATAATCCTGGTTCTCTCTTCGTCCCTCTTTTCCAGAGCCACAAGCCGTGTATCGAATTGGATTTCCTGAGATGTAGAGGACGATTGATAGTTTTCTACTTGTAGGACTCTGTCCTCGATTTTGTCTACCCTTTGGTCCAGTTTCTCGAACTTCTGGGCAATGTCGGATCTCATTTCTCTAATCTCCTGGAGGATGGAGGCGAAGTCCCTCTCCATCGCCGCTGCGGATTGGTCCTTGGATTCAGCGTGGGCCATGGTTCCGGAGGTAGTGGGGACCTCGGTGGAGTTCTCTGTTTCTTGCAGGGCCTTCTTCCAGCTCATGGGGTGTTACTGATCCGCTGCGGTCTGAGGGGCCTTTGGGGAGAGCAGCGTGCCGTCCCGGGACCAGTCCGTAGTGCGTCGCTCCGATGGGGATTGTAGGCGATGGATTGTCACCTGCGGGGTGTGGGGTAGTCCTTCAGGCGGGCACTCGCCCCGCCAGCTGAGGACGGGGGCCTCTCACCAGGTTCGCGGGCCGCTTGCGTGATCAGGGTGGGCCTGGGGTCCTATGATGTGAGGGACGCCAAAGGTGTGTTCCAGTGCCCTTGAGCAGCGTGGTCATGGGGTCCCCCTTCAGTTCTGAATTGATCAACGCCTCCCAGCTGCGTGGTGTGTCATAGCCCTGTGGGCCCCTGGAGTTGTGCTGCGCTGACCTGGCCCCACGGGCCCGCACCGCCTTGCCGCTGTGTCTGGAGCAGCGCCAGGATGGAGTCCGTCTCCTCCCTCCGAGGTCGGGGGGGGTCGCTGCTGGGGCCCGCACAGGGAGCGCCGTCCCCCCGACACTCGCCGTTCACCTCCTGGGCCCGGGGGAGGACCCGGTTCTTCTCCTTGGCTCCCGAGCCGCTGAGGGATCCGTCGCTTCCTGTGCCGGCAGACGTGACGCTGTCCCGGTCACGCTCCGGCACTCGTGGTTCTCCGGTTCCGCCAGCTCCTGCCGCTCGTTACATTTGTTGGGAGGGTCTCGGGGGGGCTCAATCCCCTGGATGGGCCCAGCTTCGGCGGGAGCTCCGCAATCAGGCTGCCATTGCCTGTGCCCCCCCTGGTGGCCTCCTGCAATGATTTTTTAACGATTAGCAGATGGAAAACGAAATTCAGAAGTTGAAAGCCAGAAATAGCTATTTTATATGGAGTGAAATTGAGCCAAATGCAAAATAGCGGCTAACTTTTCAGCGCACGAGAAATGCGATTACAGAAAAACTATAAGGATGTGATTTTGGAAGCCGGGGATATTAGCTTCAAAATGACATTTAAATTGTGTTCCTAGCATGTACAGTTCACAAGTTACAGAGGTTTTAGTAAGGGTCGATTTTTCTCAAAAAGGGTCAAGATTTTACAAATGGGATTGCGCTTTTGAAGATTTACCAACAAGGATGGGCTTATACTTAGGGGCTATGAAGATGTAAGATACCCAACAGCCAGCCACCAGAGCAGCGGTGCCTGCGCTCAGACTTTTGTCCACCAGGACACTTGACTTTCTTTAGAAAAATATCAGAGCACAGGTGATTATCACTACAATTATCAGAGGATTATATGGATTAGAGAAGGATTTCAGGATGGACAAAAGAGGTTCTACAATGCGGTTATGGATATGTTGGAATGGGTTGGATTGGAGGTTGGTTATGGACAGTTCTACACTAAATACTCACAACTACGGTTTGGAATGGGCTCGTCAGAGATCTGGTCAAAGGTTTGGCTGGAATTTGCTCGCCACCCGACAGGTCTGAGGCGCTTGGTTCTGCTCTCCGCAAGGCACTCTGGTCTGCACGGCCTCTTGGACTGGATCTGGTGGGTTGGTTCTGGGTACAGCTCTGCTGGACTGATCCGGATCTTGGGTTCTGGCAAGGGTTCTTGGCCAGAAGCAGCCAAAACAGCACAGCCAGTCTGTTGAATTGGTTAGGCCCCGTGGAAGTTTAGGGGTTAAAATCAGGTTGCAAGATTTTAAAGGCCCGCTGAGAAGGGTTCAGCTTTTTGTGTTGGGCCTCTGCTTCAGGGTTCTGGAGTCTGGATAGTTCTGGAGTCTGGATAGTTCTGGAGTCTGGATCTGTGTTCTGGAGTCTGGATATGGGTTCTTCCTGCAGAGCGCTTCACTGGTAGATCAGTGATGGGTGAATGTCTGTGTGTATTTCTGTGTCCTCAACAGTCCCTATTTATGTGTTTTCCGAGGTGGTGGGGAGGCTGATTATACTATGCCCAACCCTCTAAGAATCTGATAGGTCAGAGAATTCTCTCTCCCCTGATTTGAGAAATGAACAGTATGTCATGATGCGTCATCATGTGTCAGAGTGACACTGTGTTTATGGTCCAGAGAAAAACCCTCCCCTTTGTTTTTACCCAGAAAATCTATTTTTCCTAAAAAACATATTTCCAATATCACCAACTTGTTAATAATACATATTTACATTACAGATTAACTAAGATACGTTTCTGTCAAAGTCTCCTCTTCCTACGAGTTTTGGTTCACAAATGACAGTTTTTCACGCTTGTGGGCGGTTACTCAGTGTCAGTTCTGTACCAATTGTTTTACATACATGCACATACTATCTGGCCATATCCCTGTACATTTTCATATTCCTAACATAATCACAATAGCTAAAATATGAACATTTTCATGGTTCAGTCTCTGAATATCGCACAGGTTCCAGATTAGTTTTAAACTGTGAGCAAACTTTTCATTTTAATAACCTCTAAATTCCATATTTTTATCAGTTCACACCCAAATTAGCATTTTCTTTCAGTTCAAGAAGCCCTTTGTCTCTTTACCAGAGCAGCAGAGCAAGTCTCCTCCTCTTCTCATTAGCATCCAAATGAGATCCAAATGAGATATCCTCTCCTTTTGGTGGGAAGGAAAGGGTGATGTGTTCTCAGTGGGGGAAAATCTCTTTGAAGCTTTAGCTGAATCAGGTTACCTTACAGTAAATTGTGACATTGTTCCTTGTTAAAATTCAGGTTACAAATTTAAAATAAGCCAACATATTTTCAATTCCAGTCTTTTTCAACATGAAAATTAATAGTGGCAACCTATATTGCATTTAATGGAAGTCTTTTCTTTCACTTTTCACACTTAGATTTTGAGACACAAGTTTTACATGACAGGTTTAGAGATCGCCAGCTTCTGACAGAGGCGAGTAGCGGTATTGCACCTATTTTCAACATATCTTCCCAAGCAAGCATCTTTAAATTTGGATTTTCTTCTGATAAATGTACTTCTGCTGACATTATATTTATGTGGATTCTTGAAGTAGAATGATGTTTAACACCCAACAAGGAAGTTGAATCTTTTGTGTGGTTTGTGAACCATGTTTTTTGCAAATTTGACAACCAAGAAAAACAGATTTCCAAACAGCTCTGTGTTTCTTTTGCAATCAGCATTGCTTTTTCAAGTAGTTTCAGGCTACTCTGTGGGTAGCCCAATGTTGGGTTTTGGCAGTGGTCTCCTGTGTTACCACTGACCTAGGCAAAAGTGGATTTGCGGCCTATTTTCCAGGTTTTTCCTGCTCACTTCTGGGTGATTTTAGCATGCATGATGCTTTCCAGCGGCCATTCTGATGTTCCTGATGCAAGCTGCGCACAGGAATGTTGCAGGGCCTGGACTAGTGGGTTAAAACATCCCACATATATGATATGATATTATATGATACAGCATTTATAACGTGCCTATACACAAGTGTTTCAAGGCGCAACAAGGCAAGGGAGGGGAAACAGAGGGAGGACGACAATGATCCTACTAGGCCAGGAGACCTTGAGATCGCACAAGTGCAAGGGAGAAGGGAAGAGGAAAAGTGCGGGGGGAAAAGGAAGGGGGGAGTACAGTAAATAGGATAACAGTAAAAATGAATAAAGACAATAAATAAAAGTGCGGCCAGCTGGTGGCAAGTGCAAGGGTAAGAGCAGACATAGGGGGTCAACTGTTAGTAGGGACTGTAGGGTTGCAGAAACAGTCTGAGAGTGCAAGGATTGCCAGGTGGCAGTGCAGGAGTACAACTGGTGGGCAAGGGACCTGGGCCTGAGATCACAGGGTACCCAGATAACCAGTGCAGTTTCAGATTTAGCCAGGTGATTAGCAGGGGAGAGGAGGAGAGAAAGCAGAAGCAAAGAGGAAGGTCTTGAGGTGCTTCCGTAACCAGAGATGGTTCTCCTCAAGATTCAGAGAGGCAGGGAGGCTGTTCCAGGGGGAGGCCCCAGCAGAAGAGAGAGATCTCCCACCAACTCGCTGCTTGGAGAAGCGTCTGACCTTGAGGGAGTTGGAGGCGGATGAGCGAAGCGCTTGAGAGGGAAGATATTTAGGAAGAGAGAGTTGAAAGTATTGAGGTCCCAGACACCAGAAGACCTTGTGGACAATGCAGAGGGGTTTGAACTTATTTGTCGCTGCCACTGGGAGCCACTGCAAGGATTAAAATCCTGGAGAGATACGCTCCCTGGGCTTGAGGCCAAGGACAAGTTTTGCGGTCCTGTTTTGGATGAGTTGCAGAGGGCGGAGAGCAGAGGCAGGCAGATTTAAAAAAGAGGCAGTTGCATTAGTCCAGCCTAGAGAGAACCAGAGCTTTGGAGACAGTGAGCTTCTGGGGGAAAGAGAGGAAAGGAAGAATACCTCTGAGCAAGTGCAGCTTGTATTGTGACTTCTGATTGATGTCAGAGATGTGAGGAGAGAAGGAAAGTGTGGAGTTGAAGATTACTCCGAGGTTTTCAGCCTCACAAGTGGGAACAGGAAGAGGGCAAAGAGAAACCGGCCAGAGAGTGACAAGAAAGGAGGGAGCAGGTTTGCCGATGAGGAGAATCTCTGTCTTACTGGCATTAAGGCAGAGATCATTGGCAGTGCACCACTCCTGGATGGCAGACAGACAGTCAGAGAGGACAGAAGGAGAAGAGGAAGGGAGCCTTAAAATGAGTTGAGTGTCATCTGCATAGCACTGAAAGTTTGGGCAGAGAGCAGCAATGGGGTGGGCAAGAAGTGGCAGGTATTGGTTGAACAACCAGGAAGTGAGTTTAGACCCCAGGGGAACACCACAGGTAGAGATAGAGATAGAGGAGAGGAAGGATCCAAGTTGGACCTTGGAGGGTCGATCGGAGAGGAAGGAGGTCAGTCAAGCCAGGACCTGATCGGTCATACCCAGGTTATCAGGGAGACGGTTGTGCAGGATGGCATGGTTGACCAAGTAAAAGGCAGAAGAGAGATCAAGTAAGATGAGAACACAGGGGGTGTTGGAATCAAGGTTGGAGAGCAGGTGCTTCTGGCAGCTCTGAAGCCAGACTGATGGTCATGGAGACAACCAACAGATTCACCTTCCTTAAGTTTCTACACCCAGTAGCTGTTAAGTGAAGTTTATCCTTTTGTATTTTATTAGATATACCCATAGGCTCTGTAGACATTTCTGCTTTGGTCCTCAGACATAGGTGAAGGTGAACCTAGAACTTAGTTTAGGAAACTGGACCAATGGAGATGAGTCCAGCTGTAAGATGAGAATGCAGAAATTGTGAAACACCTAGCATTATGATTCTTATCCCTGGAACCACAATATAACATATACTGACAATTTTATTAGGAACCTCTTAGTTTAAATCCCATCAGCCTGCCAAGTTGGCAGTCCTTTCTGGTACACCCTTTCCCGATCCATCTACAACCTTGGTTCAATAAACGCTATCAGATTTCAAGCAAATGGTACTTGGAGTTCTGTGTTTTTATCTTTCCCCATGTCCGAAGTATGTAATCAGGCAGTCCCAATTTCCCAAATGCAGCGTTCTAAGGTAGAGCTGCAACCTAGCTATGGAGTGCAATCTTCACACCCAAACACCTCTGGAGCATGCTTTCAGAGTGTGATTCTGTAATGTGTCTGGGCACACAACAGCTAGTGGTAACGGGTCTATCACTTCTGAAATGGTAATGCGTATTAGAGTTATACATTCCAGCATAAAAGGAATAAGATCCATTGCTGTCTCGGTTCTCCAAGCAGTCTGTGTGGCCATGAGCACCTGTCCAAGCAGACATCAATATCCTAGTGCTATTGGGTCTATGGTCTGCTATTGTCTGTGACTGCAGGAAAACCTTCTTGGTAACTTATATAACAACAAAATGGCACTCATCAACATGAAGGAGAAATATAATCCACACATTAAAAGAATAATTCATTACCATATGCAAATATAACTACAACACATCCATTGAAAAAGATGAACGTGCATCAATGAAGATCTTAAAAGACATAGGGCCTCATCACGAGTTGGGCGATAGCCCTTAAATGCGGCGGTAACACTATTACTGCCGCATTTAAGGGTCTGCCCAATAACTAGTATGGCGTGGTTACCCCCAGCTCAGAGCTAATGATGATAGGAATGAAAGGGGGCCAGGAGGGCCTCCCACCAGGTGCCGCCATTAATCGGAGAGGAGTAAAAAGGGGGGATAACAGAGACCATATGTGGGGTCCATAGGCCTGGAGAGGGAACGTCAAAGAGGATGTCCGTGAGGATCTGTCTGGAGTAAGCACTGGTATAGGTATCAGCGATAGGGGGGCCTGGGTTGGAGACCAGGATGTCCCTTTTGAGCGTCTTCCTGCCAGACTTAGTGAGAGGGATATGATAGTCATTAGAATATCAGTTAGAGAAGATAGGGGAGACAGAGAGCACCATAGAGGGAGCGGGGCGGAGAGTAAGGGGGGCAATCCAAGCAGGAAGGGGGTTGTCACATGCTAGGGGCAAACAGAAGGGATGCACACATGGGGGTCACAAAAGAAGGTTGGCAAGAAGTACAAAACAGAACAAGAACACTAGGGCCTTGCGATGTCCTGGCATCCATGGAGAAAGCACTGTGCACAACACAAGTATACTATAGTGGAACTGAGGCATGAGAATGTAAGTACAGTACAGAATACACAGCTGGTGGTAAAAAAGAGGCCCTAGAGGGGAAAAAGAAAAATGCAAGCAATGCAGCACGTAGACAATACAGTGCAAATCAAGGCATGAGAATGCAAGTATAGTACAGAACACACAGCTGGTGGTCAAAAGGGGTCCTAGAGGGAGGGGAAGAAGAGGAATGCAAGCATTGCCACATGTAGATAATACTATAGTAACCCAACAAAGCAAAACAGTGGTAGTCCAAGGAAACCTGGAAGTAAGAGGAATCAAGGCATTGCAATGGGAGACAATATGTTTATTTATTTTATGTTTGTATTTGTAGAGCGCACTACAGCACGCGGGCATCGAGGTTCTGAAAACAGTAGTGAAATGCAAAATAGTGGACTGAAACAATACAATAGTCTCAGGCCATAGGGCATAGGATGCGAGGCACAGGCAGGGAACTCTGACTGAAGTATAATGGGAGACTCTGAGATCGAGAGAAGTAGAGAATATTTTTATGGTGTATAGGACACGCCATCATTAGTGGTGGAGGGCAATTGACTGTAGTAGTTCTAGATGTTAGGTCTGCCATTCAGATAGGGAGCGGGTGGCACATCTGCACCAGAGCAGAGGGTTGAAAACTAATTGGCGGATCTAGTTAGACAATATTTCTGCATAGTGCAAGCAATTGGTATATTTGCGTCACGTTATTTTCATTGCGAAAAGTTTTTTTTGGGGTACATCCCGCACATGCTTCATGGGTCGCAGCAGTTTTTTGAGTGTTTTGAAAAGTGGTCGTAGTGTTCATTTTATGTGGCTGTGGGGAAAAAATGGAAGTGTCAGAGACAAAATAACTTGTAAATAACATAAAGCCGCATAGAGTAAGTGATGCAGTTGAGCGAGAGAGGAGTAGCTGCTTTTTCTAACATACTAATACAGGACCTCATTGTTAAGGTGGTGGGCCTGGGGAGAAGGCCATTTCTGTACTAATACGATATAACAAGGCGTGCCTTTGATGAATACCATTGTGCGCATGCATTGAGTGCGAGGTGTGAAAGGGCAGGGCCGACAGAGAAGGTCAGAGCGAGTGAAACTAGGGTGATCGAGCAAAGTGGTAAGTATAAAAATGGAGCAAGTGGGACTGCTTAAAGAGGGTGTGAGAGTTTAAAAGTTTAAAATAAGAAGGGGAAGGAAGAAAGAGGGAGAGAAGAATATTTCAATAGAAAGGAATAAGGCAGTGACAACGATGTCCTATTGTATGGATGCTCTGTTTAATCACATGTGCAAAGAATTGCCCTAATATCATCATAAAATATCAAAGTACCATTTTGAGTGGGTACAAGACACAGTGGGAAAGTGTTAGAAAGAATGGCACGGAGAGGGGACATTATCGAAGTATCTATTCATACTTGGCAGCTACTTACAAGAGGGCAATGCTTACAAAGAGACAAGATATCCTAGGGCTTTGGAAACTGTGCTAAGAAAAGGAAAAAGTGACAGAGAAAGGGAAAGAGGAGGAAGAGCAGGGGAGTGCACCACCCCCTCCCTATATGATATACCCGTTATTAAAACCAGCTTCAGGGTATACAAATACTAAAAAAGTGTCTCAAGACAAGGAAGGGACACATTAATAAAAAGGAGGAGAGTGACAGAAACATTATAAGCAAGGACAATAGAGGGAGGAGAAAATATGTAAATGACATAAAAAAGAGCATGCAGCAACAACTTGACAGTGTTTTCAAGGAATAAGAAAAAAGCAATGGAAAGGGAAATAGAGGAGAAAGGAAAGGAACACGAGAAGGGAGCCAACAAACAGGGGTGGGCAGCAGGATGCATACAGTTTAAAATAGACAAGTGGGGAAAGGACACGGACCATAGTGAAACTGAAATGGCAGAAGAAGGGCACACCATGTAGGCCAGGTAAAACAGTGGTGACAGCGATCATGGGAATGTTGATATAGAGCCACACAGTCTGAATGACAGGAGAAGAGAAAGAGAAGAGATGAGAGAGAAGAGGAGGAAAGAGAAGAATCACTGGGTGACTGGGTAAATAGGCTTCAGAGTAGGAAAACCAGAATAGCGGTAACGAAAAAATCATAACATGGCAATAAATGCAGATCTTGCATACAAATGCCCCCTTTACAGAAAGTGAGTGGCAAAGTTCATTACATAACCTCGCAGACGTTGGACAGGGACAATTTAGTTTACAGTCTACCTTCATTAATGGCAGAAGCGAGCAAGTGGATTTATTTATGTTTTGAAAAGGAGACGGTGGGAATGTCATTGGCCATAGGAGACAAAAAAAGTGTATTGGCAGCATTGGTCGGGGAGAGAAGTGATAAAATATGGCAACAGGCTGGATATGCTGTGGTAAAATTGAGCTCTAATATACACGATGGAGCACCCTTTAACAACTATCGGGCACATGTTTGAAAAGCTCTAAGGGAGATGTATCCAAATACGTCAGACATGGGTTATATATTGGCTCATAAAATGAAGCCTAATGAGGAATCCGCAGAATACATACTATCCATGCAAGAAATGTGGACACAGGAAAATAAATAGTCATGGGATGAAAAAATACCCTTGTTTTACTACGTCCTAGTGAGGGGATTCCTGCAGATTTGCAGGTCTCTTTAGAAAGGATAGTGGGAATTGAGGCAAAGGGGTGGCCTGAGATACAGGCAACAATTGTACACTATTGCAAAAGGAAGCAGGAGAAGGATAAGGAGACAGTTGATAATGCAACCAAAGCAGAAAACAAATTAGCTCCAAAAAACTGGTGAAAAATCCTATGGAGGGAGCAGTGCTTACAGGGTCAGTTGTCGCTCCACAAGCTCAGCAAGGAGGGCTTCACATGGCCATGGTAATGCAGTCAGCAGGTTACAATCATGTGCCACTGAACCAGCAGTGGGGAACAGTACAGATGCAGCAGCAACCCAAATTCATATATGTGCAGCAGCAGCAACCTGGGGTCGTGCAGGCAGGCAGAGGAAATGGGTACATGGGACAGTATCAGACAAGGAGATGACATTATGCATGTGGACGGCGAATGGGATAAAGGGGAATAATACTACGTTCCCGAGTACACTGCTTCACATGTGGGAATTATGGACATTTTGCATGAACATGTCCACTTATTGCTCAGGCAGGGCAGCAACAGCAGGCATATATGCAGCATAATCATCAACAGGTGCAAGTCATGCCACAGCAACAGCAATTGCAGATAGGCCCGCACAAACACAAGGTATTGCTACCCAGAGACAAGTGCAGATACAAGGTGGGGAAATGGCAGGAACTCAAGGTACAGTGAGCGTACCTCAGGCACCAATGCAGACACACATATCAGAAGGGGTAACAATACTGGGACAGAACACTACGCCCCAAAGTACAGGAGTGACAGTGGTGGGTGGTGAGCCATGTACGTCATCCGCTAACACATTTTCACAATAGGAGTGTGTTCTGTTCTAGCAGTGACTGAATGCACCAAGGAGGAACCGGAGGTAGCAGTTCAGATAGGACAGAGGGTATTTTCCTTTCTTATAGATACTGGAGCAGCTAGATCATGCATTAAGGAAGAAGGATTACCATTATCTAATAATAGTTTGGACACCAAAGGCTTTTCGGGGACAATTTTGCAAGTTCCTCTGACAATAGATTTTCCCCTGACAATAGGGACACAGCACGTTGTAGCACCTTTGCTGTATTCAAAAGATACTCCCATCAATATTCTAGGGAGGGACTTACTTAGCAAACTGGATGCCACAATATCATTTTCAGAGAAAGTGATGGTATGCACCACACCCGAGATGTATCCAGCTCACGAAGCAGTACTGATCCAGGCATACCATGCATACAACACAATGAGACAAATACCCACACACATGGAGGTGTTTGTGTACGGGCTACACGTGTTGTTGGGATGGTTGCCAGTGATTGAGGGGAAGGTGTTCTGCCTGTCCAACAAATGTTCATTCTGGCCTCAGTGTCCCTCCTCAGTTAGCTCAGGCTCTATTGTACCTGGAGGAAGAAGTTGTATGAGATGACTCAGATAACAGAAAAGAAATAACAATATTTTCAGGAATATTTTGAAAAAGTGGCCAAGAGTTTGTGGATAACAGGACCCCATGATGTAGGAATACTTAAAGGTGCATGGGCAGCACACATCATTTTAAAAGAGGGAGCACTATTGCCATGAGTGAAGCAATATCCACTTTCTCAAGAAGCAGATGAGGGCATATACAAAAGACTGCATGCCCTATGGCAGCGAAGCTTAATGGTGATTTATACAGGATTTACGCCCTCTGAATGATATTATTGAGGCAGCTTATCCATTGGTCCCCAACCATGTGATGATTTTTTGCAGCTTTCCCGTGGAGGCACACTATTTCACAGTAGTTGACTTAAAAAACACTTTTTTTCTCCATTGCACTACACCCAGACTGCAGGTATCTCACTGCCTTTACGTATTGTGTGACCCAGTTCAAACATACTAGAATGGCTCAGGGGTACTGTGAAGGGCGAGCATCTTCAACAGAGTAATACAAATGGACTTGCACAATGTTCAGGTTGGTAGCACAGTAATACAGTAAGTAGAGGACTTCTTGGTGTGCAGCCTGACAAAAGAGGATTGTAGAAGGGACTCAGTGACACTACTGACTTTTCTAGCAGACAAAGGATACAAAGTCGACAGAGAGAAATTACAATACTGTCAAAAAGAGGTGGTGTACTTGGGTCAGATTGTATCAGCAGACAGGAGATAAATACCACAAGATAGAGTAGAGGCCTTACTAAAAACAGCTAAAGAGATGCAGCAGTTTTTGGGCTTGTGTAACTACTGCAGAGCTTGGGTTTTTGACTGTTATACATACACCAGGCCATTGTTGCAAGCACTAAAAGAAGCACAGAAAAAAAAAACACACAGAAAATGGACAGCTGAAAAGGTAAAACGCTTTGATGAACTAAAACGCAAGCTAGCACATGCACCACTGTTAACAACTCCAAATTACAAAGAAAGGCTTCACCCATTCTCACATTCAGATTGGAAAGTAGCACATGCACCACCGTGAGCAACTCCAAATTACAAAGAAAGGCTTCACCCGTTCTCACATTCAGATTGGAAAGTATGACAACAGTACTGACACAGAAAAAGGAACAGGGACGCAAGCCACTTGTACATTACAGTGGGTCACTGGATGCAGTGATGCAGGGACATTTCCCATGTGAGCAGGCACTCAGTGCTGCTGGATTTGCTATTGAGAAAGCTTCAACTATAACTAGGGGTCCCCAGCAGTTTTGTACATGGAACATGCATTATTTTCAATATTGGAGAAAACAAGATCAACAGACAACTCAGAGATCTTCAGGGTATGAGGTAATGCTAACCAGCCCAGCAATAGAAGTAGTGAGGTGTAGGACAATAAACCCAGCAGAGTTCATTACATAGATAATAGAGCAAGGGGATGATGTACATGAGTGCATAGCATACATCGCCAGGAGCAAAGGTAACCACCTGGTTAAGGAAGAAGTGATCAAAGGAGAGGCATAATTTTCATTGACGTAGATTCCAGCATTGACCACACCATGGGGCAAAGGCATTCAGGTTGCACAGTGGTGGGGCACAGGCAATAAGTACACAAAAGGGAGGAGGGAGGAGTTGATAGTGGACTCACAGGCACAATTGCCAAACCAATACTCTGCACAAGCAGCAGAGCTAGTTGCCTTGATTGAAGCACTAAACATGTCAGAAGGCGAAACAGTGAACATCTTCTCTGATTCAGCCTATGTCACCTGTACAGTGCACTCAGAATTAACAGGATGGTAAAGGAGAGGGTGTAAAAGAAGTGATGGCACTCACATTCGGCATGCAGCATTACTGAGTAAACTACTAGAAATGTTACTGCTCCTAGTAGAGTTAGCATTAATAAAATGTAAAGCCCATACAAGAGGGCAAGATTGTATTCTCTAGGAAACCAAAGAGCAGACAGAGCATCAAAAGAAGCAGCATATATGCCACAGGGATCACATGTGCTGTTCCGTGGTGAAGAAGAAACAATACCCCTTAAAGCAGTATTGAAAGTGAGCAGAGAAAAAGATGCATTGCCAGAAAACTTTAATGCAACTCCAATGTTGCAGATGATTGAATTGCAGGGAGAAGCATCAGATGCTGTAAAAGAGTTGTGGAAAAAGCAAGGACATGATAGCACAGGAAAGGTTATCATGCTGAAAAAAAATAGTTACAATTGGCATTGGAACAGCTTTACTATGCTACCCACATATCGACAGAGCATGTGGTATGTGGCTGAAGGGATAAGTGAAGATTGGTTTGTGCCAAATCTGTTTAAATATGTCACTGAATATTAAATAACTGAACGACCTTTCAGAAGTTTCTGCCAGCTCACACATTGAGAGTAGTACAGGGAACATTGCCACAGCCAGAAAGGCCCCTTCCGATACTTGCATATCAATTATTTTGATATGCAAGAGAGGTGTAATTATTGCAAGTGCCTGCTTGTAGTTATGTGTCCATTCTCTAGGCAGGTCTCTGTGCCCACAATGATGTCTGCTGTGCGGCTACATTTCTTGTGAGGGAGGTTTTCCTGCAGTGGGGGATTCCAGTTGAAATTTGTTCTGATAATGGCCAGCACTTTGTCAATTATTTAATAAAGGAGAACACTTCTGGAGATACAGCATAAACTATGCTTGGTTTACCACGCTTAAGCCATCAGTTTGGTAGAAAATATGAATGGACTGCAGAGATGCGATTGGCTAAGCTTGGGTGCACTGCTTGCTTCTTGATTTGTTTGTGCTGAGAAATATGCCTGGAGGAGATCATCATCAGACTCCTCATGAGACCGTTACAGGGCGGAGAATGCATGTACCAATTATGCAGTTGTGTACAATCTCTGATGCAGACTGTTCCTCTGCTATTCCGGGGGAGGCATTTCATACGTATCTCAAAGAACTTACAGAGTCCCTTAAATATTTCTCCCTGCAAAGGGGGCCTAAAAAACAATCTGGACTATCAGGTGACTCAAACTGACACTTTTCCACCAGCAGCACCTCTATATCCGGTTGACCACGTCCTTGTGAGGAACCACATCAGGAAGTGGAAAGAGGAGCATTTCACTGGCCCACATACCATCATCTATTCAACACTAACTGCTGTCAAGCTCGAAGGATGGCGAGGATGGGTCCACATAACCGACATTCGCAAAGACAAGAGCACTGTCTCCCAAAGCTCAACATAATGGGGAGTATTTTGGAACTTTCTTTCAGTTTTCTCACAGCCATTAGAATTCATAAAAAGCCAGCGAAAGAGAGGGTTGAAGAAGTTTATAGTGAAAAGTGTGTAGCAAAGAAAAAGAAATGTTTAGGTTTCTGGAGCATAATGATGTTAATATGTTTGAGTATAGTATTAATATGTTTGCTTTATTTGATTTTTAGAGAAAAAAGTGAAACGCAAATGAATGAAAAAGGAAAAATGGAAAAAAGAAATATGATTAATGCGGAGGGCTTCCAACATGGCACTGAAGAGGAGCATTGTTCATTAAGGGAAACATTTTGCATGATGAAATGATGCGAGAAGGGAGAGAGTAAAGGGCACATGCTACGTCTGCTCTCATTCCACACGCAGTTGGAGTGTCCAAGCTTTTCCTGCCGCAAGCTGTGTCCTACGAGGAGGCGGGATACCTAATGCACCTGAACTGGAGGCTCTGTCCAGCCCTTTAAGATGAGTAGCAGTACCCTGGAGATAGATGCGGATGCAGATCTTATTCATATATCAATAATCAAGATGACACAAATAGTTTGGCAAAAGTTTGTCTGTTTAAATATCAAGTATATAAAACAGGGAATACAACGAACATCAGCAATTGCTCGATACTCTGACTCTAGCTATTTCATAAAAAAGCCGGGTTCTTATACCCATAACTGGTCTTCATTGACGTTTAGATCTGCGTCATTACCAACGTCATCCTATGTGGCAAACTACAAAAACCTATCGGGGGTGGGATTGTGCTAAGTCAATAAATAAGCATAGGTTCTATATCTGTATAGATTAACTGAAAGAGGTCATTGGATAGTTAACATCAGGTGGGGCTCTCTCTTCAAAATGGCCACAATGAACGTCACTAAATGTACGACATCCCATTGGCTACACACACTATAGGACCCCCAACTACGTGGTCCCCTACAATAAGTTGGCTTCTAACCCCCGTCAGTATTTTTCCTACCTACGTTAGCAGCACGCAGACTGAACAACCAGGTGCGGGTGAGATCGTCTTTTCATCTGCTTCCCACCAATTACAATATCATCCATCATCACCTCAATGGTTTAGTGTCAATCAGTGCTTTGAAGTTGGCTTTGAGTTTGTACTGTTCTTGGAGAATGTTTAAGGAGTATGGGTACTAGCCGGTTTCCGTGAATAGGTGTGATCATCTCGTCCGTCCAACTTTCTTCCATCACGTGACTGAACATCATGAAATTCAGCCTTTTTGTGTATTTGATTTTATTCTCAATAGTCCTCTGACGTCTTTTGTTTTGGCTTGACCTTTCAGAACAGGAGCTTCTGTTCTTTCACGTTAATTGTATCCAATGTCAGCCAATTCCAGTTTGATAAGACCTTGGCTTTCTTGGCTCAGTGAACACCTTAGCTGAGCTTTTATTCTGTTTAATTCACTTGCTTTACTTAACTGCGACACTGAAATAAGGCTTTTTGCTTTGTTCAGTACTGCTTTATAGGTAGTAGAAACATTCATCATTTACTTGTCCATATGTAGCTATAGAGGTATATATGTAAATGTTGGCGCTTGCCGCTGTCTAATCTATTAAGAGCATGTGGCTAGCTTCAATATTGATTTGATTTGTACACGTTTAAACTAACTATCTTCATCAGGTCTGTGGCATAAGTCTCTTCATCTTGATCCCAAGATGTAACTTATCCTTGGTTCTTCTTTATAAATTGTCTGCCTCTCTGGTCTGGTTATCTTTCTATATGGGTGTCGATTCAACTTTATATGACATCACCATTCATCTTTGTCATTTAATTTCTTTGCTTCTTCAGGAATCATGTTTAAATGGCCATCATATTGTCCTGAATGCAAGTATGGTTTCCTCAATGGGTACTTTACTTCCCATATTCTCTTAGGTATAGGTATTCTTATGGGTACTGCACAGAGTCCATGCCCTTCTCTTTGCTGGTTCACCTGTTCAGTATACCTCATGTACTTTTGTCATGCATTTCATGTAATGTAGGCGGGGCAGTTGGAGTGGGTGTACTTGGCTCCTCCTCTACACACCTGTCTCTGAAGAACTAGAAGTTTATTCCAGGGGGAAAAAGTAGCTGTTCACTGGGTGGATGAACAGGAAAATGTGTATGAAGACAATGTCGTAAAATTAACACAAATGATTCAAAATGAGGAAACCTGGCATAGGTTGGTGGCATATGTCACTGCGGGCAACACAAGGGGTCAAGCAAGGGGTAATACAAATAAGAGACCATAAAAGATTGCATTGCACAATTAAACAAGGGAAACTTCTCACCTTGGGTTACACAAGGCCGCTGATGATGATAGAAGCAGTATGGTATGGGGACAAATGGGAGGGGGGAATAACACAGTGTCGTCCTGAAGAGTTTTGAGTAAAGTATGGCAGCCAAGGTAAATGACAGCTGCTGAACAACTTGGGCAAACTATGTTGCTACATGAAAACTATCAACCAGTGGACATAAGGAGCTTCACATGATTCCCTATGTATTTCAGATCAAGTGGGTCCATTTTCCTGAGGACTAATTCGGGTGCACCAAGGTGTTGAAGAATGCAGCAATGATGCAGGGAACAGCAGAGGTGATGGATTAATGGTGGCCCTGTGTATCCAAAGCATATGCCCCGCTTCCACCTGAATGGAGCGGAGTGTGTGCTCTCATCACCTTGCATAGCCCTGTACTAGTGGGGCCTCAAAGAGGAGTAAACGAAGAAGCAATTATTTTATTTTTAATAGCACTGAGAAACTGGCCCCTACCCCAGATGAGTACCGTTTAGTCTCCATGGCTACCACCTTTTCACTTAATTTTTGCTTCCAGGAGTACAGGCTGCAACAAGTTCAAAATGGTTGCAGCTGACTCCATATGAGTTATTGTAACTGGCCAACTCAACAGCAAAATGTTTGAACACAATTAAAGAGGAGATGAGGGCCTTACGCTTCGTGGCCCTTCAAAATTGTTTTTTCCTGGATCTCCAAACAGCTGTCAAAGGAGGAGTTTGGGACAAGTTGCTGTACAGCCATACCTGATGGTGAGGTTTCAAATGGAACTCAAAATGCAGGCATACAAGAGATACCGACACTCCGGGAAAGATGGCAAGTTAGGTTAATGGAGTGCAAGCAAAAGACTGGCTGGATATCATCTTCACATGGGTACCCATCTGGCTTTCTGGATTGAGTGATTGTCTCCATGTTGGATCTCATTCTCATAACCTTCTGTGTTTTTAAGAACATTTTAAAAGTATATTCTAAAAAAACAAAAAGGACATTTGATGTTTCCCTAGAGTGTTGAGAAAAACGGTTTTGAAATGAAGAGTAGGAACAAAATAATGGGGAAAGATGAAGAGGAGCATCCCGGTGGGTGGGTTTTTACAATGAGTTCTCTATTTAATGTTTTTAAGGATGACACAGGGTGTGTATGGGTGGAGGAATATCTGAAAGGCTGGGACGAAACAAGGGAGAAATGACACAATTGGAAAAATGGTGGATACATAAAGATAAAGCTGCTAAACAGGAACGAGAGGACCTAAAAGATGTAGTTATTAATAAATTAATAAGGGAGGGGAATAATGTAATAAAGATGTAAGTTCAATGTGGTATGAAGGAACGCAATTTTCAGCTGCAAGAGTAGCACTGTTAAAGGGTTGGGGGCTCTTTCTGATATCTGTGAAATAAAATGCTTAATAAAACAAATCCATAAATACAGGGGCACCGGTAAGTATAATCAAACTTAGTGGTAGCACTGTGTGGTGAAATAGCCCTGAATACCATAATGAAAGGCTGGAGTCAGTATGAGGGTTCCCCACAATGAAATGACCACTGTGAATCCACATGGAAATAAGGCCCTGCAATGCCTAAACAAAAAGTAGCAAATTCAGGCGTCAAAGCCTGGAGATGCCTGAAAATGTTCCTTGCCACACATGAGGGGAAGACATCAGGAAACTTTTTCGAAAGGTCTGGAAAGGCTGAGACCATATTGGCAGAAACTGTGGCATTCAGCATGTAAATAAAATGACCAGATTGTGTGCAAGTTTGCACTGCAAAATGGAGCTTTCACTTTGACCAAAATCATTTTTGTTTTTCCCTCCGTTTGACATGCTCTTCAAAATGTGGACAGGAATGCAAGAAAGGAACTGTGGGTGTGTTCAACAAAAAGACAATACTTTGCAAAAATCTACACAGAGATTTTGAACTGCAACATAATGAAAGGTTTCCCAGCTGGAATTTTCTTCAGTAACATTGCAATGCTGTTTTAACATTAACACTTTAAGTATTCATATGTACAGCTGAAGCCTGGAAATATGTACATTATGCTGCCTTTCTGTGATCAATATGTGCAGGAAATTACTGTGCCAGGGTTTTACTTACAAAAGTGTGCATTTGCTAAGGTTGGATTCAATGTAAAATACTGTTCAGCAGTGGGAAGAAATGGCAAGTCTTGACTTAAAATGTCCCCCACAAGTGAAACCAGTTTTTCTATCCCTTGTTGCCATGGAGATGAGTTGAGGAATTTTCTGGATCCCCAAGTTTTATGACCAAAAGCACTTAGGCCATCATACACATGGTCATTTCGCCTTTACGGCTAGGGGCTACTCAAAACAAAGCTGCTCTCTTGATGTCAGAGCCCAAAAAACCAGATCCAAAAGGTGGGGGCAGGTTTATGGAGGGAGTTGATGTCCCTTTGTGTAAAATTGGGAGACATGTTTTTCATCATGTAATATCCATAATATCCATCCCAGAATATTAATGTACGGATTTCTGAAAAGCTGCCCACAAGCTGCATCTGGTGAGCTGAAAACAATTTTGGTGACACCAACATACCAAAAGTTGTACAGAAAAAAATGATTGTCACCCATGCATAAATGTGACAATCATAAAAATCTGTGAAAGTGTTTAACAGGTGATAAACATCCCACCCACTGAGGGCCAGTTTTTCACGAATATAGTTGGGGAGGAAATCGGGAAAAAACATAATTTAACATAGAATAACCGACAAACTTCTAGGTAGGATCATTTGATTCACAAAAAATGATTGTGTCTGAAAATGCTGTCATATGGAGCATAATATGATGAGAATGGGCAGTTGTCATAATGTGAGATTTCTATGTGCGAAATCCAGATCCACTCCCCTGTCTCAGTCATATGATGGATGAGGTATCCTGCCCTGGCATCTCAAAACACTCCTCCATTCTCTGGACCTGTCACCGACAGATGGGAGGGAACCTCTGAAAATTGTCCAATGCATTCAGCGAGGACAATGACATATCCGTGATGTCATTTGGCTTATAAATAGGTAACTCCGCCTCAAATGAAGGACTCTCTCTGAAAATCTTGAGCTGTCCAGCTGCCAAAATGTTGAACTATCTTTGCAGAATTGGGCCGAATCTTGGAGTAAAAGCCAGAACCTGGAGTAGGACCTTTTAGGAGGATAGAGAGAGGCCTTGACTGACCCCCTTGATGGTCCTGCAGTGAAGCCCTAGAGCCCATTGAAGTCCATCAAGCCCTTTTCCTGTAAGTACGGACCTCCCGAGCAATAGATTCTATAACCCATATATATATTTCAGCATTGTCATAGAGATTCAACCATGGTTAAAACTCCTATCTTCTTTGTTTGTGTAATTCAGTCATTTTTCCCATTAAAATATTTAATTTATTTGTGCATTGTAGGATTTTTTCTCATTGAAAATCCTTCCTTTGTGTGTGTAATTCAGTCAGTTTCCCATTGAAAATATTTCAGTAGTTGTTCCCATTGAAAATCCTTTGTTTGCCAGAGCAATACTGTCATTTCCCATTGAAGAGCCTTCCGTCATTTGAGTAAATCCTGAGTATATTTTGTTCAGTAAGTTAATTTACTTCCCCATTATTTCACGGGATTGAGAAAGTTAGCATTCGAAAACTAACTCTCTCGCTTCCCTGTGTCTTGCGAGTCATCATAAGTATAAATTGCTACCCAAGAAGTCATTTCATTAAGAGTTGAAGTACCAATTCTTCCATGTGTTAAATTGTGTTTTTAAAAACAAATTCCCATTTGCATCTGTCATATCAAACTCAAACCATTGTTCCCATTGTGAGTAATCCATTTGACAAAAGACTACTGGTTAGTTGCTCCTCTCATTTTCACTGAAGCTTGTGGTTCCAATGTGCCTTACTTATTGTTGAAAGCGTGCCTGTCATCTTCAGCCCCAGCAATATTAATGTGATTTACATTTTGTTTTTCAAAAAATGTTGCTTAAAAATCATTTTTCCTAGAGTATTCCCCTTCTCCTATCATATTTTGTGCACAGATTTTGAATGGCATTTCCTTTATTGTTCATTGCTTAGAGCTGGCCTGTAATTCCCAATCCTAGCAAAAACCAGTGCGATTTCCATTTTCCTTTTTCTAAAAATGTCAGTTAACCTGTTCAAAACCATTTTTCCTAGTTTCTATCTCTTCCCCTACTGTACCCTGATCATGGATTTTGAACTGCATTCCCTTTTATTTTGTTTTTATTTTATTTTCATATTTTCCATGTATTGAGATCAAATTTCCTATGTGTGCTGGCAAGTCTGTTTTGAAGCCCTATTTGTTTTCTAGTGCATGCAGCCCGAAGTACCCTTGTGTGCTGTCCCATAGCAGTAGTATTAAATCATTGTAAACTCATTCTTTCATTGTATTCCGAAATGAAATGTCCCCCCCATCTTTACTGGTTCCCCATCTTGTGTCTGTGGGCATTCAATTAAATTCTATTCAATTCAATCAATTCACCCCAAAACCAATTTGTCCATTGTATTCCTATCCCTGCTACTGCCTTCGATTCAACCGGATTCAATCCAATTGTTGTTTGGGATAGAGTGTCGCAGGGGGAGTGCTTAACCTTCCTGCAATCATTTGAGTTGATTTTTTTGTCCTGCATTTCATAAAACAAAATAGGAGTGGCATCACAGTATCTCTAAACCTGGTTACTTTCTAGAAGTCTGTGCATTTGTGTTGCCACAACATTAGTGGCTGCTGTCATCTATTTGTTCTGATTTGATATTAAAATAATAAATTAATAAAGAATTCATTGACAACACACCGGCCTGGTTCCTGGTCTATTGTGACAAGGGGTGCTGCTGGAGGTTGGATGTGAGATGGGTTGGAGGCCTTCTTAAAAAAAAGAATTTGGTTGTCATCATGAAAAGCGTTATATTGTGCATCACATTCAGTACAGAGGAAGGATCCCTGACTTGGTGGTGCTGCATAATATATCGTGACATCTTTGGGGCTTGAGTCTGGGATTAAGAGAGTTGATTACACCCGTGACAGTGTAGCACAGCAGACTAGCCCATTGAAGTACAGTCATATTAAGTGGATGGTAAGATGTGTTACATTGTGAAGGCGCCAGCCAAACTTGTACCCTAGGTGTCAGAGCTGTGTGTCTAAATAAAAGATTGTAAGCATAAACTAGGCAGGAGCAGGATGGAGATTTTGCACTTGCATAGATAACCCATCAGGTGCAGAACACTCTTCAGAATGAGCACAGTGGCAATAAACATGGCTAGGCAGCACCTCCTATCCAAATTGTTCATTAAAGGTGAATGGGCAGAACAAAAACATGAAGACTGGCAATCTAGAATGATACAAGAGGTGACCACTATAAATATGGATGTGTGGCAGGACAGCGGCCTGTTACATCAAGCCCTGACAGAGTTCTTTATGACACAGAACAACAAAGATGAGCAAATTAAAATGGTCCAGCTCACTGCTAAGTATTTCCACATGATAGTTATGGAAGAAAGCTACCAGGAGAGTGTAGCCTCAGGGCAAACTCAATCTGAGCTTTTAGATCAAACACAAAGAGGAGACAGCGCGAGAGATCCAAAATTCTGAATTAGAATTGGGAAACATCATTCAGCAGATAAAAGAGGAGTTGGCAGTACAGCCACAAACTTATTCAGAGCGGGAGTCACAATTATATGCACTGAAAGTGGAGTGCCATGAAAGGGTTGATTCCCTGAAAGAGAGTCAACTGAAATTGAACCAACAAGTGACAAACAATAGAGCCTGCTTAGAGGACATGTGTGCATATCAGATTAAGTAATTGGAAAAGGAGGATAATCAGTGGGTTATGAAGGAGGTCCATTCCCAAATGGATTTTAACCAGGAGCGCCAGAAGTTGAGCGCTATGAAACAGCAGAGAGATCACCTCAGTGAACAGAATAGTAGGCTGTGTCAGGAAAAAGACACACTATGCCAGGAAGTGTGCCAGTTAAAGGCATACCTGGAGAAAGGAGAGTCATGTTTTCAGAAACTGACTGACATAAAAGTAGAGTATGAAAAAGTATTGGGAGATATGAGACAAATAGAATTTGACCTAGAGCAGACAACACAGACTAAAACTGCACAGAGTGAGGAGATAAGCCACCTGCAAAAGAAGAGGTCTGAGTATTCCCAGATCCTACAAGATTTACTGAAAGAAAGTGAGGCCCTTTGTGAGAAGAACAAGAGGCTGCAGGCCCAAGTAGTGGCCACAATGTAAGGTCAGAGAAGCCAGTCAAACCCAGGTATCAGAGTACAAAGCTCGGGCCTCTGCATACTAGCAAGAAATAGGGGTTGAGAAAGATACATTAGAGAGATTAGAAAAATAACAGGCTAGATTGAATCAGGCATTGAGGAACCCCCAACAGTTAGTGAATGGAAGGGCAACCCCTGATTATGGTGTGATGCCCCCTGTACCCGGGGTCTCAAGCCAGCTTACCACCTTGCATGTGCAAGGTGCGGATATATTCTGACCTATGAGTTCACGAGAACCGGGAAATATGAGGCAGCTGGACCCAAGCAGGCCTTGCGTGACTGAGCCGGAAGGCCAGCCCCCATCAGAGATTGGTGGATGTGCCTCATTGCTTAGGTTAAAAAATATTTTGGCAATATATATCTGACCATAGGAACTCCTGTGAAGAGAAGATCAGGGAGTTTGAATGGCAGAGACATAAGCTACAAAGGGACCACCTGATCTACTTTGCAGATAAAGAAGAGTCTAAGTTTAGGCCCCAAAAGAGCATCCTGAAAACCTCCATCCGTTCAGGGAGGTGGGGGGAGTTCTCCAACAACCCTGGAAGAATAGAGGAGTCAGATGAGTATTCCCCTGTGCGAAAAAAGTAGTCCAAGGGAAGTGACCCAGAGAGCCCACAATACAACAGGGTAGAAGAGACCCGTCATTCTGGATGAGACTCCAAAGAATCACCTAGTCTCAAAGAATCAGGAAGCACCTAGACTATATGGATGGGACCAGCGATGGTAGAATGAACTCAGGTGCAGCGGAAAAAGAAGGATGCCAAACAAAAGAGAATTCTAGTTAAAAAAACCATTTGACAAATAAAAGCTATTAGAAACTTCATGACACTTCACCAAAAAAATGCCAAGTACTCAGTCTGGGAGCATCTGGAGCTGTATGACCAAATGAGGATGTGATTTGCCATACAAAATGACCCAGAATACTCCAGTTTCTTTGCTGGGCTGGAGGATCAAAATCATTCAAGATGGTCTAACTACAAGGCGGCCATCTTCAAGCACTTCTCTGTGCACCCGGAACCCCCAGGAGGCTTGCAAGGTAGCCTACAACCTGCAGTGTGGAGAGGATCAGGCACTGAGAGAGTTTGTACAAGAATTAAAACAGGCATTTGCCCAAACTGCTAGATGGGTGCACACAAACAGTAGGGAGTTCATTAATACATATTTTCATGCCCTCCCATAGTATATAATGACACAACTGGTAATGGACTTCCACAATGAAAGGACCCTGGACTGGGTAATAGAGCAAGCTACCCAGATCCATGAGGTCCAAAAGCCTGTGAAACATAAGAATTCCCCCAAAAATCACAAACCGACCAATACCCCCACTGCTGCCAACGTGGCAGAGGTGAAGAATACCCCCTTTTTGGACCTAGAAATGGGGGGGGGGCTAAAAATACATCTCCCGCTAACAAACCAAATGGGAGGCAGAGAAGACCCTCTAGCCAGGAAGGACACCCCACAAATGTGTCACCTGACATTAGCCCAAGGTAGAAAGGGAACAGACCCTTCTTGGGGTACATATGGACTCCCCCAGCTCAGGGGGCCTCCAATCAGGTAAGAACAGCCCCAGGAAACTTTCCTCCTCCAAACTTCCCTTCAAACTTTCCTCCAAACTCCCCGCCAAACTTCCCTCAGGAGGGCAGTAATCTTCCATGATCCAGGTTAAGTTTGTTCCCCATGCACTCTCCAAACCCCAACATTCAGAACAATCCTTCACTCCCTCCCCACTTTTGGGAGTCCAGACCCCCAAATCAGGGAGAAGGGAGACCAAGGATGGGGGGCTAACAGGGAAACCGTCCATACCCAAGCTACTCTGATAGAAGGGACAGTTACCCTTCCCGAGAGCAGCAAAGTTTAGATCCTATACCCCCATATCAAGCAGAGAGGGTGTCGCAACTGGAGAGCCAGGTCCAGAGCTTGACCCAAGACCTGAGTCGCATGTTGAGGGCTCAGCAGAGCCCTCAATTGAAAATGGCTGCCCAGAACAGCTGGAACCCAGGGTCTGACACCACGGAACAATGATGGGTAGAAAACCCCAACAACCAACAGTTTCCAGAGGAGGAGGCTGGGAGGAAGGGGGATGCAAAGCCCTAGAGGAAACGTCCTTCCTCACCATGAAAAGCCCCTAGAAACTTCTGAACCTGAACCCAACTCTCTTACCCCCAATAAACTGCAACCTCAGGAACAGAGGATAAGTAGGATAAATAGGAGAAACCAAGTGATCAAGAAGACCCATTTTGTGGAGGAAGTCCGCGTCCTCCAGTTTGAAGGGGAAGAATCCCTGGAGGATTCATGGAATAAAGTCTTCTCTTTAAAGGACGAGGGGATTCTTCCCGAAGAAAAATGCGTCCCAAAAAGTATGGGGACTGACCCAGAACCACTAACTCCGGAACCCCGAAAAGGTTAACCCGGTGATTCAGAAATGAATGAGGGATCCACCCCCAAACCGGTTTGAGTGACTGCCTCCAGGAAAAGGGAAACAGCACAGAATCAGGGGAAAAAGGGGATCACCAAATCCCCCAAATCTCAGGATGCCAAATTTTCTTCACAGATTCCCAAACTCCGACACAGAAAATTGCCCAATATCACATGGTGTTGGAGTTCAAAATAAAGAAATTAACCACCTAGCTGGCCCAAAATGCAGATTTCCTGTCCCCCGTTGAGGAGAAAGATGGCACATTTTATGCCCTTGTCAGGGTTCAAGGCCAGTATGCATTTTCAGTGCTGGTGGATACATGATCCCAAGTCACCCTTCTATTCAAAAAAGGCATTTGATCAACTCAATGCAGCAAGGGGGGAGAGCCACCAAATTCCCCTCACACCACTTACTAGACAACTCCAGAACTTTGACAGAAATGACATTCCCGTCGAGGGGACTGCAGATCTGGAGATCAATATTGGGTGACACGGGGTAAAACACCCGGTTATAGTTGTCACCCCAGAGGGCACACCCTGTCTCTTAGGGAGGTTGTCACCCCTCATAGACAGTGTGAATAAGGTCCCCTGGACACAGACTAACCGGCCAATAAAATTTAAACAGAGCATCAACTAAGTCTTAACAGCACATGACATATGGTTGAGCAGTGGTCTGACATAATTGAGTTCCACTTTAGGAACAATCAACTCCCCGGCATAACTGTAATCTCTGTAGGAGAACAAACTGGTGACAAAACCCTTTAATATTCTTGAACATCCACATTCCTCCCAGTTTTATGTGGCATTCGACAGTGGAAGGAAATACCCTGACATTTTATACTGATGCACAATTTGAAGAAAACCCAAATCCAATGATAAAAAATGATGAAAAACCAGCTGAAAGCTTGGCTGATATTCAGAAAAAGGGTGAACAGCTATTTCTCCCCATTCATGTAAATAAGGGGGGGGTGAGCCTGTTCTTGACAGAGGGCCTCATTCCGAGTTAGGCGTTAAGGGTTAACGGTCACCGGTAAGGAGACCGGCGACGTTAAACCCTTACTGCCCAATTTCGAGGTCCCATAGCGGGACCCGCAAAGGCCGTGTGGTCTGACCACACGTCCTTTGCGGGTCCCACTAAGGGACCAGGGCACTAATAACGGGCCCGTGATTTACAGGCCTAATTAGTGTCTTCCCATTCCCATAGAGCCCTATGAAGCTCAAATGGGCATGGGGAATGGTTATTTGAATGGGGACTTACCAGGTCTGCACAGGTCGTAATGTCCCGGTAAGTCCCCATTCACCCAGACCGGACACTGGCCCGGGTTTGGAGGCAGCCATGGCACAAATAGCGCCATGGCTACCTCCAAACTTGGAATGAGGCCCTCAGTTTGCCTGAATAATGGAAAAAGCTAATTAGCAAAGCGTTATTCAGGAAACTCTCAATAGATCATGCCATTCCCACATTTAAATGGAATGATAAGTGGGAAATGGGCCTGGAAACTCCCAATTCCAAACATCTCCTGCCTAGCAGGTGCATGCAAAAAATTTCCATTGGCGACAGAAGCATAGAGCATAATTGCTGGGTTGTGTGAGAAGTCCCCTCTGCCTTCTATTTAGGCAGTGACATTCTCAATCGATTCTTAATTAATTTTGACCTCATTAATTACAAAGTCAGGTCCCGACTCATGGGTAACCCTATGGGCTTTGAATATCCTGAAAAGGCATTTCGGTCAGCTCAATTGCAACCATATGCAATGGAAGTTTAAATTGGAGAAGAGGTCACCACCACAGGACTGGCCCGACAATTCATTATACCCCTAAAAATTAAGAAAACTGCAAGACTCAGACTCTTACGTACATTTAAATCATCATCTCCAACAGCAGGGGTTGTATTTGAACCCGACATCATTAGTTGACTTAGAACACAGCACCATTCGAATATTGGTGGATAACATCGACCCTAGGAGTATCATTCTGAGCGCAGACACCTCTATTGGAATAGCGGTTGAGGCCCAACTTTACTCCATCCACTTAGGGAATGAAATCATCGGACAGATTTTCACCCGGCAAGGGGGGAATTTCTTGGTGTACTCTTCCTGCCCTTACGGGGGTGGAGAGGTGACCTGTGACATCAGGAGGGATGAGGTGGTATTTTAGGCCAACAGTGACTGCCTCTTCTACCTGAAACCTCCTGTCCAGGCCAACACCATGACCAGAGATCTATCCACGCAACTGGAGGATACCGCAGAGATTGGCAAACCCAAGATATTTACAGGCTTCAGGCAGATGGTTGAGGAGCGAATTAACCTCGCTGATGCCTGTGAGACCGAGGAGCAAAAGCAGAGGCTGAAACAGGTGTCACTGGATTTTCAAGAAATCTTTGCTGTGGACTCGTACGACTTTGGTCGCACCGAGATACATTCTACATCCATAGCCCTGGACCCTGGGATGGCTCCCGTATTCATGAAGCAATATTGGTTGCCTCTGGAATCTATGGAGTCACTCACAGAGATCATAAAAAATGTAGAGTTCTGTGGGATAATTCGTCCAATCCACAGTACCTTTAATAATCTGGTGCTGGGGATACTAAAACCCAATGGCCAATGGAGACTATGTGCAGACCTTAGGGAGTTAAATGAAAGGGTTCACATGTCCCGATTGACTCTTCCCTACATTGATCAGGGACTGGTCCAGATCGAAGGGTCAAAGGTGTATACCACCATTGACCTGACCATTTGATACTGGACAGTACCCGTGATTAGGGTAGACCAATACAAGCTGTCCTTTACCTTTGGGGGGCAGCAGTACACGTGGACCTGAACCCCCTTTGGAAACATAAACTCTGGCAATTAATTTAACATTTTCCTGCAGAAGGCCATGCCCGACTTGGTTGAAAGGGGAAACCTGGTCTATGTGCATGATTTTCTAATTGAAAACACAGCCATGGAGGAACATATAGCGGGGATCCGCTATGTTCTGACGCAAATGAAGGAAGCCAGACTGAAACTGTCCTTCCAGAAGGCGAAGTGGTGTAAGACCTGTGTGAACTTCCTAGGGCATGAAATCACCCCTGAGGGTCTCTGTCCCCAGGAGAAAAAGGTGGAAGCATTACTAATTTTGAAAGACGTCACGACTCTGCGTGAACTAAGAAGCCTTCTTGGACTGACTCATTATAGTAGAAAATTCATAGAAGACTATACAGAGGTCACAAGACCCCTGGTCCATTTATTAAAGGCTGGGGTCAAGTGGGAGTGGGGTCCAGAGCAAGCCAAGGCAGAGAAAAAACTGAAGAGAAGCCTCTCACAAGCAACTTGGCTAGCTTACCCTGTCAAAAACAAGGAGTTATTCTTGGAGACAGGGTTCTCAAATTCTTGCTTGACAGCAATATTATAAATAAACACCTTTGGGGATGTAAAAGGATTAAGAGCCCTCTTTTCGGCACATCCTCTATACTTTTAGGAAAATCCTAGATCAACAAACAGCCCAGTGCCAAGGGGCATAATTTGATCCCTTTTCAACTTGTGTCCCAATGCCTGCGGCGTTAGTCACCCGTTATTAATTAGATTCAAAACCAGTTTACAAAAAATATATATCATTTATTAGTTTTCATTATTGTTAAAAAATGTTGAGTTAATTCATAGTCAACATTAAAAACAACCATAACCAGATGACTGGTATAAAGTGCAACTGCTAATAACATGTACCTCTTCACAATTGGAGGTCAAACAGCAGAACAGACAGAAAAAATATATATAGATTAATCACCACAGATACCAGAAATTAATAATAAACCTTGTGAAAACCAAGAGTGAGTAAAGAATGAAGTCACTCCAAGGTAGTGTTGTGTAAATATCACCAGAATCAACCTAATCACTCACTACATTTGTTCTAATTCAAATTCAGACATGCTCATTCATACATTCATCATGTTCCCAACATGTTTCTTTCTGAACGTGTGTGTAAACAAAAATAAACAGAAATTCTTCAGGGGTAGTCTGCCGTCTACCAAAACCAAAAAGACCCACTAATGATGTTGGTGAGGGTACATAACGTATTGTAATCACTACAATCAAAATGTTGCAGATTCAAGCAGGTAAAAAAACACAATGACAAATGCAATATTTATAAGCACATGTTCATGTGAATCAATGGTTCACACTCTTCTCGTCCTGTAAATGGTCCAAAAAGAGTGATTTGAGATTCAACAGCAAGAGAGGGACTCCCTGTCTGAAAAGGGAACAAATCAGGGTAAAGAATAAGTAATGCCCTGTTTATTCATGCTCAATTGAATAGAAAGAAATGAACATTAGAGGTCAACATAATCAATGAATGCTAGTCGACAAATGATAAGCTGCCTAAACTGGTCAGTCCATCACTATAGGTGGTCTAAAAAGAACAAGAAGAGGTGACACTCGAACAGGCCCTACCACATGCAAATTGTTCTGTTGAAACTTTATAAAAAAAGACTGGACACACTCCTACTGGAGATGACACATTTTAAAGAAGATACATTGAGGGAAAGAGTGCGTAGGATGAATCAGGACTTAATGAATTTCACCCATGAGAAGGCTTTTGCCTACACTCAGGAGAACTATAACCAGACCAGACAAAATGACCAACCAACTGGAGGGAGTAAAAAGGTTGCATTTAAAAATACATCCTGCAGCTCAAGCGATGGAAGTCTGAATGGTGACTCATATCCAAATCGAGGACGATCTAATAGACGCCCCCGTGGAAAATGGAATTATAGAGGTAGGAATATGTCAAACCGTGGTAGCCAACAAAATAGGGGCAACATGCAGCAACAAACTTTTTTAGAGAGAGGCCAGGACAAATGGGGCTTCAAACCACATGTAACACGAAGCATGAAAGCATTGTGGTAAACCTTTCAGATTACTCACCTACACCTATTGAATACACAATGCTCGAAAAAGAAATGGGATTCGTCTCTACAAATTACCATGACAGATTTACCTTTCGCCAAGAATTCGCCCAGCTGATGTGTAAGATCCATTTGTTCCAATATTTCCAAGGAACAGAATACAAACCTGAGAAATCTGACTCAGGGCTACAGAATAAATCAGCGTTTTGCATACCCACTTCACTGCAGAGTGTGGAGGCAAAAACTTATGAAAATTGTGTTTTACACGATTTGGGCAAATTAGAACTTAACTTGACAAATCGGCATACGTACAACAACACCAGTAAAAATGAAGAAAAAGCAATGAAAAACCTCCTAAATAATGAACTGATAGTCATTCGCAAAGCAGATAAAGGGGGAGCAATTGTTCTACAGAACCGAGAAGACTATATAATCGAATGCAATAGACAACTTTTATATCTCAGTTGCTATAAACTACTCAACCAAGATCCTACGTCCGTATTACAAAGCTTGATCAATAACAAAGTGGATAAAGCAGAGCAAAGAGGATGGATTACTGATAAAGAGGCTGATTTCCTCAAAAAGGATAAACCGCGCATACCTCAATTCTATACACTAAATACCTAAAATACATAAACCCATGACTAAACCGCCGGGGCGTCCAATCTTCTCCGGGGTCAATTCAGTATTAGAACCTCTGTCGAAATTTGCAGATACCTTTCTTCAACCAATGGTTCATACAATGGCATCATATGTTCAGAACACTACACAAATAATAAAAGAAATGGAAGGATTACCTTTTGACTCTAATATTGAAATCTTATTAGGGCTAGATGTGGTAGCACTCTATACCAGCATCCCGCAGAGGATATCCATCGAAATGTTGGAAGAAAAGCTTCTTTCCGATCATGAAGTTGGCTCTACACCTATTTCTTTCATCCTCTGGTGTGCGGAAATGAGTTTAGTTGAATACTATTTTCATTTCAATGGCAAATTTTTTCAGCAAATACATGGCACGGCCATGGGAGCCACTCTAGCCCCTAGTGTAGCTAACCTATATATGGAAGCCTTTGAAATCAATAAAATCATGAAAATAACCAATCCCTTTTTCAAACACATACGTACCTGGCGAAGGTACATCGATGACATCCTTGTTATTTGGTCTCGTCCAAAAACTAGTCTTGAAGAGTTTCTCGTGTGGATAAACAGCCAAGACAGATATTTAAAATTTACATCTAACTACAGCATTAGTGAACTTGTGTTCCTAGATATTATCATTATGGTAGACCCCATTAAGAACTGCATCTTTGTCAAACCTTACTAATATCTGTTTTAGGGCCAACTGGAAGCCTGATGCTAAGTCATGCCCATGACACGGCCACAGCCAGTCATCGGGGTTTCATACTACTTTAGAAATCTTGAGAGAGGTCTCTAACTGGCCACACATGGGGCAGGACCTCGACCAATACTTGAAGGGGAATATTGAGTGTGCACAATTTCAGCCAAGTTCTCTCACACATGAGCTCCACTCCAGAAAAGAGGGATGACACTGCCTTGGTCAGATTTACAAGTAGATTTCATCGGGCCTGTCATTCGCTCCTCTAGAGGAACCAAGTGCATGTTAACAGTAACATGTTTGTTTACCAAAAAGGTGGAATGTCTCCCGACCCCAAATTGCAAGGCAGAAACAGCAGCCGCCCTGATGATGAACCACATTTTCTCTTGTTTTGGCCTTCCCCAAAGGATTGAGTCGCATCGAGGAAGTCACTTCACCAGCGAGGTGATGACTAAAATGTGGGAGATACTTGGGATAAAGACAAAACTCCATATTGCCATCCACCCAGCCTTGAGTGGGGGAGTTGAGAGGTACAACAAAACAATTGTGGGCATCCTAAAGAAGTTTGTGGCAGACTATGGGCCTAGTTGGGACAGCTGTCTACCGCATGTCCTAATGGGTATCAGGTCTACACCATCTTCTGTGACAAAAATATCTCCATTCGAGCTGATGACTGGCTGAAAAAATGTGCTACCGCAGCATCTGCTCTACAGAACACAAGAGCAGACCCTGATCAATGCGTCCACGGCACATGAATATATTGAGAATCTGAGAAAACCCCTTCAGCATGCTTTTGCGTATGCTCAACGGAATCTGAAAAAATCGGCAGAGGGGATGAAAACCCACTACGATTTGAAGACCACTAAAAAGGAATATCAAGTAGGAGACAGAGGACCTCATTACGAGAATGGAGGTAATGAAAAAAGGAAGGTGGAGTGGTAATAGCAGCATCGTTAATGGGTCCGGGGCATTCCAACCCAACAACCCACCAATACCGGCACCGCCCATACCGTGCCCCCTCATACCGGCATGTGCGCATACACGCGCCCCTTCAGGGAGCAAATACAGGCATGCCGGTGATAGGAGGACATCACAACCCACGCGGACATGCAAATACTGGCATCCCGAAGGCAGTAATCAGGGGCTGCACAATGCCGGCCATACAGGCATCGTGGACCACCCGCAAACAGCAATCAAGCCAACTGCCACAGGTGCACACAATCACCACAGGTGGACTCAATGGAGTCTGGCCCAGTATAAAATGAATACACCCACACACCACACCCCTTCCTACACCAAAATGCTACCACTAGCTGTTGCAATCATAGCTCTGGAGGACATTCATATACTGCTACAACTACAGCAACAACAGCAACTACAACAACAACTACAGCAGCAACAACAGGCAGCACAGAGGAGACGCAGGAGGAGAAGCAGGGTGAGACAGACCCAGCAATTACCACCAGTGCAGCCAGTAGTCCCTCATAGGCAGCCGCCAATCCCTCGCATCAGACCCAGTCCATTCAATCTAACCCCTGACCAGAACCACACCCTGTACCAGTTGGACCTGGACACCATCACCACCATAGTGGACATGATAGGCAATGACATTGCCAGCCTCATAGAAATATGCACTGCCATCCCCCCGCTACTAAAGGTGGTGTTTGTGCTCCACTTCCTGGCCACAGGCACCTACCAGCAGACAGTGGGCCAGCTGCATGGCATTTCACAACGAATATTTTCACGCATGCTGACCCAAGTGCTGGATGCCCTCCTGAAGCACACTAGCACCCACATATCCATACCAAGGACTGCCCAGGAGATAGTCAACACCAAAGTAGGCTTCCATGCATTGGCAGGCATGCCCAATTGTGTTGGTACCCTAGACTGCACCCATGCAGAATTGGTAGTCGCCCATGCCGTAGAGGCGGTGTACCGCAATCGCAAGTAATACCACTCCATCAATGTGCAGATGGTATGTGACTCCAGCAAGATCATCACACATTGCTGTGCCCGATTACCCAGATCAACACATGATGCCATGGTGGTGCGTAACTCCACGCTACCCCATCACATGGAGCGACATGCTGGACTACATGCCTGGCTGCTTGGTGAGTTGCCTGAGTGGGCCATGGCAGTGCAATGGGGTAGGGATGTGTTGCGATGCATACCCCACCTGAATGGGAATGGGGGGATGGATACCCCACCTGGGTGGGAATGGGAGGGTGCATACCCCACCTGGGTGGGAATGGGGGGGATGCATACCCCATCTGGGTGGGAATGGACGGTGATTGGTGAATGCACGCAGAGCTAATGACACCTGACCTGAACCTCCCAACCCCAACATGACACATCATTGGCACACATCTGATCATTCACGCTTATCAATGACCACATGTGAGACACACGACCTGACCACCATGTGTATGTGAAGCAATGCATGAATAAACAGGATCGCTACTGTGCCAATGTTGCTAGTGTGACCATGCACACTGTAGAATACACAGCATAATTGGGAGGCTAAACATTGTTTTATAACCACAGTGCATCCGCCTCAGCATGCATCATCTCACCCTGCATCATCTATTGAACGCCATCCAGACTACCACATCTCATAGCAGTATAGTATGCATCTAGATAACATTCGTGCATACGTACAGGGACATGTGCATGTCTACACCAAATAGCTGCGCTATGACTATGCTTCCTGAAGGTGGCAGCTCAGAGTGACACACACCTATTTGTATTTGCTTGCAGGTGATGGAGGATATCCTATCCCTTGAGGCAGTGGCTAATTACCCCTGTGTGGAACCCGCAGAACAGCCATGAAGAGGAGTACAATCGGGTTCACGCCCATACCCGTGTTGTGATTGAGCAGACCTTTGGCCTGTTGAAGGCGCGGTTCCACTGCCTAAGCATGTCTGGTTGAGCACTCCTTTATAGGACTGAGAAGGTGGCAAAGATCACCATGGCCTATGCCATGCTGCACAACATGTGCGTCCGGAGAAATGTATCACTGCCACCTGACATTGACATGCATGCACCTGGTGAGGATGATGAAGATGGAGACGGAGGTGAAGTAGCACCCCTGCCAGTACGTGATGCACAGGATGGCCATTCGGTACGCCAATCCCTGATTCACAAATACTTCTGAACTACAGGGACTATGATAGACATGTGTAAGTGACACACTGGGTCCATGTGGACATGCTCACAGGGAATGGTGGGAGTTGGGCACTGAACACTGTCATACATTAAATGGATATACACGAAATGAACAATGTCCAGGCATTGAATGTTTTTTCACACAACGGGTGTTTTGGATCAAACAGCAAAAATGTTACACCCCCCAAGACCCCTCAGTCAACACCCAAACCCCCCCCGTGAACTCCCAAACCCCCAAGTCAACTCCCAAACCCCCCAGTCAACTCCCAAACCCCCGAGTGAACTCCCAAAAACCCCCAATAAACTCCACCAAATGCTCCCATTCGCCCTCAACCATGTGTCCCAGTCCCATTGTCCACCCACACTTCTTGCCAGACTTTTTGCTGTCCAGGGGCAGCATTTCAGTGTGCCTTGCACTCCTTCTGGTGAGACGCACAGGGCTCGTGGGGACTGAGGAAGCAGGTGTGGTGGCTGATGAGGAGTCGGTGGCAGGTTCCACGGCTGCTGCAGGGCATGGCTGCTGCATGTGGAGCAGGATCGATGTAAGTATCTGTGTATTGCCCCCAGGCAGTCCCTCATCAGCACAGCCGACGCATTCACTGCGGCTGTGTTTGCGGTAATAGCAGCAGTGGTCCCCGCAATGGCAGTGGCTATTTCCCGCCTGGCGTTCTCGCCATCTGCCTTGTATTGCCGCAGCATCTCTAACATGGACTCCTGTCTGGCCTCCACCCTCGCCAGACGTGACTCGAGGGTGTTGGTGGGAGCACGAGTGGTGGGTGGTGCACCCATGGGGCCTGCATTGTCGGTGCTGTCCTCCAGGAAGGGGCTCAGGTCTGAATCATGGAGGCAGGGATCAGCACTGCAGTAGGTGCGTGAGGGCTGATTTTGAGGCGGGGGTGGACATGGGGCTTGGGGTGGGTGGACGGACATGTCACTTCAGTGACTCCCTCCTGGTCCACAATCTCCTCAAAGTCATCTTCTGTGGTGGCCAGTGCTTGTAGGGACTCCCATTCCACTGGTGTGGGTGTGGGCTGCTGGGTCTCGAGTGTGTCAGGCACACTGGCAGTAGGTGTAGCCTGCTTGGTGGCCCCGGAGGTGGTGGTGGCGGCAGCTCTTTTCTTTGGGCGGGACGTGGATGCCTTGGCGTTGGTGTCTTGGCTGGCATCTTCTCCATCGGTGCCTGTAGGGTAGAAGAGATGAAGGGCATCAGTGATGGTGTTACATGCCAGAAGCATACCATGGCGCTGTTCATTATTCATTTAATCATGCACTCATGTCTTACAGGTGTGTCACACAGGGTAGTCTGAGGGGGAATTTTGGCATTTGCTGCATGGCAGGTGGCATGCCGTTGATTTGGGGTTAGTGTGATGTATTACATGGGCACGGTCCATGTGTGTTGGCTGTGTGTTGGTTATGGGATTGGCACTCAGCATGCATTTCTGTCTGGCAGGGTTTGGCCTGCCATCTGGACTTGTATGTGTTCATGTGGGTGTTGGGACATGCATTGCCTTGCCTAGACTCTCTTCCACATCACTTGTGCTACACCATGGTTTCCCCTACAGGGATCTGCAGGGACACTCACCTCCTTCTGGTGATGATGCCGCACCCGTCTCCATCTCCCCAAATCCCTCGACGGTCTCTGGATTAATGAAGGTGCTTGCGGTCTCCTCCCAGGTGGTCATTTTTGCAGGAGAGTGGGGACCCCCCGCCTGTGGCCATGGCCTCCCTCTTGTTGCTTTCCATGATGTTACGGACCCTCAAGCGGAGGTCATCCCACCTCTTCCTGCAGTCCTTCACACTACATGGGGTGGGTCCTACAGCCGACACCTTGCGGGCTACCTCCTGCCAGATGTCCTTCTTCTGCTGCTGCACCTCACGCTTCAGGCTCCGGGATTTTATGACATCTGCGTGTGCAGCTAGGGTGTCAGCTAGCATATTTAGTTCTGTGTCGGGAAAATGCTGTTTCCGCAGCCGGGGGGTGGTCTTCCTGGTTGCCTTGGACATTATGGAAGGATTGGCACATAGCTCTCCAGGAATCAACTGGTGGTTTTGGACGATTGCAATGGATTGTGTTTTTAAAGATGGCTGCCGGCCCATTTCCTGTTCCGACGCGATGACGTGATTTCCGGGTCCATCATTACGAGCCCGGTATTAGCATGTTAGTATTACCGGGTCGTTATTTAGGGGTTCCTCCTAGGCGGTGGCGGTATCGGCGGGTCCCATGATGGCGCTATCAGGGGAATGGAGGGCCTTTTGCGGCATGCCGGTATGGCCATTACCGGGATGGGGTTCGCGCGTGCTCGCGCACTCGTAATCACCCGCTATTAGCCGCATCGTACCAGCACGGACCCGCTCGTTCCGCCATGCCTGTAATGACCCCGCATTTACCGCGCTGCTCGTAATGAGGCCATGGGTCTACTTGTGCAATTTTCAGAGGAACCACACCAAAGAGCAGAAGTTCCTTCCCTCCTGGCGCGGCCTCTTTGTAATTGTAGATAACATCTCTCCTGTCGCCCATAAGATCTGCATCCCTAAAGGAGTAAAAATGGAAGAGAAATGGTTGCACATCAATCAGTTGAAATGCTGTCATCCCAGGCAGAACTTGCGACTGATTGAAGAACCCATTGAGGGTAGAGCCCAGGAACCCTCTGAGAAGTAAAGGTAAGGAATTGGAAATAGGATAAAGAATTTTATACATTAACAGGGAGTAGAACAATTATTTGTATTTTGAAAAGATGCTGAAAATGATAAATGTGTGCGAAATATATGTATGTAGAAAAACCAAATGTGTGCTTGCCATGTGTACCTTGTATGTATCTCTCCTGCTGTGTTGTTGTCTATTTTCTCGTCCCTACCTGGGAAATTGGTATTGTGTAAAATATTTAATCTCTCTGTTCTTCTTGGCAGATCTATTAACTCCTGGCCTCTACAGACCAGAGGAGAGCCGTCGGAAGGGGAGAGGCCCAGGACACACAACCTAACGGAAAAAAACAAAATCCGAAGAGAGTGGGTGGGAACCAGTGCACCACTCCATCAGGACCAGAAATAGAGCAGATGCACTCTGAAGGAGAGTCCTGGATGAACCCAGGAGCAGGCGCGCACTAAAGGAGACTCCTGGGATGAACCCAGACCATCATTAAATGAACACACCGCTCTCCCCTAGCTCTTCTCTCCATATAAAGTATCAAAGAGCTAGGAGGTGGGACTTGTGGGGTGAAATAGCCCTGAATACCATAATGAAAGGCCAGAGTCAGTATGAAGGCTCCCCACAATGAAAGGCCCACTGTAAATCCACATGGAAAGAGACCTTGCAATGCCTAAACAAAAACAGAGCAAATTCAGGGATCAAAGCCTGCAGATGCCTGAAAATGTCCCTTGCCACACATAAGTAGAAAACCTCAGTACACTTTTGCAAAAGATCTGGAAAGGCTGAGACCATATTGGCAGAAACTGCGGCATCCAGCATGTAAATAAAATGACCGGATTGTCTGCAAGTTTGCACTGCAAAATGGAGCTTTCACTTTGACTGAAATCATTGCCTTCAAAATCCATTTTCCCTCCTTTTGTATTTAAGACATGCTCTTCAAAATGTGGACAGGAATGCAAGAAAGGAACTGTGAGTTTGTTCGTCATGAGCCCATCACAAAAAGCCATAATAATTTGCAGAATCTAAATGGAGATTTTGAACTGCAACAGAATGAAATGTTTTACAGCTGGAATTTTCTTCAGTAACATATAAATTGTGTTTTTAACATTAACACTTTAAGTATTCATATGTACAGCTAAAGTCTGGAAATATATACATTATGTTGCCTTTCTGTGATCACTGTGTGCAGGAAATTACTGTGTGAGGGTTTTACATACAAAAGTGTACATTTGCTAAGGTTGGATTAAAAGTAAAATACTGTTCAGCAGTGGGGAGAAATGGCAAGTCTTAAGTTTCAATTTTCCCCACAAGTGAACCCAGTTTTTCAAAGCCCTGTTGCCAAGGAGATGAGTTGAGGAATTCTCTCGATCAAAAGCACTTAGGCCATCATAAACATGGTAACTTAGCTTTTGAGGCTAGGGGCTAGTCTAAACAAAGCCTCCCTCATGACGTCAGGGCCCAAAAACCAGATCCAAAAGGTGGGGGCAGGTTTATGGGCGGAGTTTATGTCCCTTTGTGTAAAATTGGGAGACATGCTTTACATCGTGTAATATCCATAATATCCAGCCCAGAATATTTATGAGCAGATTTCTGAAAAGATGTTCACAAGCTGCATCTGTTGGGTGCATCTGGTGGGCCGAAAACGATTTTGGTGATACCAACATACCAAAAGTTATACAAAAAAAATGAATTGTGACCCCTGCATCAATGTGACAATCATAACAATCTGAGAAAGTGTGTAACAGGCGATAAACATCCTGCCCACAGAACACCAGCATTTTCATGCATATAGTTGGGGGAGGAAATCAGGAAAAAATGTAACTTTGCCATAGAATAACCGACAAACTTCTAGGTAGGATAATTTGATTCACAAAAAATATAGTTTCTGAAAATGCTGCCATATGTGGCATGATATGATGAGAAAGGGCAGTTGTCATAATGTGAGATCTCTATGTGCGAAATCCAGATCTACCCCCCTATCCCAGTCATATGATGGTCGAGGTATCCTCCCCTGGCATCTCAAAACAATCCTCCATTCTCTGGACCTATCACCCCGCAGATGGGAGGGAACCTCTGAAATGGTCCAATAAATTCTGCGAGGAATGTCATTTGGCATATAAATAGGTCACTCCGCCTCAAATGAGGGACTCTCCCTGAAAATCTTGAGCTTTGCAGCTGTCAACATTTCGAACCATCTTTGCAGAATTGGGCCCAATCTTGGAGTAAAAGCCAGGACCTGGAGTAGGACCTTTTTGGAGGACAGAGAGAGGCCTTGACTGACCCACTTGATGGTCCCTGCAGTGAAGCCCTGGCACCCCTTGAAGTCCATCAAGCCATTTTCTTGTAAGTAAGGACCTCCCCAGCAATAGATTCAATAAGCCAATATATATTTCAGCATTGTCATAGAGATTCCCCCATGGCAAAACCCCTATCTTCTTTGTTTGTGTAATTCAGTAGTTGTTCCCATTGAAGAGCCTTCCATCATTTGAGTAAATCCCTAGTATTTGTGTTCAGTAAATTTATTAATTTCCCCATTATTTCATGGGTTTGACAAAGTTAGCATTCAAAACTAACTCTCTTTCTTCCCTGTGTCTTGCGAGTGATTATAAGAATACATTTTTCCCCTAAGAAGTCATTTCATTAAGAGCTGAAGAACCAAGTCTTCCATGTGTTAAATTGTGTGTTTAAAAACAAATTCCCATTTGCATCTGTCATATCAAACCCAAACCATTGCTCCCATTGTGAGTAATCCCTTTGCCCAAAGCCTACCTATTAGTTGTCCCTGTCATTTTCATTGACGCCCATGGTTCCTATGTGCCTTCCTCATTATTGAAAGCGTGCCTGTCATCTTCAGCCCCAGCAAAATTAGTGTGATTTACATTTTCGTTTTTCTAAAAATGTCGCTTCTTTGAAAAACCATTTTTCCTAGAGTATTCCCCTTCCCCTATTAGATTTTGACTGCAGATTTTGAATGGCATTTCCTTAATTTTTCATTGCTTAGAGCTGGCCTGTCATTCCGAGCCCTAGCAAAAACCTGTGTGATTTCCATTTTCCTTTTTCTAAAAATTTCACTTAACCTGTTTAAACCCGTTTTTCCTAGTTTATATCTCTTCCCCTACTGTACCCTGATCACAGATTTAGAATTGCATTGCCTTTTATTTTTTTTCATGTTTTGCCTGTATTAAAATCGGGTTTCCTATGTGTGCTAGCTAGTCAGTTTTGAAGCCCTATTTGTCTTCTACTGTAAGCCGCCCAAAGAACCCTTGTGTGCTGTCCCATAGCACTAGTATTAAATCATTGAAAACCCATTTTTCCATTGTACTTCAAAAGGAAATGTCCCCCATTCTGTACTGGTTTCCCATCTTGTCTCTGTGGGCACCACCCCAAAACCGATTTGTCCACTGTATTCCTACCTCTGCCACTGCCTTCCATTCAAAGGGATTCAATCCATTTGTTTTTTGGGGGTGGAGTGTCACAGGCGGGAGTGCGTAACATTCCTGCAATCATTTGAGTTTAATTGTTTTGTCTTGCTTTTCATAAGACAAAAAAGGAGTGGCATCGCAGTGGGCTTCATTCCAAGTCCGCCGGTAGCCGTACTGGAAAAACCGGCAGGCTGCCACCGGACCTGAAATACCATTCCACCTCTTCCATCCGGAGGCAGAATTCCGTAAATCCCCATTACCATGGAGTTCTATAGGACTCCATGGGGATGGGGGCAATGGAAACACTGGTTCCGTCTATGACGGAGCCGTTGTTTCCATTTCCGCCTACAGGTGGGGCACGTTATTCCCACCAGGTCAGACACCTCCCGCCTGCATAACTCAGAATCAGCTGGTCCGGAAACAATGGTGGCAGCAGATTTACCTCCATTGTTGTTTCCGGACCGGAAGGGTCGTAATGAGGTCCAGTATCTCTTAACCCGGTCTGTGCATTTGTGTTGCCACAACATTAGTGGCTGCTGTCATCTATTTGTACTGATTTGATATGAAAATAATACATTAATAAAGTATTTATTGACAACACACTGGCCTGGTTGCTGATTTGTTGTGACAAGGGGTGCTGGTGGAGGTTGAGTGCGAGACAGGTTGGAGGCCTCCTTAAAAAAAGAATTTGGTTGTAATAATAAAAAGCAATATATTGTGTGCCACATTCAGTGCAGGGGAATGAGATCCCTGACTTGCTGGTACAGCATAATATATTGTGACAGAACAAAATGCATTAAATATGCCTTAAAAGCCTGCTTCTGCAGAAAGTGTGTGTTAGCATTTTGTGTATGACAAAATAAGCTTTGGCTGGTGATTTAGTGCAGAGTCTGCGATCGCAGGCCAGTGCTGGAAGAGGTATACAGTGATTTTTATTTTTTGAGTTCACAGATTAGAGCTGACAGGTTCCCCCAACAAATAAGGAATAATTGACAATTTTATAATTCAAAATCATTTATGAAATACGATTTTCTAACAGAGCCAAAAAGAACCACAGCAATTTCAAATTGCCCTGTAGAATATTTTCCCTGGGGAAAGGGTTACAGTTTCCCCGAAATGCAACATTTGTGTAGCAGTACGTCCGTGTTTCAAGGCTCTGCCAGTGTCATGGGCGGTAGGCCATCCTCATGAGAATCAGGATGAGTTGACCAGGACAGTTGATTAAAGTTCTGCTGGTTGTCACAAATGTTTCAATGACTTAACTTTGTGCTGTGTGAATTGGTGTAACGCTCACCTGATTCCCGTAGAGGCGCCGGTCTTGACTGGGCGTATACCGTATCTTCAAAGGTGATGTGTAACACACGGCTGGCTCTTTGGGCTGGACCTCTGTGCACTGTATGTATGACTCGAAGGGTAAGATGTCTGCAGATAGAAAATATGGGATTAAGGAACTGGGTTATTGAATGTCTCTCTCTTCTTCCCTTTCTCTTCTCCTGTAGAACCCCAAAGGTTAACGCTCTCACCTTAGGTAAGCGAACGCCGTGCTCTCCATCTGCCTCGGGGCAGGGTGCTGTAACCAGTTTCTTCACTGGATAAGGGGAGCAGGCCTCTTGACTTCAGAGGACTGCTGTCCGTCGTTTACTGCACGAACTGTAAGTTTCGAGTAATTCTAATGTCTTTAAAGTCTTTAGTAATGATGTTTCTTGTTTTGCAGGGTTCCGGCGATGGCGGATGACGGGCTGAAGTGAGTTGAAGATGGAGCCCGTGTGATGAATAGAAGCGCCTGGAAGCACGTAAGTAAGCGCTTTTTGCCTGCTTCACGATGCGCTCTAACTGTCTTTTTATTTTGCAGGTACAAGTTGGGAGCGGCTGCAGGGTGCCGGAATACCCACTGGGTTAGATGTGGAAAGCAGTAATGGCACGTGAGTATTAAAGTTCCCCAATGTCTTTAAACGCACCTTGTTTTGTCTTTCAGATGCGGGATGCAGCGCCGAAGGCCTCCGGAGCGTGCAAAGAGTTGGTAAGCTTTTGTCTTTCAGATGCCGGAATGCAGTGTGAAGACCTCCGGAGCGCATGAAGAGTAGGTAAGCCTTTTTTCTTTCAGATGCCGGAATGCAGCGCGAGGCGTTGGTGACAGCCGATGGACCAGGTAAGTGAAGAGCTGTCACTGAAGACCATAATGCTAACCTGTTCTTTCTTGTCTTTATAGGTGTTGCTGAAGACTGGATTCAGGATGGTAAGCCTTTTTCCTTAGGCCCAGGATCAGATGCAGAAGACACGATGAGCGTTCTGCTGCAGAGGATGCAGAATAACGCAAAGCAAGATTCATCCATCGGGTGTGGTTTAAATAGCCTCCTGTAGTGCTTAGGTGTCTCCTTCCACAGCCACGCCTAGGTAAGAAAAGAGTTCCTGCTTTCCAGAAGAGTTCCAGTGTTCTGAATCTAGGGAGTGGCTCCTGCCCCACCCAACAGGAAAAGTAGTTCCAAACAGAAGAGGATCACAGGCTCAACTGGCAGGCAAGTAAGCAGCATGGTCTGCTGCAGGTAAGTCCACCCAAGCATTATGAGCCCGGCGCTTCCAGCGCTGGGACTGGGCATATTTATGAGCCTGGCGCCAGGACTGGGTCCAAAAGGTCCCAATTGGGACTGGTTGGCACTCGGAACCTGGGTTATGGATCTGCTTCCAAGGGAGTTGGGAAAACCCTGACCTTTTGGAAGCAGAGATCATGACAGTACCCCCCCTCAAGGCCCCTCCCAAACCGGGCTTCTCCGGGGGTTTTGGCTTGTCAGGAAATGTTCGGTGAAATCTTTTGATTAGGCGAGGAGCGTGGACATATTCAGCAGGTTCCCAGGATCTTTCTTGGGGGCCATAGCCTTTCCAGTCAATTAGGTAAAATAGTTTAGATTTGGAGATCTTGGAGTCCAGAATGCTTTTGACTTCAAACTCGAGTTCTCCATCAACTAGGATAGGTTTTGGAGATTTAGTTAGTCGGGTTTGAGGTTGCACAGGTTTTAATAGAGAGACGTGGAAGACCGGATGTATCTTCATGTGCGGGGGCAAGTCCAACTTGACCGCTACTGGGTTTACTATGGTAGTGATGGAATAGGGACCAAGGTATCTTGGGTTGAATGTGCGTGGCCCTTTTAGAGGTAGATATTTGGTGGATAACCAGACTTGATCCCCTACTTGATATTGAGGGGCTTCCTTCCGATGTTGATCTGCTCCTTTCTTGTATTGTTCTTTAGCCCTTTGAAGGTGAGAAACAGCTTCCTTAAAGGCTTGGGTGATTGTAGAATGCAGGTAGTCTACTGCTGGTGTTTCAAGATCTTGGAGGGGATCCAACTCCGAGGTTCGAGGGTGACTGCCGTACAAAAGAAAAAACGGGGTTTTCCCAGTTCCCGAATGGACAGAGTTATTGTAGGCATATTCGGCTATCCAAAGGATGTCTTTCCAAGTTTTTTCAGTTTGTTGCAGCATGCAGCGTAAATACTGTTTCAGAGTTTGATTGGTCCTCTCGGTTTGTCCGTCAGTCTGAGGGTGGTGACTGGTCGATAGTCTCACATCAATTTGAGCCGACCGACAGCAACTTCGCCAAAAATGAGAAATAAATTGACTACCTCGATCCGAAATTAGAACCGAAGGAAAACCGTGCAGTCGGACGATGTTTTCGAGAAATTCTCGGGCCAGAGTTGCTGCTGTTGGCAAGCCTTTGAGCGGAATGAAATGCGCCATCTTGGAGAATAAGTCCACGATTACTAGAATCGTATTGTATCCGGAGCATGGAGGTAGATCGGTGATGAAGTCCATAGAAAGCGTATGCCAAGGGCGAGGTGGGATGTCAATAGGGCGTAAGAGGCCTGCTGGTCTTTCCTTTTGACTCTTGTTTTGGGCGCATACTCCACAGGACATTATAAAGTCTCTGATATCTTTTTTCCAAGACGGCCACCAGAAGTAGCGCTTGATCTTTTCTGAGGTCTTGGCCATACCGGGATGTCCTTCCATTAAAGAATCGTGATAACAAGAGATTACTTTTTTCTGTAAATCTGTGCTGGGTAGGTATAATCGTTCTTGGAAATACAATAAGTTGTCCTTTACTGCAAAGTCCTTTCCCTGCAGATGCCAATTCTGTATGTCTGCTGGAGTTACAAGTTGCCTGGCTTTATCCTTAACTTCCTCTATGGATTCTGTGGCGATTACACCCAGAATTCTTTGTTTGGGAATGATTTGTACAGGTTTAGGGTTGATCAAGTGTTCTTCCACTCCCATCCGAGAAAGGGCATCAGCTTTACCGTTCTTTGTACCAGGTCGATAGGTAATTATGAAGTCAAACTCGGCAAAGAATAATGCCCAACGGAGTTGTCTAGAGGATTGGGCTTTTGCGGTTTTCAAATATTGCAGGTTTCGGTGATCCGTAATCACAGTAACGGTGTGTCGGGCCCCCAGCAGATAATGCCGCCAAGCCTTAAAGGCAGACTTGATAGCCAGAAGTTCCTTGTCAGTAATTGTGTAATTGATTTCAGGAGGCGAGAATTTGCGGGACCAAAATGCCACGGGATGCAACTGATTGCATCCCGTGGTTACCGGGTCCTTTTGTGATAGAACTGCCCCCATGGCAAGGCTTGAAGCATCAGCTTCCACGATGTAGGGGAGTTCGGGGCGAGGGTGTTTTAAGATTGGTGCAGAGATAAATTTAGTCTTCAAATCCTGGAAAGCTTGTTCCGCCTCGGTTGACCATTCAAAACGTTTGTTTTTCTTTAACAAGGCAGTGATGGGCTGGACTATTCGAGAGAATTCGGGGATGAACCTGCGGTAAAAGTTAGCGAAGCCTAACATTCTTTGCACACCTTTTACGGAGGATGGTGATGGCCATTTGAGAACTGCATCAACCTTCTTTGAATCCATACGCACTCCGCCAGGTGATAATATGAATCCCAAGAATTCAACTTCAGTCACGTTGAAAACACATTTTTCCAACTTAGCGAAAAGTTTGTGTTGACGCAATCTTTCGAGGACCATTTTCACGTGTTTCCGATGTTCAGATTCCGATGAAGAATAAACGAGGATGTCGTCAATGTAAACAACAACACACACATCTATGAGCTCTCTGAGGACATCGTTCATAAAATATTGAAAGGCGGCCGGGGCATTGCAAAGTCCGAAGGGCATGACCTGATATTCAAATAGCCCATACTTGGTGCGGAAGGCCGTCTTCCATTCATCGCCCTCTTTTACTCGTACCAAGTGGTAAGCTCCTCTAAGATCCAGCTTTGTATATATGCATGCTTTTCTGACTTGGTCCAGGAGTTCAGGGATCAAAGGTAACGGATATCTATTCTTAACGGTGATCTGGTTCAGGGAGCGATAATCTATACAAGTTCTAAGGTCTCCTTCCTTTTTTGGAACGAAGAACAAAGCTGAAGAAGCAGGGGACTTGGAAGGACGAATAAACCCATTTGCCAGGTATTGATCCAGGTATTGTCGAAGGTGAAGGTTCTCAGGCTCGGTGAGGGCATAAATTCTACTATAAGGAGGAGTAGATCCAGGTATCAGGTCTATCTGGCAGTCATAAGACCTATGAGCAGGTAGAGAGTTAGCCTGATCCTTCCGGAAAACATCTTGGTATTCTAGGTATTCGGGAGGTAACTGGGGAGTCTCTGAAGAAATTGCTGCCAGTGCAACACCAGGTGGAGGGTGACAAGTAGAGACACATTCTGGAAACTGGACCGTTCTTGCTTGCCAATCGATCAGAGGATTGTGTTTCTCTAACCAAGGTATTCCTAGAATAATCTGAAACTGAGGGGCCTTGATCACATCGAACACGATCTTCTCATGGTGTCCATCTTGACTTACTAGCGTCACCTCTTGAGTGGTATGCGTTACTGGCCCGGAGGCTATCTCCGTACCATCCACCGTAGTAATGACGTCCTTTACAGCCTTGGGACAAAGAATTAGATTCATCCTCAAAACCATTTCATGATCCACATAATTGCCGATGGCACCGCTGTCGACGTAAGCTTCAATTGCATGTAATCGATCCGGATTATCAGGGCTAATGAGGACCATAGGTATCACGAAATGCGAGGTTACGGAACTGGTTTTCATGCTCGGCAAGAGGACCTCTATTCTTGTCGGGCGAGGTCGTTTCCCTGCTCAGTGTTTGTAACTTTGGTAACTGCAGCTCCTACTGCCTTCTTGGCAGGTTTCACCGGACAGAATCGAAGAAAGTGCCCTGAGTTTCCGCAATAGAGGCATAATTGCAACTGTTTTCTCCTTTCCCGCTCCTTTTGTGTTAGAGGACCTTTCAGACCCCCTATTTGCATTGGTTCCCCGGAGTCTACTCCTTTGGAAGGAGTTGGCGGTTTGGGAAATACTCGAGCATCAAACTTGGAACGATCGGCCTTCCTGTTCTGCAGTCTGTGATCTATTTGAACGACTAAGTCTATATAGTCCGAACAATCTTGTGGGGGATTCACTACTTGGGCTAACACATCTTTGAGCTCTCCACGTAGACCTCTATAAAACAGCGTAATCCTTTTGTCCTCAGGCCATTGAGTTTCCACTATCAGTCTGTTGAAAGACGCAATATAAGCCAAAAGGTCTTGATTACCTTGTCGCAACGAAAGAAGCTCATTGTCCATGGCCTGCCCCTGTGAATGTCTTGCGAACAGTTTTTCCATACTGAGCTGAAAAGCTTGAAAATCATGGAGGACCGGATCATCTTCATTTACTAGAGGGATCGACCAGTCTGCCGCATTGCCACTAAGGTACGAAAGCACGAAAGCTACTTTAGCTTGATCAGTTGGAAAGGCTGCTGGCCGGCATAAGAATTGCAACCGGCACTGATTGATAAATACTGCAAACCTCTTTGGGTCACCAGAAAATCGTTCGGGCGGAGCCAGAGGTACATTCCCAGGTAGGTTGATCTGCACTGGATTCATAGAGGATGTAGAAGGAAGATTTCCCCCAGATGCGGGTAACGGGGTCTGTCCGGCTTGTGACTGTAGCAATTGTCTAGCGAGATCATCTGTTCGCTCCTTGGAAATAATCAGTTCCCTTCTTAGAGCGTTTGTTTCCTGACGGGCTGCATGCACTTCTGCCCTTAGTTCCCCAAGTAACTGGGCTAGCTGGTCGGTATCCGAGGTTTCCATAGCGCCTGGACGGGAGTTTTGTGGTAGGCTTTGCGTTCTGTAACGCTCACCTGATTCCCGTAGAGGCGCCGGTCTTGACTGGGCGTATACCGTATCTTCAAAGGTGATGTGTAACACACGGCTGGCTCTTTGGGCTGGACCTCTGTGCACTGTATGTATGACTCGAAGGGTAAGATGTCTGCAGATAGAAAATATAGGATTAAGGAACTGGGTTATTGAATGTCTCTCTCTTCTTCCCTTTCTCTTCTCCTGTAGAACCCCAAAGGTTAACGCTCTCACCTTAGGTAAGTGAACGCTGTGCTCTCCATCTGCCTCGGGGCAGGGTGCTGTAACCAGTTTCTTCACTGGATAAGGGGAGCAGGCCTCTTGACTTCAGAGGACTGCTGTCCGTCGTTTACTGCACGAACGGTAAGTTTCGAGTAATTCTAATGTCTTTAAAGTCTTTAGTAATGATGTTTCTTGTTTTGCAGGGTTCCGGCGATGGCGGATGACGGGCTGAAGTGAGTTGAAGATGGAGCCCGTGTGATGAATAGAAGCGCCTGGAAGCACGTAAGTAAGCGCTTGTTGCCTGCTTCACGATGCGCTCTAACTGTCTTTTTATTTTGCAGGTACAAGTTCGGAGCGGCTGCAGGGTGCCGGAATACCCACTGGGTTAGATGTGGAAAGGAGTAATGGCACGTGAGTATTAAAGTTCCCCAATGTCTTTAAACGCACCTTGTTTTGTCTTTCAGATGCGGGATGCAGCGCCGAAGGCCTCCGGAGCGTGCAAAGAGTTGGTAAGCTTTTGTCTTTCAGATGCCGGAATGCAGTGTGAAGACCTCCGGAGCGCATGAAGAGTAGGTAAGCCTTTGTCTTTCAGATGCCGGAATGCAGCGCGAGGCGTTGGTGACAGCTGATGGACCAGGTAAGTGAAGAGCTGTCACTGAAGACCGTAATGCTAACCTGTTCTTTCTTGTCTTTATAGGTGTTGCTGAAGACTGGATTCAGGATGGTAAGCCTTTTTCCTTAGGCCCAGGGTCAGATGCAGAAGATACGATGAGCGTTCTGCTGCAGAGGATGCAGAATAACGCAAAGCAAGATTCATCCATCGGGTGTGGTTTAAATAGCCTCCTGTAGTGCTTAGGTGTCTCCTTCCACAGCCACGCCTAGGTAAGAAAAGAGTTCCTGCTTTCCAGAAGAGTTCCAGTGTTCTGAATCTAGGGAGTGGCTCCTGCCCCACCCAACAGGAAAAGTAGTTCCAAACAGAAGAGGATCAGAGGCTCAACTGGCAGGCAAGTAAGCAGCATGGTCTGCTGCAGGTAAGTCCACCCAAGCATTATGAGCCCGGCGGTTCCAGCGCTGGGACTGGGCATATTTATGAGCCTGGTGCCACTGGCGCCAGGACTGGGTCCAAAAGGTCCCAATTGGGACTGGTTGGCACTCGGAACCTGGGTTATGGATCTGCTTCCAAGGGAGTTGGGAAAACCCTGACCTTTTGGAAGCAGAGATCATGACAATTGGGGGTGGATTGTGATATCACAAGCTTAATTGAGGGCAGTGTGGGAAGGTTTGTGCACCCAATTATGCAACGGAATGTATGCTTTTCTATAAAGATTCAAAGTGCTAAATCCAATCAGCTTTGTGTGGGGAGATTTTTTCATGTAACACGACCACAAATACAAATTACTTGCATTGTATAAAAGTTATAACTTCATGGTTGTTTTTTTGGCAGCACCTTTTGATGCAGTTACGTACCACAATCTGTTTGAATTTGCTGTCCAGCTGGGTCTGGGGCACTGAATAAAACTGGTATTTCTTGCACGGCGTACACTCCTTTTCCTAGTAAGGCTCTAAGAACCCACCCCTTTAAAGAAATAGTTCAATAAAAGCGCTTAAGGGGGTCTCATAACCAAGTGGATCAGGAGTAGGGTAAAATCCTAGTAAGGATTGGCTGCTCTGAAGGCAGACTGGTAGTCGTGGAGACAACCAACAGATTCAGTGTGTTGGATAAATTGGGAGATGACCAGGTTCTCCAGAAGTTTGCCCAGGAAGGGGGTAATGGAGATAGGTTGGTAGTTAGCAGGGCAGGAGGGGTCAGCAGAGGGCTTTTTGAGCACATGATGATCAAGGGAGTGCTTGAGGTGTAGCTGGAAGGAGCCAGTGGCAAAGGAGTGATTACAAAAATTGGACCAAGGCAAGAGAGGCACTGTTGTTCTTGATGGTTCTGGAGGATCAGTGGAGCACCTGTTGGGAGGAGATTTTTTGTTTCAGGGGTCACCTTGAAAAACTCACCAAAATATTACAAAAGTTATAAAAAAGGAGCTGTAGTTGAAAGAAAACCAACCAACCAAACAAAATGATAATATCACGCAAATAACAATGGATCAGGTGAGCGGGGACCCTACTTCCATGTAGCGCCAACTCGAGGCTGATCCCTCCCGCCCTTCATACAAAAGCTTGTGACGTTCGGTGGACCCAGCGTGTATGCTGTGTCCGGTGTATTTGGTAGGTCCAGCATGTTAGCTGTGCCTGGTGTGACTTCTTTGACTTTGAGGTTGACTTTCTTCTGCATTATTTTTGTCTTTTCCATGGATGCTTGAGAGGTATATGCCTTACATCAATTGTTGTGTGCTGTTTGGCTCTTTGAGGCATGCACATACCTTCGTATCGCTCTGGTGCCACCTGTTGTGTGTCCCCCAGAGGGAAAATAGTAAAATTTTCTTCCACTCCCATCCAACCTGATCTGGGATTTGGGGCATGTGCACTTCCAAGTTCACAGGGTAAAGGATTGCCGTTCTTTTGGCTTTGGCTCATGATCCACTTGTGTCTAAAACTCCCTGTGCATTGTTGCATTGTTTCCTCGCTGGGGTGGGTTCTTTGATCCTCATTTGGATTTTTCTCTGCTCATGATCCACTCGTGCTTGAACCCCCTATGCATTGTTGTTGCAATGTTTTCCTAGGGGGTGGGTTCTTTGAGCCTTTGCCTTTGTGTATTATTCTTATCATTACGGCGTTCTCTTAGCGCACAATCCATTTACCTTTGAAACCCCCTATGCGTTATTGCATTGTTTCTCCTCGGGGGTGGGTTCTTCGAACCTGTCTATACGCTTTTCTTGGATTGTTTTTCTTCGGGGGTGGGTTCTTTGAGCCTTACTAGGATTTTTCCCAGCTCATGATCCACTTGTGTTTTGAACCTCCTAAGCTCCCTCCAAAAATATCCCCAACATCTTCTACAGGGTATTAGCCCTGACTGACCTTCCAGCAGACAAATGAACCCAGATAGGAAACAGGAATCTGATGTTTCCCTATACAGTTGTTCAAACTCAGATTCTGACAAACTGTAGAAACACATGCAAGCCAGTTGATTTAGCCGAATTCTTGCAAAAATCCCAATATCTAGCTATGGAATCACCAATATCTGCAGAGCTTGCACAATAAGATCAATCATGACAATTGTGCAGCTGGCTCCCACAGATTCGCTCAACATAAGTGGTTAATTCTGCAGAGATGTGTCCAGGTATAGTAACAAAGGAGAATCTAATTAAGATGTTTATATACTTTTTTATCAACCTTGCAGTAGATATAATTTCATTTCAATTCCTCTTTGATTAAGTTAAATTAAACTTAGTTGGAGGTACGGTTATGGGCAGCATGTGTGTGGAGTGCAATTATTATTTCTCATAAATGACAAGGAAAAGCCCCTTGTATCAAGGCAACAAGTAGTTAAAAATGTGTGCCTACTAAAGTGCAAATTTATACTAGGATAGAGAGATGGTTTATATAAAAAGTATGTTGAACAAAACTACAGAGGTACCAATGACAGAATCAATTAACAAAACATAGTGAAAACAACTAACACAACAAATATCTAAGTGCTGCCAATGACCATCAGATATTACATGAGGACAATTATCTTGAAAGTGCAAAGGCTAAATCATCAAGACTGCTTTCCACTGAAGACTTTTTTTTACATTTCATAAAGTACAGCAGTAACAGGTTTTTGCATGCATGTATTACATACACAAAATTACATGAAAACTTACAGTTTAGTATGATTACAATAATGATTGAAATCAATAGAAAATTGTGAAGCCAAAACAAGGAATGTAAAAATGAAATCAGGAAAATAAACATCGACTTAAACAAGTTGAGTTTTGACTGATGGGGTCTCAATAGAACAAAATGCCCAGTCTTCCACAGGAAGTGATTCATAGTGAGGGCTGCACCTTGTGAATCCCAAATAGTAATCTGTATTTACTGTGCTTAGCCTCTCTGTAGAAACATAAAACATGTGTTGTAAGTATTTAGTGGTTCATGTGAAACCAATTTAAAACTAAGCCTAAAATGATGCAACTATCTGTAAAAGTAGATGAGTACCTGAGTAAGGGCTCATTCAAGTTCTTTTATGCTCTTCATGGGTGTGACCTCATCCTAGATCATCCAGGCAATCCCATCTGTAGAATATAGTTTGGTGATGGATGATGTATCTGTAAGGTAGAACAGGTGTGAGGATCACCCTACAGTAGGGTATCATGACACTCAATGTCCCAAGCGATAAACACATCTTACCCGTGCCCGAAGACTAGGTGATGCTACTGGGATAAAGTGTTGAAAGACCTGCACGGATGGAACAAAGTAAATAATTAGGGTATGCAAGAGGACCTAGTTGGCTCAAACTATTTAGTCCAACACCCACATAGAAAGTAAAAAGAAAACAGATCAAGATTACCCGCAAAGCCGCACAGTTGTCATCAGCTACGTGTGGTGAACTGAAAGGACTCTCTAAATCTCTAGCATGTATTTCTCAAAATAACACAGTTTAGTTACATAACAAAAAGGGCAGATTGTCAGCAAAAAAAGGTCTCTTACAAAATCTTTCATTTGTGCTTGTTCTGGCCCCACTCCAATGTCCAACAGATTACCTAAGCCTGCCTCTTTGGGTGGTGAGTTTTGCTATTCACAAGTCCATTTTGGCAGACTCTGTATTCAGCGTAGATCTAGGCAATGGGCCGATAGCCTGGCAAACTCTTAGGTTTTCTTTGAGTAGCTGCACACACTAGCAGATCTTTTCCAACAAGGGACTTCTCAAGAAGGGTTTTATAAATGGGATTAGGGGGCTCTCCATCTCCTGGACCAACCTGGCCTGCAAGGACTTCCCTGGTCATGAGGTCTAATGCAGGAATCCTCACTTTTCTTCAACTGTGCTTTCTCTATCTCCCATGTCACCTTCTCTCCTTCCTCCACCCAGATGGTGATGGTTCCCTCTCTAACTTCTTCAATGTAACTCTCTCCAGATGATGACAATTTCCCCCCAACCTCATCAATGTAGTTCTTTCCAGAATGTAGGTTTCTTCCTCCAACCTCCCAGGGCCGGGAGGATAGCTCAGGGGCAATGTGTTTGCCTTGCAAGCAAGACGACGCAGAGCAACCCAGGTTTGATTCCTGTGGTCTGTGCTAAGAAATCTATGGGTATTAAGCATGTTATAAATAACCAATCACCAATTACAACCTCCTCAATATAGCTTTTTCCGAATGGTCACTCTGTAAATCCCGCCGCTTCAGGATAGACCTCACCAGATGGTACCACTTTCCCTTCAACACCTGCAGCATAGGTCTCTCCAAACCTTAACTCACTCCATCCACCCACCTGAAAACATCTATTTCCAAATGGCACCTCTCTTCATATACTTTAATCTTCTCTCTCTCTAGTCCCCACAGTCTCCTTTCAACTCTCCTCTCCTCATGCTAATCATTCTCCTCCAAACACCTTCTTCTATCCTCTTCACAAACACCCCACGTTGAGCAAACTGGTTTTTATAGCTTGGTATCTCGTGCCCTTCGGTGGTGCTCAATGACATTGGTTGGACCTGTGTTTTATAGGCAGGTCTGTTCTCTGATTTGGGAATGTGTCTGTGGTCATGTGGGCTAAAAGGGGGCTTAACTAAATTCATATCAGGGCCAGCCAATATCTTCTATTCTACAACTGCCTTAGCCATGTGTGAGGTTCCTGTCTTCCTTTGGAGACTTGCTGACAAGGCCTTTGTTAAACTGGGTGCATATGTTTCCCAGCCTGTAGTCAGATCAGCATTTGGTAAGCTTTTTGTTTTATATGTGAAGGCATTGTCCTGGGGAAATTGCACATTTGTAGACCCCATGAAGCATGCCAGAATGGGAGAGCTTTGTTAATTCTGTATCTCGCTCATGCAAAGCAGGTTTGTAACATTAACCTTTCTTTGTTTTTTAAAAACAACTTTGTTTCTGAGAGATTCCTGTTGGGTCTAGTAACTGTGTAAGTCTCCTGAATTTTTCACCTGGAAATGGTGCCACAAAAACAATTGTATTCCCCCATGCTGCAATAGTGTTTATTTAAAATAGAAAGGCACCGATTGCACTTCTGGGTGTTTCTGTCTGCCTAAGTGCCTGGAATATCTCTCTGGAAATTAAAGTGCTGTGGCTAAATGCAGTTTCAGTGGTTTTGTAATTAACCCTGTTACCCTACTTGTCATATCTGGTTGTATGTTGGGTGATGATTTTGTGAGTACCACCTGCATTACACCAGAGAGGGTGATCTGGGTATAGTTCTGGGTCCAGCATCCATTAGCTCAGGCTGGCGTCCAACACAGTAGATGTAGAAGAATTGATGATGAACCTCAAGTTTATTTTGTAATTCCTGAAAAGACATATGTTTATCTTATTTACATATTTCACTTATAAATCACGCAAACAACCCTGGGGCATTGAAGCGCTGTTACAGATACAAGTTGTTTTCCTTTAGGTGAGGAGTTTCTACATACAGAGAGGATACAGGATTTTGAGGGCTTTGCCGAATACCCACTGTGAATGTTCTGCTCTTAAGGTGGAGGGAGAGAGTTCCAATGCTTGACTGTGATGTAGGGGAAATTTGAGCTACCCACTGTTGTTCGCCTGACATGGGCCTAAAATGTTCTGGTGGGTCTGGTGAATTGTGTTTTGGAGATTTTCTGGGGGAGGTAAGGGGGCTGTTTTACAGAAACACTTATGGGTGATAGATAAGGTTTTAAATATGATGCATTATTTGATGGGCAAACATTGGGCTGCTCTTCTGGCTGCAGAGATGTGTTCTTTATTTGGAATCGTAAGGGCTGCTCAAAGGGCATTATTTTGAATAACCTGCCATTTCTGTAGATTTCTGGCTAAGGTACCTGCAAAGAGGACGTTACAGTAGTCTAGCCTCGAGCCAATGACTGCTCAGGCGATAGTTAGGCAGCTGTCTGATGACAGGAATAGTCTTGAGGCATTTAGAAGTTTAGTGGCATAGGCTGCTGAGGATGCAATAGCACTCACTTTGAGGGTCATGGAGCGGGAGGCGTCGAGGTAGACTCCCAGGGTCTTTACAGATGACGAGACATGGATTAGGATGTTGTCCACAAGGAAGGCTGAGCATTGTTCATTGAGGTCTTTTAGTACTTCTGGGGTTCGACCATCAAGATTTCTGTCTTATCCCCATTGAGGCATAGGCGATTTGCTGTCGTCCATGTCTGAATTCTAGCGTAGGTGTCATTGAAGGTATTGGAGTCGACCACATAGTTTCGTATGAGTGGGAGGAGAATTTGGGTGTCATCTGCATAATTGGTGTAGGCTATGCCAATGGAATCCAGGGTGTCAAATAGGGGCTTGGTAAAGATGTTGTATGGTGTGGGGGATATACAGGAGCCTTGAGGTACTCCACATGGGATACAGGAAGGGGAGGCACTGGTGTCCTCTGTGAATACTCTCATAACTCTTCCTTCCAGAAATGTGGTGATCCAGGAAGTAGCCTTAGGGGAAACATTGGCAGAGTTAGTGAGATGATGACACAGGATTTTACGATCAACTAAGTCGAAGGATGCAGTTAGATCCAAGAGGATGAGAAATGCTGGCTTCCGCTTGTCTCTGATCTCATCCAACTTTTTTTGGTCCAACAGGGCAGATTATGTGCCGTGCCCTAGGTGGAAGCCAGATTGCCGGATTCCAAGGATGTGGTTGGCTTCAACGAAGTGCTGGACAATCAGATAGACTGCTCGATCTAGTATTTTCAGTAAGAAGAGGACTTTAGTAATGGGCCTTTAGTTGATAGGAGTTGTGGGGTCTAAGGACATTTTTTCAGAAGGGGACGTACCCAAGCTTCCTGTCGAGAAGGAGGTGTTTATGAAGGTGGTAATGAAAGGTGATAATGTTTCTGTGGAGTCCATGCTGAGAAAGGCAGGGCAGATATCTCCTTTGCACCTGGAGGGTTTTATAATTTTGATGATGGCTAGGGCTTCAGACTCTGTAATCACATGAAAATTAAACTGATGAGTTTAGACCATTATGCATTTAAATGTGGTGGTGGATGTTGAGGTAGGAGGGGGTATGTGGTGGAGGCCTTGTTTGCAGATGCTTTTTGTGTTCAGAATGTTGCTTTTGTTGAGCATTGCATTTTGGATGTTTGTGGAGGAAGGGGTCTCAAGTTCTCTGAAGATGGTGAAGATTTCTCTAGAGTCTGATTTTGCATTAGAGATTCTAGAGGTGAAGGTAGAGGATTTTGCAGAGATAATCACTATCCTGTAAGTTTTGGATGACTTAGTGTATTCCTCTATCAGAGTATCTGATGTCTTTTTTAGCCCTGCTAGTTCTGCATATCATTTCTTAGTACTTAGTTCTAGGAGATTAGGGATGAACCATGAATTTGAATATCTGACAGGTTTGGCTTTGCATGGAGCTAAAGGGGCAATAGTGTTGACTGCTAGTGATAATGTAGCAGCATATATCTCAGCAAGGTTGTTGGGATCATTAGCTAATGGAAGCTTGAGGTTGGGCGTATCTAGCCAGGGCAAGATATGCACATTTGTAAGCTTATGTGAGCTGCGTGCGAGTGCAGGTGGCAGTGGAAGGGCATTAAGCTTGGGTTCCCTTTGGTGGGGTATGGAGAAATGAATGATGTGGTGAGCGGACCATGGACATAATGTATTAGCTGTCATCGGGACTTGACAATTAAGGTCAGCTATCCAATCTAGGGTGCGGCCCTTGGTGATCATACCATGGACAAAAGGTATTAGCTGTGTTTGAGACTTGACAATTATGGTTAGTTGTCCATTCTAGGGTGCAGCCCTCGGTGTGTGTAGGGTTATTGATGCAGAGCCCCGGGAGGATAGCTCAACGGCAACATGCTCGCCTTGGAAGAAAGACGACACGAAGCAACACAGGTTCGATCCCCAGGTCCGCGCTTAAAAACCTCTGGGTATTTAAGCGTGTTATAAATACGCAACTTAGATTAAAAAAAAACAATTATGCAACAACAAAAAAAAACTATTCCTGTAACAGCGCCTCGATGCCCGCGGGCTGTGCAAGTGCTTTAAAAATGCAAAATAAAGAGCTCGAAATCCTAGGGTTTCGAGGGCATTGGCAAGAGAGGCTGCATGAGGGTAGTGATAACCCCATAGCTCATAGTTTTGCAGTAATATCGGTGGTAGTCTAGGAGAAGTTTGATGCAATTTTGGGAATGTTGAACTCACAACAAATATCCTACAATTTTAGTGTAACTGTCCATCAAGTCTTCATTTTTACATGCTTTTAAAATAATGAACTTCTAAATATGAGTAAGATAAATGGTTTAAATATAGATGAAGATATAATCATAAGTTTCTGCTGCCCTATTGTCAAATCTGGAAAGTGTTGTTGATTAAATCAAGTTTGTAAAATGGCCTCAAAAGCTCCAAATCACTTATGTGGTTAGACACGTCTACACTATAAGACACCCCTCATTGAAAACTTGAAAAACAGCAAAATAGTCCAAAAATACATTGGTTTGTCACAGTAACATATTGACTGCTAACATGGCAGAGGAGCCCAGCAAACAGCCATTCACTAAAGCCTGTTGCAACAAAACTGTTGATTCCGACTTTCATCCCTTGTTTATCGACTGAGGTGCAATTAGTAACATTAATTAAACTGTCAATGTTGGTGACACAAGAAGGAAAAGGAAAATGCATTACATGTGATTAAAGTACACGTAAGTCCCATCTATGGTTGTTGGAAAGGCAGTTGTTTTGTCTCTTTGGTCCAGAAAATAGTAAGAGCCACATTCAGAGTTGGGTAGAAAGAGTAAATCAAGGAATATTTCCCATATACCCTATACCGCTAGATTTACCGCCCACCCAATTGACGGTTGGCTCAAGCCAGCGGTATTTCAGGCAAACTTTCTACTAATTTAATTTTGTTTTTAGAAGCAAATTTGGCATTCTCCAATACATTAAGAAACATCTTTGCACCGGCTAGCCAAGCTCTGATAATGTAGAGCAGAAATATGGATTTTTTCCTTTTTTAATAGCCTTAAAAGTGCAAACTAACAGGATAGTCTCTCTGCACCCTGGAAACAGCACATGTCAGTATTCAGATCTGGTAATTGAGTGCAGGGATCTAAGGAGAAAGGCGCATTAATGAACTAAAACAGATAGTCCACTCACATTGCCGTACTTGGACTATAAATAAACAAAACAAATCCCAAAGTATACAACAAGCAAATAGTCTTCCATCAGCTGTATGGGAGGCCTATTATGAAACCCAAACAAGTAAGAGTTCACCAAACTGTTCTTATATTCAAAATCTAACCGAGTGGACCCTGCAAATTGAAAAAGATGATATTTTGAAATTCATAAGGACTGCTTCCAAATCTTGTGGTGTAGGACATAATGATTTAACAAACCAGATGTTCTGATTAGACCTCCATACTTGATCTACAATTCTTACAAAACTATTTAAGAAAATTATAACAGACAAAGCAATAACGTACTCCTGGAAACAAGCCATAGTTATTCCGATTCATAAAAAGGGCAAAATATCTGACCCCACAAAGTATCGCCTAATTGCTCTCACAGATTGCTATAGTAAAATCTTTGCTTGTGTCATTCTTCAAGAACTGCAAAATTGGATTACAAGTGGGATTTAGAAAAGGGCTTTCAACCTTTTTAAATGGGTTGACGATAAAACATCCTAAACCCAAAGTCAAACAAGACAATCCCTTCCAATTTACATAGCCTTCCTTGATTTATCAAAGGCATTCGATTTAGTGAATCGGACCAAACTATGGCTAAAATTAAAAGCATGGAATATTCCAGAAGGTCTGCTACAAATAATCATAGCTTTACATAATGAGAAATTGATCCGGGTTAGAATGAATTTACAGGGAGACCTCGCTTCAAATATTCATACCAACAATGGAGTGAAACAAGGGTGTCTCTTAGCAGCCTTACCGTTTAAATTATACCTTGCAGATTAGGTTACCATTTTACAAAACTACATATCTGCATCCCCTACAATCGGAAATTGTAACGTTGTTCTTCTTGCATATGCAGATGATGTAGCATTAATAGATAATACCCCAATAGGTTCCTAGCTATGGAAATATATGCCATGATAAACAACCTAAAAATTAACCCAACAAAATCAAATATAATCATTTTTTGAAAACCACATAACAAGTCTCAGAAAGTAAAATGGCACATAGCACAACAAGCAATTCCGATTGTTAAAAAAGTAAAATACTTAGGATTCAATCTTAGATCAAATCCATTGTTACAAGACCTAACCCAAGAGTTAGAAAGGAAAATACAAACGGAGAGATGAGTGGGCACCACAAAATTCAAAAATTACTCTAAACATTAGAAGAACAGTTGGATGTTCAAAATAGTAGTTCTAAAGGAGCTGGCTGTGATAAGTCTGGAGACACCCTGACTAAAATACAACAGAAGCTAAACTCCAATTACTACTTGGTCTTAAGCTTCTGTTAGAAAGGAAAATACAAGCATATGTATGACAATTGAAAAAACTATTATACACATGTTGATGTTTTCCTTTAATACCTCTAATCAAACTATATAAAGGAAAAATCATACCAGCATTGTTATTTGGAATGGAGGTACCTCCTTATTTGGGAAATATCAACTGGTATTGCCTAGAAGGCCGACTGTGGAAAAAAACACTAAACTTGCGACAATCCTTACCAATTACTAAATAACGATATGAACTCGGTCTGCATTCCTTACAATCAGACTATTACTGGAAAATATAAAATATGCAAAGTGTGATCCCAGTACCACCAGATCGATCGTTTTACAAAGATATACAAGCATGTTTAAACACTCAAAAAAATTATTTTCTGATTGATTTACATGATGATGCTCAAAAGATTCTAGCACAATGTGAATGTACATCACACAACTTAATAGAAAACCCAGAGAAAGTGAAACAAGTGCTAATGCACTCAGATTGGATCAAGACAAGAGCTTTGATTGGTAACTTAAAAAGTAATAAAAAATGTTACTTTGTGGGAGGAGCCAAGTTTGTACATGCTGCCCTACATCAGAAGGTTTCCAAATTCAAAGTGGCAAAATGAGTTGTTGCGATTTCCATTGGGTCTGGTAAAAACCAAAGGAACAGAATGAATTTGGAACACATCTGATCCCATTATGGGTGAATGTAATCTGTGTGGAGAGGGATACCCTCAAGATGTATATCATATATGTATCTCTTGTTCATCCACCCTAACTCTGAGAGAAAAGAAAAATAATTTTCAACACACATACACAATATTGCATGGATCTCAACACAAGATTTTTGGCATAGATTATCATCAGGAAAGGGAGTATCACTGTCTATTGCTCTACTGAAACTGCTGAACAAATTAAAATTCATATCTCTTCCATTATAATACATCAAGAATAGGAAATGAATGTTGTTTATCAATTATGTTTCAAATTATTTTGGATAGGGCAATTGCGATGTAATTCTACTATGAATTTCTTTTTAAAAGATCTTTTATGATTTATTGGAATGTATTTAATGATGTGAAGAATTTGTAAAATGATATGATAAATAAAATGTGTAAAAAGTCAATTAATGTGACTAAAATACACAATAAAATAAAAAGTCTATGCATGTTGGGGAGAATCTTTCTTAAATTATGTACACTTAATTTTCCAACCTGGGGACAGTTGCCCTTTCCTCAGCAAGCAGTCATTAGACCAGGTATTCTCGATGTTTCACACTTTATCCACCATGGGTGCAAGCTCGAACTCCACCAGGGCATCTATCCAATCTGATGCCCTAGACCCTACACCACCCAACCTGCCTAAGGGTTAAATTGAATTGAACCCTTAATTGAGTGCTTGATTGAACCCTTAATTGAGTGCTTGTGCCAAGAATCTACAAGTTTGAGCCATCACTTCTATTAATTTGGATGTCAAGTCACCTTACCTTCTGGGGGGTTGTATAAAGTTGCCACCAGAGTAGACTCTTGGCCAGGCCATACGCTGTTGATACAAACAGTCAGGACGTTTCCATGAGGCCTGCATACAGAGTAGAGATAATTCCACACATATTGCCTCCAAGGCATCACTCTCAGATTCTGCCACCACATAGGCTGAGTCTTGCTGGGGATCTTTTTTCAGAAGCGAAGACATTACACAGGCAGAGCCTTGCTCTGTGCATCGGTTTTACCACTTTATTGGGCAAGGCTGGGATGATATCTGCCACGTGGCAGAGGGGCCCTAACCCTCCCATGGTCACTACCTGTCCGGGCCATTGGTTTGCTGAGGAGCCGTGTTCAGGCACTGCCCGAGTAATTGCCTTGATCACTTTAGCCAAATTCCCCTTTATTAATATGTATTTTTGTAGGAATACTCCACTGTTATTAAAAGGCCGCCATTCAATATCATTAGGACAGAACAGTTATCATTCTGTAGAGGTGAGTCATATTTGTCCTGGTAATTTGCTGGGGCCTATGTCTATTGAGTATTTATGTCTAAAATCAATCTGTGTGTGAGCCCCATTTGTTTAGTTTAGTTTAGTTTATTTTCTTATATAGCGCACCTAACCCAAAGGTATCTGAGCGCTTTTGCTTAGGCTAACAATAAATTGTAACATGAGATGATAACATACATATTACACAATAATAAAATATAATGACAAAGAAATCATGTAGGCAACTGACTTCTGTTACAAATCAAGTCATGGTCTGCCTAGCAGGAGGGTGAGATACAGTTATATACAGTATACTATACAGTTAAGTCAATAATCCTTAACGGGTGGCCGCCTGGTGTTACATATCAAGGCGAGGGCCCTTAATGGCCATGTAGAAGTTAATTATGCAAGGAGAAGTGCCAAGATTTTACCTTATGAAGGTTCAGCTCTTAGTGAGAGGGGCAGAGAGTTCCAGGTCTTAGCTGCCAATACTGGGAAGCTGGTCCCACCAGATTTGTGAAGTTTGAATTTAGGAACGTTGAGGCAGTGTTTGTAGTTAGCTCTGGTGGGTCTAGACAATTGTTTTCTGGAAAATTTGTAGAGTATATATTTAGGGGCGGAATTTGAGAGGCATTTGTGTCTGATCATTAAGGTTCAAAATGTAATACTGTCATGTATGTGAAGCCAGTTAACATTACATCTGTCTTGTGAAATATGGTGGGACCGGGGAATGTTTAGAGCTGATCTAAGGGCGTTATTTTGCAGCACTTGTAGCTTGTTTAGGTTTGGTGTTACAGTAGTCCAATTTGGAGAGTGTAAATACTCTTGCCAGGAAGATACAACTGTTAGTGGACAAAAAGGGTCTGCATGCGTTTATCAGTTTAGACGTGTAGGCTGTAGCTGGTACTGTGCAATTTACTTGTTTGGATAGGGAGAGAGTGGTATCCAAGTAGACTCCTAAAGTTTTAGTGTCTTTGGACACTTTGATAGAGTTGCTGTCTATGTTGAATGAGGTGTATTGGGGATTTAGTTATTGAGTCAATATCTGGAGCCAATGAGCAGTAGCTCGGTCTTGTCGTCATTGAGACAGAGACCATGTTTGGCCATTCAGGTTTGTATTCTGAGGTAAATTTTGTTGAGGAGTAGGGAGTTTTTAGCATATGAACCCGAGAGAGTGATGAGAATTTGGATTCTGCATAATTTGTATATGAGACGGCCAGATCATCTAGATGGTCGAACAGAAGCTTTGTGAATATGTTTTATAGGGTTGGGGAAACACAAGAGCCCTGCGGGACTCCACACAGGATTGGAGAAGGTTCTGCTGAAGCTGTAGGAGCAAAGACCCTCATAGTTCTGTCAGAGAGGAAAGAATGGACCCAAACAGCAGCCATGGACGAGAAAGCAGCTGCTGTGGTCAGGTGACTAGTTAGGCTGTTATGGTTAACTAAGTCCGAAGCTGCCGAGAGGTCGAGTAGGAGGAGTAAGGCAAGATTTCCATTATCTTTAGTTTCGTCCATCTGGATTTTTAGGTCCAAGAGGTCTGTTTCAGTACTGTTTCTGGGCCTGAACCCATATTGTCTGAGACCCAAGAGGTCATTGGCTTCGAGGTGGATCTGGATTTGGACATTTGCTGTTTTATCCCAAATTTTCCTAAAGGAAAGGGACCCTGGATATGGGTCTGTAGTTGGTTGGGATACTTGGGTTTATACTGGGTTTTTTGAGAAGGGGCATGACCCAGGCATCTTTAAGATTAGTTGGAACCGAACAAGATGTGAATGAGGAATTAATGCAGGACGTGATGAAGGGCGAAAATTCTTTTGCACCGTCCTTTATGATTGCAGCCGGGCAGATGTCACACTGGCTTCTCGAAGGCTTTAAGATAGAACTGATGACTTCTACCTCTTTGGTAGAGAATGGGGAGAATTCAAATGGGCTACAAGGTTTGGGAGGAGTGGGGTGGAAATCCATAGATTTGGAACTAGATGCAAGGCTGAGTTTTTTAACTTCACTTTTTTCCTATAATAGGGTGATTTTGTCTAAAATGGCCTTTTAGATGTTTACACACCATGTGGCATCTTTCTTGTATGCATCAGGTGTAGAGATAGGTGACTCGAGCTCTTTAAGGATAGTGAAGAGCTCTTTGTAGCTGGATTTGTTGTTTTGGATACTAGTATTGAAAGTATCACTTTTCGTTTTCACGGTAGCAGCTTTGTATGCATTGGAGGCAATGATGAATTGTTCTTTACTGTGGGTTGGTATTTTGGGAAAGAAGATGAGTGATGTCTTCCTCAAAAGAGGTCATAGGGCCGGGTGGTCTATACAGAAGGTGGTTGAGTAGGGTGCTGGAAGCTGTTAGGGGGAGTTTAATGGAAAGGAGTTTGCCAGATGGGATTGGTTGGCTTGTGCATTCTTTAATGCCAGGTTGTTTTTTGGCAATGAATGCGACTCTGTCGGCTCTGGTTATTGTATAATTTTCAGGTAGCGCTAGAATCAGGGAAGTTCCTGAGGCTGGGTGAAGGCACGTTTCCGTGACTGCTAAGAAGTCTAAATTATTCAAGTGGATACGGTCTTCTATGTCTAAGGCATGAACAATTAGGGACCTGGCATTGATAAGGGCTCCTTTATTGTGAGAAGCCTCGATAGTCAAGGGAACAATTGAACATATACATTTAGGTGCCTGTGGATGAACAATATTATTTGTCATGGGGTCTGCATTTAGTGATATACATTTGGTTAAAAATGTCTTACAGTGTTTTGTGTGGTTAAAGATGGTGCGTGCTCCGAGTCTGTCATTTCTGCACACAGTTGAGCAGGGAATGTTTGGAGTGGGCTTTGTGGTATAACGTACTAACCATTGGCTAAGGGTCAAGGGGCAATAACTACTCTCTAAATCGCCATTTTAGGTATAGACAGATGGTTTGGAGTGGGGGGGGGTTAGTAGGTAAGATGGAAATGACCAAGGGTAGGAAGGACACCAAAGTGAATAATGCAACCCACAAATGAGCCATGGGGGCTCAACTAGGTGGGCTGCTTGCAACAAAAGTATAATGGTCAGGTTTGTTTGTACAAGTGGTAGAGCTCAGCGTCCGTGCCAACCAAAGTGGTGAAACCTGATATGGGTGGTGACCTAATGAGCAAGTACAATGGTAGGGTAATAGTGTGAGGGAGGATGGCCAATTTAGGAGCTGACTTTTATGAGATAAGATGGTAGTCTACATTAGGAACCATAGGGGAACCTTATTCACAAGTATCAGACTTGAAACTAATCAGAGGTGGAGGCCTCATGCAATAGGTGTCACAATGCTAAAACAACCAGATGCAAGCACCTCAGGCAGTGGGTAACACCATGGTCAAACAGTCAGATGTGGTGTAACAATAATAGGACAATCAGGAGCAAGTACCTCAGGCATAGGGTATCAGAGTAGCAGATCAACTAACACAGTACTAAGACAATCAGAGGCGGCATCGAGCAATGGAGGTCACATTAGTAAGACAGTAAGGAGCAAGTACTTCGGGCAGAAGGTATCACAGTATCAGATCAATTTCAGCTCGTTACATAGTAGTGTAGAAATATTACATGGTAATGCAAGTGGCATGTGACCTAATGAGGCAGACAGTGCATCAAGAAAGTAGACAGAATATGGTTGATGGTGTATCACAGATAATTAGCTGATAGTCTGGCAAGAGGGAGGTTGACGTAGCAGTCGCACTTGATTGTGAAACACGTTATGATCACATCCAATTGCAAACGGCTGTGCGCGGGTCTGTGCGCACCCTCAAGAGGAGTACGTTGGTTTAAAGGTAAATAGCAAACAATCTAAAGTGACCTTAGAGCTCAAGGCTGCAGTTTGGCATTGGGGCACTTTTCTTTGTTTGTGGCTCTGGTCATGGAGTTGGTGTAGCAGAGACAAAGCGGATTGGCCAAAGCAAGCGCAGCAAATTAGCTCTGATCATAATGGGTTGGTGAAAATAGCGAACAGTAGAGGATACTATTATCCCTCACAATTAATTAATTACATGAGTGTCTCCCTTCAACATTGTGTAGGCAATCTTACTGCACTATGAGTCAGTCACGATAAGACTCAAGCAGACGTGGAATCGAAGAGATCCCATCAGAGCAGCAAACGGGTCTCAGTAGAAGTATCAGACAGGAATCAAAGCGAGACCAGTCACAGGAGCAAAGTATAGCCTCCGGGTCTCACGGCTCGACTAGGCTCAGGACAGGGCCTTTAACTAGGCCTTAGAACTGTGCCAGTTTACGCTTGCCGGCGGAGAATGTGAGGTTAAATTGCTGGTCGTAGGTGTTGTCACAAAGAAGATTGTTAGGCAACCATATAAACAAATGAGAAACGAAGCTTCTAAGGCAAACACAGTGCGGCAGCAGCATATTAAAATGCCAGGCTGAGATTGCACTTAACGCTCAAACTATGCCCTGCTATACATGGACCTTTGTATAGTGTTGACAGGTGCCTGGTGGCTTCTTATGCCTTGTCTGGGGTTTAAGGGCCACAGGATCTTGAAGGTTCACCTGACCTGGGTCTTAATGCGGTGGACGGTGAGGCGCCGGCTGCTGGTGAAGTGCTGAATATCTATGAGTGTATTATCGATAAAATGGACATGCAATTTGAAAAAACAACAGAACAATGCTAGAGCGCCATTACTTTGGAATATGCAAACAGGGCAGCTGTGAATCTGTTGATGACTTTATCATGGGCCTTCAAGAATTGACAAACAAGTGTTATTTTGGGTTATCGCATAATGAACGGCATCGTAACCAGTTAATGCTTAAAATCCATGAGAATAAAATGAGAGAAGAGTTATGGACTGAAAGAGATCTCAACTTATTGATATAGAAAAGAAAATGGAACACATGATGGTGTGTGTCATGGAATTGAAAAAAAAAAAACATTTACGATCTATGAAGCGAGTGTTTACCACAGTGTATCAAAACAAGAGCGTGCAAAGGAAACAAGGGGTGGCACAGAAGTATGAAGTGGGCATGAAAGGGGCTGCCACTTGTTAATCCTTTGTTTTAGTGTGACCTGCCCTTTGTTTGCAGTGTCGTAGTTACTTCTTAAAAAAGTCAACACAGTGTGTTTCGGCCATCTCTGGAGTATAACTTGTAACTCTTGTCAATGGCGGCCTTCACCAAGACGTAGTCTGTTTACATTACCACCAAATGTGTTTCTCTGAATACCAGGTAGTTAACACTGTATTAAAGGAGTGGGACATGTAGGACTCTCGTAGAGACTTTGCTACTTTAGTTTTGTAGAAGTTCCTCTACGTTTTGTAGAGTTTTGTAGAAGTCCCTGTATGGATCAGGGGCTCTGTTATATCATACATACATATGTTGGATTCAGGTTTTGTTGGGGTCTTATGTTGAGAACTAAGGTTTTGTTTTGTGCCTGAAATGGTGAACATTTTGCTGAGTGGTGTCACGTTAAATATATTGAACTGTCTAAAATGTTTGTGAAAATATATACATAGTAACTATTTTTAATTTGTTACTACATGAATAAAGAAATATATTTTTTCAAATAACATAACTATGAGCTATCAGAGGGTGAAACAAGAATCTAGTATGTATGACATGATGGCCTTGATCAACTTTTTGTGCAGATGCACAACTTGTTGGGAAGGGTCAAAGGTGTGACATATCTTCAGGGTGGCATTTTGAATACAGGAAAAGATATTGCCAAGCAAGAATGTAGGCTAGGGAGAGTGTTGGGTATATTAACGGAAGCAGGCTCCACCCTGCGTAATGAAAAGTGTATGTTCATAGCAATGTCTATAGACTACCTAGGGCACAGAGAAAGTGAAAAAGGTTTAGGAGACTGGGGTGAACTTGTGAAGTCAATTGTTGACCTGGAAATACCTAAGAAGAAACAGGACGCTATGTCCTTCTTAGGTCTGGTTGAGTACTAGTCTAAGTTTGTTAAACACTTTGCAGATAGGTGTAAGAGTATTAAGGTACTTTGTAAAAAGGGAGGCTCATTTGTATGCAGAATGCCAGAGAGTTTGAGGATATTAAGAGTGTGATTGCCAGCGCACCAGCATTGGAAAACTTTGATACCAGGTGTGACACAAATGTGGTGATGGCTGCCAGTGAAACTAGTTTAGGGTGCATTCTCATGCAGAAACAAAGATGAGTAGAAAGGGTGGTTTCCTTCACTTCTAGTGTCCTAAATGGAGCTGATCCACGATATTCTGTCATAGAAAGAGAAGTTCTCAGTGTGGTATGGGTGGTAAATAAGTTCAAGGCATTTCTGTGGGGTAGATCATTTACTGTGCATACCGATCACAAATCTTTGATTAGTGTGCTCATGAGCAAATGGCAAGATGGGGTGTCCCGTCAAATAGTGAGGAGGGTCACGTTACTGCAAGGTCATAACTTTCTGGTGGAACATATTTAGGGGAAGGAAAACACACTGGCAGATTTTTTTTCTAGAGCAAAGCAAACCTGCCTGACAGAGGAGTTTTTTGCTATGTGGTAGTGCTGTTTGCGAAAAGAAAGAGGAATCAGGCTTCAGTGGATGATGATGAGCTTAGTCGCTCTAAGGAGTATGTGAGGAAGGGCTGGGGTGAGTGGTCGAATGAAGCTAGGTTGGTTGCCATTCACAGAGTTAGAGATGAGTTGAGCATAGAAAGAAATCTACTGAGCAAAGGTGGACGCATAGTGCCTCCGGGGGTCTGCCACACAAACTCATTGACGTGGATCATGAGGGGCATCTGGGGATGAATAAAATTAAGGGAAGGCTGAGGCCAGACTACTGGTGTTCCAGTTTGAATAAGGAGGTGGAGGGCTTGGTAAAAAGTTGTAATTCATGTCATGATTCAGACAAATAGTTAAGAAATTATACCCAGCTCCTCAGACCATTGGAATTGTCAAGCATACGTTGGGATATAGACATTTTAGGTCCTATCGTGGGGCAAAGGGGTAGGAAGAAATATGTAATTGTTGTCATGGATCTTGTGGGATGTATTTACCCATGCATCCGAGCCCTACCTCAAAACTGTGCAGTACTGACATGAAAACATCATGATGGCCAGAGCTTCCCAGAAAATGCACAGGGAAATGCAGGAAGAATAGGCTGCCACTCATTTTTGCCGATGTTATGGGCACAGAAGGACACTGCCTAAAACCACCATTGGACTACCCACACAGTAGTCTGAAACCATTGGGAATGGCAATGCTGATTGCCAAAAGCAAACCCATAACTGTTGGGAATTCATTTTCTTAAATCCCAAAAAGGGGTGCAGTACCAGTACTCACCACTATCCAAAAGCCGGCATTTTAAAACAACACCAGATTTTACTTTTTGCAAAACTGAATAAATGAACCCAAAGCAAGCGAAAGAAAGACTTACTGAGATGTGGATCCAATGTAAAGTTATATTCTGAAGTGACTTGAAGGTGTATAACAAGACTGGCTGAGCTGTGGATTTCAGCAGTTTAAGTAAATTTGGACTGAAAGACACTAAAAAAAATCTAAATGTTTAAATTGACTGAGTGACCTACTTTTGAGTGTCACATAGGTTGCAATTGTTTAAATGTCATAGTTTTAAACTTAGAATCAGCCTTCTAGCTGCATATGTGAAAATGTTCAGTTTTATTTGAATGCAGAAACTGGGGAACAGAAATGACAGCTTAAAGAGATTCCAATTTGCCTGGCAACTACCCCCATCAGGAGTGAAACTTGAGTCACAGCTGTGTTCCCAGGCCTAGCTGCCCTTTTGCTGCTCACACTAAGGATATGCCATCTATCTGATAATTGAATTACCTGTGCTCTGCAGGAAAGTGAACAAAGCCCTGTCCTGGCTCAGGCAAAGGTTTTATTGGCAGGAGTCGTAAATGGTCGTAAAAAGTGGCTTCCTCCTGAGGAAAGGGGAGGAGCACTGCCTGTGAGAGCAAGCTGGCTTGGCAGAACAGGAAAAACCAGTATTTCTACCTTGTGCTGAGAGGAAACCACACCCCTTTGGAGCCAGAACATAACTCTAAAAAGATGAATACCTCATAGAGCGGACATGTGAAAATTTTATAAATGATACCATAATTCTTGTGATTTTTCTGCCCACATTTTAAGAGGTTTTTCGACCCGGTGGCGTGTTCAGGGGGGTTTTAGCGGAAAAGTGGATATTACTCTAAATGTATGCATGTTAAAAATCTGAAACTTCATCAGTTAATGTCCATACTCCCTGCACACATGTATGTAAAGTTGGGTCAATGTCAGAAAGTGAAAAATCAGTTAAAAAGTCAATTATGTGCCATTTCTGAATGCAAGCTCTTAGAAACAGCAGATTTGGACAGAGACATGGCTAAATTCAGCCACACCATGTATATGTAATTTCAAGCCACTGTGTAACTGTGAAATATGTCTTTTATTATCCAATATAGAATGTGTGCAATCTGACAGAGGAGTGTCCTATCTGCAAGCCATAAAATGACATCCCTCTGACTCACAGTTCATTCCCCAATCAAATGATAAATGGAAGTTTGACCAATTAGAAGCTGAGAGAGAGGTAGGGTCAGTGATGCTAGAACACACCCACATTCTAAACACATAAAAGCAGACAGACAGGACAGATAGGGACCTTCAATTCCATCTGCAGCAGGACGCTCTGCCGGAAAAATCCATACTTTACCTCCATCAAACCTCCAGAGAGCCAAACTAGAGACTTCAATCTATCCAGAACTAGAGACCCAGACCAGAGAACCAGAGAGAGCTGACCCAGATCACTGTGAAGTGCAGAGACCAGAGGCGAGTTTAAAACCTGACCAGATCCATGGCGAGGCCCATTTCACTCAAGAATATAGTGTGAGTACCTAGAAAACTGTGCAGAACCAATCTCCTAGTTAAAATAATATAATTCAATCTATTTAATCTAAGTAGAACTGCCTCCTAACTGTCACCTGTCATTTGTAAAGCTGTCACTTGTCATTTCCTAGTTGCAAGCTGCACTTGTCTTTTTGAACTTTAAAATTTCAAATCTGAAAAACGACCTTCACAAAATCGCTCATATCTCCGCAACCGTTTGTGCTAGAGACTTGCAATAACTTTCATCTGAAAGGTTAGAATCCTACGAACCTAGAACCGCATTCCTACCCCTTATTGTTTTACCGCAATCGCGGAACACGCATTCGCGAATTTTACCGCGATTTGCAAATTTCTTCACATGTAAAAACTGCTGCTGCTTGCCTTCCATTTGCCAGAAATTCGTTTAACCTGCTAACTATCCCTGCCTCATTGCTAGTGTGAGCCTGGACTAATATTAACTAGATACCACTCACCCTGAACCTCTGAAAGGGAATTAAAAGCATTTCCAGCATATTTCTCATCCATTGCTAGCACATATCAAAGCATTTTGCCCGTGTTTTCAAAACTCCTATCTGTTTTCTGTAGTGTAAGCTTGCTGGGGTGAACTGATTTACATTGATTGCATTTCTGAGAACTGTGTGTTTTCCTTCCATTTCCTTGCCTTGCATCAAGGGGGGGAGGGGATTGCCAGAGAAAAGTGATTACATTGTTTGGTTGAAATCATATTGAGTATTTTCTGTACTGCATTCATTGAATATTGCATCCACCTGAGCTTACATAAAGCATCCTCTACCACATTATACTTTTGTTCCTATTTACCAGTGTGCTACCTTATCCATTTCATGTCAACTCATTAGTGATTATAAGAAGTGTGCTAGTGCCAGATTCTCCGTTGTTGATCTTTATCATATCAGATTAAGTGTGCTATTCAATTATTAATTTATTATCAGGTGTGATATATACATCTCTTGTTTAAATTATCAAATAAACCTTTTAACTTGCAAAACAGAACTACTTCTTGGCTCAGTGGGGTCAGGGGGATTCCAAGAGAGGGGTGTTATATAGGGGTAGTCATCCAGAACGCATGAACTGGACATAAAGATATATCAATAAGGGTTTTCATTCAGTATTCTAGACTAGGCGTTAACTTAGCTGTAGTGCTGAATTGAATCCTCTTACAATCTTTACTCTACTCTTTACTCTAAGTGGGTTGAGGTGGAGGTGGTGTTAGAGGCTGATATCCTAGCTGTCATTAACTTTCTAGACAGAGTGTTCCAGAGAGAGGGGTTTCCATGGAATATTCTCACTGACAATGGGGTACAACTCAACTCAAGACTGATGGAAGTGTTTCTGAGTGGCATAAGGGAGGCACATCATAAGACATTGCGCTGCCATCCAGAGACTAATGGTGCGGTGGAACAGTTTAACCACATGATTATGCATTGTGTCCGGATGTCCTGGGAACGGGGTGTACTTGGGAAGAGATGATTGAAAGGAGAATTTGTGCATACAGATTGGCGCCGCGCACCACTATGGACTGAGTGCCATTCGAGGTGTTGAGGTGGAGGAAGCTGCAACACTTCTTGACTAGATGAGGTTTATTAGTATGAGGGAGAGATGTGTTATGTTGTATTCTTTGTTATTTCTAGTAAATACGTAGTAACTTGCATATTTGTTCCATAGAGTCTAGCTCATAGAATGTTCCATTTGGAATGTGGATTATACAAAGCTTGTTGTTGGTTGAACGGTTTGGCAGTTGGAGAAAGAGTTGGGGACTAAAGGGTTGAGCATCTGTGACAAGTGACTTGTACTTACCTTGCACACTGCAATAAACCTGTGTTGTGCCTACAGCCACCAGTAGTGTCTTCCTCAATAATAGGGCTTTTAAATCCGTGTCAAACCAGCTGCAAGGACTTCTGGTAGCTGTAGGTGTCAGGTTTCAGGGAACTCACTCACCTCATTCACCCCCAGTCGGGGTGGGGCAAGTAGCCTACAGTGTGTAACTCCAAATCAGGGCATCGGTCACCCTGGTAAAGCACCCTGTTGGAATCTGGAGCTTTCACCTTCCAGAGTTCCATAAAAATAACAGTACAGGAGGGGAGGGGTGCACTCTGGTTCCCAGATCCACATATCTCTCAACCACTGGTGTTCTCCTCCAAACATTTTCTGTACTCCTCACATCATCAGGGCGGCAGTCTCCACATGTAGTTAAGAGTCAGTGCAAGCGTTTTAAATCATCCTCAATTCTGCTGCAAGAACCCCTGGTCACTGTAGTTGTCAGGTTGCATGGAACCCACTCACCCTAGTCAATGACAGTGAGAGAATGAAGTAGCCCACCCACAGTGTTGCACTGTAAACCAAGGCATCAGTCACCCTGGTGCAGAACCCAATAGGGATCTGGCACTTCCACCTTCAAGAGTCCCATAAACATACCAGTACAGGTGGGGAGGGGCGCACTCTGGTTCCCTGCTCAATATACCACTCAGCCACTGGTGCTCTCAGCCAAATGTTTTCTGTGCTTCTCAGATCATGAGGTAGGCAGTCACAGCTTGCAGTTAGCAGTAAGTGCAGGTGTTTTAATTCAGTGTCAATTCTGCTGAAATGACCTCTGATAGCTGTAGTTGTCAGATTGCAGGGAAGCCGCTCAATTCATTCACCCCCAGTGAGAGAGGAAAGTAGCCCACAGTATGGCACTCCAAAGACAGACATGGGTCACCCTGGTGCAGCACCGTAATGGAATCTGGAGCATCCACCTTTCAGAGTTTCATAAATATAGCAGTACAAGAGCAGTGGGGCACACTATAGTGCACTACTCACTATACCTCTAAGTAAGTGATGTTCTCCATAAAACATTGTCTGTGCTCATTACATCATCAGGGAGGCAGTCTCAGCTTGCAGCTAGCAGTCAGTGCACATGTTTTAAATCAATGGCAAGGACTTCTGGTAGCTATAGTTGTTAGGTAGTAGGAAACTCAATCTCCCCAAGTCACCCACATTGGTGGGGAGAGGGAGGAGGTAGCCCACAGTGTGGCACTCCAAAGCATGCATGAGTCACCCTGATGCAGTACCCAAATGGAATCTGCAGCTTTAACCTTCCAAAGTTCCATACACATAACAGTACAGGAGGGGAGGGGCAAATTCTGGTTCCTGTCAAATATAACTCTCAGGGTCTTATGTTTGCCGCGGTTTATAGTGAAAATGCCGACTGCAAAAATGTCGACTGCAAAAATGTTGAAATTCTTTTTTTTAAATGTGTTTTTTTTAATTTTATTTTTTAATGGGGGGGTTCCCCCAACCCCCCATTTATTTTTTTATAGCTAAACCCAAAAAAACATAAACATTTTCTGAAGTCGACATTATTAACTGCACACCGTTCGCCGCCAAACGGTTTCTGTGCTCCCCATATAAACAGTGAGGTAATCTCAGCTTGCAGTTAGCAGTCAGTGCAGGTTTTTTAAATCAGTATAATTTCTGCTGAAAGAACTAGCGGTAGCTGTAGTTGTCAGGTAACAGGGAAGATGCACACCCCAGTCACCCACATTGGTAGAGAGTTTTAGAAGTATCCCACTATGTGGCACTCAAAGGCCAGACATGAGTCACCCCGGTGCAGTACTGTATTGGAATCTGGAGATTGAACTTCCAGAGTTCCATAACATAACAGTACTGGGGGAGATGCTCAATATACCTCTCAATATACCTCTCAGCCACTGATGTTCTCTTTGAAATGTTTTCTGTGTTCATCACATCATCAGGGAGGCAGTCCCATACTGGAGCTAGAAGTCAGTGCAGGTGTTTTAAATCAGTTTCAACTCTGCTGAAAGGATGTCTGGTAGCTGTAGTTGTCATGTTGCAGGGAACCTGCTAGTCCCAGTCACCCACAGTGGGAGGGGGAAGTAGCCCACAGAGTGTCACTCCAAGCAAGGCATGAGCCACCATTCTGCAGCACCCTATTGGAATCTGAAGCTTCAAACTTCATGAACATAACAGTACATGGGATGAAGGGCACACTCTGGTTCCCTGCTCAATATAGCTCACAACCACTGGTGTTCTTCTACAAACATGTTCTGTGCTCATCACATTATCAGGGAGGCAAACCCCAGCTTGCAGTTACAAGTTAGTTGCAATGTTTTAAATTAGTGTCAATTCTGCTACAAGGACTTCTGGTAGCAGTTGCTGTCAGGTAGCAGTGAACATGCTCACCCCCAGTCACCCACATTGGTGGGAGGGAAAGGGTTGGGAAGTAGCCCACAGTATGGCACTCAAAATATTTGCATGAGTTACCCTGATGCAGCATCATATCAGAATTTAGAGCTTTCACCTCAAGAGTTCCTTAAACATAACAGTACAGAGGGGGAGGTGTGGGGGGGGTGTTTTGTTTCCCTGTTCAATATACCTCTCAGGTACTGATGTTCTGCAAGAATTTTCTTTGCTCATCAAGTCAACAGGGAGGGAATCTCAGCTTGCAAATAGGAATTATTACAGGTATTTTATATCAGTGTCAATTCTGTTGCAAGGACTTTGGTAACTGTATTTGTCAGGTACCAGGGAACTGGGTCACGCTCAGTCCCCCATATTTGTAGAGGAGGTTGGGATGCAGCCCACTCTGTAGCACTCCATTGCTGACCAGACATGAGTCACCCTGGTGCAACACCCTTAATCGAGTCGGTCAAGCAGGGAGCTTGGAAAAGTCTCTTTTTAGAGTCCCCACCCCCCTTCAGCCAGTGTTAAATGGAAATCATCTAGTTCCTCCTTTTGATTTATATTGGCCTAAGCCTAGTCGCTCTATGGGGAAAACTGCATTGCAAAGTTCCGAGTTTGGATTGACTTCACCGCCATGTTAGAGTCATCCGCCATTTTGATTTCTGTTCATATATTTCTCTAATCTAAAATGGTGGACTGTGTTTTCAACTTGCAACCAAGCCTCCCGACCTTTGAGTTCTGTTAATGTTTAGGCTGTCCAAGAGTCGACTGTTTAGACTAGGTAAAGAGACCTTGCGCTCCGTATGAACTGCCATCTGAGTATTGTCTGCGCACATAAGATTCATCCCTGTGTAAATGTTGGGACAATTCAGAGTAAATCTCAAGCGTGGACACAGACCGAACTGCATTGTGAAGGGATATAGACTAAGGCTCATCGCGGGATCCGAGAATATACATCACAATTGTAACTTGATGGAAATGCAAACTCATGTAATCCGTCTGCATATTATTGTATAAGCTGTATGTGAACTAGGCACAAATTATTAACATGTAGAGGGGCTGGACAATATCTCTGAAAACTGCATAAAAGTACGAATGTCTCTCTCCTCTCTTTGACGGGCTGGTACTCATTGCGTGGTGTTGAGAGCCAGATTGCTATCTGTATCTATGTTTCTTTGTAAACTGTGTAGAATAAAAGACCTGTGAATCTTTGTAGCCCGTGTTTGGTGTATTTCCTTTGTGGTACTCAGCCTCGATATTTCTTCTGCTTTTACACCAGGCCTTCTTTTATCAAAATGGCTGTCACACTAACAAACCCTTTCTCCAGGATATGACTGGAGGAAATTGCCATTGTGTCCCAGGTGGGAGGAATCCTACAAAACTGGTTACATGCATTTGACATGACAGCTGGATTGAAGACAACAGATCTGTCCAAAGTCGATTCTGTACATAAAATGAGAATCAGGACCTCCAACTCTAATCTCCCAATAAATCAAAATGTATGCAGCCAGAGGACTGTAGAGCAATTAGGAGATACCTGTATGCTCTCCACCCACTGTCACGACAAGCCGGTACCAGTACATGACTAAATGGAGAAGATCTCTGTGAGTGAAGCTCAAAAGATGGAACAGGACTGTACCCCTCCGATGAACATAGAGATTATATCCTGGATTGTTGCTGGCATTCCTCAAAAACTCTGCAATCCTGATTTTAAAGCCTTTAATGCAGTATTCAATCTGATAATTCGAGATGAAACCTGTTCATTGGATGCGTATTCTTTGGGAGGTATTGTGAACGTTTTCAAAAGTGCAGGAAAGGGGTCACAGGCAAGAAATCTGGGACAGTTACATATTTCATGCAAAACATGTGCAATCAGACATACCGAAGAGCTCAAACTGACTGTGACAAATAGGACACTGCTCTCCAGGAGTAAAAGGATGAGTGGGTATAAAAATGCCCACTCGGCCTTCACACTACAAACCAAGAGCCAACACATTTGGAAAGGTTAAATAGGCACAGTTAAGAGATATACCTCCTTCACCTTTTGTGGTAACAAGGGCTGAGGGAAGGCTATGCTCTGAAGAGGGGACTGAATGTGATTCAGGAGTTACCCATACAGCAAAGCATAACAGTTTAAAATAAATTGAATACCCAGTCAATGTTCTATAAAAATAGATATACTTTAAGAAAAAACACCATCTGAAAATATCAAAATAGAAAACACTGTACAAAACCCACCCCTGGGGAAAGACAGAGAAAATGCAACAGTCTGAAGAAAGTATCACTCTGAGCGTGAATGCAGGGATGGTAGGCAAATTACTAAACAAAGAGACTTGACCAGTGTCTAGGGCCGAAGGTACCAAGGGGCAGCTAGAGGTCCACAGTACCTTGTTTTGATACTTTGGAGGGTTGACAGTATCAAGCCCAGTGAAAAACGTTGATGCAAGCGGAACAAGCTCAGTTCAGGCACGTTGGTTTGTGTGAGCCCAAGTAGAAAGCGGGCTTCGAGCAGGTGAGAATGTGTTTGCTCTGTGCGGTTGAGGGGGGTTCTCAGCAATGCAGGTGGGAACTGTCCTAGGATCTCTTTGCAGTTGGGCAAGGCCAAGTTGGAAATTAATCACTGGGAGGGGTTGTTGAATGGCACTCCAGCCGATTTAGATTACAGGCGACAGTCCTCAAAGGTGGTGATTTTGCGTGCGTTGATGTGCAGGGTATGAGGCAGCTGTTTGAGGGCTAGCTGAGAGGAGCTGTGGTTGTAACCCCTGGTCAGAGTTGATGTGCAACTCACCAGTGATTCGGGCCAAGTCCCAGTGTCAAGCAATAATTTTGGGACTAGTCAGTGATGGGCACAACTAGGGCATGATGCAGCATCAAGCTGGTTGAAGTGCAAGCAAGAGTTTGGCTTGGGGGAGGAGCGCAAAATCCAACATCAGCTTCTTCCCTCTTGGTCAAGGTGCGGTGTACATGCAGCGACTGGTACAGTGTGGCAGAACAGGGAGCCTCAGCTGGTCTAGTCCTTCAGCTGCTCTGAGGCCGACTCAGAGGGACCCAAGGACAGGGGAGCTCCATTCAGCATCTGCTCTCCAAGCTTTAGGAGATTCTGGTGCAGATTGGCAGGTCTTGTTCCACTGCAAAGGTCCCCCCACAATGTGCCCTGGGAGTGGGTAGGAAGCAGATCTTTCTTCTGCCTTGGATGACTGCTTCTTCACTTCAGGCTTAGGGCTTTGGAAAGTGCAACTTTCCCAAAGGAAGTCCAGTGAGTTCTTCTTGGTTGCTTCAGAGCAAATTCCAGTCTAATGAGAGGATCTAAGAAGTGGTGGAAGACCGTTTCTTTTAAAGGCAAAAGCCCACAGGTGATTGGACTAAAGATAGTCTGCTGAGTGGTCCAATCACTGTTCTTGAAAGAAGTGAACTTTGGCCTTCTGACATCACACCAAAAGTGCTTTGCTCTAGATAAAGTGGAGGGGACAGGAAGTAAAGAGAAAGGCAGAGAGAAACAAAATGTTGGAAGTCTCCTTCCACTGAGCAGATAGCTTCTGACTACTCTAAACTCTGCCCCCTTTCCTTCTCACTAGGGCTGGGGTGATGTGGTTGTATATCTGCGTGGACCCTTGAAGAGGAGTGCAGCAGCATGTAGGACACGTCTCAGGGGCACGAGGGAGGATGATGGGAGGGCTTGGAGGAGTGCATTGACCCCATCCAAGTGGGATAGGACCAGTGCTTGAACGGTGGATCTAAAGCAGTCTGGAGGGATGAAGGGATTGACTTTTCACAGGAGGGAGAGCTTATACCAAGTTGTCCGAGTTTTATTAGCTATGTGTGTCTTGAAGGAGAGGTGTTTGTCGATGTTGAGGGACAGCAGGTGAGCATGGGTGTGAAGCCCTCTGAGTTCCTGGTTGATAGCCAGGTCTGTATGTCAGGGTGTTCATTGTTGTTGGTGAGGAGTAGGAATTCTGTCCTTGATGGAGCCGATCTTGAGGTCTAGCTGTGTGTCATCAGCGTACTGGTGGATGTCGATGTTTTGTGTGGCTAGGATGGCTCCCAGCGGCTCCATGTAAAGAGTGAAGATGACTGGGGAGAGGGGCGACAACTGCAGGACTCCACAGGTGATGGCTGGTAGCATTGGTGATCTAGAGGAGTCCACCTGAACAAACTGCTGGCAGTTGGTGAGGTAGGACATGAACCAGTGTAGGACAAGGTTGCTGATTTACATGTGCTTTTGTAGGGTGTCTGTGAGCACCTGGTGGTCTACTGTGTCAAATGCAGCTGAGAGGTCGAGTAGAACCAAGAGGCAGGGCTGGCTGTCGTCAAGGATGTTGAGGGCATCATCAACCACCTGTATGGTGCTGTCTCCATGCCGCATCTAGGTCTGAACCTGGGTTGGTAGGTTTGGAGGAGAATGTTGGTTTCAATGTGTTGCTGCAGCTTTGCAGATCCTGCTTTCTCTATGTCTTGAATGTTATCCATGGGATGTTAGGTGGGTCTGTGGATGGAGAGCTGTCTATGTGCTGTTCAATCTTGCTGATTTTGTCAATGAAGAAGGTGTTGATAGCAGTGTATTTTATTCAATGGAGTGTGGTATGGCACAGAGGAGTTGCGGGTTGACACATTGCTTTACCACTTTGAAGAGGGCTCTGCTTTTGTTGTCTGCTTCTGCTTGAGTGCTCTGATAGTAGGAGGCCTTGTGTATATTAGTTGTCAGTGGATTGCTTTGAGTTACTTGAGGAGTGCAAGGCTGGATGTAGTCCTAGAGTGGTGTCAAGTTTTCTTTTGTTTCCGAATGACTCTTTTGCTGAAGTTGCGTCCTTGCTTGTTCCAGGGTGCTGACGGTTTTCGTTTGCTGGTGCGTTGTTTCAGATGCACATGTCGGTCGATGTAGGCTGAGAGGGTGGCGTTAAGTGCTTCCAGTAGAAAGTAGCAGTTCGTTGGGGGTATTTGGTCCATGTAAGGTGGAGGTTGGCAAGGTCTTCCTTGAGGGCTTGCACTGGGTAGTTCTTGAAGAACCTGAATGTTTGTTTAATGAGTTTCTAATGGGAGTGCTTGACTGGGGTGGTGTGCAGGATGTTGAAAGGCATGGCTAGGTGGTCAGACCAGTCAAGCAGGAGAGGAGAGGTGTAGTGGAGAGAAGACAATATGGTAATGATTAGGTCGAGGATGTTACCTTTCTCGTGTATTAGATCTTTTATGTGCTATGTGAGGCGAGGGTATGAAGAAGGCCAAGGAGAACTCCTTCATCAGTTTAGTGGCCTTGTTGCCTACTATATTGAAGTCGCCAAGGAAGATGTTGTTGGCCTGCATGAGAGACTTGGTGGTGACCAGGTCGGCGAAGATTCACCTTCCAGAGAGGGAATAACCCACATCATTTTTATTAATTTAATAAAAATCAAAAAAGCCTGGTCTCCTACACCCCTTGTAAAATGTCAATCTGTTGAATTGACACTAATCATACAATGGCCATGTATGTTACCTTATTAAATGGTACACCACTTTGAATGATGCATTTCGACACCAATTGCAACAATACCTCTGAGTTCTCCCAGTTATTGGGTAGAGTGGTATGTCTCTAATGAATGGGGAACATGAATTTATGGTATGTGGGGGACTGAATGTCAAGATGGATTCATGGGGAGGAATCAATGAGGCACGTTACGAGAAGCTTAGTGCATATGCAACACCCATTCTAAGCCATAGCTGGGTAAAGATCGATCATAAAAGACAGAGGCTGATGGATTTTTGCACCAATCACGATTTGTTTTTTTTCAAAAATACTGTGGTGTCTGATCCAACACATCAATCATCCTATGAAGTTAGAGGTTCATCCTCAGTGATCAATTAATTAATGGTCCCTACTGACAAATGGGAAACCTATGGAAATGTTACAGTAGTCCACAGGATAGAAAGTGACCATAATGTGCTGTCTGTTCAAATATTTAGACGAGGCAAGACACAGGTATTACCAATGGAAAAAGTGCTTCCCTTAGAGTTACCAAATAAAGTGAGAGTTAGATGGGCGCAGAGACTAGAGGAATATTTTGCATTATGGGTGCATGAATCAAGCTGGGTCCTCGAGTAAATCCTAACAGCATGTGTGTTAGCCAGTGAGGGAGGTCAAGCAAGATGCTGTCTGCGTTAGTCACATGTACAAGGAAATAATATCTTACCTCACCCCTCTTGTAAACTAAGTAAAAAGGCCCTTGATAAATAAACCCTGATTTTTAACATATTGTGTTATGCTGCTTTGACAAGGAATGCACAGAGGTCAATGGACTCTGCAGGAAGCAGTGAGGAGTAAAGTCAGGAGAGGGGGCAATCAAGGTTACTCTGCTGAGAATACAACGCAAAACACTTGCAGAAGGAGAAAGACCATTGGAGTCCTACATGGCAACATCTCCCAAAATCAGCAATAAAGAAAGACTCAAAAGCCCCTGGAAGGAAATAGCCCAGTGGCTGAGCCAATATAAATCCTGCATTGATACCAGTATCTCAGGGGTGAAATGGGTTGCTCACTACTCCAGGGTCTTTGGGGAGATGAGGGATGAAAACCCAGTTCAGTTTGAGGATTCATCCACATTCATATCATTAGAGGAAGCAACATCAGCAGATACAAGGGTGGTATATGCCTTGTCACCACTCTTTTCCAAAAATAATATCTGTAAAGTCATTAATCGCATCGCAAAAGGCAAGTCCTGAGGTCCAAATATGATACATGTGGAAATCTTCAAATACGCCAGGAACTGGTGAACTCAGCTTCTAATTGCAGTGTTCTCTGTCTTACAAAAATAATTTGACATATCATGCATCCGGGTCTAATTCCGTCATTATCTTTTTATATAAGAAAGGCCCCGCCCATGAGGTCTATTCTTACAGACCGATCAGCCTGATCGATTTTGACTGCAAGTTCTTTTGTCATGTTATCCTGTCAGAATTAAACAGGTGAATCATGAAAAATAGTATTTTAAATTGGGTACAGGAAGGTTTCAGAAGTGGGCTATCCACTGTAGAGCAGCTGTTTTTCCTTTGCCATATAGCCAACAAGTATATTGTAGCCTAAAAGTCACCCATTTATGAAGCCTTTTTAGACTTCTCGACCGTCTTCGACCTAGTCGTTAGAGAGAGGCTATGGGTCAAACTTGAGGAGTTGGGAACTACTGTTCCGATCAGGTGCTGCCCATGTGGTCAACATACTGATAAAATTCCTACAGAAAGAAAAGTTAAATAGGATTGTCTATTAGCACCATTTCTCTTCTATTTATACATCAGTGACTTGCCAAAATGTATGAAAGAATCTTCTAAAGAAACACCTGCCAGCCCTTCTGGCCAGGGTACCAAATGCCCTGAGAGCCCAACTAATGGCAGTGGTGATCTATTGTAAGTTGAATCTTCTAAACCTAAATAAAGGTAAATCAAAAGTAATGATTATCAACAATTTTCAGGGCAGGAAACAAAATCCCTGTTTTAAAATGGAGGGTGACCCAATAGAGGTTGTAGATTGTTTTTAACTACATCAGGTTTCTATTTCCTCATACCTGGTCTCGAAAGCACAAGTGGAGACTGTAACTGGGAAAGCAGCAGCAGGGAATGGCATTATAAGCCTAGCCGCCCTAAATATAGGGACATTTTATGGGGCTGAAATTAAAGCAGTCTTCAGGGGCACATTAGGTGGAATAGTCGCTTCTGGCATATGCGAATGTCAATTCTGGAAACATCTTCTGTACTTACAGGGTCTCCCAAATGCCATCCTCCATGCTGTCGTGGGCTCTCAAAGCCAACAATGAAGGGTGCGGAATTAATCAGCAAGGTATGCTGTGAAAAGAGCATCAGCTCAGACACAAGACTTGGTGGATAGGACCTGGGGTGAACACTTTTCTCAGTCCTTTGTCTTGAACTATATAATGCAGCTCTGTCAAGATATTACACCCTTGGCTTTAGATCATATATTAGGCACTGCAACCTACCCTTTAGCGCCCTACATGCAAATAGAAATACAGCAAGGTAGATTAATCTGAGCATAACATTTAGATTACTGGGAATGCAAGTGATGACATTTACTTTTTTATCTCATTAACTCTATCTCTCCCCTTGAGTAGCATTTTTTCTATTTTAGAATAATTGTTACAGGTCCTGTGGTTCTGATGACATCCATGATGTTTTAATATGTTGTAGATGGAATCTGTATTTTTATCTTCTGTTTTTTCAAATGTGTGCATGTTGTATTATCACTAAACTATTGCATTATTTTTTTATTCCAATCACGAAAGGCCTAATAAGCCACAAATGCTTACTTACTTATTTATTTAACCCTGCCTTCAACAGATAGGCTATGTGTTGAGAGACCGCTTCGTAATTTTACATGAATTTTCAACTGTAGTTGGTCAATCCTAAATGACTCCATAACTCACATGGATTTATGTGTTCTTCAACTTCAGTGAATCCTTAACTTTCTTTTTCTGCAGATTAAGGCCGTCAGCTGTGATTTCATGCCTAGAAAGCTTACTTTGACTGTGCACCAATGTGCTATCTGAAGAGATAGTTTAACCCCTTTTTTCCTAATTGTGTCAGCACGTAACAGTTTTACTTTGTATTAGTAGGTCATCTACATCGGTAAATTCCCTCTTTCTACAAGACCAGCCATGGATTTTTATAGGAATGTATTGAATTCATTCCCACTGTTTATGAACACAAATAGTGTACAAGTCCATGGACACTGCTGCCCCCAAAGATAGAGGCGCATTTATATTGGTGTTCAAAGAAAGATCAGAGCATACTTTAGAAACGTGAATTTGTGCAAGTCCTTGATCAATATAAGGGAGAGGCGGTATCCAGTTATAATATTGAGAAAAAAAAGTCGAATGCAAAAATGTCAAAAAAATAATGTGGAAAAAAAATGTGAATGTGTTTTTTTTAATTTGTATGTTGTTTTTGGGTTTAGCTAGTAAAAAAATGTGAATGTGTTTTTTTTAATTTGTATGTTGTTTTTGGGTTCAGCTAAGTAAATGGGAAGCCCCCCATTAAAAAATGTTTTTTAAAAAAAACAGTCAAAAGTGTTTTTTTTCTACATTATTTTTTTCGACATTTTTGCAGTTGACATTTTCACTATAAACCGGGAAAGGCCACCTTGACATTCAGAGCCTCCTTATTTCTGCACAAACCCACCATTGTACATTGAATTTGAATATTCCTAGTAATGTTTTATGTTATGTTATGAAAATGTCTTGAGCACACGGTCACCCTAAGGTATCTTGGCGCAAGCGAGTCAGGCATACATCCACAACAGAAAAGCCAGAAAATAAAGGCCAGACCAGAACGCCTAGAAGAGTAGAGTCTTTACCGCCTTTCTGAAGGCCAAATGATTAGAGAGTTGCTTCATGGGTAGTGGCAGTTCATTCCATAATCTAGCAGCTGCTATGGAAAAAGCCCGGCCTCCTATCCTCGTGCAGCAATAGGTGGGCACCGTGAGCAGATCTGCCCATGCAGAATGCAACTGGCGGTTAAGGTGGTATCAAACAAACTTAACCCTAAGAAACTCTGGCCCTTGATCATGTAAAGCCTGATGTAGTATACATAGGGCCTTAAACCTGATGCGCTGGGTCAAAGGTAGCCAATGCAGAGATCGTAGTACCAAGGATATATGAGCCCCTTATGGGGTGCCAGTCACCACCCGGGCTGCCAGATTTTGCATGTGTTGCAGTCATTGAATGAGCCCCTTTGGTTGAGCCAAATAGAGAGAGTTGCAATAATCCAACTGCAATAGAAAAAGAGCCGCCACCACCAGTGGATGAAGAGGCACACGGTTCATAGGGAGCACTTTCCCAACAGCTGCAACTTGGCTATCCATAGATAAAGAAGCTGACAGCATTACACCTGCATTTTTCACTTTTTACCTGTCGGGACGGGGAGAGAACCCAAAGAGGAAGGCCAGAAAGAGAAAACCCAGAGTGAAGGATCAGGTGGACACCCTACCACCAAGACCTCCGTTTTGTCTCTGTTCAGCTTGAGCCAATTGTGTTTCATCCATTCTCCCACGGCAGTCAGGCACCTCTGCATGCACGACAACATCTCAGCCTGTTCAAGATCTAAATGGATCAGGATCTGAGTGTCGGCATAGGAATAGCTGATGAATAGCTGATGCCGTAGGAGCGGATGAGACACACAAATGCCCAAATATAGATGTTAAATAGAATCGGAGACAAGGGAGATCCCTGCAGAACTCCACAGCTAAGATGGCAAGGGGCTGAACGAAAAGGCAGCATGGAGAGAGTCTGAGTGTGATCCACTAGGAACAAGGTGAACTAGGCTAGTACCTGACCAGATATACCCATCTGGGCAAGACTGGACAACAGGAAGGGGTGATTGACAGTGTCAAATGCAACTGATCGATCTAATCAAATCAGAGCACCCACCCGACCTGAATACACCAGCCTACCCATATCGTCCTGGACAGAGACCAGAACACTCTCCCTGCCTCTGCCAGGTCTGATGCCGGATTGTGCAGGGTCTAGGAGGTGAGAGGATTCAAGAAAAGAAGAGTGTAATGGTGACACCAGGGATTCAAGCACTTTAGTGAGGAAGGGGAGAAGAGAGATAGGACGGAAATTAGCCAGGACAGTAGGGTCAAGTGATGGCTTATTTAAAAGATGGATAACACTTGCAGCTTTTAACTTGAGAGGGACTGACCCAAGCTGGCATGAGTTAATAATAGCAGCAGTGATTTTCATCACAAGATCAGGGGCAAACTTTTTCATAACGGCCACAGGAATGGCATCTGATGGAGAGCATGACTTAATTTTTTGAATAGCAACTAAGACTGCCTTTTTCGAGAATATCGGGAAGGATGACCACTTTTTGGGGCCTGTCAAGTCTATAACGTGAGAGGGACAGTCCTCACTGCTGGGAGAAATATTTACAGCATTCGAGATGTTCAGGCTAATGTCCGTGATCTTAGTGATAAAAAATTGAGATAAATCACCACATAGTTCCTGCGTGGGTCTAACACTAGATATAAGTTCAACTGTTGTAGAAAGAGACTTGACCGCAGCAAACAGAGTTTTAGGTTGGCATAAGGCTGCTTCAGTTTTCTCAGCTACGTACAATGTTTTAGCAGCTTCAATAGCTGCTAAATAAGCTGCTAGACATGCCTTATATGTTATTTTGAGAGAAGGATCATAGGAATGGTGCCATTTGCACTCAGTCTGTCTAAATGTTAGCCTTGCAGCTTTAAGATGGTCAGCAAACCAGGGCTCAGAAGGCAGTCTGCGCGGTTGTACATAGTTCCTTATTAAAGGAACTATGAATTGGTTGATTGATCCATTGGGATAACACATCTTTGATAATCTCTGTGATTGACTGCATGGATGCTAGATGCATCCTGTACTGTTTTACAAATACCAGTGCCTTATTAGGGTCCATATTTATTGCTGTGTAATGAAAAGATGAATATCCACAGTCACATAAATTGACAGAAGAAAAAGCCTGGAAATCAAGGAGGACTTGTTGCAATTGTTGCCTTTGTTCATGTCTCACAAGCATGAACCATATTAATCTGTTCTTGGACCATGTGAGCGAAACCTGGGAATATTTCTGGAGTGCCAGTTTCAGAAGTATCTTCAAGTAGCATGACGAGATCTCTGTTTATTCATCCTGGATGCTTGATGCCTTCATTTTGAGGTAGTTACTTTCCGGGTTTCATAGGTACGTTTCTCCACACCTTAAGGGCACAGGGAGTAGACCATAATATGTTCCCCTTGTTGATTATAAAGTGTCTATGACCTGACACCATCACTATTGTTATAAAAATAGTCATGTATTTGACCAATAACATGATATTTTAAGTTCATTGAACAATGCATGCAATTAACAGCCATTACAAGGGATGTGTAGAGACAAAATGATATCTCTTGTTTTGATTTCTTTACTTTACTTTATTGCATTTATATAGCGCACCATAAACCCAGAGGTGTGAGGGCGCATACAGTACATACAACATAAAACGTAATAATTACAACTATCAACATATGTACGATTTGTCATATGGCACACCCAGATTTCAACTGTGACCTTCAACATAGACCTGCTAGTAATTAGGTAGTTTGAATCTATTGTATCAAGGCCAGATGTACATGTATCTAGTGTGTTAAATGTGGTAATCTTGACTTCTTTTGGGGATTTTCAACACAGTGCTTCACTGATAAAACCTCTTTGTTCAATCACACAGAATTTTGAGAGAACTTGATCCTTACTGCCATTGAATTGAATGGGGATGAATATGGCCTCTCCTATCCTTTGTATAGTAGGTAGGCTGCTTATTTCATCTCCTGAGTTATCAACTTGTTGACCTAGACCTCACCCGAGGTCTGCCATGGATAGAACTTCAATGTGTTTCCATCCAGAGTGAAGAACCACCCATTGTTTGGTGGATGATTCATTTTGAAAGGTTGAGTGGATGATCACTTGATAACCTTGTTCCTTCACAGATATGATAGTGATGTCATGGACTTGAGTATTTTAAAAATTAGGTTCCACTTGGTGTGAATGTTTTTCAATTAGATGACAGTACCATTGAAACTACGATTGATCAGGCGGTGAGGTTTTGTCCATATGACCCTGTTCATGCAATCTTTCAAATGTGAGGGACTTGAAAGTAAATAATTTCCCAGTAAGAGAGGTATGCCTTGATGAGCCACAGATATCACCAGATAGCTGAGTCGATGCCCCCCTATCGGGATTTCTATTTCGGTAAGTCCATCACTGGAATCTCTTTTACATCAAATCTGTTTAGTTCCACAAGAAGGGGTTAGAGGGTAATGCAATGTGTGAATCCTCTTCCTTGGTTCACATTGCTAAGTACTTCCTGAGATATCAAGATTTTCTTAGGCCCTATATCTATGAGAACCAACAATCTGAACTGTCTGTAAACCTGGATAGGCATGAAAACCTCCCATCTTTAATTACCAGATTTTAGAGAAAGTGCAATGCAGTGGACATTTCTGAATATGTTCAATGTTATATGCATTTTAATGTTAGGTTTAGTATTGTGAAAATTCAAATGAGCACCAAACCCAGTGTGTATTATGTACTTAGTCATTCAAGGATACAATCATTTAATCACAGACATATTTTCCAAATAAAAAGATCTGCAATTCTTAGTAATTTGTGAATTTTCTTGAGAAATCTTAATAATGCAATGATCAGAGTGGTCTGGTAAATCTCCATTAAGCAAAACCCACATTTCTCTGCCAACACTGAGCTCAGATTGTATACATATTTCCCAAATATGGAAAACTCAAGTTAGATGTAGCAACACATTTTAATAACAATTGTTTCAAGGGTTTCATGCTTGAGAGAGTCCTTGCATAGTTGGAAAGTACAATCCTCTTTGCTAAAGCTCCGAATCAGGTCCCTCCTGTCTAAAGATCCCAAAAGGTTACAACGGAAATGCATATTGGTCTAACAAAGCCCTCTATCAGTAAATCAAATCAAATATTCGGGGAGCAAGTGGATAGACCTAAGGATTTCTGCGTATTCCGGAGAAAAAAAAATATTTTAGTATTTGTGATTGCTGTAGGCACCAATCATGTAGTTGTAGCTTTTTAACCGTAATTGTATTATCCAATAAGGATTGTCGATTACTTTCCAAATCTGTTAATATTGATTTGCACTGTTGAACAAACAAGGATAAGGATTTCGGTGTATCCTTCAATAACATCTAATTTAAATCCAAATATAGTGAGTTTTTTTCTGGATTCAAAATGTTGTGGAATATTTTGAATGCATTCGAGTTGAATATGTATAACCACGTTTGGACACCTAATTCATGATGGATAATTGATATTGTAAGCAAACATGGCAAACTTAAGATCTTTTTTCACAAAGCTCCTTGTAGGCATATCAAAATCTGTTCCTCCGGCAATATTAATATCTCTAAGCCTTAGTTTATGAACTGAATTACTTTTCCTTTATACAATGTAATTAATGGCAAAAGAGTAAACCTAGAATATTTTGAAAACATTGTTCACATTTGGGCAAGAATGGGAGATATTTTGCCTTTTAATCTTATCATCCTATCTTTAAATTGACACTTCTCATTTATAGGAAAACCCAGATAGATCAGATTGTATGAGATTGATTATTTGTTCCCACTATGGACCAGTTCAATATTTCTGTTTGCCTTTTGCCATGTTTCCTAATATTATTGACTTGAACAAGCACATTTTTTTTAATTATTTGTTTTCATATATCATTCAAGGCCTGTGAGGGCGCGTGAAGTGCAATGATCACTTTAACAAATAAATTATATCATCAGCAAAAACAAGTAAAGAGATTTGAAGATATTCAGGTTTCGGGTGGAAAATATGCAATTTATCAAGTTAGTTTTTAAGTCTGAAAGATATAAGTAAATAGACAGAGTGTGAGAACACAGCCCTGTCGTAGACCTACAAATGCAGCAAGTTCTTGACTTAATGCCCCAATAGAATTTATTCTAATCTGTATGGTGGTGTCCCGGTACAGTCTATGCACATTTTAAGGAGTCCATCTGGGATGCCTCATGTCCACAACCTATTCCACAGCTGCTTTTTGTCAACAAAGTGAAAAGTAAGGACAGATCTAAACTGGGCAAATAGAGAAGGGGATTATTCTGCTGCACGGCCTGAATTTGTAATAATATGACAATAAACCCACTTAGTTTGGTTCCCATCTGGGGTCTGAATCCTATGTGGAATTCATAATGTTTATTTATCCCAGTGTGATGCTGGAAATGCATCGGAGGGACAGGGCCTCTGTATCCTTGTCCTTTATTGCTTTTTATCGTGTGTTCTGTCGCGTTTTCCACGCAGGAGTTCATGTGGGACTCCTGGCAGTGCAGCTCTCTTTCTTTTGGTTTGGTGAACGGACCCGTGGGATACCCTTATGGCACCCATGGGTGGAGGTACAACCCTGTGCCCCTAGTGTATGTTTTTGGGCACCTGGGGGTGGCCCACAGAGCAGGGTATTGGCTGGTGGCAGCTCCATGCTGATTTTGACAGGTGTGCAGAGTTTCCTCCATTTTGGGATACCCCGGCCCTGCCATTGGGATCAGGTGATCCCTAATGGAAAACAAGAAGGCCCTGGTGGCCTCTTGCTTTCTATTACCCATTACCTTGTTTTCGCAAAGTCCTGGGAAGCCCTGACTCTGTCCCTTCCCCCTGACTGGCTGCTGGATGGAAGTGCCATATATGGTGTTGTTGTGAAGGCCCAGTCAGACTAGCTGGAGCCTTCCCAGTGATGTATGTTGTGGGTACCTCCTGTGGGTGGGACCTGGGTGAATAGAGTGTGTGACGAATATGCATTCTGTGTTGTGGGTGTCTAGTATCTGGTGGTTGACACAATGACTGAGAGAACCCTGCCCGAAACCGGTATGAATGCAGCTTGGAGTGTTGAATGGCTCGGTACTTGTCCCAATACGCATAACTTGTTGTGAGTGTCTGGAGAGAAGTGAATGGCCTGAATACCTTGTGTGCCTGATTGGCTGCCGGCCTACATGAATGCCCGTAGTCGTGATTGGATGCTTGAGTGTGACCCAGCGGAATGAATGGGAGATCAACAGTATATCTGGGGACCTCTCACTGCTAGGAATGGTGTTCAGAAGCTGAAGTCACAATTATAGAGGGGTAGAGTCAACAGGCTTCCCTGGCCAGTAGCGTGATGGGTGGTCGGTAGGACCTTGCAAAAGAACTACTGTATTGATAGTTCGCCACAAACAAAATTCACCATGGTGTGCATGAAACAATGATCAACATTTATTTTCAACAAAAGAGGAAGTTTTGTCTGAAGGAATTCTTTTGTGCCGTGGCACAACACAAGTACATATAAAAGTGCATGTATACTCTGCACGGTGGTGGGTTAGTAAAATGTGGTTACAAAACATTCAGTGTATCGCCATTGTACAGTGAACATTACTAAGTTGATGACAATCTCTTATACATATTGTTCAAGGTCACAATATATCAAACAGTGTCGACACTTTGATGTGGGTTTCTGGTTCGGTAGTTGGTTAGCGGGGCGCAGGGCGAGATCTCTATCCCTTGTCTTTAAATGCAAAGCACACAAGAGACAATGTCTTACTGCATGCTGCATGCATGTTACTTTTAATTAGCATCCACCTCAACCACGTCATTTATTGCTTACCTAGCAGACGAAATTATACGGGCTCTGCACTGGCTTGTGTTTTCAGTTAATAGCACATCCCACATAAAGTTGGAGCATAACTTATATGCCCAATCCTAATAGTCATTCCTTTTAATTATAGACCCGAGCGCCTGATTTATGCAGAACCTACCCAGCCGCACTATAAGCAGCTGCACCACCTATGGACTACAGCCAGAGCGTCAACTAATTTACCGCCTTGGTAGGTCATAGTTCCTTGCAATCCCTCTTTCCACTAATGTTAGACAAATTCACCATTTTAAACGTTAGCTTTCCGTCTCACTGCAGGATGACGCCATATTCCTACTATCCAGTTTGACTACTGACGTACACGTCCTGAAGACAGTTCGGTATCCATCTTGCAGCGCTGTCCCATGTTTACGAGCCCTGCGCCCCGCTAACCAACTACCGAACCAGAAACACACATCTAAGTGTCGACACTGTTTGATATATTGTGACCTTGAACAATGTGTATAAGAGATTGTCATCAACTTAGTAATGTTCACTGTACAATGGCGATAGACTGAATGTTTTGTAACTACATTTTACTAACCCACCACCGTGCAGAGTATACATGCACTTTTATATGTACTTGTGTTGTGCCACGGCACAAAAGAATTCCTTCAGACAAAACTTCCTCTTTTGTTGAAAATAAATGTTGATCATTGTTTCATGCACACCATGGTGAATTTTGTTTGTGGCGAACTATCAATACAGTAGTTCTTTTGCAAGGTCCTACCGACCACCCATCACGCTACTGGCCAGGGAAGCCTGTTGACTCTACCCCTCTATAATTGTGCATTATTTCTACCCTCAAGAGTCAGGCCCCCAAAAAAAGAAGGTTTCTTCGCCCATATATATTGTCTCAGAAGCTGAAGTCTCCACTGCGACGAGTAACTGGATTAATTGACGCTTGACCTTGAAGCCCTGCTGGACGAGAAGAATTGCTGTTGCTCTCCTTCACAATCTAAAAGCTGTTGTGCCTCCAAGGACTGACCCAGAGAGGACCTGGTAAGGCGCCCTCTTCCCGAGCTACAAGGGACCATCGTGCACAGCTGATCTTTGCCAACGCTCCCTGGGAGACAGACCTACGACAGGCTGCCGACCCGATATGGGGACTGCTGCGGAACTCCAAGGAGAAGCACCCGGACTGTTGTCCACTACTGTCGACGACCGCCGTCGCCGACCGGAGCCGCCGTGCTCCCGTTTGCCTAAGAACCTCAATTGATTATCGGACGCTCTCGTCTGCATCGCCATCCGCTTGTCTCCCACTGGAGAAGGCCTGGCCGTCGACACGCCGAGAAGTATCCACCGGTGGGTTTCCCGCCACCTAAAGACAGCAGAGACGCCGAAGACTCGACGCCCTTGCTGGGCCACAGTTCTTCATCATCTCTTTGCGGTCCAGAAAGAACTATTGTCACCAAGGTGCCCCGCACGCCTCTTCCTTGCAGGACGCCAACGCTCTGTCATCGATGAGCACTGCTAGGAAGGAAGCTGCCACTTCCCGACCATAGTTCACCCTGTTCACTGTCGGACGTTCGACGACCTGTGACTCCTGCCTTAAAGTGAGGGCACTCAAGAAGGGCTGTCGATTCCCCGACACCGAACGCCAAGTTCCCCGACACCTCTCGATGATCCATGGCTCCCGCCTGAAAGGGAGGCACTCAAGAAGGATCGGTCGGTGCATCGTCGGAGAACTCTACTCCACCAGGTACATTGGGGGGGGGTAAAACCTTAATAGGAAGAAGTAAGACAATCGGACAATATATGGACTGGGCGTGTGCTATATATCTTTATTTACAGGTTGCCAAGGTGGGGGGATCTCCACACAGAACTGCACCTAGCGGTAGGGGTCAGTATTCTGCCTATTGTTTAAACCATCTTACGTTCTTTCCTGTCTCTATTGTTGGTTTACTCGTTATTGATCTGTGTGACATTTTAACTGTACAGTTGATGCACTTTAATGAGATTTGATAACTTTAGTGGTACCACTCTGGACGTGTATATATTTATCATTATTGACTTCCAAGTACAAAGTGCATTATTGTGATCGTGTACATACCTTTGAATATTAACTATATAAAGACTGTGTTTTCAGTAATACAGTGTGTGGACATTCCTTTGTGGGGGTTCGGGGACTACATTGTACTTAAGAACCAGGCCGCATCACCTCCTGAGAAGCTAGGCCTTGATTGCTCGTCCATTGCTACCTTATAGAGAATCTTGGCTGGGGTCCGCTGTGCCTCTCCTCTACCATATAGAGAGCGGAAGTACAGACACCCCTACCAGTCTTTACACTGGTTGCAGCGATGGGATGCTTATGGTTTTAAGACTCAGTGTATAACCATGCAACTTACAAAATATCTGCACTTTATTAAATTAAAGTTTGGGTGTGTACAAAATAACTGCATTACAAGCAATTGAGTCTATTGCGAATGGTACATTGACTCGGATGAGCTTAGAGGCTCTCCAGAGTGCTTGTGAAGTCAGGGAGTTAGACTTCGTGGATAAGTCTAGGGCTGAGCTGACAGCTGCCCCGGTGGACTACCAGACCGATGGTGAAACTCTTGATAAGGGGGGGAATGCAACCAATGAGGACTCTGCCCCTGGGGTTTCTACTGAATCTGTTTCTGGGAATGCCGCCATTCCTGCTGCCTCTGTTCCGAACCCCAGCAATACCTTGGAGCTTGAGTTATTAAGGATGAAATTGGCCTTTGAATATTGCAAGTTCGATATAGATGCTGAGCTTAAGAAGGAGGAGCTGGCTCAACAAGTGGAGCTCAAGAATAGGGATCTTGAACTCAAGAATAGGGATCTTGAACTCAAAGACAAGGACATTGAATGTCATAGAATCCCGCTAGAGAAAGCTCGAGTGGAGACTTCAGCGAAACCCAGTGAGAGTGTCAGGTCCCCAGCCACTAAATTTATGAAGGATTTGGTTGGTGTGTTTTCAGAGGGTTCTGATATCCTCCAATGGATTGAAGCGTTTGAAATGGCTTGTGCAATTCATGATGTTGACAAAAGAGATTGGGCTAAGTGTTTGCTAAGCAGAGTGCCTCCAACTGGATATGACTGTATTCTGAAGTTGAGTGTGGAAGAACAAGGTCAGTATGAGTGTATGAAATCTGCTTTGATTGCCAAGTTTGGCAAGACACCTACCCATTACCTTAAAAGGTTCAAGGATTTTAAGAAACGAGAGAATGTGTCTTGGGTTGACTGGGTGAGTGCTGCGCACATGAATATGATGGGGTGGATTGATGGTTACAAGGTGAAAACTTTTGTTGAATTGTCCCACCTGTTGTTTTTTGAGCATTTTTCTGAAGCCTGTTCATCGGAGCTGCGTCAGTATGTTGCTGACCAGACATTTTGGATCCCTTTAAGCTGGGTAGGTTGGCTGACAAGTGGGTCTCCCATCGGGTCTCTGCTAAGGACTCCAGTGGGAAGGACAAGGACAAAGAGAAGGGGGCCTCTCAGAAAGCTGAGGAGTCCCAAAAGCAGTCACAGTCGAATAAACCTAAACCCTTCTCTCCTAAGACCCAAAAATCTAGTGGGGATAAGTCATCTGTGGGTGGGAATAAGAGTAGTGGTCCACCTGCTGCAAAGCAGGCTCCCGGTGGTAACAGTACCGTACCCCGCACTCCCGGCACTTGTTGAGACTGTGGGGCTCTGGATCACAAAAGGGGTGACTCCAAGTGTAAAGGTAAGGCACTCGGAGTACAGGCTGTCAGCCTGACCTACCCTTACCCCATGTCTGAGGTGGAGGCCACCGTCCTCCCCTCCTCTACTGGGATCAATTTTGGTGCTCCTGTAGAGATTTCCTTAGTGTCCCTTGGGGCCTGGGATCAGTACGCGGAAGTACTGGCGACTATCCCACAGAACACCCGTAGATTTTTGAGAAGTGTCCTCCTGAATGGCCAGCCTTCTACTGGTTTGAGAGACACTGGGGCAAGCATGACAGTGGTGGACTGGACCCTGCTCAAGCCAGAGGACTATGTAGATGCTCCTCTGAGAACCACCAGGTTTGCTGGTGGGCCTCCCAAATTATCGCCTGTAGCCCGAGTCACACTCGTAATTGGAGATAAGACAGCAAAGCTTCCTGTCCTGGTTCAGGACAACGTCCCTGCTAACATTCTGTTAGGCAACGATCTAGTCGAGTTGGGATTGATCGCGGATGGTCTGCCCATGACTGCTGCTGCGGTCACTAGGTCGCAGGTGACACCGGGTTTGGCTGTGAGTCAGGTACCCGAGCCGAAGGCACGGCCTAAGGCACGATGAAGGAAGAGCAAGAAGGCCACCTCTGTGGAGGGAGTGCCTTCTCTTACTGCTGTTCCTAGAGCACCCATTGGGATCCATGCTCCGGACGGGCTGGGTCCTGTGGTAAACCCCGTCTCAACTCCTGTGGAAGAAGAGCCAGAAGACTCTCCTGTGGGAGAGGTTCTCAACCCGGAGGATCATTCTGATCTTCAATGCTTGTTAGCTGAAGGGGACCCTCCCGGGCAGACTTCTGCAAAGGACAGAGAGAGTGTCCCTCTCTCTCGAGGGTCTGAGGAAACAGGCCCTGTCCCAGGCACACGGAGAAGAACCTAGGACGTTCCAGATTTATTGGTAGGGTGGGCTCCTTGTTAGTGAGCCCACTAAGCCTGAACCTGGTGCCCTCAAGAGGTTGGTGGTACCCCAGGTTTACAGGCCCTTCCTACTGCAGTTGGTGCATGAGGTGCCCTTGGCTGGTCATCTTGGTACCAAGAAGACTAAGCAGAGGCTCTCTGCCCATTTCTACTGGCCCCGGATGGGAGTAGAAGTGGAGTCCCACTGCAGGACCTGCCCAACTTGTCAGTTGTCTGGCAAGACTGGAGGCAGTGTCATTGCCCCATTGCCAGTGGTTGGCACCCCATTTGAGAGGGTGGGCATCTACATCGTCGGTTCCCTTGACCCTCCCACGTCAGGTGGGTATCGGTTCATCCTGGTTTTGGTAGATCGTGCCACCAGGTACCCTGAGGCTATACCCCTTCGGACTGTTACTGCCAAGGTGGTTGCCCAGGCCCTCCTGGGCATTTTCACCCGCGTTGGATTCCCCAAAGAGGTTGTCTCTGACCGAGGATCCAACTTCATGTCTAGTTACATGAAAACCATGTGGAAAGAATGCGGGGTAACCTACAAGTTCTCCACTTCTTACCACCCCCAGACCAATGGTCTGGTTGAGAGATTTAGTAAAACTCTCAAGGGCATGCTAGGTGCTTTGGAAGAGCCCCTAAGGAGGAAATGGGATCTCCTCCTGCCATGCCTGCTGTTTGCTTACCGAGAGGTACCTCTAGAGGGTGTTGGTTTCAGCCCCTTTGAGTTGCTCTTTGGACATCCCGTTTGGGGGCCAATCACCTTGATCAGAGAAGGTTTGGAAGCCACCCCTCCCGGTCCCGCCAAGCAAGTTGGGGACTATGTGTTAGGCCTCAGACGGAGGATGACACAGATGATGGGACAAGCAACAGCGAATCTCAAGGCCAGCCAGGAATTGAACAAATACTGGCATGACCTTAAAGGATCGCAAGTGGAGTGGACTCCGGGACAGGAGGTCCTCGTGATGGAGCCTACCAAGCCTCAGGCATTGGCAGATAAATGGACTGGACCCTTCTGGATAGTCTCCAAGATGGGCGAGGTCAATTATCTGGTTGATATGGTAATCCCAGGGGTAGCCCCTTAGGTATTCCATGTTAATAGGCTCAAGCCGTTCCACAAGAGAGCAGAAGTCTCATGTCTCTTGCTGGATTCAGAGCAAGAAGAGGATGAGAGTGAGCCCCTTCCTGATTTGCTGCATAGCAACCCTCAGGATGGCTCAGTGGAGGGAGTACAGCTCTCTCCAGATTTGACAACTGAAGTGGGAGAATGGAAGACCAGGCTCCCGTCCTTCACCTCTCGCGCTTGGCCTAGAGGGTCACGGCCCAGACACCCGCCGCGAGAAGAATTTGTCCATCTACCAGACGACCAGGTACCCTGGTACAGGAACATACGGATGTGTCCACCTGCCTGCCCAGCAGCCCGCACTGGCCATGCCGACACCTGCGGCTCGGATCAGCTAGACTAAAAACCACACGTCGTTAGAGATGCCATGACGACCTAGACAACGGGAAGCACATCTGTATAAATATACCCACTTAACATTTCCACACCAATCTACACGAAGAACATACTCAGTGCTCTGACGTAGGCGACAGGCATATTCACGGACGTGCATCTTTATTATTTTTACATAGGCTTTCAGAGTGCAGAAACGCAAGACGCATCATGAACTCATCTATAACGCTTGCTCACGCTTCCCTTGAAACCCGTTACCACCATGAGAGGTATAATGGAAACACGATATTGGTCATGGAAATATATGCCACTATAATCTAAAACACCCATGCACGAAATGGATCACTTATGCACCAGGCCCAAGTAGGCCTCAAGCAAGAGTTCCGTGGACATTAACAAAGCAAAAGTCAGGTTGCTGATCCTGCAGAATGAGCCTGGTGGAGCAACCAGCCAAGGTCGCAATGTTGCAAACCCACATCCAAGAACAAATCATCAAAGGCACGATGTTGCAACCTTGCACTCCGCGTACCAACGTTAAAATCATATCTACAAATTAAACCAGACACACAGTGGAAAAACAATATTAATTGTGCAGAATTCTGCCTCAAACACGGTCCCGCCTCACGTGACCAAGCCGAACCTGACGAGATGCCAAAACCCAGGAGAGAAAGGGCGTCTGGGTCCCTCACTACGAGACACAGGCCGGGACACTTGAAAGGCTCAATGGACACCTGCTACAGTGGGAACGGTCAGCTCCCACCTATGAATAAATCCTCACATTGTCTGCATGTACCCATATTGAAACATTGTTGCAAACACAGGTACACCGAGAGCTGGGAACAACGGTGGTCCCAGGCTGGGGAGCTCACGGATGCACCAATTAGAACATGGGGCTCTTATCTCAGACGTCAGTAACATTAGCCAATCCTCAGGGGTCTTCATGTAAAAATTCTTATGTATCTAATTGAAGGGACAACCCAGATATACCACCTGACTACACCTTGACCACTAATATCATTCTCTATATGTGTACTATACTAACCCTACCACTCGAGCAACCAATTAAGAGTGGCGATAGGTTTTTTGTTAACTTTCTGAAGTGACGCAAGTAGCGCGTCATAATGTAGTAAAAAGGGCCTGCGAGCCCCACGATTATGTGTGTGTCAGGACGAACGCGTACGCTCCTTGACCCATCCCTGCCGTTTTGCATAAATAAACAGCAGAGTCGCCTTGCTCCTTGTGTGCGTCTCATACTCTATCTCACACCTGGGATATACGGGAGGTGTTGGGGCCTCCCTGCCCGGAGGTCTGCGGACGGCCCGGCCGACCCCGGCAGAATTTCCCCCCGACAAGTTGGAGGCACTGCTGAGATCTGTTTAAGATCAACTTTTATTTTTAGTTTTCCAGGCACTCCCGTTGCGAGGAGGCCCGGCGGCGCGGCCCCCTCTGCCGTTGCCCCCTTCTGAGGACTACAGGACCATCGCGGAGCCGCGAGAAGACCGGACAGCGCAATCCGGATATTGGCCCTCGGGAGCCGGTTGAGAAGTATCCCGCCCGCGGTCGGCGAGTGTCCAGACGTGGTCCAGACGAGGGGAGGTGGCGAGCCGCTTGGAGGGTGCACGCAGTCGAGCGGCCCTGCATCGAGAGAACTTGGTGAGCATGACACGCACAACAAGCAATGCGAAATTGTGAGGGAGGGGGAGGAAGTAAATAAGGGAGGGGGGAGGTATTGTAGAGATGTGCGGTGAAGGTTTAACTGAGTGTTGCAAATGGAATGAATGGTAGCGAAACGAGTGCGAGAACAGTGGGCTAACGTTACGCGAAAGAGGGGGGCGGGGCACGAAAACATCACGTGCAGCCGCTCGTAAGACACTGATGGTCTAAATTGCGATTAAGTGTGAGGATGGGTGTGTGTGGTTTCCTACGACTTGACATTTATTGATCAATGAGTAGATGAGGTTCCCTATTGTTCGAGCAAGAAACTCGATAGGTAGATGACGTTTCCCTGTGGCCGGTAGCTAGTCACATAGTTGCCCAAAACGGAAGATAATTGGCTGGTTAAGCCCTCCTGTTGAGGGGCGTATCACACGCGAGGCGACGCAGCGTGCGCAGTCCGGTTATAATATTGATGAGATTACCTTGTTCCAGGAGAGACAGGAAGACAGCTGTAGGGTTAGCGGGGTAGATTGTAAGTGTATTTTGAACTTAAAAAACCATAACAAGAATATACCAGTAGCTCGAAGAAATCGGTGACGTCACCAGTAGGGATTTAATAGAATATAGCGAGCACAAGGAATTTTGGGTTTTAGAGTGGTGGGAAAGAGAAGCATGGTAAAGGAGCTGGTACGGAGATAAACTATAAACCAGTGGATCGAAAGAAGAAGGGGAAAGGGGCGTGGCTGCGCACGGAGAACGCCGGCCACGGCAAGTGTAAAAGGGGGAGGAGAACGGAGAAACAGGACGACTGTATAAGATAATAGTAAGGGGTACGCAGCCGCAGGGGGCTGCGTGCGCTTCGGCCGCAGGGGGCCGTAGGGGAAGGAATATAATATAACATCATATCTATTATTATTGCATAATTTGTCAGAGGATTATCGTAAGTCCCCACACTTGCGGGGCGAGGTAAGCAATACAAGGTTGTATATTGTAAACTGCTAAGTAAGGGGAAGGGTAACACGGGGAGTGAAATTATGTCATACGGGAGAGGGTCGGGAGGGTGGGGGAACACCCTCACTACCCCACTACAGCACATATGCACCACACTGCCACCACATAGGGAGAAGTTAATTAAGTACAGCATAGAGTGGACCCAGGGGACAGACAATAAAATGTTAACACCATGGCCGCCTAATGGCAGTTTCAATCCATATGCCCAACATTCACTACTAAACCATCTGCACAATACATACAAGGGGAAGAAGTTAGCAAACCATGTGGAGGTGTTTAACTTATGGAGGATGTTCCAGGGGTCTCGACCAGGACCAAATGGAATGTTCACTATGGGGGAAACACCGGAAGAAGAGGAGATTAAGAAAGAAGGAACGGGTGGGGAAAAGGAGTGCGAAAGCACAAAGAATACGGGGATCGAAAGACAGGGAGGAGAAAAGATTAATAAATCAGACGACATAAAAAAGGAACCGAGCAATGAGATAGCCATAACACCGGGTGTGAAAACAGAGGGAGGAGGGTTGTACCCTTTAAGAGAATTAGGAGAAATAGGACAGTTAAGGGCGGCTGAAGGATACTCAAACCCGGCATACAGCCCTCCACCATATGTGGCTCATGGGAAGATACCAATGGGGGACAAGAGGATTAGAGAAGAGCAGACTGTAGAGATAGGAAACGATGAGTGGGTAGCTGCACAGATATTGTTGAAATTACGAGGCTCACTAACTGGAGAAGAAAGGGAGGCGGTAAAGAGAACAAACGAGGATAGTGCCAGAGAGAGTGAAATGAGGGGAGAGGAGCTACTACGGCAGAAGGAAGAGATTTTGGAGGGAAGATTAGCAGAACTAAGGGATGAGCAGAATGAACTGGTTAAACAACTTGAGCGGGAGGAAAGAGAGAGAGTGAGAAAAAGGAAAGAAGGTAAGGACGAATTGGAAAAATTAAGGGAACGAAGTGAGGAGCAAAAGAGAGAAGCTGAAAGGGTAAAAGGAGCAGCAGATAGGATATCAAGAGTAGTGCTGAGAGAGAAGAAGAAGGAAGAAGAAGAAAAGGAGAAAGAAATGGAAATATGGAGGAGGAGGATAATATCAGAGGCAACTAAGAAATATGAAGAGGGGAAGGTAATAGAGAGTATAGTAGAAAGAGAAAGGGTGAATGGGAAAGGAAGAAAGAGGATGAAAGGATATTGGAACAGATGAGCAACGAAGTAATGGAGGAGTTGAAAAGGAAAAGGGAGGAAAATAGTAGGGAAATGGAGGAGAGGAGTGAAGGAGGAATTGAAGAGAGGGGTTGGGAGAGTGAAAGATGGGGAGATGTATATAAGAATAGAGAGGTAGCAACAACATCAGCACTAAGGGGAATAGTTGGTAACAACGGAAAGGGAGAACGAGACCTAATAGACTTAAAAACAGTAACAATAAAAGGAAAAAAGGCAGAGTGGGGGGTGCCATTTATGAATGATTTTTGCAGTGAGGAGGAAGGAGAAGTGGTGAAGGATGGAAGGAAGAGTGAAAGGGAAAGCTTAGATAAACTATACCTCACTAGAACAAACATAGATTCGCCCTGGATGAGTAGAAGATGGGAGGAGCTGGAGAGAAGTAAGGAGGAAGTGAAAAGAATAGGGGAAACACAAACCAATGAAACCACGCCACCCACATCACCACCGCGCCCTTCCACGTCACGCCCTACATGTTCAACCACCGCGCGCTCTCTGCACAGAATAAAGCTCGCGCCCTTCATGAATGAACTTACACCTTATGCATGTCGGCTTAGGGACCTCCCTAGTCGCAGGCAAGACAGACAAATAAACATACCCATATTGAACACAGAAAATGATGGAAAAAGGGGAAAGGAAGAAGAGGGAGGTAGGAGCAGAGGTAGTAAGGAAGAATTTGAAGTAGTAAAAGAAATGGGGGAAGAGGAGGGGTGTGAAGACTCAACATTATGGAGCGTAAAGGGTGACGCAAGACAGAATTTAATGCCACTGCTAGAGAGAGGAGGGGCTAGACCACAGTATGTACCTTGGAAACATACGGATAAGGAAAATATAAAATGTAGGCTCCCATCACTAAGTGGAGGTGCGGGTAAGTGGATATATGAAATGGAAAAACACACCGCAGGACAGAAACTAGCAGTAGGAGACGTGAAGGGCCTGTTAATATCAATATTAGGGGATAGAGCGGATGACATTTGGAAAAGAGCGGGATTCCATGGGGTAACAATAACGAACACATCGCATGATGGGGCACCATTTGCAAACTGCAGACATGCGCTATGGCAGGCACTGAGAGTACAGTACCCAGACACATCAGACATAGGAGCCATTACTTCCCGTAAGATGGGCGAAAATGAGGATCCTGTTGATTATATCCAGGATATTCAAGAGAAGTGGCGCATGGAAACTAGAGAACAATGGGACAAAACACCAGCCATATTTTATCATATACTAGTACAAGGGCTCCCAGAAGGAGTTCAAAAACAACTAAAGAAAGTAGTGGGGATGGAAGCAAAACCATGGCCAGAAATACAACTGACTATAGTACATTACTGCAGAACATGGCAAGGAAAAATGAAACAAAAGGAAGAGGATAGGAAAACAGAAGAGGCCAAATTAGTACAGAAAAAACTTACTAAATACACAATGGAAGGGGCACTAATAACTACGCCCACACCAATGGCCCAAAGCCCAACGCAAGTAGTGGCTGCACAAGATCCCGCTCAAATAGCGCCTCCACAAGGGGTAATAGAGCAAGTGCCGCCTCTGCAATTACACGCTCCAAACATGGGAGGAGGGTACCCAATGCAAGGAACTGGGTATTATAGTTATAACAGAGGGAGAGGAGGGTTAATGAGAGGGAGAGGATATGGATATAATACCCAACAACAGGCTGGGGGACTCAGAAATAACTACCCCACAGGGCAACCCGTATACCAAGACAACACAGGGAGATTCCCATGGCAAAACAGGGAACCACCCGTGTGTTGGAGCTGCGGACTATTAGGGCACATGTCACGTACATGTAGGGTCAGGCCAGGAACACCAGCATGGAATGAACAAGCACAACCTAGGACATCACAAGAACAGCAGGGCATACAACAGCAGCAGATGTCACAACAAGGGAGTGGCCAACCACAACAACCACAACAGCCACAAACCTATTCACTGCCACAACAACAAATAACACAGTATCTGCCACCGCCACAACAACAAGTAGCGTTAATACAACCACCACCACAAAATGAACGAACACAATTGGGTGGGGTGACGGTGTTGGGACACAACCCTTACACAGGGAATGGCCAATCATTGTACCCCCAATAGGCCAGCCCACAGACGGCCTTGGTGTGTCCCATCCTGTCAGTAACACCTAATAGTGCGGAGGAACCACGCATAGAGGTAACGATAGGTGACAAAAAATTATCATTTCTTGTTGACACCGGGGCAACCCGGTCTTGCATAAGGGAAGGTAAATTTAAGATGTCAGGCGAAGCCATGAACACCCAAGGATTTTCTGGGGCCAAAGGGTTGGTTCCATTCACTGATAACGTTCCGTTATCTATTGGAGATTATGATCTGTCAGTTCCACTTTTGTATTATAGTGCCTCACCAGTAAATATACTGGGGAGGGACATAATGAACAGGTTGAACATGACGATCTCCTTTACAGAGGATGGCATAATTTGCTCTACTCCAGGGATTAACATGCTCGCAGCACGACAGATTTTGCAAGCATACTGTGGACAGACAGCGATTAGGGCGGAGCCAGTAGATGGAGAGATATTCCAATATGGCACAGACATGGCATTTGCATGGATGCCAGGGATAGAAGGGAAAATATGGAGGAGATCAGCAGCCTATCTATTCCGACCAGAAACACCAGCTAATGAACTAGAAGGGAAGGTGTTTGTAGTGGACATTGAGAGCATTATTGCAACGGCTGATTATGTTGCTGTGCACGCCCAAGATAAAGAAGGGAGAGCATGGAGGGCGGTGATAGCACTAGCAGAAGGATGTAGGCTGACCCAGGTGTCAGATGAAGAGCTGTTCTCAGAAGAAAAGGAAGAAAATGAAATGGTGTTCATGATGAGTGTAGAAATATGGCTAAGAGTGGCTCACAGACAAGTAGCACAGAAAATTGCAATGGCACTTGAGGCACCCGCAGGCACCCCAGTCCCATTTTTTAAGGAGGATATGTCAAAGGTGCCCAAATCATTATGGACTACTAGCCCTTATGACGTAGGATGCATAAAAAGCATAGGGGGTGTAAGGATAAAATTGAAAAAGGGTGCCATACTACCAAGAGTGAAACAGTACCCATTGTCAAAAGAGGCAGATGAGGGCATATATGAAACCATAACGGCCCTTATAAACAATGGCATATTGGTCCCCTCAGAATCACCATGTAACACAGCTGTGTACCCGGTGCGCAAGGCTAAAGGGGGGTCTTGGCGCTTCATACAGGACCTCAGACCCTTGAACAACATAGTAGAAGCAGAGTATCCAGTAACAGCAAACCCGGCCACAATATTGTGTGGCATTCCGGCAGAAGCATCACGGTTTACAGTGATTGACCTTAAAAATGCTTTTTTCTCAATACCATTACACCCAGACTCACAAGATTTGACAAGCTTTACTTACCGAAATACAAAGTGGAAACATACCAGATTACCACAGGGGTATTGTGAATCACCCTCAATTTTCAATAGAGTAATACAGATGGATTTGGGTAACGTTGAGGTGGAAAGCACAGTGTTACAGTATGTGGATGACATAATAATTTGTAGTACAAACGAAAGCAAATGTAGAGAGGACTCCTTAAAAATGTTGACGATACTGGCAGAAAAGGGGTACAAGGTAGACATGGAAAAGATACAATACTGTCAGGAACAGGTACTTTACATTGGCCAACTGATATCCCAACATGGAAGAAGGATTGCACCACAAAGAGCACAGGCCATCTCAAGCACTCCCGTGCCACAGACTGTGAGAGAACTGCAGCAATTTTTGGGGCTGTGCAACTACTGTAGAGCATGGGTATTTGATTACAGCTCATACATAGGACCCCTGCTTGAGGGTTTGAAGGAAGCAAATAAAGGGGAGAAAAAGTTGGGATGGACTATGGAAATGAGGGAGGCATTTGACGAATTAAAAGACGCAATATCAACTGCTCCAGTACTGGCATCCCCAGACTATGAGCGGCGCTTCTTTATATTTTCACATTGCGACTCAGCAGTGATGAAAGCAGTGTTGGCCCAAAAAACTAGCATGGGCTATAAACCAGTAGCATTTTACAGCGGTCACTTAGACCCTATAATGTTAGGCCACTTCTCTTGTGAACAAGGTCTCGCTGCAGCTGCTTTTGCAGTAGAAAAAGCATCAGCAATAACTATGGGGTGTCCAACTACACTATTTGTGGAACATGCACTATTTGCGATATTGAATAAACCTAAGTCCACATTAACGACACAGAGGGCATCAGGTTATGAGATTATTTTGTCTAAAGCTGAACTAGCAATTGTTAGATGTAGCACGGTTAACCCTGCAAGGTTCCTAGCAGAAGTAATTGAAGAGGGAGATTACGCCCACGACTGCACCCAAGTAACTGAACTATACTCATGTACTAGGAAAGTTGAAGAAAACGCACTAGAGGGAGGTGAGCTTTTGTTTATTGATGGGTCATCAACTATTGATCAAGGAGATGGGATAAGAAGGACTGGGGCAGCAGTAGTAAAAATGATGGAGGCGCCGGTGTGTGTGGCTATGAAGTGTGTACAATTACCACAGCATTACTCTGCTCAAGCGGCGGAACTCGTTGCACTCATATTGGCATTAAAGGAAAGTTTTAACAAAAGAGTAACTATATATTCCGACAGTGCATATGTTACATCCACTGTCCACTCAGGGCTATCAAAATGGAGAAGAAGAGGGTTTAGGAGAGCTGATGGCACTCCAGTACAACATGCCCTCTTGTTGGCTGAACTAATTGAAGTAATAAACGATCCCCAAGAACTAGCCCTAGTAAAATGCACCGCACACACCAATGGAGAAGACTACGTGTCAAAAGGAAATGCAGCAGCAGACGCACATGCGAAATATGCTGCATATTTTGGTGAGATATGGAACCCCACCGACTCACAGAGAGGGAGAGGGAGGGGAATAGCGAGGGAGATGTTAATAAGAGAAGGGTACACCCATCTCCCAGCCACACAGATTATGGAGCTACAAGCGGCTGCACCAATGGCCGAAAAAGAAGTATGGGTGAAAAGAGGATGCACAATGTCACCAACCGACGCACTATGGCGCCAGGGTGGCACTGGGAAAGTTGTAATACCAGTGGCACTGTTAAATACCGCCTTGAGCCAATTACATCACCCTGCCCATACAGGCAAGGAAATAATTGCAGCACGAATTAGAGAAGATTGGTTTTGTCCCGAGTTAACCTCTCATGTGTCAAATTTTATCAGCAATTGCCTAACATGTCAACAGTTTACGGCCGGTCATACTTTAAAAGTGATAAGAGGTACCATACCCCGGCCAGAAGGACCTTTTCGGCACCTTCACATTGACTATGTTGATATGATCAACATCTGTCAAGGCAATAGGTATATGATTGTAGTAGTATGCCCATTTTCTAGGTGGATTGAAGCAGGGCCCTGTTCACACCCTGATGCGTTTAGAGCAGCCAAATTCATAGTAAGGGAGGTCTTCCCCAGGTGGGGAGTGTGCGAGGTGTTAAGATCAGACAACGGCCCCCATTTCGCAAATGAAATGTTCCAGCATATCACATCCCTGCTGAACATTAAACACAAATTTGCATGTGCATACCACCCACAGGCTAATGGTGTATGTGAACGCCTGAATGGCCTATTGAAGGAGGCAATTGCTAAAATACAACAAACAACAAAGAAAAGTTGGTTGTATTGCCTTCCGTTAGCATTGTTTGAACTCAGAAACAGGCCAGGGTGCGACCACCACCTCACCCCTCACGAAGTGGTTACTGGACGTCAAATGCGCCTTCCCCTAACACCAACGTCAAGGGCATTCACCGACAACGAAAGTTCAGCGAATGTGTTAGGTGATGAAATGTATCAATATGTGTCTTCTTTGATTACTAGTGTCGTGTTTGTGTCTCAACAGCTCGAGCGCACACGGGGCGGGTCTACCAGCAATCAAGAAAAAGACGAAAGTACGGAATTGGGAAAGGAGAACTCGTGCAAACTTGCCAAAGGTGACCACGTACTACTTCGCAATTTCAATAGAAAGTGGAACCAGAAGAGGTTCACTGGCCCCCATCTGGTAGAGGACGTATCAACAAGAGCAGTAAAACTAAAGGATAAGCGTGCATGGAACCACCTACATGACGTAAAGATCTACAAACTGCAGACCCGCCCCAGCGCCAACGACAGATCCATTGGAAGAACAGCAACAACATCGCCGACAGCGGAAGAAAGTTCCACCACAGACGACGACCCAATTGTTCCCTCGGAGACAATAACTGACGAAGAAGGGGGTGATCCCCATACTGCCCACCCCATGGTCACACGCTCAAAGAGTAAAAATACTTCCGCCATCTGAGCGCAAACCCCCCCCCATTGACTGCTAAGTACAGTTGTAACTAAAATTGAAGGACATTGCTAGCACCAATACACATGTAAACACGTGAATGTTCTCTTTTTTTTTCTCTCGCACATACAGGAACTGCGTAATATTGTATTGTTAAGAAAAGCTAATTAACAAATTCAGTGTGCAGGTGTAGATGGTGCTGCCAGACGATAACTACCCAGAAGAATTGTCACACCAATTTGTATACGAAATAAAGAGGCCAACATACTTAAAAAAGAGAAGGGTACGTGTATACTACACAGCCTTCCTCCTGGCCATAGAATATCACATGCCCCACCTCCACCCATACTTGCCAGTCCTAAGAGACCCATCACTTAGAGTAGCGTGGGAGCAGCTCTTCGACTGGGCACTGAATGACTACTTGATAGGGAGAGCTTAAAGGTAACAAAACTAACATCTAATAACCATCACTTTTGAGAATTTTCAGGCGGGCAACTATAACGTCGCAAGAATAAGCTGCCAGGACCGCAGCAAGGTAAGAGCAAAATGCCGGTGAAATTAGCATATGTAATAAAAATAATAGGGATTTTTATGATCACCGGGTTCTTGGCTGCTTCTGTCTGGCAGTACAGCTATGCTATTGATTTTATTGCTGCACCCAAACTTAATATACCCCCGTCCCCTGCTGCAACAGGAGTTACGTCAGGTGGTAATAGTAATTTTGCACCCAAGCAAAATAGAGTTAAACGCAGCACATACTCAGACAATAAAGGTATTGATAATTATGTACAAGATTCGGCACACGTCACAAACAACATATGGTACCAGCACATGACCCGCATTGGTAAGCAGACAATTGAGGACAGCTGTTACGTTTGCTCATTAATACCATACGCCATGAGCGCTTCACGAACATTTGTTGCCACAGAAATAGATGAAAAAACAGCACAGTGCATAATATATTTGGCCCTGTTCCAAACGAAAGGAAGATTTCAAGGAACAGTAGTGCACATGACATGGAAAACACGAGACTCATACCCATATGAAAACAACTTCCTCAAGACCTATCTGAGTTATCACAAGACCAGTTTACATGCTGAAGCATTCAGGTACATAACAAGTGGCCCTGCAAAAGGAGAAACAAAGAAGGTAACACTGCAGTATCTACCATGTGATTGGTACGCCACTGAAGTTCTGGGTAAACAAGGATGCTGGGAGAGGCCGCTACTGACGATAACAGGAAAGGTGTTCCTGGGCAACAGCTGGGAGATAGGAGTGATTGGCAGCAACATGGTAACAAAAGAAACTATCTCAACTATCGAGACACACAATCATCGATGTTGGACGACGTGGATCAAGTATGTACCAATGCTCACATGGGTAGAAGAAGATGAAGACCCGATAACTATACTACCATTGACTGCGCCCAAAGTATGCTACCAGCATAAAGGAGAGGTGGACGTAGGATATAACACCAATTGTGCAAGCGTGATGGAGTTACCTGAGGGGGGAGCGGGAACAGCAGTAATAATGGACCATTATTGGGCCTGTGGAGAAAAGGCATATCATACACTGCCTCCCCTGTGGAATGGTGTGTGCACAATGGTACACGTCAATGTACCATCACTAGTGGTACCTAAGAAGCATGTCGATGTGGCGAAATTCCCTAAAATGGATGAAGGGGATAAGAGAAGAAAGAGATCTGCACCACTCCAGAAGGAGCAAGGAAACAGGACCAACAGCAATGATACTGTCCTAAATAGGAGAAAAAGACAAGGAGAGCCATTGACAGGAAATTACCTGTGGGGAAGGTCGGAAACGGAACTAACATCAATACCGCCAGAACATAGACTATTCAGCAGAGCAGCAATGTTCTTCTCCTCAATAATACATCCGGGACTGCAGGCATACGCAAACGCAAAATGGCTCCAAATAACCAGGTGGGAACTAATGATGACCATCAATTCAACAGTAAATGGGTTCAACGCAATTAAAGAGGAGCTGCGAGCTGTAAGGATGGTAGCACTCCAGAACAGATATGTATTGGACCTCCTCACAGCAATGGAAGGAGGAGTTTGTGCAAAGATAGGACAATCTTGCTGCACGTTCATACCTGCCAACGATGCTGACAATGGTACACTGACAGAAGCAGTTTCACAATTGGCCCAGATGCACTCCAAAATGATGGACGAAAGTAACGGTGTAAACAAGGATAAGAGCTGGTTTTCACTATTATGGTCATGGATGCCATCTTGGCTGTCAGATGGACTGAAAATAATAGTGGGATGTGCTATTTTGGCTGGAGCTGCCCTGATCATAATTAGATTTTGGAAGGCCCGGAAGGCGCGCACGACTGACGAGTTGCTGGAAATGGTGGGAATGCACCCCTTGATGCCAGCAGATAACGGCCAGCATACAGGTGTGATAATACAAGAAAGGGAGAAGTTGCGCACCCAAATCATCACCAATCACCTAGACCCACCATCAGTGAAGATCGAGAACCCAAGGAACCCCAGGAGCTACATAGGAAGATGGGTATACTGTACTCCTGGAGGAACCTGTGAATACATGTATTGGTCATTTGAAGATCATGTAAATCATTATGGACATCTCGGCGGGATAACTAAGATATGGAGGGTAAGAGGAGATAACGAGAAGGATATGTTTGTGGTCGACAAGTCGACCAGAGGGGGGACTGAAGTGGGAGAATGGAAGACCAGGCTCCCGTCCTTCACCTCTCGCGCTTGGCCTAGAGGGTCACGGCCCAGACACCCGCCGCGAGAAGAATTTGTCCATCTACCAGACGACCAGGTACCCTGGTACAGGAACATACGGATGTGTCCACCTGCCTGCCCAGCAGCCCGCACTGGCCATGCCGACACCTGCGGCTCGGATCAGCTAGACTAAAAACCACACGTCGTTAGAGATGCCATGACGACCTAGACAACGGGAAGCACATCTGTATAAATATACCCACTTAACATTTCCACACCAATCTACACGAAGAACATACTCAGTGCTCTGACGTAGGCGACAGGCATATTCACGGACGTGCATCTTTATTATTTTTACATAGGCTTTCAGAGTGCAGAAACGCAAGACGCATCATGAACTCATCTATAACGCTTGCTCACGCTTCCCTTGAAACCCGTTACCACCATGAGAGGTATAATGGAAACACGATATTGGTCATGGAAATATATGCCACTATAATCTAAAACACCCATGCACGAAATGGATCACTTATGCACCAGGCCCAAGTAGGCCTCAAGCAAGAGTTCCGTGGACATTAACAAAGCAAAAGTCAGGTTGCTGATCCTGCAGAATGAGCCTGGTGGAGCAACCAGCCAAGGTCGCAATGTTGCAAACCCACATCCAAGAACAAATCATCAAAGGCACGATGTTGCAACCTTGCACTCCGCGTACCAACGTTAAAATCATATCTACAAATTAAACCAGACACACAGTGGAAAAACAATATTAATTGTGCAGAATTCTGCCTCAAACACGGTCCCGCCTCACGTGACCAAGCCGAACCTGACGAGATGCCAAAACCCAGGAGAGAAAGGGCGTCTGGGTCCCTCACTACGAGACACAGGCCGGGACACTTGAAAGGCTCAATGGACACCTGCTACAGTGGGAACGGTCAGCTCCCACCTATGAATAAATCCTCACATTGTCTGCATGTACCCATATTGAAACATTGTTGCAAACACAGGTACACCGAGAGCTGGGAACAACGGTGGTCCCAGGCTGGGGAGCTCACGGATGCACCAATTAGAACATGGGGCTCTTATCTCAGACGTCAGTAACATTAGCCAATCCTCAGGGGTCTTCATGTAACAATTCTTATGTATCTAATTGAAGGGACAACCCAGATATACCACCTGACTACACCTTGACCACTAATATCATTCTCTATATGTGTACTATACTAACCCTACCACTCGAGCAACCAATTAAGAGTGGCGATAGGTTTTTTGTTAACTTTCTGAAGTGACGCAAGTAGCGCGTCATAATGTAGTAAAAAGGGCCTGCGAGCCCCACGATTATGTGTGTGTCAGGACGAACGCGTACGCTCCTTGACCCATCCCTGCCGTTTTGCATAAATAAACAGCAGAGTCGCCTTGCTCCTTGTGTGCGTCTCATACTCTATCTCACACCTGGGATATACGGGAGGTGTTGGGGCCTCCCTGCCCGGAGGTCTGCGGACGGCCCGGCCGACCCCGGCAGAATTTCCCCCCGACACAACCGAGCAGCAGAAGGCCTGCAGGACTTTGCACCAGCAGTATGCCTCTCTGTTTTCGCTGACGCCAAGACTTACACCGTGGTGTAAGCACGAGATTGACACTGTGACAGCGTGCCTGTCAAGAGCAGGAGCTACCGAATGTCAGATACAGTTAAGAACCACATCCAGGCTGAGGTCGCCAAGATGTTGGATCTGGGTGTTATTGAACCCTCAACCAGTCCCTGGTCCAGTCCAGTGGTCCTTGTCCACAAGGCAAGTTCCCAGGCCGGTACCAAGGATTGGAGGTTCTGTGTGGACTACCAAGGAGTCAACGCTGTCACCAAAACTGATTCGCACCCCTTGCCCCGGGCTGATGAGCTCATGGACACCATAGGAGCTGCCAAATTTGTGAGCACCTTTGACCTCACCTCAGGCTATTGGCAAATAGCTCTGACAGACCATGCCAAGGAAAAGATGGCGTTCTCCACCCCAGAGGGACTCTACCAGTTTAGGGTCATGCCTTTTGGGTTGAAGAATGCCCCTGCCACCTTCCAGAGATTGGTCAAGTATGCTCTCAGTGGGCTGGAAGCCTTTTGTGTGGCTTATTTAGACGACATTGCCGTCTACAGTTCCACTTGGGAAGAGCACTTGACACATCTGGGCAGAGTGTTGCAGGCCTTAAAAAGGGCTAACCTCACTATCAAGGCCACCAAGTGCCAGATAAGGGGAAAGTCACGTATCTTGGTCATGAGGTAGGAGGGGGTCAAATCCAACCTCTCCCCAGTAAGGTACAGGATGTACAGGACTGGGAGACTCCCACTACTCAAACCCAGGTGAGAGCCTTTATGGGTCTCACTGGGTACTATCGCAATTTCATGGCGGACTATGGAACCATAGCTGCACCACTGACAGCTCTGACTTCACCCAAGCAGCCTAGGAAGGTCAATTAGACTGAAGTCTGTCAGAGGGCCTTTAAAGGCTTGAAAGAAAGTCTGTGTCGGGCATCTGTGTTGTGTGCGCCTGACTACAGCCGACCCTTTATCGTCCAGACGGATGCCTGTGACACCGGAATTGGAGCTGTCTTGTCCCAGTTAGATGACAAAGGGAGAGAACATCCTATCATATTCATCAGTAGACAACTCAAGACAACTCAAGGGTAGAGAACTTAGGTGGGCTACTGTTGAAAAGGAATGTTTTAGTATAGTTTGGAGCCTTAGGTATTTTAGGCTTACCTTACGGGGTCTACATTCAAGGTCCAAACAGATCATAAGCCCCTAAAGTGGCTTATGCAGATGAAGGGTGAAAACCCAGATCTGCTCAGGTGGTCCATTAGCCTGCAAGGGCTAGACTTCACCATAGAGCACAGACCAGGGAAGAGTCATGATAATGCAGATGGCCTTTCCAGAAGGTATGTTGACTGTCTGGATGAGGGTGTCTATCCCGTGGGAGATTTGGCAACCTCCACCTCAGTCTGGGGGGGGGGCGACTGTGATGCTGGAAATGCATCGGAGGTACAGGGCCTCCGTATCCTTGTCCTTTACTGCTTTTTATCGTGTGTTCTGTCGCGTTTTCCGCACAGGAGTACATTTGGGACTCCTGGCGGTGCAGCTCTCTTTCTTTTGGTTTGGTGAACGGACCCGTGGGGTACCCTTATGGCACCCATGGGTGGGGGTAAAACCCTGTGCCCCTAGTGTATGTTTTTGGGTGGCCCACAGAGCAGGGTATGGGCTGGTGGCAGCTCCATGATGAATTAGACAGGTGCGCAGAGTATCCTCCATTTCGGGATACCCCGGCTCTGCCATTGGGATCAGTTGATCCCTGATGGAAAACAAGATGGCCCCGGTGGCCTATTGCTTACCTTGTTTTCCCAAAGTTCTGGGAAGCCCTGACTCTGTCCCTTCCCCCTAACTGGCTGTTGGATGGAAGTGCCATATATAGTGTTGTTGTGAAGGCCCAGTAGGACTAGCGGGAGCCTTCCCGGTGATGTATGTTGTGGGTACCTCCTGTGGGTGGGACCTGGGTGAATAGAGTGTGTGATGAATATGCATTCTGTGTTGTGGGTGTCTAGTATCTGGTCTTTGACACAATGACTGAGACAACCCTGCCCGAAACCGGTATGAATGCAGATTGGAGTGTTGAATGAAATGGCTCGGTACTTGTCCCAATACGCATAACTTGTTGTGAGTGTCTGGAGAGAAGTGAATGGCCTGAATACCTCGTGTGCCTGATTCGCTGCCTGCCTGCATGAATGCCCGTAGTCGTGATTGGATGATTGAGTGTGACCCAGCGGAATGAATGGGAGATCAACAGTATATCTGGGGACCTCTCCCTGCTAGGAATCGTGTTCAGAAGCTGAAGTCTCCACTACGACGAGTAACTGGATTAACTGACGCTTGACCTTGAAGCCCTGCTGGATGAGAAGAATTGCTGTTGCTCTCCTTCACAATCTGAAAGCTGTTGTGCCTCCAAGGACTGACCCAGAGAGGACCTGGTAAGGCGCCCTCTTCTACGACAGGCTGCCGACCCAATACGGGGACTGCTGCGGAACTCCAAGGAGAAGCACCCGGACTGTTGTCCACCACTGTCGACGACTGCCATCGCCGACCGGAGCCGCAGTGCTCCTGTTTGCCTAAGAACCTCAATTGATTATCGGACGGTCTCGTCTGCATCGCCACCCGCTTGGCTCCCGCTGGAGAAGGCCCGGCCGTCGACGCACCGAGGAGTATCCACTGGTGGGTTTCCCGCCACCTAAAGACCGCAGAGACGCCGACAACTCGACGCCCTTGCTGGGCCACAGTTCTTCATCATCTCTTTGCGGTCCAGAACTATTGTCACTGAGGTGCCCCGCACGCCTCTTCCTTGCAGGACGCCAACGCTCTGTCATCGACGAGCACCGCTAGGAAGGAAGCTGCCACTTCCCGACCATAGTTCACCCTGTTCACCGTCGGACGTTCGACGACCCGTGACTCCTGCCTTAAAGGGAGGGCACTCAAGAAGGGCCGTCGATTCCCTGACACCGAACGCCAAGTTCCCCGACACCTCTCGACGATCCGTGGCTCCCGCCTGAAAGGGAGGCACTCAAGAAGGATCGGTCGGTGCATCGTCAGAGAACTCTACTCCACCAGGTACATTGGGGGGGTAAAACCTTAATAGGAAGACGTAAGACTATTGGACAACATATGGACTGGGCTTGTGCTATATATCTTTATTTATAGGTTGCCAAGGTGGGGGGATCTCCACACAGAACTGCGCCTAGCGGTAGGGGTTAGTATTCTGCCTATTGTTTCAACCATCTTACATTCCTTCCTATCTCTATTGTTGGTTTACTCGTTATTGGTCTCTGTGACATTTTAACCGTACAGTTTATGCACTTTAATGAGATTTGATAACATTAGTGGTACCACTCTAGACATGTATATAGTTATCATTATTGACTTCCAAGTACAAAGTGCGTTATTGTGATTGTGTACATACCTTTGAATATTAACTATATAAAGACTGTGTTTTCAGTAATACAGTGTGTGGACATTCCTTTGTGGGGGTTCGGGGACTACACTGTACTTAAGAACCAGCTCGCATCACCTCCTGAGAAGCTAGGCCTTGATTGCTCGTCCATTGCTACCTTATAGAGAATTTTGGCTGGGGTCCGCTGTGCCTCTCCTCTACCATATAGAGAGCGGAAGTACAGACACCCCCTACCGGTCTTTACACCCAGCAACCCACTTTTTTAACTCATGCAAAAGCAAAGAGGTGGATGAAGGACCTAATGGGGCTAGTAAGTGATACTTATTTCAATTTGCCCTGTCTCTTTTTTTATAAATAGGTACAATATAACTCTTTAATTATAGGAACTGCTGAATGAATTGAGATACATAGGACAGACTAGAAAAACAAATAAGGAAGTGGAAGGGAGGGGGTAGAGCTGTTGTAAATGAAAAGAATACAAAGTATACAAAAAATTATTGAAGACATTCCATTTGTTAGAGAATTTAGGTAACATTCTGGAGGATAACACACACATTTGTTTCAATTCTGTCATTTGAGCATATAGAGTTCAACCATACATTGTGAGACAGCTTCTGTGCATCTTTCCAATTGGACGCAATGAGGTGAAAGGCAACATAAACCATAAGATTAAATAATTCAGGTGAGGGGATAGATAACATTTAAGGGTTAGCAAACACACATAACGTTGCAAAGTGACAATGGTTCTTGAAAAAGAAAAAAATATTTTGTAAAGCATTCCATACTTGTTTCCAAAAGGAATAGACATATTAATAATAAAAGATTGAGTGTGTAAAATCATAGAAGTTGATTGACAAGACCAACATAAATCATGGGTAGAATTCTGAGGTTAGCAGCTATAGAAGGAGAGAAGCATTGATTCCAGATTTTAATCCATGTTTCCTTGGAGATTTGTATATCCCAGTCGGTTTGTCACAATGTAATGAGTTTCAAGATATTGTTATTTGGTTGGTTAAGGATGGTATACAATTTGGATGCTTTGGTAAGGCGAGAGCATGAGATTAACTCTATATATTTTGAAGGTGCTTTTTAAGTATAGTATGGGATGGTTTTGGTTATTAACCTTGTAATGGTAGTATAGATTTTGAAGTCAGAAGCATTCATGTAAAATTGGGTGCCTAATTCATGGAATGGTATGGTCATGTTGTTATGGAATATATGAGGCACTAAATGAATTCCAGCAGAATACCATTTCTGTAAGACATCATGTTTAATCTTCCGTGGGAATTATTTATTAAACCAGAAAAATGTATTTGTGTAATTTTGGATAGAGTGGATGTTGAGATTAAACTTGTCCAAGACTGCTTAAAATAATATACAAGTGGCTGTTTTTTAATACCAGGCCATGGGGAGGTTCTGAGAAAATGTGAAAAGGATAGGGGAGCAATAATTGTTGATTCTAAAATGATCCATGAAGGGGCTTTTATAAAATGTTTTTCACAAGATAAGGCAATGGCTAGTTGTCTACGTAAAAATGATTTTTGATATCTGAGAAAGTCAGGGAATTTTACACCACCAAGAGATTTGAACATTTTGAGTTTATTGAGTGCTATTTGTAGCCTTTTACCCTTCCAAAGAAAGTTCAATAGGATATTGTCCATTTACAAAGAAAAAGATCTTGGTAGTAAGATTGGAATCATAGATAATATATGAAGATTGGTCGTAGAGTTCATATGAAGATGAAGATTGGTCGTAGAGTTATCTTAATGGAATCCAATGTGCCCCACCAAGCAAGGTAAAGAGGGGATCATTGATTTATAAAGGAATTTATTTTTACGACAATTGCGTTTTGATTTAGAATCAAAGAAGATGTGCCTTCTTTGGAAATATATGTCCCCAAATATTTAAAAGAAGAAGTGCAAAATGTCATGCCAAAATGGGGGGTATCATAAAATACACAATAATTAGTAGGGGGTGACATTTTGGATTTATCAAGATTTAATTTGTAACCAGAGACACAGGCTAATTGATCATTAATGCTGGGATAGAGATGATTGGATCAGAGAGATATAAGAGGACATCATCAGTTTATGCAGAGTATTTAATAGGAAGGTCTTTCATCACAATGCTTTCAATACTATTATTAAGAGATATACTTTTAAGAAGTGGTTTTAAAGTGAAAATAAAAAGATTTGGGGATAGTGAACATCCTTGTCTGGTTCCACGTGATATAGGGATTGATTTGGTAAAACTATTATTGATAAAAATTCTAGTTGAGGGAGCAGAGTATAAAAAGGAGATAAGTTTGGAAAACGTAGGACTGAATCCATGCCATGCAAGAGATTCAAATAGAAAAGTTAAAGAAACTCTCTCGTAAGCTTTCTCAGCATCTAAAGCCAGAACGATGAGTGGGTAAGGTGAGTTTTGCACATCTAAGAGAGTATTGAAAAGGATCCTGGTGTTTTATGACGTGTATTTTTCTTTGATAAAACCAGTTTGATTTACGTTAATTTGTTTGTGCATTATGCCATCAAGTTGATGAGCAATTACTTTGACTAGAATTTTAGAATCTGAATTAATTAGTGATATTTAGCTGTTGGGACGGACTCCCAGGTATGCCAGAGTGAGTCCGTAGACTTGGAGAGCCCAACTCCCTCCCCCAGTTTACACAGAGGACTAAGTCAATGGCAAGTTCAAACTGCGGTTTATTGCAGACAAAACCAACAGGGATCAGTACAAGAACACCGATGAATGGACATATGTCTTCAGCTTCCTCTGGCTTGCAGACCAGATTTAGTGCAAAATTGCATCACTAGTTGGGCCGTTCTCCATAAACCTATTGCTGTGTGGGATTGGCCGTCAGGAGTCTAGTAACCTATATTGGTACCTTTATGTGTTATTCTACTGGTTCTCAAATGTCAGGTGGCTGGCCTGTCCAATCCCCAATTTACTAACTAATACATTGTTGCAGAGTAGTGGGCCTACCATTGGTTCTCTCCTGTTGCTACCCACACCTGGAGGGCTAAACTGTGATTGGCTAGAGCTGACGTCCCCAGGCCTGGGACCAGAAATGCTTCCCAGCCCACTGTGCACCTTTACAAGTCTTTGTGAATGATTATGTGTCTGTATTGTAGGGCTAAACTGTGATTGGCTAGAGCTGACGTCCCCAGGCCTGGGACCAGAAATGGTTTCAGCCCACTGTGCACCTTTCCAAGGTGATGTGAATGATTATGTGTCTATTGTAACTTGTGTTCACCACCTTTGCCTATGAGACCATGTCCCTCTCGTTGCAACCCATGTTGCGCACTTGTTGCAGCCTGTATCTGGCTGCCAGGGATCAGTTTCCCTTTCTCATCACTGATCACTGTCCATTGTCTGCTTCAGCTGCATCACATGTCTAGAGACCACACAATCAAGCTCTGCAGCTCCCAATTATGAGGATTTATTCCGGGGGGCGCTGTTGTGTGCCGAACAAGATGGCCGCCTGAAACGTGAGCTACGTGGCAGGCAGATCGCTCGATCCTGATCTTGGGCATTTACGATCTACAACTTGTACCAGACTGCTATGATTCGCGAGCTGCTGGACCATGGACCAACTGGTCCAAATCCCAAAGAAAATCGGCGCCGGTAACCCTGTAATCGGGAACTGCCGTGACCATCCCCCAACGCCCGCGAATCTGCGCGCCAAAATCCGGCACTGGGGGAGAGTCAGACGGTCCAGGCCCTCGGTACCATAGCACCCCACCACCCCAGTGGAGGCCCGTGTGGCAGTGGAACACCTCTGAGTAGATGACCAGGAGCGAACCACGAGATTGCTTGGCCTCCCTGAAGCGGAGAGAGGGACAACTTGATGCGTGGCTCCGCGGGGGTCACCAACCATCCGCACCAGATAGAGGACGACCTGCTCCCGCCGAGCAAGGTGCTGCAACCCTCTCGCGGACCGCACTAGACTCTTTTCTGCGCTTTGAAGGGCCTGGACCCCTGGCGGCCTGCCCGCGGCCTGTTGGGATCCCCCGTGGTCCACGTTATCCGGCCCCGCCGCCCCACGCCAGACACCTTGCGACACCCGAAGATTTGCCTTGCCCCCGCTTCTCCTCCTTCCAGGGCACCTGACTTCAGGCTCCCCGGAGCTGCTTGGGTCAGACCACAGGGTAATGCAGTGTTAATGAGGCTACAGGGCCGCTACATCGACCCACTGGACATTATTATCCCAGCGATATGAGCATCACCGCTCCTCTGATGGAGAACAAGCTAACCTTCATGAGCTGGAATGTGAGGGGTCTGGGCAATTTTTAAAAAATGAGACAGATACAGCTGCAAGCGGAGCGGCATGGATCCAAGATCCTTTTCTTACAAGAGACACATGCGCGTTCTGAACATTGTTTGAGATTTGCCAGAAACTGGGGCCCCCAGAGATACTTCACCAACTTTTCTACTCAAAGCCGTGGGGTTATGACTATTATTCATAAGAGCCTTAAATTTACACTCATTTCTTCACAAATAGACCCCCAGGGTAGATATGTACTACTACATGCTACACTCCAGAATAGGGAGGTGATCTTGCTGAACATCTATGGCCCCAACATTGACGACTTCTTCACACACCACGCATCCCTCCTAGATGGTTTCCCTTTGGTTCCTATCCTCTGGGGTGGTGACTTCAACACCATTTTTGATACAGACCTTGACAGATCTGGGTCCAGGCCCCACCAACTTACCAGGGCAGCCTATACCACACTGTCGTCCCTCCCCCGCCTTGCGGTTGTAGACGCATGGAGACTGCTCTACCCTGATTCCCGTGTCTATTCCTTTTACTCTTCAGTTCATGATTCCTATTCCCGGATCGATAGGTGGGTAATCTCTGATGTATTGATCAAAAATGTGGTACAATTAACGATCCTCCCTAGGACCCTATCTGACCACTCCCCAGTGACCATCACCATGGGTTGGGGACTGGACAGTGATCGTACCAGACGCTGGAGGATGAAACCCCATTCTCTCCTCGACCCTCTGTTCAGATCGGAGCTCGAGGTAGCCATTGAGAAGTATTTCGAAATAAACAAGGCCTCGGTGTCCTCCCAGGCCACCCTATGGGAGGCCTTTAAGGCATATATTAGGGCCATAGCACTGTCCAAAGAGAGTGGCATACTCAGAACAATTTGAAGGGACATCGCTGTCAGCGAAACCAAACTGTCGGCCCTGGAGGCCCAGTGCTCGCGGTCCTCAACCCCTGTGGCCCTTGCAGCTATAGGAGTGGAGCTGGACGTGTTTCGCTCCCTGGTGGAACGGGAACAAAAATTCCTGGATAGCCCCGGCCTGGCGAGGAGATACGGAGAGGGCGAACGCCCTGGCCGTTTCCTTGCTAGACTCACCCGTCACGAGCTGGGTGCTCCACATATACCTGGGATTGTTCGTTCGGATGGCTCCTTAGCCACCACGTCACAGGCCATCAACTCGGAGTTCTTTGCCTTTTACGAAGCCCTATACTCCGATTCGGACGAGGCCACGGAGGCGGAGGTGGACTCCTATCTTACGGCTCTCCCCCTAACGGTCCTCTCTCCCGAGACCGCTGGTTCCCTTGACTCTCCACTCACCCCGGAAGAGTTCACAGAGGCCATAGACTCTCTCTCTTCGGGGAAGGCCCCCGACTCTGATGACATCCCGGTTGAATTCTATAAAGACCCTCTTACTCCCTCACCTAATAGCTCTCTGGGAGGAATTGGTAGAGGCAGGCACATTCCCCTCTCACTCCACGAACCCACAATTATGGTACTGCTTAAACCTGGTAAACCTGCCACCCAGTGCAGCTCATATCGCCCACTTTCCCTCATAAACTGTGACACAAACATTTTTGCCAAAATGCTAGCGACCATGCTTGCTCCCTGTATGCCATCCATCATACACCCAGATCAGGCGGGGTTCATTCCAGGCCGCTCCACCGCTCTGAACATTAGACGGCTCTTCAACATAATCAGCAGGATCAGCTCCAATGTGCAGGCGGTCGCCGCAACCCTCGACATGCAGAAGGCGTTCGACTCAGTTTCTTGGAGATACCTCTGGCGGGTGCTCGAACAATGCAAATTCGGGCCGGCTTTTCGCTCCTGGGATAAGGTACTTTACTCAGGGCCTGTGGCCTGCGTCCGCACGGAGGACAGATGCTCCCCATTCTTTAATATTGCCAGGGGAACGAGACATGGCTGTCCATTCTCTCCTCTGATCTTTGCTTTAGCGATAGAACCTTTTGCCAACTTGCTTCGACAACTTCACTCGCACAGAGAGCTTCGCTCGGCGGGTCAAGCCGATATTGTATCCCTCTACGCCGATGATGCACTCCTTCTTGTGCGGTCCCCCTCCACTAATTTACCTCCAATAATGAAAAATGTTATCCACTTCGGGTACATCTCAGGCCTCAAGGTGAACTGCACAAAATCTACGCTCTTTCCGCTCACGGAATGCACCCTTTCCCCTCCTGACACCATGGGGTTCTTGTGGGCGCAGTCGAAGTTCACATATCTGGGGATTGAAATAACACGTCAGTTTGAAACGACCCTCAAGGAGAACTACCATAACTACCTTGCGCATCTGGCGACTAAGACTTTGGCAAATTGCCGATCAATTTACCGCTGTCAGAAAAATTGAGTGTGGGAAGGTGTCTTGCCCTCAAACCACAGAGATCATCAAAAAAAACTCAAGTACAGTTTAGAGTAACTCCAATATTCAGTTTGTAATGTCTCTTTTAATTCTTAATTCCAGAATCTGGCTTCAAAATAGCCAACACACCGATCCAAACCACTGCCTGTGGCACACAGGCAGTGGTTTGGATCAGTGTGTAGTGGGAATGTAGTAGGTGTTTGGGCTATTTTGAAGCTGGATTTTGGAGTTAAGGACACATTCTAGAATCTGTCAACAGTCAATAGATTATGAACATTGGTGCACCAGGTGAAGATGAATGACATATCAGATGGTGTTTAAGACCAGACTGCTATTAAAGTACATGTGGATATCTGTCAAGCTACTAGCTCAAGAGAGGGGAGTCTAATATACAATTGTGAGGCCTTGAAAACGACTTGTGGTTGAAACACGTGTCAACTGTTTACAACATCAAGAATTAAAATAGACATTACTTAACTGAATATTGGAGTTACTCTAAACTCTACTTGAATTCTTTTTATTTTAGGAACTCTGTGGTTTGAGCGCGAGATACCTTCCCACACTCAATTTTTCTGTTTATACTGACATCAAACTTTGTGGGAAGTTTGAGGGAAGAGAGTACTCGCTGCCACCTTTGTGAAATCAAGAATAATATGAAAGTGGAACTAGCACACAATATCCATAATGATCCCACAATCTCATTTCAGACTATTTCCGCTGTCATCTTCTCCATTTTGTAAATCCACTTCTCAGCACCCGTGCTTAATGAGGTCAGCCTACACTTCACATTTTCCTTGTTAGAGTCTTTCCATGGTATATACTAAGGTCTCACCCCTCCCCAATAAGGGCATCAGTGTGAACCCCTCCTCCCCATGTGTGCTTCTAGTCAGTCCTACCTGTCCGTCCTCCCTCTCGATGCCTGTGAACACATCTATTGGCTCTAGTATGGGTACCCAGACACTGTCGTCATATCTCCTCGTTAACCTTCCCCTTGAACAATCTATGGCTGTTTCACCCTTCCTTCATCCTGGGAGATCTCTAAGCCTGTCAACGTATGTAGTGTTGTCATGTAGGGTGTGCAAGTTGGTCACTAGGCACGCCTGCTCATCTGAGCTGCCTCCTCCCTCTCCTTCTGTGTGCATCCTGTGCTCCAATGTCAGCCGCTTGTCTGTCCCTGTCCCCATTGACTGGGATCAATATTGGTCCCTCCCTTATCCCCACTGTTCCTGTCTTCATTGTCGGACCCTGAGCCCATGTTACTACAAAAATCATCTGCAAAACTCAGTCTCCTAGATGTCAAGTCTGTTTTAGGTTTCATGATGTAGCAAATTTCCCTCGTCATATCTACTCCTGCCACCAAGACCCCTAAGCCTGATCCGTCTCTGTCCGTTGTGCTACTGCCCAGTGAGCTTGTGCTATTTAGTTCTCTTAATCTGTCCTCTATTCTATTGGTCCCCCTATCTTTTGTCCCTTGTGTCTTTACCACCCTTATTGCTCACTCGTCCTCCTCCCTGCCCGCTCGTTCCCTTGCCAGTCTTTCAATCTGTAACTTCCTCTGTTCCCTCTAAACCAAATTGCAAATTTCCTGCTCTGCTACTTCCCTCCTCCTCTTAGCTCTTCCAATTCCCTTGTCTTTCTGTCCTGCTGCTCCCGCTCTGCTCTTTTCCTCTCCTTGTGATCCATTTAGATCCTCTCTTCTATTTCCCTCTGCATTTGCTCCTTCTCCTCCTCCTTCCTTCCTTCTCTGTCTTCTCTCACCAACTTCTCTTCTCTTCTCCTCTCCCTGTCCTCCCTTACTAGTTTCTCCTCTCATTCCTTCTCCCTCCTATCTGTCACCTCCATTAACTCAGCCCAGTCTGATGCTTCGCTGCTCCCCTTCAGACCATCTGCTGCCTTAGCCGCCCCTTCTGACTCCCCGTCCGTTTTCCCTTCCAGCTTCAGGAGTATCTGTCCTCCTATCCACTCCTTCATGGCAATGTCCCCGAAACCCTCCCTCACGCCTTTCTGCACCACGCCTCTCATCGCTTGTTCAGTGGTTGGCTGCCCTGCGCCCCTCGGCCTTTCCTCCTTTCTATATGCTGGTGGTTTATATGTCGGGTTTGAATACCCCTCTCCTGCTCTTAACTCCCATTTTGGGTACATCCCTTGCTCATCATCTGTGTCATTGGATGCTGCACTCAGAGGGACGTGTGGCGGAGCGGAGGGGTGAGTCCCTGGCTCCTTCCCTTCCTGCTGGCTCAGCATCCACTGATGCCTCGCTGCATATCCTTCGTCCTCCTGGAACATGTGCCACAACTCTAATATGGCCATGTGGTTTGCAAACTTCTTCCCCTTATAGGCACCCGGCATGTGTGTCAGTAGTGATTGTTGCACGTCTTTGGAGAAACTTCTATAAGGCCACGGTTTAATTAACTTTCCCTCAATGCTTTTGGACCATTCTATGCTATATGTACATATCCTTTCCCTGTAGGGTGGGAGTGTTTTACACAGGTCCTGGGGGCGTGTCACCCCCGCATTTTACCTGACCTCAAGTTGAGTGTTTTGACAATTCCGCTATTCAGGGAGAAAAGTATAACTTAATAACAATACTTTACAGGTTACTACAAGCCTCTCTGGCTTCACAACTTATCAGGCGTACTCCACGCACCGCTCTTTTACAAACTCGTCATCACAGCCTCATCAGGCAGGTCCACAATCTTGCGCATGTGCCTTCTGCGCAGCGCCTGGTTCACCTCATCTGCCAATCCCAATACTAGCTCCTCACCGTCTCATGCTCTCAGTGTCCTATGTGCAAACCTATGAGTGATGTCAGCAATTTTACCAACCATTGTAGTGCTGAAAAACTCAAAAACTGCGTGCACACTGTTGTAGGCTGTTACTCCCCAAACACACAACTAAAACTCACTGCTGTCTTCCCGCCTCCAGGCTGAGTATACCAATATTCTCTTGTGATCAAACTGTACCCGCTGCGTCGCCTAGCATGCAAAACGTCTCACATCAGGAGACTTAACCAGTCGACTCACCTCCCGCAATCCAGGCCAGCTTCCCTTGCTAACCCTTACGGGGATACTTTCATCCATGACCCAAGCTAAAACGCCCAACCCACAGGAAATCCACTATTTACATATCTTCTGTCATCCGTGCCCTCAGGTCAATAGTCTAGGTTATTCACCAGAACCGTTTACCTCTAAACTTGAATGTGCTCTAGACATAGATAAAGCACATCTTCCTCCACTCCTGTCCCTCCTCATTTTGACACTGCTAAACAATACTTTGACAATACTCAATGATACTAAACAGTACTCCACAATATTCAATGCCCTCCCTCACACCCACAGTTGCTGCTCGACTGGGTCAATAATTACACTCTGTGGTTTGCTGGCGCTGCTCGGCGGCCGTGTCCCCCAGAAGGTGCTCACTTCCCTGTCCTGGTCTTCCTGGACTTCTAGCTGACTTTGGGCATGATGATTTCCATGCTGGCTCCTGACAGCCTTTCCAACGGTACGCGTCCACGTCTTCTCGAAATATACAAGGGTCCTGCAGCCTCTCAGGATCTATGGGTGGGGAGATGACCTTGTGCCGGGCTGATGCAGCAAACCATCAACTCTCCTACCAACTTGTTGGGACAGACTTCCAGGTATGCCAGAGAGATGCTGGAAGTCCGCAGACTTGGAGAGCCTAACTCCCTCCCCCAGTATACACAGATGACTCAGTCAACAGCAAGTTCAAACTGCGGTTTATTACAGACAAAAGCAACAGGGATCGGTACAAGAACACAGGTGGATTCAGCTTCCTCCGGCTCGCAGGTCAGTTTTAGTACAATATTGCGTGCCTACTCCATCATTACTTGGGCCGCTCTCCAAAATTCTATCGCTGTGTGGGATTGGCGGTTGGAGTCTAGTAACTTTTTTGGGTACTTATAAGTGTTATCTACTGGTTTTCACATGTCAGGTGGCTGGCCTATCCCATCCCCAATTTACTAACTAATACATTGTTGCAGAGTAGTCGGCCTACTATTTGTTCCATCCTGTTGCTACCCACCCTGGAGGGTTAAGTTGTAATTGTCTAGAGCTGACGTCCCCAAGCCTGGGAACAGAAATGGTTCCCAGGTGACTGTGCACCTTTCCAAGGTGGTGTGAATGATTATGTGTCTGTATTGTAACTTGTGTTTACCACCTTTGCCTATGAGACCATGTCCCGCCTGTTGCAACACTTGTTGCACACTTGTTGCAGCCTGTGTCTGGCTGCCTGGGATCAGCTCCCCTTTCTCATTGCCAATCACTGTACATTGTCTGCTTCAGCTGCATCACATGTCTAGAGACCATGAAATCGAGCTTTGCAGCTCTGAATTATGAGGATTTATACAATTTCTCTGCAGCTGGTCTCTTTGTTGTCTGAGGATTTTAATATCTCCATATGTCTTGTCCTTGGCTTGCTCTCTGTCCAGCCTGAATCGGCTCACCTCATCTGCTCAATGATTTGAGGGCAGCTGTAATTTTCCTAAACCCTATAATATGGTGTCTACATTGTCCATGTTATACTACATTCTCCATGTGTTAGCTATATATGGTTTGATAATGTTCCTTATATACTCCTTTATATCCTCACGATTATTGGCTCCAAGAAACAGCAAGCCCGCTCAGGATCTCTTGTGCCTTGCGGTTTCTATGTTTACTGCATTTGGCTAATGAAAAAATAATAAAAGAAATTACAGTTTGTATATGTATCTGTTCACTAACTTTAGAACTGTGCATTCGTGTTCTTCATGAATTTTGAGTGTGTGTTTGTGTGATGTAGTGCAGACTGCATGTGTACTTCATGTCTAACGGTGCTATGTCATGGTGTCTCAAATGACATCAGCATCATAGCTGCTTGATGCTTAGTCCAGACTGTTCATATAGGTGTCTCTGACCATGGTCTTCGGCTCTTCATTCATGCATGGATAGATTTGCACCGCACCTGGTCTGAATGGCTGGCTGAGAGGGAACCTCTCAGTGTATTTGTCAATCATTGGTGCATTTGGGATTCATCTGAAATAGAATGGATGGTTGCAGTGTTTTCTGGCCTTCCGTCTTGTCATGAACTTGATGGGAACGGGGGTTGTCCCAGGATCCCAACTCTTTCTTCAGGGTGATCATTTTTTGACTAAAGCAGGGTCTTTGTCTGGTTTGGGGAACAGAACTAGCAAGCTTCTCCAAAGGAGCCTGGACTGGAACCTGATAGAGAGAAGTGCTTATGAATTTCAAGATGTTTATGAGAGAGAAAGGTAGAGAAAAAGCAATAAAAATGAACAAGGAATCCATCAGGTCCTGGGGCTTTAACAATGTTAATATTTAAAATAGCTTTTTGATTTCATGCAATGAAATGGGGGCATCAAGAAAGGAAAGATCCACAGGATTATCAATGATTTTCTTATTAGAGCAGAAATAGTTGGTAATATTATCTTTAAGAATGGTTTGGTCAGCTGAATAAAGTTGAGAGTAAAATTCTCGGAACACATCATTGATCTTTTGTGGGTTGGAGACTATTCCCATGTTGGTTGATGATGGAAGTAATGATAGATTTTATGTTCTTCCTTTTAAGAATATTTTTCCTAATCCCACAACTATCAGTAAATGCTCGAGTGGCTTTACGAAATCTAGCCCTGGCCACGTGACTCTCAACAACACAGAGCCAGACAGTGGCATAGGGCGACGGAGAGTTAGAGAGTGAGCGAGTGAAATGTAAGCATACAAAGAGCCAGATGCAGCTAGTTATTACGTTATTTCACGTTTCCAGAAAACATAGACATTTTTTGTTTTACCTTTAATGGATCAAATTTCAAAACTTCATTTGGACATGTCAGGGCTGGGGTGAGAATGTGGGCCTTTTGATACTGGATCAAAACATCTCTACTCTGGTATGACCAGTGTTTTTCGTGGCAACCCACCACTTCTCCATCAACATCATGGAGACCCATCGTGGCACTATTTGTGCTGCTGCTGATATGGCTCGGCATTGTCTGGCGAGCGCATGGCATTGCCACTAATCCTTTCTGATTGCGCCAGGCACAGACCATCTCATGCACTACCAGATCGGGCCTGCCCATCCCACTTCACCAATCATGTAACCAGCCACTGTGCACTGTGGAGAACATGTGAGAAATGAAACTCCACATCTCTACTGCTATTGACAGAGGCAGGACTGTTGAGCGCCTTGCCAGACACTGTTGAGGTACTTCACTTGGTTGTAAACGCCACAGCGGCTCTTTCTTCAAAGTTGGCCCAGGACGAGGTTTCGACAGTATGAGGGGTCTGCATTTATCACTGGCTATTTGCCTTTGGTTCAAGAACATTTTAAATAAATTGTGCTTTGCCTTTTACCAATAGATCGATGTGTGATGTCTTGCAATATAAAGCACGTAACTAAAATGTGTATACTGATTGGAAATCCTGCTTGGATTTTTTGTGTTGTTTAGTCTCTTGGTCGGCTAAAACAGTACATCCGATTTGTCCCGATTCTTTTTTTTCTGGTTCACTTACTTGGGATGCTCTTTCATTTAACGTGGTTACCGTTCTGACGTGTTGCATTGAACTTCTTATACACAGCCATAACGCGTTTCACTAATAGTGGCTTTTATAGTGAGGCTCCAAAGTTGCCTCCATTTGTTTTGTGTTTTTTTTTTGCAAACATGTGTATAAATAGTAGGGAAGCATTTTCACCGCAAGTGTGCTCGGTGTGACATAAAGGCAAGTAAATGTTCCTTGAAGTGCTGTGCTCGTTCTGTTACGCGCTGATGGCCTTTAGCTTGAAGCACTGTATAAATCACCATACATGAATGAAATGAGCATGTTATCTACCTGTCAGAATACAGCTTCTTTTAATAATTGGAGCATTGCAGCAGCTCGCGACACCGACAACTAAGGTCGGTGCTTTCAGCAAGTTGGAACTCAATATCGCACATGTTGGAGCGCTTAAATGAGCAGTTCAAGGCAATGCGTGAATGCAGGTGTTGAAAGGTATGCCCTTCCTTTCCAGGCAATGATAAGTGATGACAAAACACTAAGCACATTCAACCACTTAGACTGTCAACAATGCATACTAAGCACTAAGAGAAGGGACGTATCCACAGGCTTTTGCTTGCAGAGGAAAGCACCGTTCAGCAAACATTATTCACGTGGAAACACTCGCAGTACATGCACGACTATATTTTGTTTGGTAGCGTGTAACAGTAAGTAAGCTAAACATATGCTTGGTGTCGTAATCGTGAATTCTGCTGGGAGGCTAAATAATCCTCACTTCATTGGCGAATGACATTCGCACCATACAGGGAAGTGATTAGATTTATAGGGCATAATTACAGTGTGATGGACTCAACCCATCAGGACATTAATAGGGCGCAGCATGTGAGATTAGTCTCTGAGTTAGAGTGACAATGTTTGTTCATTATGTCAAATTATGTCAACCAACTGTGACCCCTAGCAGGTCTGACAGTTCAATGTGTGTGTCAAATGGGTTCACATGTCATGGAGCTGCCATTATGGTCAGCTTTATAATAAATGTTGGAAGCACACATTAAAATGGCTCATATGACAACATAAAATATGTGTCCATCACTTGTATTTATGATGGAAAATAATCTGAGCTTTCAAGTGATATGAACAGATTTTGTACACAATTGTAGTGCTGCTGCTTTCTTATTGGAGTTGAATAAAGCTAAAGCAGTGAGGATACTCCCTACCTTAAAATTGTGAATTTTAAGAATAATATAAGAAAGAGAAGATAACACCTGTTTATGTCTAATTGGATATTAGCATCTGGGAGGTGAGGTAGAATGGCCTTGCACCTAATCCGGGGGCTCAAAATGAAATTTTACCACATGGCATCGGCCTGCATTCCAAGGTCACTGGGGTGTGGCACAGCACCATATTTCTTCCGGGCCTCTGCCTAACGCCCCACTGGTCCCACTGCCCCACACCCCACTATCCCTACACTTACTTCTACTCTCACCGCTCACAGCACCGTTATGTTATCAGCTGCACAACTCTTTCCATCAAACCACCAGCTAGCATCTATATCACAATGGAAAGGAAGAAGGGGCTACGAGTTGCCCCCTTCTCCCATTTTCCTCATTGGCCATGTTCAAGAGTAGGTTTTTCAAGTGTATGAAACCACCTCTTCATTGGACAACTTGAAAAAATCTCTGCCTTCTACCCACTCCCAGGGCACATTTGGGGGTGACACGTGCTGTGAACCAGGACCTGCCACTCTGCACCAGGGTATGAAGTTCATCCATCAACAGGTTTTTTTCGTGGAATGTTTTGCCATGATTTTCGTGGAAAAGCTCATAAAAAATATGGCAGGTGGGTGGGTAAAGACGTCTTTGATCCTCTTTCAAGAAATGCCATCATTTGCACTGGTACCAATATCATCGACAGTTATTTCCACTGAAAGACAGGGACTCACAACATTTTTGTAAAACTAGCTCAATGTGTTTTGGTGTGGCAAAATGATGGTATTACCGTTGTATACAGAGCTAAACTTCAATTGCTCCTTATTAGGTGTGCTCACTACTCCACCACAACAAACTTCAAACCTTCACAAGGATTAAGACTAATATGCACCAGGCATGCCCCAGGTAATTAGTATACTGAGATGGCAGGCCTTACTTTCTGGTGTAGGCCCCCCATTTTAGCCCTCTGATGGGCTGGGCCCTCACACCACAGCCAATGCCTTGGGTACTCCCTCCTGCATGTCCACTCGTGGCCGCACCCACTACCTCTGCCTCCCACCTTGCTCTTCCCATCTGCTTTCTTTGGTTGGCCACATTTACCTTTCTCCCGAGTCTGGTCTCCCAGGCTTTCTGTTCATGCCCACCCATGAAAACAGAGAGGGGAGGACTAGTAATATTTCCTATACCCGTTTCCATTGCAGCCATATTTTATGTGATTTATATTTCCGGGAAACGGCGAGTACTCTCTGTGAATGACTTTTCTAACTAAATTAAAACAAAATCTATTTAGATCCTGGGCAACATTCCAAACAGCAATAGACACAATATCTCCTCAGGTGGGCTTAATGATACGTCCACAGATGCCAAGGCTGCCTTTAGAAGGTATTATTTGAGTGCATAAAGACTCTTTTAACCTCAGAAGAGTTCCTCTAGGGAAGAGCACCAAGAGAAAATATATATGTCACTTGGGTACCATCTAAACATCACAAGCATCAACCAAAAAGCACACTTTAACTATGTTTTTTTTTCAATCAACAACATTGAGCCTGTGGGAATGAAATACCTTTTATTGGACCAACACAGACGTATATATAGTAATATACATACAACAAGGAGGGAGGTACCAGGTCTCAGAAAAAACATATAGCTTAATATTGTATTTATATAATTTAACAAAAAAAACCTCATCATTCATTTTAACGGAAGCTAAATGATTATGCTTCTTTACATTAGGTGTATCACTAACACAACAAGGCCCTCGCCACAACCACCGCAGCATATCACACCCATAGATCACACCAATAGAATCAAATATCTATAAAATATTTGCAAATCTACAGTTTGTGTACTTTTTGATTCGTATAGTTTATATGTGAAGTTTTGGCTACGTCATGTCATTAAGATTGTAGAGTTTGGTAACAAGCACTGCAGTATAACATATCCATGGAAGTAAACTTTTTGTATTGTGGTGTATGGTTAGATGTTTGCTTCAATGGTTCTGTTATGCAGCAGTATTTATTCTGTTGTATTAGAATATACTTACTGTTTGATTTTTTGAGATTGGATATATTTTTTTCATGATTTGGGTAACTGGAGCACATATTCTTTTTCAAATGCTCTGATAAAAGAAAAGAGCATGTTAGTGTATGTATTTTATGAAGACTTATTACATTGCATAACAGACATTTCAACTTTGTTTTACCCTCATATTTAGTAGTTTACAAACCAGTGTACTGTGCAATTTGCTCAGTTTCTGTGTTTGTTTTTCAAATCATTGGGTCTGTGGGAAAAAAATCCATGTCGGATTAAAAAAAAACCTTTATTTGTTATGCTACAGTATATTTGTTTGTTTGTTTTCAGTGTTCACTTGTTGTTTCTGGCTAATGTTCTATCTGTTGGCTTGTTGCAGATTTTTGGAGCAGTTAGATACCTGTTGGCTTATTCTGTCTATTTTTGGTTATAATTTAGTGGTATTGATTTATCTGTTTGGTTGTTGCAAAATATTGGGGCAGTTAGATACATGTTGGCGTATTCTAACTGGTTATAGTTTTTTAATTGAAGTTTTGTTAATGTTTAAGTACAGATTAGTTATTACATTTTGGCTTTAAGAAGATTAAATAAGTGTTTGGAAGATTTGCTGTATTCTCTGCTTTACAGTAATGGTACTATCATTACATTCGAACCATCCACATTTCTTTTTTTATATATGCAGTGTAGTGACCTGCATTGGTTGTGACTCCTGCCTGGTAGATTATACCTATTGTGAAAGGTTTTCTTACCAAGTGATACTTGACCATGTGTGAATCCAGTCAGCTTGCAGTTGTTTTTGGTACCATCTGCATTGTAACGTAGAAGCATTAGTATTACGTATTTACTATGTGTTTGTATTAGTGAGGTGGAGCGATTATCTGAATTGCAGGTAGTACATACTCTACCATGGTTTGCATTTTGTACACGCTGCTGAAATGGAACGGTTTCACAATTAGGTAAGGATACATACACAAAGCGCTCATTAGGGATTTGTTTCTGTGCCACATTGTTGCAGTGAGTGAATGTATGTTTCCACATGTATGAAATCTGGAAGATTTAATGTATAGGTATGTTTTTGTTCTCCAGTACTTGTAGTGAGTACATTCAAAATTCTTGTGAATCGTCTTGTGAGTTTATAGTGAATTTCACCATTCCAGCACAGTAGTTCAATTGTTGTCTTCTTCCATGAACACTATACGTGTTGTCAGGATTGTTTGTTACGTTTCTATTAAGGACTAACATTTGCAAACACAATTGGTCTGTACTGTGTAAGTAAATGTTGTCAACAATTGGTGGCAATTGAAATAGAATATTCATTGCTATATTTGCGTAGCAACTTACACCAGTTATATTTGAAAATTTGAATGGACCAGATAGTTCTGTGTGCAAGTCATTTTTTCAGGGTGTGTGTTGCTTCTTTGAAGAAGTCCCTGAGTTACTTTGAGTAATAGGTTCTTCTTTGGCTGTGGTAATTGATGAAGTATTAGCTTCTTTTACTCTTTTTCGAGGATTGCAGTGAGATCCTGTTGCTTTTCTGTATGAATTAATTTTCTTTTACAACGTTTTCCTTTTAGTGGAACAGGATATGTTTTTAGATGGGGGGTGTATAGTGAACGTAGTCTATTGTATTCTAAAATGCAAGGAATATCAGCGTTTACTTTACTTGAATCAAAGTTTATTAGAAATAGACTGTCAAGTGTACGTAAGCGTGATAGTGCTACGTAGCTCATGCCCTCTTTGAAGATTGTGTTCCCAATATCTGTCAATGCTTTGTCTAGGGTAAGACCTTGTGATTTGTGAATGGTGACTGCGTATGCTAGAGTTAGAGAAAATTGTTCTCTGCGCACATACATGATATGATATGATATGGCATTTATAACATGCCCGTACACAAGTGTTTCAGGGCGTGACGAGGCAAGGGAGGGAAAACAGTGGGAAGACAGACAACGATCCTACTAGGCCAGGTGTTATTCAGATCGCGCAAGTGCATGAGTAGGGAGAAAGGGCAAGTGCCTGGGGGAAGGGAGAGGGGAAAAGTGCAGTGCAAGGGATAGAAGAATAAATAAGAACAATACAAGCGGCCAGATGGTGGCAAGTGCAGGGTAAGCGCAGAATAAGTGCTGGTAGGGGGACTGTAGGGATACAGAAAACAGGGGTTTCCAGCAGGGCAGGGCAGGTGCAGGGCCTGGACCCAAGTTCAGAAAGGGTGGCCAGGTAACCAGTGCAGTTTCAGCTAGGAATTTCAGCAGGGGAGAGAGGCACAGAAAGCAGAAGCAAAGAGGAAGGTTTCGAGGTATTTCTGGAACCGGAGATGGTTCTCTTCAAGTTTCAGGGAGGAAGGAAGGCTGTTCCAGATGGAGGCCCCTGCTGCAGAGAGAGCTTGTCCACCCACTTGTTGCTTGGAGAAGCGACTGACCCTGAGGGAGTTGGAGGCATATGAGTGAAGAGCCCGAGAAGGAAGGTATTTGGGAAGAGAGAGTTGAAGGTATTGCGGCCCCAGGCCCCAGAAGGCCTTGTGGACAATGCAGAGGGTTTTGAACTTAATGCTTGCAGCCACTGGGACCCAATGCAGAGATTTCAGTCCAGGAGAGATACAATCCCTGGGCTTGAGGCCAAGGACAAGTCTTGCAGTCCTGTTCTGGATATGTTGCAGGGGGCGGAGTGTAGAGGCAGGCAGATTAAGATAGAAACTGTTGCAATGGTCCAGCTTAGAGAGAACCAGGGCTCTGGAGACGGTGAGCTTCTGGGGGAAGGAGTGCAAAGGAAGAATACCTCTGAGGAGGTGCAGCTGGTAGTGTGATTTCTTAGAGACATCTGAGTTGTGAGGAGAGAAGGAGAGTGTGGAGTCGAAGATGACCTCAAGGTTTTTAGCAGGAAGAGGGCCAAGAGAGGCCGGCCAGAGAGCTGCAGGGAAGGAGGGTGTGGGTGTGCCGATGAGTAGAATCTCAGTCTTACTGACATTAAGACAGAGGTCATTGGCAGCACACAACTCCTGGATAGCAGACAGACAGTCAGAGATGAGGGAAGGAGAGGAGGAGGCCGAGGGTAGCCTGAAAATGAGCTGGGTATCATCCGCATAGCAGTGAAAGTTTGGGCAGAGAGCGGCGATGCGATGGGCAAGGAGTACAACGTATTGGTTGAACAGCCAGGGAGAGAGGCTAGACCCCTGGGGACACCACAAGTAGAGAAAAAGATATCGGAGAGGAAGGACCAAAGTTGGACATGGGAGGGTTGGTTGGAGAGAAAAGAAGTCAGCCATGCCACAGCCTGTCCAGTGATACCCAGGTTGTCACAGAGACGGTTGAGCAGGATGGCATGATTGACAGTGTGAAAGGCAGAAGAGAGATTAAGCAAGATGAGGACACACAGGGTGTTGGAGTCAAGTTTGGAGAGCAGGTCTTCACGGATGTTCAGGAGAGCAGTTTCCATGCTTCTGGCATCCCTGAAACCAGACTGATGGTCGTGAAGACAGCCAACAGATTTGGTGTGGAGATTAAGGTGGGAGATGGCCAGTTTCTCGAGAAGCTTGCCCAGGAAGAGAGTGATGGATATTGGGCGATAGTTAGTTGGCAGGAGGGGTCAGCATAGGGTTTCTTAAGAAGAGGGTGCACAAGGGAGTGCTTCAGGGGGGTTGGGAAGACTCTGGTGACGAAGGAGTGATTGCAGAAATCGGCTAGGGCAGGAGCCAGGGAGTCAATGTGGTTTTGGAGGAACAGGGGTTTACCTGTTTTGACGAGACTTTCATAGATCGGACTTGTCGAGAGACCTTGTCTGCAGAGAAAAGGGGAAAGCCAGAGAAGGAGGGAGGTGAGGTGGCTGCAAAGGGATCAGAGGAAGAGGAGGGAGTAGAGGGAGGGAGGCGATAGGCGGACAGAATGCGGTAGTTGGGCACATGGAGGCATGCATGGGTGAATGAAGGTGCAGTGGGTCTGTGGTTGCAATGTTGTGTGCATACATAAAGGTGTGCTGGGGGTATGTTAGGATGTTTGTGGATGCCTCAATAGTGCCTTTTTTAGCAGACGTTTCTCATGGAGGGGCTTTGCAAACAAACAAAATGTGTACTGAGAGTGTTTAACGGTAAAAAAGGAGTGGTGTATAGAAAAGACAGTGTGCAATGCAGAGGTTTTGTATGCGATTGGTGAATGCGTGTTTTGAAATGTTTTGAACACACTATTGTGCATTTGAACTGGCAGTTGGGATTTAACCCTGGTATATTTTTCGAACATTTTGTGGGATCCAACCCTGTTACCGCTCACATTTGGGGTTTAACCCAGTTATTTGGAGGAGCAGAACTATTGTGCATTTGAACTGGCAGTTGTGATTTTTAACCCTGGTATATTTTTTGAACATTTTGTGGGATCCAACCTTGTTACCACTCACATTTGGGATTTAACCCTGTTATTTTTTAACGTTGCTGGGATCAAACCCTGTTACTACTAGTTTAAGGATTAAAATGACTGGGAACTACAGTGCGCGCCTGACCTTTTTTTTTTACTTAGTGTTTTGAAATGTGACAGCACCCAATTTGGGGATTGCTGCAAAAAGTGACCGTGCAAAGGGAAGACATTTTGGCACAGCTTTATTGAGCCGTGGCCCTCACTGTAGATGGGAAAGTGCATGTGCACAACCTTCCATCATGAGCAAGGTGGATATGGAAATGGAATGGTGGGAAATAGACAATGAGTTTAGGGCATGGTTCAAAGTAAGGGGCGTTACCATTTCGTCACAATACTGTGTCGTGAGGGTAGTCGGGATTGAGAGACGTACAGTGCTTATCGTCGGTGATATCTTTGTGTGCCAACTGCACAGGTGTTGCGTACAAAGAGGCGTTGATGGTAATTTCGGGTTGGAAGGAGTGGATATTTTCTGGGCCTGTTAGGGTGAATGCAGTTTCGGCAGGATGGTTCGCCTTGTCGTGGTGCACTATGGAAGTGCACATTTGGGTTACATGTCGTGTGGATGATTAATCCATCTACTGATGAGGTTGCTGACCGCAGTGGTGCATATTTTTCCCTCCTGTAAAGATTGTTTTCTCATGCATAACACCAAGAGCAGTGTGGGTCCAGGGCGGTGAAATTTGGCCCCAGCCAGTGGTTGGAAGGTGTGTTATAAACAGATTTATGTGTCGGTTTATGCAGACTGTTGGCATGTTCTCCACCCACTATGAAATCATGAGGTCGCAAAATATGCAGTGGTTCCATAGAAATGGCATTTATGTGAGCGCCATTGGCAATGCCGTTTTCTATCACACTGTGCAAAAAGCATTGACCAGAATGTTGTAAAAATGTGAGGACTTTGTAGTGGACGTGCTTGCTTTGGAATGGCACGACATTTGTACTGTGAATGTGTAACGGTACATTTCAAGTGTTGCACAGCAGTGATATTGTTCGATGATGGCAGCTTTAATGCGATTGGTGGATGCGTGTGTGCCTATTTACCAGTAATGCAATGAAGTAGAGCTGCAGAGAAGATGCAAAGGGAAGAAGGACTGTTCCAGTTTAACAGGGGTGCGGCCCACGCACTACTTTGGGAGGCACATATGGCAAAATCTGTCCTTTTAGCCAATCAGGTAGTGTGGGTGTGGTTAACAGGAAGGGGAGGTGAAACTGTTGCACATTATACTCTACTGAGGGTGGCTGACATGTATTGTGTTGCCTGTAGGTGCTCACTTTGTAATAGATGTGCACAACTGTGCTCCACATAGAAACTTTGACGGCCATTTTGATTTGAAAGGAGTGGACCCATTGTGGAACGCTGTCCATGAGTGCCATTTCCTCGATATGCGCGCACTTTGCAAAGACCTCACCACGTTTCCAGTAGTAGATGTTATTTTAATTTATTACGCGGCATGCATATGGGTTACCTGCCTTGCTTACATTTGTCTCGTAGACTGAGAAGGTTGCTGGGTGGCGTGAGGACACTTTTCCCCACCACCAAGGTGCTTCTCTCATCTACAATACTGCAAAGCGGATGGCCTACTGCTCATGGATGTTGTCCCGAGCTAGACGAAGGAATGTGTCTCATCAACAGAAGCATGTACAATTATTTGTGTGCTCGTGGAATGTTCTTCTGCAACAATTACCTCATTACTTGTGGACATGCAGAGTGTTTCCAAGAAAATGGCATTTTGTTGACATCCATTGGCAAAGCAGTTTCATTTGCTTGTCTACAGCATGCAGTGAAGAGTTCACTGAACCAATGTGTGAAGAAGAACATACAAGACCTCCAGAAAACAGACAAAAAAGGTGTTTTTGTAGAAGGATCAACACAAAAAAACCCAGACTTTTTTAAGAGCCGCCCCTTACTACAAACTCCCCCTGCCTGGTTGCAAGTTATTCCCCCACGCCCGCACGCAGCACAAAAGTCACATGTGGGCACTGGGTGCACCCATGAAAATGGAACTGTGGAGATTATCAATGAGCTGCTTAAGATGTGGGGCAATAGGAAGAGGGACGCCTGCTGCACTGGGTACCAGCCCTCGATGTACTTGGGGACCGGCACGTGCCACATTCAACGCTCCTCACCATGCTGGCCCCTATGGAAATGGGACTGCAGCGATTGCCCTATCATGTCCTGGTCAGGGTGTGCATCAGAGGAAAGCGCCCTAATAGGCAGTATAATTCCTCCGACTTTACTGGGGCGTGGCCCTGACAGTACTTGGAGAAAGGCACATGCCACATTCTGCGTTTGTGAGCATGCTGGCCAATATGAATGGGACTATGCCCTTTGGCCAATTAGCTGAATAGGATGTGCATTACAAAAAAGAGCACCAATAGGGAGAAGGAGTCCTCCTGCTTCACCAGGGCGCCTCCCTCGTTTTGATTGGGGAAAGGTACATGCCACATTTTGCTCTTCTCACCATGTTGGCCAATGGAAATGGGACTATGGCCTTTGGCCAATCAGGTGCTATGGGTGTGCGTCACAGGAAAGGGAGGAATTCACTTTTCCAGAACTTTGTGTACTGCGGCTGGCAAACATGGCAAGGCGCACAGTTTTCATTGTGGGTTATTACTTTGTGGAAGATCTGTGTGTGTATGCCCTCCAAGAAGACTTGTCTAGCAATTTAGGTTTGGAGTGGAGTGGTATGGAATCATGCTCTTTCGGCAGACTGTTTCTAGAATGTCGATGTGTGGCCTCTTCAGCAACTGTACATGCTGTGATTGTGCACTTTGGAGGCTTCTTTTTGGGTTCCATGCCTTGTTCCCGTGTGTTCAGTCAAATGAAGGTTTTGATGAAAGCAGTGCAGCGCATTTTTCCGACTGCCAAGGTGCTTTTCTCATGCATACTGCCAAGAATCATGTGGCATTATTCCAATGCTTCCTGTCGCCAGCCAGAGGTCGGAAGGGGTCTCATCAACAGAAGCATGTGTGACTTCTTGAGTGCTGCTGGGATGTTCTTCAGTGAGAATGCGAACATTGGTTCCCGATCCATACACTTTTTCAAGGGCAATGGCATGTCTTTGTCAGCCAGTGGCAATGAAATGTTCGTGCACAATCTACAGTCTACACTGAAGACTCTACTGTAAGAATGTGAGCTGCATTCAAAATACACATTTACATATGAAAAGCACAAAGAAAGTGTTTCTAGGGAAGCACCTTTAAAGAATTAAAAAAAATAAAATAACACAAAAAAACCAAAGGTTCTTTTAAGAGCCACCACAACCAACGACGTGCGCTCCCCTGGTACAAAGTTATTCCTCCACTTCCGCGCATGTGCAGCATGAAAAGTCTGCAAAAACCGTGATAGTTGCTGGGTGGCACATGGTACATATGCCCCTTTTGCAGCTAACGCCCATAGAAATGGGCCTTCAGAGGCTACGGGATTGGGCAATCCCGTAGGCAATGAAGTTTGTGGGTATGGTGTGTATGGACCGACAGAGCTACAATGTGTATTTGTTCTCAGAAATGCAGAGGGTGCCGTTATGGGTGTGTGTTTTATGAGGCACAGCGTGCGTATTTTAGGGTATGCCGACATACATTCAGTGAAAGTAAATGCAAAACGCTGTACACTCGCTACTCATTTACCAATCTATGATGTACATGTGTAGTGCTTTGGGCTAGGTACAATGAAGTGCCTGATTTTGGTGTGTGTGTGTGATACGCAATCATGACAACATTATTGTTGTTCACTGTGTAGGGAACATTGCACAGCATGTTACACAAGTTTCAGTGCCGTTTGATGAAAGAGGCACTTGCCCAGTTCCTGCATTTCTTTCCGATCTCTTGCATAACTTTCTATCACAGTATGCAGCTACTGATGTGGCAGTGTCATTTTCTATTTGGTCCGTCAATGGAGACAGCACGGTACATTGGAAAGAAATGTATTTGTGCATTTCTTTGTGATGTGCCAATGGCATACTTCGCCCATGTCATTATGACGTTTCACAGCACAAATACCTTTCCCTACCTACAACGTTCATCTCAGTGTGCCAGCTATCTTGATTTTTGCACACCCCATCTAAATTGGCTTGGTGCCTTTCTTGCAAGTAGTGATATTTTCTTGTAGTAAGTGTTGCGCTGAGACTGTCTTGAAAACGCTCTGCAACACGTAAAGAAACCTCTTTGTACAGCACACTCCTGTGTAGCCAACTGCACTACAGTGTTCTCCACATTGCCACGCATCACACCCTGCATGTGTGCAAAGGCAATTTCATTGTTCATCTGTGAAAGGTGCTTTCTCTGTTTAGCTTTCTTAGTTCCCCAGTGCATCTTTATTTATTATTGTGTTCTCACACATGCCACAGAGGAAAGCCAAGAAAGGTCCGGTACAGAAGGGGCAGCATCTGCCTAGATACTATAGAGGACATGCCGGGAGACAGATTTTTTGGGTGGCCATCACCTATATAGGCGGCACTCATTGTAATGCTCTTGTAACGACTGTTGCAATACACTTCCAAGTACCTTCCCTGTGCACAGTAGCGCATTACACTACATGTACAATACAATGCCCTTTTCTTGTTAAGGGTCTGTAGAGCAGCAAATGCTTTGGAAAGGTTGTTTAACAGGAGTGCCTCTCTTGTTGCCGCAGCAGATGTGGCAAATGCTGTACATGAAAGTACCCAACATCATTCTTTGAAAGGCGGTAGCCGGCCCATGGCTACTTTGTTTGTTTGTTTGTTTATTTGATATGGCGCAGCCGAGACCCGGAGGTAGCTGGGCGCAAGCATTACAAGGATACTTATCAGCTTAGTTCCACATTGTTATAAATATACAAGATTTACATGCACATTAATTATATACAAAACAGGCTTATATACAGGTTATAGTACAGACATAGACATCAGTTTGATTGACTGTAGTAGGTGATCAGGTAACTGAGAGAAGAGGTTAGAGTATCTGCTGGTGGTGGGATGGCATATATGCGGATGGCGGGAGGTATGGTGCGCTGTCTGGGTAAGGGAGGTACCTCAAGGCGCTGGGTTTAGGCATCATTGGACCATAGCCATGCTAGGAGTTTTCGCCTGAATGCGGGGTAGGGTTGGTCGGTTCTGAGCTCAAGTGGGAGTTTGTTCCAGGATTGGGCAACCGTAACTGGGAAGCTGGAGCCGCCGGCTGTGTTCAGTTTGTACCTGGGAGTCTCAAGGGTGACGGCGTTGGCTGATCTCATGGGTTGGTTAGAGGTTTTCCTATTGATTCTCTCTGTAAGATACAGGGGCGCAATGTTGTTTAGACATTTGGAGGTCAGGGATAGTGTTTTGAGGAGGACTCTGTCTTTTATGTTGAGCCAATGAGCATTTCTTCTGAATGCAGAAATGTGCTCTCTCTTAGGAATATTGAGAGCTGCTCTAATGGCATTGTTTTGCAGTCTTTGTAGTTTGTCTAAGATGTATTTATTGGAGCCCGCATAAAGTGCATTGCAATAGTCCAGTCTCGATAGTATGAGTGCGTTGGCTAGGGTGATGCGGCTAGTTTCAGAGAGGAATGGTCTGCAAGCTCGGATCAGTTTGTCCTTCAATTTGACACATGCAGTACAAACACTTTATGTTACACCATTACTCTTACTGGTACCATTCACGGATATACATACATTGTGGAATACAAGAATGTTTACAACAACGCCAACCACAGCTTCTTTACGAATGCCACAAAGCCATTTATTCTCTGCAACCCATGCACATATAGTGCTTTTCTAACTACCAGCAAGATTGTTTGCACTCTGCATATTCTGTTTCCTTACTTGCCTTTACATGCACTAGTATGTGTGTGCGGAAAGTGCACCAGCTTTGCAATTTTGCTGCCTTACTACAAACTGTCTCACTTGCAGTTACATGTTTTCTTCAACTGTATAATCGGCACGCAACCTGTTCATACTTTCCGCCACACTGCTCAGTGCACACATAATGTATCAGTTTCACGGATCATGGAAAGGGAAGCAGCAGATAAATCTAAGTAAAGCCACATTTAACACGCCCACGTCACAGTGCAGGTTGCTGTTCTTTGTTTACCAGTGGCCGTTATACAGTTAGGAGTACTTTAGCCACACATTGCTAACTTTGCAGCAAGTTGGCAATGTGTGGCTAAAGTGGACAGCAATGCGGTAGCCTACTGCATGAATACGTAGGGCTGGCGACCAGGGCGGTGCCATCAGCATACAGTGCATCACCTATGCATGGGTCTAGGTGTGGAACTCAAACATGTATGCTTCCACAACTACTTCAAAAGTGCATTTGAAGATGCGGACATGTGGACACTAATGGAGTCCTACGGATACTTGCTGTGTAAATGCACATACGCCAACCAGGTGAAGTCTTTACTGAAAAAACTACCCTACAGCAACATTATGCTGAAAGGGCCCTACTAAAAACCTATGAAATTAACTAACAAAAAATGTTGTTAAAGGGACCTTATGGTTAAGTTGCACTACTAACCAACCTGTGAAATTAAATGGAAAAACGCTGTTACAGGAGCGTTATCATTACAGGTAAGACCAAACAAAAAACAGAAATTTGACAGTTATGGTAAGCTAAGCAACCATAACTCATGCCAGCAGTGTGCACTGCAAGGACTAACACGCATGACATCAAAGATGCCCTCACAAATCGCATTCATGACATCACTGATGTCAAATATATCAAAGAGCGGTTTAGTAAACACATTGTACAGTGCGGGAGATACGCAGGATACTTGTGGGACTCCACACGGGACATGTGCTGGTTCAGCTGAGGAAGAAGGTGAGAAAACACTCATGGTTGTATTAGCCAAGAAGGAGCTCATCCACGATGTGGCTGCATCTGAGAAGTGGGCAGCTATTTTAAGGAGGTGGCAAAGGATTTGATGATCAACCAAGTCAAAAGCTGCTGAAAGATCAAGAAGATGAAGGAGTGCCTGCTTGCCCTTGTCTTTCAGATCCTCAATTTGTGTTTTTAAATCAATCAACCTAATAGATTATTTGTTTCGAGGTAATCCTGGATTTGAAGATAAGCCGCTCGGTCCAGGATTTTAAGTAGGTAAGGCACTATGTTGATGGGCCTGTAATTGGATGGGTTACTCGGGTCAAGTGTAGGTTTTTTGATTAATGGTATGACCCACACATCCTTCAGGTTATCTAGTACAATACCAGATTTGAAAGAGGCATTTATGAAGGTGGTGTTAGTGATATATATTTAAGTGAAAATGTGTGGGTTTGTGGATTTGTGGCTTTGCGTATTTTCCCTATACAATTTCACACCGTTTCGCCAATCTGCACCAAATTCCTCACAGTCAGCTGTTTGGACCTTCTGGACATTGGCTACATGACCTCTGGAAACCCCACCCCTTTCCATGGACATGGATTTCAGCAAAAGCGGAAATTTGGGTGTGGGTTTTTGGCTTTGTGTATGCTCCCTAAACAATTCCACACTGTTTCCCCAATCTGCAAGACATTTTGCACAGTCACCTGTTGGGACCATCTGTACATTACTGGCTACATGACATTTGAACACTCCACCCCTTTCCCCAGATTTCAGCAAATGTCACTCAATGTGTGGCTTTGCATATGTTCCCTTTACAATTCCACACCGTTTGCATAGTCACCTGTTAGGAACCTCTGGATAGTACTGGCTACATGACATTTGAATACCCCAACCCATTCCCTAGATTTCAGCAAAAGAGAAAATGTATGGGTGAGTTTGTGGCTTTGCGTATGTTGCCACTCCAATTCCACACCTGTTAGGACATGCCAGACAATACTGACTACATGAAATGTGGACCCCCCAGCCCGTTCCCCGGATTTCAGCACAAGTCAAAATGTGTTTGTGGGTTTGTGGCATGGCAAAGTGTTGTCCCTTATACAATTCCATACCGTTTCACTGATCTGCACCACATTTTGCAGAGTCACCTGTTAGAACTCTCCAGATATTACTGACTACATGATATTTGAACCCCCTCGCCCCGCTCCCTGAATTTCAGCACAAGTCAAAATATGTTTGTGTGTTTGTGGGTTTGTGGGTTTGTGGCTTGGCACAGCATTGTTCCTTATACAAATACACATTGTTTCACCAGTCTGCACCACATTCTGCATAGTTACCTGTTTGGGCCCTCTTGACATTACTATCTACATGAAATTTGGACACCCCAGCCCTTTCCCCATATTTCAGCACCTTCACACATGAGACGGTTACCTGAAATCGGTGAAACATCAATGTGGTGGTATAAGGATCGGTCCCGGCACAAAGAACAAAACATGAGGTCCAGGCCTTAGGATCATATTCAGGATATGCTTCCAGATACAGTTACTGAGTACAACTCAATCGATACAGTGGTGGATGCCGACTAAGCCTTGAATCCAACAGAATTCCTCAACTCACTCAACCTCTCGAGGAATGCCACCATATCACCTTCAACTGAAAGTTGGGTCACCCATCATGCTGCTTCACAATCTTGACCCACCTACGCTGTGTAAAATTGCACCAGGCTATGCATTAAAGAATTGGCCAATATAATAGAAGCAACCGCTTTTTTTTTTACCGGGAAGGCAAACAAAAAATGAAGTTTATAAACAAGCCTTACAATGAACTTTAGTAATATTGAACTTCGGGTCCATAATTGTTGGCACCGTCGCCATCATGCCACCCATCATGTTGCTCAGGAATCTCCATGTTTTTCTCACGTACAGTTATACATTTCAGAATGACATTTTAAGATGAACATTAAATTGTGGTGTATAGTCTTTGTAAATTTTTAAAATGAGAACTAATCAAAAAATGTAGTGAATATTTCTTTTCACCTTTCTTATAGAGCCTTTCTGAAAAGCGTAAAGCTACCTTAAGGTATTTGTAACAGACAGTACCCCTATAAGAAAATACAATCCAGGGCAACGCCGGGTATATCAGCTAGTGTATAATAAAATGTAAGGAATATTTTTTAAAAAAAACTAATCTCAGCACATAATTGTGAAAAACATAAATGCATCTTCTAAGTGCAAAAATTCAGTTTGGACAATAAGCATACAAACAGACCATGTAATGTTTGATGCTACAAGACCATTAAATGCATGTATTCCATAGAGCACCTTACATGTTTCTGCTCCTACTGCTCAATGCTGGACACTCATGAGGTGTAGAAAGACGGAGGATAGCACAGGGACAACACGCTGGCCTTGGAAGTAAGACCACGCAGAGCAACAGAGGTTTGAATTGCGGATCCATGCTTAGAAACCAAGCTCAGGTACAGTATTAGGTGCGTTATAAAAAAAAAAAAACTATTAATTAAAATAAGTGTAATGATCTCACAACACTGGTGTAATGAGAACATTTTCTACAACAATGCACATTTCAACTTGGATTGACTCTTGTACATTGGGGAGTAATATTTTCTGGTGTGACAGCCTTGTGACGGATTCACAAAACCCCAGTTTGATCATTGTGGAGAATTCTTCTGATGGACCTACATTACATCCAATGGTAGGAGTGCACCCAGCATTAATTAAAATCCAGAAAAATGTATACCAGAACAACCTTCATCTCTGATATCCTGATTGGGAACACCCAATTTCAGTCATACGGTAGCTAACCATTTCATTATACCAAAAGTAGAACAAGGATGTACCTGCATTTATGCCTGAGGTTACTCCCTGTCGAATTATCCAATTCACTGCTGTATATGTTGAAGCAGGAAACCATTATGCAGTGTCAAAATTGGCAAGAACAAAGTTTCTTTCTTAGAGCGTGGCTAATGGAACATCACTGTCCAACATAATGATTTAACTGCAAGCAAGCATACTCATAAAGGATTTACTTTGAAAAATAACTATAATGGAACTCTTCCTGACCCACTTGGAATCATTCTAGATTGAAGGATTCCCTTAACCACTCCCAATTAGCATGGCCGGTTCCCCCTGCCACCATCGTACCCCCACGCTCTATATCCATTTTTAAAAAACATTTTCTTAATTCCAACCCCCCACTTAACTCATTTCGGCTGCAGCACTCACTGCAGCCATTCCTTCCTCCTAGCTCCCCGAGGCTACCATGGAAAGGGAAGAGGGGCTCCATACGAGCCCTGCCTTCCCTATCCATGGTGGCCATCTTGGAATAGTATTTTCATCCTGCATTTGGGATGCTGCAAGGCGTCCCATTCGTGGCAGGAAAATACTTTAAATAATTAGCCCCATCCCAGTATCTGGCACAGGTGCTAATTGCCTTATCCCCTCATCTAAGGGCTGGAACAGTGGTAATGGCCCAGAGCCCCCCGTTCCAGCCCTTGGATCGGGGTTTAACACCACAGGGAAGACATTGGGGTCACAATACTGTGGATGACATGATAGTGATTTTATACTTCATACATGTTCCGTCATTTTCAGGATTATGTGCTTGGATGTGTATTGTTTTTTCTTAATGTGGTAGTCAGTTGCAGGAGTCATGCATTTTGCGCAAATGCGGTTTTAATCACAGAGGTCCCAGTGCCACTTATCAGATGTAAGCACCTTCACACTTGGTGCATATTTAATGCAGACATATAGATTTTATAACATAAAGACGGGCAATTAAACTGTACAAGCGGAACCATTGCAGCAGTTAAGATGTCAAGGCACATTTTCTGGAACTGAAAGTGTTTTGTAGTTTCTTCAACTTAAAGGGTATCAATACACCATTTAATCTCAGTATATAGGAATCTGATTAAACATAAATATTACATTTCTTGCTAATACAGTTCAAAGGTTAGACATGAACCTCTGAAGTCATTCAGAATGACACGTGGCAATGCTTACTATGAGCCCTTTGTAAAACACTAAAAGTAATCACATGCTTCTGCAATTGGTAAGTGGTAAGGAGCAATGCCGCAATGTCAACAAACATGAGAACAACCACAGATTTTTTACCATTATGTGTCTTGTCCCCATTTGCTAAAAATATCTGGTATTGGTGTATCAAATCACAACATTTTGATATTCTGTGACATTCAGGCAGGAGTATATTACTGAGGCCCAAAATGTCATGTGCTACATCTGTATGCTTCATTTGCGATTCACCGCTTTCTTCTGAAGTGTATCAGATCCAAAACGTCAATCTGTGTATTGATTTTTGTTTGATGCTTTGAAACAATGTGAGTTCAGTGTTATAATCCTCCACAATCGACATGCTCCTGCCCTGCCAACTGCATGTCACATTGCCTGCAGAGCTTCCTGCTGATGAGATATAGGCAAGTCTGAATTTCTGAGCTGTGAATGAACTGAAGGGCTGGCAAACATTATACTGTATAATGTGTCCGGCATCTTATCCCACAATGTTAACAAGAATATATAAAGCCACCCATAAACTTTAATTTCCGAATATCCACAATGTGTAACGTTACCTTTAAAATATGAAAGGAAGGGTGTGGACTGATTCGCTGCCACCCCACAGTCGCCCTCCTGTATAACTGGAAGATAAGGAAACTGAAATTAGTGCCTAATTTGTCGAACCACTTCCCAAATAACCAGCACAAAAATACGCAATATGTAAATGAGTAAAGCCGAGTACTGTTGCACATCTGTTTTGGATGCACTGTAGTTGGCTTCCTGTTTCAGGATGGACCCTATCGCTCGAGACACACTGGGAGCACTAAGCCCTTGGAGCTGCGCAGAGCACAGCAGAGTACAGCTGACTACTGTTGTACTGCTGTTGTGAAAGCACTGCTGTTGGCTACCTTGTTCAGGATGGACGCTATTGCTGGAGACACACTGGGACCACTAAACCGTTGGAGCTGCATTGAGCGTAGCGGAGTACGGTGAGTTCTGTTGTACAGCTGTTGTGGAAGCACTTCTGTTGGCTACCTGTTTCAGGATGGACCCTAATGTTGGAGACACACTAGGAGCACTAAACCCTTGAAGCTGTACGGAGCGCAGCTTAGTATAGCCGAATAATGTTGTACAGCTATTGTGGAAGCACTGCAGTTGGCTACCTTGTTCAGGATGCACGCTATTGCTGGAGAAACACTGGGAGCACTAAAGCCTTGAGCTGCGCGCAGCGCAGAGGAGTACAGCCAAGTTCTGCTGTATGGCTGTTGTGGAAGCACTGCTGTTGGCTACCTGTTTCAGGATGGACCATATTGCTGGAGACACACTGGGAGCACTAAACTCTTGGAACTGCAGTGAGCGCAGCTCAGTACAGCCGAGTACTGTTGTATGGCTGATGTGGAAGCACTGCTGTTGGCAACCTTGCTCAGTATGGATGCTATTGCTGAAGACACACTTGGAGCACTAAACCGTTGGAGCTGCATGGAGCGTAGTGGAGTACGGTGAGTTCTGTTGTACAGCTGTTGTGGAAGCACTTCTGTTGGCTACCTGTTTCAGGATGGACCCTAATGTTGGAGACACACTAGGAGCACTAAACCCTTGGAGCTGTACGGAGCACAGCTCAGTATAGCCGAATAATGTTGTACGGCTATTGTGGAAGCACTGCAGTTGGCTATCTTGTTCAGGATGGACGCTATTGCTGGAGAAACACTGGGAGCATTAAAGCCTTGAGCTGCGCGCAGCGCAGAGGAGTACAGCCATGTTCTGCTGTATGGCTGTTGTAGAAGCACTGCGTTTGGCTACCTGTTTCAGGATGGACCATATTGCTGGAGACACACTAGGAGCACTAAACTCTTGGATCTGCAGTGAGCGCAGCTCAGTACAGTCGAGTACTGTTGTATGGCTGTTGTGGAAGCACTGCTGTTGGCTACCTGTTTCAGGATGGACCATATTGCTGGAGACACACTAGGAGCACTAAACTCTTGGATCTGCAGTGAGCGCAGCTCAGTACAGCCGAGTACTGTTGTATGGATGTTGTGGAAGCACTGCTGTTGGCTACCTGTTTCAGGAAGGACCATATTGCAGGAGACACACTAGGAGCACTAAACTCTTGGATCTGCAGTGAGCGCAGCTCAGTACAGCCGAGTACTGTTGTATGGCTGATGTGGAAGCACTGCTGTTGGCTACCTTGTTCAGGATGGACGCTATTGCTGGAGATTAACTGGGCGCATTAAAGTCTTTGAGCTGCATGGAGCACAGCGGAGTACATCAATTTCTGTTGTACGGCTGTTGTGCTGTTGGCTACCTGTTTCAGGATGGATCCTATTGCTGGAGGCACACTGGGAGCACAAAACCCTAGTAGCTGCATGGAGAACAGTGTATTGCAGTCGAGTACTGTTGTACAGTTTTTGTACTGCGCTGGACACAGAAAGGGTGAGTGCATGTCGTTTCTTAACTACCTGGTTTTTCATCTACGTACCATCTAAGGAGTCGAAGAGAGGACTTAAATATGACCGCAGAAAAAGCGCTTACTGAGCTAGCACAGGCTCTGCCTTTACTCGCCTCCCTGGTGGAAAGCTTTACTTTAATGATCCAAAAATCTCCTGTGACTGACTCAAAGCGGTCTAAATGTAGGAAACTACAGAAAATTACTAATGTTTTTACAACGGTTGCAGTATGCGAACATACACCGGTGGAAGCTTGTTTACAGGACAGGAAGGAGGGACAGATGGGAATCCCAAGGAGCACGAAAAGGAAGCCACAAGTGGCAGCTGTGCTCAAGTAGGAAATGAGGATCCATATTTGAACCCCTCACCCCCTATTTTCACAGATTATGAAAGTGGGAATTCCGAATTCCAGAATGCCTTGTTAGCATTACATTTAATTCTGTCCTCCTTTGTTAGATTATATGAGAAAATAAATGTTGAAGTGAAAGAACATACTGCCCTGTTAATGACATTAAACGAGAGGAGGCGTGGGACAACTCAAGTGGAAAGGATATTTATACTCAAACTCTCAAAATTGTGCATTCATATGCTGAAAACAGGATAATTGCCTTACTTGCAGTCTAACAGAAGACGATTTAAAATGTATTGACGAGATTTAAATTTTGCAGTGCAATATTTGAAATATACAAAAATGTCGCCCTCCGTAGTGCACCCCTGCAGTTACGTTGACTTTGTTGGGGACGCACAAAATACTGACTCCCATTACTGCACCCAAGAAAAGTGGGGGTTGCGGCAGTGTCCCCCACTCCCCTTGGGTGCAGTAACAGGAGTCGGGGGTTGCGGTGGACAAGAAAGTACAAAAACAAAATGTTTTAAAAAGCACCCTGCAGCGTCAGTTCCGACCCACGTAAGTGGGAGGAACCGATGCTGCAGGGATAGCAGGAAGTCGGCGATGCACACCGTAAAGGTAACTGGGGGAGTCGGGTAATGGAATGCAGGCCGGGCATGTGGGTAAAGTGATCTATTGGATCACTGCACCGCAATTGGCAACAACATTTTCGCGCAGTTCTGGGTGGTGCAGTGATCAAATAGATTTGCAATATTGTGTGTCCTGCTTCGCAGATATTTTTTCGGTCTTCATGTAACCAGAAAAAACAGTCAGGTAAGAACGATGTACAGAAACAAAGAAAAAACATCCAAAAATGTAAAAACTAAGAAAAGCAAAAAGAGGTAATCTAAGAAATTCTCACAAATTATTAAACTGACTGATGAAAGAGATGTCAGTGACCCTTCAGTAGCTCTCATTTTTGAAACTGTAAAATCGAAAGCAAAACGATGACAGTAATGTCAAATCCCATGGTCGACTTGAGAGATGAAAATGAAGCCTGCTGTCCTTCATGTCTGGGCATTTCACAAAAAGTTATCTGGCATCGGGCAATACAGTGGGATGTCAAACCGTAATAACAGGTGCAACAGAAATCTGAAAAACAGATACTGTGGTTAATCCAGGTGGAAAGCTTGAGAGGTCTGATGATCTGATTGGTTGTCACCCACATAAAACGATGGATGAGAGTCCTATCTATAGTGTCCTGAAGGGTACTCTGCCATTCTAAGAAAGAATAATGTAAAGGAATCATCACCATGCCATCAGAGAGATGGATAGTGGAGGTTGGCCCGGCCATCTCAAGGGTATAACTGTCAAGATTACAAAAATTCTAAGAGACTTTTACTGATTTGTGTTTTTAGAGGAGAAGAAGCGATTATTCGCCTTGTTTTCTCAAGTTACAAATCGTCATTCAATTTTGAGCAAAGATATTGAGCTGGTCGACTTTACTAACAGGGTCAGAACGGATGCTGCATCTTTGGTAATCCTATCAAAAATGTCAAAAATGGTATATGATGTAATTTTAAAGGAATCTAATCCTTTGAGATAGCTGGGTTGTGATATTACTCCTCTGCTCATATCATATGGATACAACAGGAAGAGTAATGTTTATTCTCATAATTCAGTCAAACCGGGCAAGATTGTGATATACATCTAGCAAATTACGGAAACTCCACAAACAAAGTTGATTGGTCTTGGATTGCCAGGTCGTTGTATGAAGCTAAAGATGTTTCAACAACCACTAATTGTCATCAATGGCTTGTTAAAGTTGATATCTTGGAACTGGCGTGGTAATGCTCAACATTTTAATAGAGTCAACTAATGGACTATAATATTATTCTAATTCAAGAAACATGGTTTGTTGACGTCCAGATATTTGATGGCTATGTAATTGTTGCACAACCTGCGGTTCAAGAAACTTTGGGTGGATTCATTACAGCAGAAAAGTCATGTGCAGCCATCACTGTCAGAAATGAATGCAATAATATTTGAAGTTTATTGATGTCTTCTATGAACATGTCAAAAGGCTCAGAGTGTAGTTATATGCCAATTATAAATATCTACTGGCATAAATGAATTTGCGACTTGAATGTCCTACTGCAACAGCTTTCAGGTTTTATATGGGAATGGTTATGTTCCTTTTCTGATGGGCACCTACTTATTGCTGCATAATCTAACTCCTGGTGCTTTAATATGGAAGATGAGGGTGACAAATTGGTCCCGATGAAAGGGGATTTGGTAAACGCGCAGAACAAAAGCACAGGGGCAAATGGAGGGTGCTTTTATGTCATCTTTTGAGTTGCACAGATGAATCAGGAGACATCCCAATGAGACTGACATGTTATAAGGGTCAGTGTAGTTCAATTGTGGATTATATATATTTCAGCAAAACACATTTTATTGTGTCTAACAAATTTGAAGTTGGTAATACCAATTTGAGTGACCACAATATGCTGAAATGTACGTTGGATCTTTAGATAAATGTAGGATTGGATGTGGGGTCCAGGAATTTGGTAGTAAACTCAGGAAATTCTAGAATTAAATGGAGTGATACAAATGTGCATAAACGTAATAGTATTATTGTAGAGGAATACCCACAACTGGCATGTGCATGACACTGGAATACATTTAATCATAATTCTTTGTACAAAAGAAAAATATGAGATATATTTCCAAATTACCAGCCTACTTCTGTAGAAAAGTGAAAAGGGACATGCACACTCCTTTGATGCTCTCATTAATGAAAAGAAAAAAGAACTATGCAGAAATATAATTAAGAAGAAAACAATACAAAGACTCACTCCATTATAATCAAAAAGGTAACACAAGTATATTGGTTATGCCAAAGAGATGGGGAAAAATATGTTGGCAATCTTATTTAAAAAAGCAGATGCACATTTTTGGGATATAATTAATGATATGGATAACAATCAAATAGAGAAATACATTAATCCTATTGAAGAAGATGTATGGGTAAAGTATTTCAGTGACTTGTATGATAATCTTGCAGTATTAAAGGGACACGAGTATGAATGTGCAAAGACTAAATGGCAAATCTATTTTGATTGTGTGGCTATATTGATAGAAATTGGCAGAGCTAGTTACTCGCGTGCTGCTGGACCTAATAGCTTGTCAAATAAACTCTTCAAATTGCACCCAGATTTATGGGAAGATATTTTATTATCACTGTTTACCCAAATTCTAAGTAACATAGTAATACCTAAAACATGAGAAACTTCATACATCATTCCAATTTTTAAGAAGGGTAATTGTGGAGAGGCCAACAATTAAAGGCCTATCCGCATTATGGATGCGGATAGTAACATTTTTGCTTCATAGCTTTTAAAAGACCTCGAAAAATGGCTGGGGGCACGGGCTTACTAAGTCGGGATTCGGAAAAACATTGGCACGTCTTTAAATGGATTTATTCTTAAATGTTTCCAGGAGTCTGTGTGGAAGAGAGGAAATAGTAAAGTCATCTATACTGCCTCAATATATTTGTCTGTAGTGTTTAATCTTGTCAATAAAAATCTATAGCGGAGTAACCCAGTTAAATATAATTGTTTACCTTCACAACGATTCTAACATACAATTGAGACTGAATAACCATGGATATTTAACTAGAAGAATTAAGACTAGATTGGGTTTAAGGCAGGGTTGCATAGTGGCACCCTGCCTGAATAATTTGTATGTGTCACATAAACACAAGTATTTAGATAAGGCTGTGTTTATTTCACCAAAACCGGTTGATTTTAAAATCACATGGCTTGCTTAAGTGGATGATATTCTGCTTTTCGATAATACATAAATTGGCTTACAATGGCTGATTAATGCCTTCAATGGCTACCCCAAACCCAAATATCTTAAGATACATTGAGCCACAACAAAAGTCTTTACAATACGTTCCTCAAATAAATATCCTTGTTATACATGGTTCTCAAATAATAATAAGCTTGAAACAATTAACAGTTTGGTCTACTTGGGTTTCCCAATGATGTCTAGGTCAAACAAAGTACACATTTGGGAATATTTACAATGCAAAGCGAAAGTACTTTCTACCCAGATTATTACAATCAATGCTAAGTATAGAAAATGTTCGATCCAATCACTAATTAAGTTTTATGAATGTAAGACACTCCCAAAATTATATATGGGGTGGAGGTTCTACAACCTTAAGTGATTGATAAACTAGATATATTATATACAAAGATATGGCACAGGGTTTTGAAGTTTCCAGACCGCTTCAGAGATTGGCTTTGAGCTGGCTATTAGATTCTTGGAGGCTGATGCCAAAAGGAAACTCCTCTTATTCTATTGGAAAATATTGGCACTACCAAAGGACTCTTTCTATTGTGACCTAAATCGCTTATTGAACTTAGCAATGTGATCATTTGATTTTCACAAAAGTGTATGAATGATCTAACTGAGCTGGGTATAAGGAGTGAAGTCCTGGTAGAAAATCTGTCTAAAGTAAAACAATTACTTTTTTGTAATGATTGTGTAGATAGCTGTCATAAATCACATAAGCATGCTCTTTTTACCCTACTATGGCATGAGCATAAAAAGAGGGGTATCTTAGCTTTATATCTTAGGAGGTCACCAGATAAGCACATGCACGATAATTTTAGGAGGATTTAGCTAAATGTAATACCCATAAGAAACATTTTAACCAAGGACGTCATTTACAAAAATGCCAGAGGTAACGGAAGTGACATCACATGACCCTTGACATCTGATGACATCATCGGAAGTGATGCCACTTGACCCCACTCCAATATGACATCATGGGAAGCGATGGAACACAATCTTTCACCCCTTGACAAAACATGAAGTTGCATCACATAGCACTGTTCCTAAGTACACTACAAACAATATGGTTACGATATCACTATAATGTGATATACATTTCATTCCTAGAATTGATCACCATATGTATTGTTAATATCAGTGTGCATAGGCCCATATTACCAAACTACTGTGAATTCAAGCAGACGTCCAAGGCAAAATGATAAAGATATGTTACTATATAGCACTTATGCCTAAGTGCTTTATTTAGAAAAAAACATACATACAATATCACTCAAAACATTTTTTTAGGGATAGCAAGAGAGACTACAGGGGTAGCAAAGGAGATTTCATGCGTCACAGGTGTGACCCCTGACAAACCCTAAATGATGTCCCTGATTTTAGCCATTCGTAAATTCTTACCAAACTAAGGGCCTGATTCATGGAACGTTTTCCTTTGGGATTGTGCCATTATTAAACACTTCCATGAATGAGGCCCTAAATGTCTTATTCTCATTTTCAGAACTTTAAATCATCGGCGGTAAGAGCGCGAAAATTCCCCATTGAGCCCAATGGGGAATGGGGCATTCCGAATGGGCTCAATGGGGAATGGGGATTAACATTACCGCCGAACTCGTGATCCGGCGCTATTAGCGGCGGGGAGTTCGGCGGCAGGGCTAATACCGCCGGCGGTAACGCCCAAGTCGTGATGAGGCCCTTTGTTTATAACCTGGATTTTATTGACATTTTTGGCAATGGATCCTAAGCAGGAACTATATGTCATACATTTTTGCAATATTGATATTGTTGAAACAATTGAAACTGATTTAGCACAACTTAAAATGGTGATTTGATGTTTTTAGGAAAGAGTTTTTTGTTATGGATGTGTTGTATAATTCATTTGCCCAATACTTTTCTAAAAAGTTGATATTTTATTAACCAGATACAATAAAATGAAAACATATGTAAATAAAAATACGACTAGCAAATTACGATTGAAATTGCATAACCTTGTGATGGATGCTGGTGCAGATGTCAGAGATGTCAAACAACTTCCATGTTTACCATGCTAAGATGTTAGGAAAACAGTTTTGCAAACCAGGATAAAACATTAATTGCCTTTGTTTTCCTTAATGGAGTAATATCAGACAGAGCGTGAATCACTTTAAATTAATCCCCCTTCGCCAACAAGCAGGCAATTGATATTGTATGTGAGAACGGGTCATTGTAGGAAATGACAGTGCTTGTTGCCATGCTACAGAAAATGTAAGTTGGGCAATCTTGTGCTCAGTTTGTGTTGCACGTGGCACAGCATATCATCATTCATGCCCCACTTTGCCCTGTATTCACTTTTATGTTGACGTTAGTGGTAAAAAAACAACATTCCCACTCATGCAGATTGTTATGCATTGACTCTTTCTCCGCAGGCAATGTCCTGGCATTTTCGAGGCCCACATCAGCAACATTCGAACATTTGAATCTGCATTAACTCTGTCAGTAATGGCCCAAAAAAAGCCTGTTATTTACCAACAGGTAACCCTGGTGCATTCTGGCTGGGTTAAAACAACCCCTTCCTCTATATTTCAAAATGATTTAAAATAATCGAATAAATACATTCACACATAAAAGTTCAAGTTTTGATTTTTTATTGACTGCACAAAATCCACCTTTAAATTCAAAAACGCTCAAATTACAAGATTCAACATGTAGTTTTTGTCATCCATCAAGGTCCAACCACACAAACAATTCCTCCATTACAGAGTACAATATTTGTTGTCACCACAATCTTAAACAATATATATGAATATAATGCCATGTATTAGATGTGTGTGACCCATGTGCACGTATCTATGATTTTATAACTGGATAGTGTTGTAGACATTCTTAACACATTTTTAGGTGCCTGGCGCGTTTTAGATGTCAGAAATGGCTTTAGAGAATATACATGTAGTGTCATCAATCTTTGACAGTCTACAACCGGGGTCTCCAACCAGCAGATTGCAAGCCGCTGGTAGCTCACTGGAGGCTTCCCAGTAGCTATTTGCATCAGACACCAAAATGAGCACTGTGTGTTTATTTTGGTGTCTGAAGTCCCTGGGCCTCTTCCCTTTTCCCCCCTCTCCTCTTGCTGCAAAGCAAACATTCAAAAGCTGTGTACATGGTGAGAGGAGAGGCTGCATCTGGGCTTGAAGGGCTCGGGACAATGTCCCAACATGGCGATAACTATCAATAAGAAAAGTATATGGGAAACGTGTATTGTGGCCAATGTCACCAAGAGGTGCACATGATAGTTGATTAGAAAAGGAAGGGGTGCATACATCGACATGCCGTATGAAACAAAGCTGGGGCTGCGATTGTTTCAGTCTCACCGTTTCATTAGATTTATTTCGGTTAGAATTCCTTTGTATGCTGGTAACTGTAGGCTTTCAATCAGAATCGGGAATATAAAGCTAACACTGTAATTTGTTTTGCTCAGCGTGTGTGTGTGTGTGTGTGTGTGTGTCTGTGTGTCTGTGTGTGTTTGTGTGTGTGTAAAATAAATTAAAAACCTGTGTGAGTTCCAGCTTGCAAGAAAAAAGGACCATCTAGCATTACAAGTATCTGTTTTAAGGCAGTAGTACCCCAAATATATTAAAGTTTAAGACACGATTTTCCATGATATGGGGAGCATAAATCTATGCATGTCCCAATACAGGAATTGAAGTGCTGACAGCAATTTTACATTTAAGTAAATGCAGAAAAGTATTAACTGAATTGCATTCTGGTGCTTGTGCACTTACATTTATAAAACTAAACAGGAATGTAATATTACATGTGTCATCAATGCCAGGACATAGAAAACATGATCTGAGAGTTCTGTTTCAGCCATGTTTTATGAAACACAAGTACAAATCAAGTAATTAGCTTAGAAAAGTGAGCAGTGATGTGTATGTGTACATTTTGATGCGTATAGGATTAATACAGTTTAAACGTAGTTACTAAGTTATAGATCACTGCCCAAAATGGTGGTGAATACACAGTGAGAACATTGGGACGGAGAAGCACTTATTTGGGTTGATCCCCTGTGGCTATGTACAAAACGCAGGATATCTACTGAGAGCTATGGGGAACCTTTACGCATATGTCCAATTCTGTCAGGGGATGTTAGGGAGAATTTTAATGTCTGTGCTAATTCCCTTCAACCTTAGAGACCCCTCATGTGTTTTTATCGGATTTGGATTGTGTGTTTTCACTGTTTTTGGAGTCTGACAAAATCCACAGGCATCTGCTTTTTGTATGGTGACACACAGCATCTTCAGTGCAGTGTCACTGAAAAATCCTTTAGATTTCTCAGAAGGTTTAAATACCTTTTCTTGTGTGAACTAAAGTTCCCAAGAATAGTAAAGTGAAATTGGCTTTACTTACCTTTTCTCTTTGTAAGTCCAACACAGATCATTTTATGGGGAGTGCTGGGGGTTACCTAGTAGCCCCTTATCCTACATTCTCATGTAACGTTTATGTTACCCTCCCTATTTTAAATGCCTTTTGGCAGTGGTGTACCTTTTCCAACTATTCTGCTTTTCTACTGCAGGCTGAACCCTCAACTGAAATACAGCACCCATGGGTGACCATTTGTCAAATGGGTTCCTGTCTTCTTTTTTTTGCCATATTCTTTTTGTGAGGTCTTTCTTGGGTTTTACTCTGTATGTTGAGACAGGTTTGAGCCCTTTGTTCATCTTGCCTTTGGTGGGCTTTAGCCATGAAGCCCGCCCCTGGCTCCAGTGTGTCTGAAAGGACAGGATGTGAGGCAGGGCCCCAAAACTCCCCTGCCCCTTGTCTCTAGGAATACCTGAATGCAACTAGTCCTGATTGACTGGCTGCCAGGACAGCCACACTGCTGTGTGATTGACAGCCTATGCTGTGCATGAATGGGAGAAACCTGCTTAACAGGTGAGGGTTTTGGGACTAGAGGCAGAGTCGACCACTGGGAGAAACACCCGACAAAGAAATCATGAACGAATCTTGCTGCAACCTCCTGGACCTTTGAATTGCCCGGTGAAGCCCTGCTGCTGTGCTGAACTCCTTCTTCACCCTGGGACCAGCTAACCCTGAGGCAAACTCCACTGGACCACCATTCCTGACTTGCTGTGCTTCTCCGTTGCTGTGATAGCCCAATGCCAAGGATTGAGTGTCCGTAGTTGAGTGCAACGTCTGCTGCAGAACGAATCCGGCTAGAAGCACCAGGAGACTCCTAAGGACTGTGCAGAAGCAGGACCTCCAGATCCAGATTCCCCTCACCAGAGTGCAGGACCGAGGGAGCGAAGAGAGGCCAACCGGTGTCCGAGATCTGCATCGGTCCTGTTTGCTAAGCGCTGAAACCGGGAAGTGCTGCTGAACTGAAAAGAGCCTGTAGTTGCCAATGACCTCCTAAGTACCACGGCAGGAGCCCTCCAGCCGTCCTCCCTCTTGTCCCCATGACTAAGGCTCAGGAACCAGGGTGTGCACTTCTGTAGCAAGACAGACTCCAGCTGGACCACTCATCTTCTAACCAGAGGTACTGTTTAGGCTTGGGGTACTTACCTTATTGCCTTTTGCCACACTTTTCTCACTTGGGAATTGCATTGGCTTACCTTGGTCGAGTTGATTCCAACTCCCTTCACAGCGATTTACAGTGATTTTTCTAAACTCTCTAACTTTGTGCAAGACTTTGATCCAAGAAGTGCATCATATCCATAGACTGTGTTCCAAATGTCTTTGGCTGTTCTGGCTCCCTAAAGGCACTCTTCTAAATCCATTGGCTTTGATATTGTTTGTCCCGCATAGGTGGTAGCTTGTTGTGTACTTTTACTGCTGGGATATGCTTATCTAGACTTCATTGGATGATTTAGTTGTCCTCACATTTAGTGTGAAACTTTTTACTCCTCTAACCCTTCCTTTCTGAAACCGCAGAATCTGAAAAGTATACTAGTGTGATATAAGAATGCCATTACTGTCCTTGTGATTGAAGTCACCTCAGAGTGTTGAAATTGTGTGTGAAGCATATCCAAAGATTATCCAATAACGTGTTTTGATTCTGAAAAGTAATTTTAAAGTATATTTGAAATGTTACAACAAATTGCCTTTTTAAATAATGCTTACTTGAAACTGACATGAAATAAATAAATAACTATTTATAACTGAAACCTTGAGTGAAAGTGTTACTTGGTTACTTGTATTTATGAATTACAATTGTACAACTCTTACAGCTCACATGTACCCCTCTTGAGATAGGGCTGTCTGCTCAGTCACACTACCAACTTGTGTAGTACAGACCTATACCAAAAGGTGGGTTACCTAATACCAAGCAGATAAGTGTTGTGTAGTGTCACACAGTGTGACCACACCAATTCCTACCTAACGCGATTTTCAACTTTTCAATACTGGGTTGAAAATGGGCAATTTATGAACAATGCTTTTTTACAAATTGGGCAAAACACCAGGTGGGTGACTAGGTGGGTGCGACCAGACTGATATACAAATGGATGTTTCTCCTCTTTGAACAAATACAGTGAGCTAAAATGTGGTTGCACATCGTCCCAAATGGGCACCTTTTTATAAAGAGCAAATAAACCACACCAAATATTCTTGCTACAAATGATCATACTCATGGGTATCCCCACACTAGTAACTCTCGCCAGTCGCTCCCACCTATTGCCAATTAACTAGAAGTAGCTCTTGTCAACATAAAGGTTGGAAACCCCTGGTCTAGAGCATCATTGATAGTGATATGAACATATGTTTTCATGTGTAACCCAAGAGACAAATAATGTTGTGTTGTGCAGTGCATGAATGGTCACTATTACTAGTGAAGCATGAAGGTTTTTTTTTTAATATGAGCAGCTACAAACGGAATCAATTCTAGGGACTCCCATTGGCAGATGAGACACAGTAAATGATTTTTCTAGAATCACACACTTTGGTTAAGTGGTGAAACTGGGAATAGAGCCCAGTCTGCGATTTACGCGGTTGAGCATAGTTCTTCCCAGCTGTAATTCAAAATAAGCATTATAACAATGACTTAAAACATACAGACGTCACATAAGCAACTGAAATGACAATACATAAATTGCTACAGAAACATGGAAAGAAAAAAGAATATGATTATAGCTTTATTTTTCCGACCCTAAATGGACGATTACATTATATCAGGCATATGCTAAATAATTTTAGCTAAACAAATGTGTTTTGGAATTTAAAACTGTATTTATAGTGAAAGAAATTGCATTAAACACATGTCAACAGTTTGAGCCATTATTTCGCACAGCATGCATCCTTATGGACACCTCCCATTGATCATTTCACATTATTTAGACCTGCTAAGGGGCACGAGTCCTTGCCCAAGCACTTCTGTATTTCTGCCATCGACCTTTAATCACTCTTATTGTAATGCTCTGCTGATACAAGATCTCAGGGCTAGCTGTCCTTACATGTGCTTTGAATTATCACTGGTAAAGGTGTGAACTCTGGGCTGGGGAGGCTTTGGACAGCTGATCCTGCTGCAGAGAAGAATAGTTGGGACTTTTCCCCATCTCAGACGGGTTGCGTGTGGGACATGGGGCACAACCCATTAAATCGGGACAGTCCTCACTAAAAAGGGATGGTTTCCTGCCTGAGTGAAAAGGGTTGGAAATGTGATCATTGGGAACCAGGTGAATGTATGTGGAGTGGGAGTAAGGGCAGTTTGTGGGAACCTCCAACAACAAGGATAGAAAATGTATGTTGGAGAGGGGCAGTGGCTAAAGCTTTCTTAGTGGGTAATTTTGGGGGAACAGAAATCCGGTAGGCAGAATAAAACACATGCTGTACAGTGAAACTATGATTGTCGGGATGAGGGAATGGTTCAGCCGCAGTTTAAGACATTCTTGAGGTTACTATGAATTTTCTCTCAGCCCATTTCCTTATTCGAGGAACTAACCTAGTTCAGAGATCTGAAGCAATCTCCGTGTGAAAGCCTTTGTAAGCTGTAGCCTTCCAGGCCAGTTTTCTGAAACCGTTCCATGTTTTGATTGCATCCAATGGCCTGCTGCAGGACTGTTATCACAGTCCCCGTCACTACCTGTGAGAGTTGTCTGTTGATTTGCACCGAATAATCAGTTACAGTAAGCTTTTTCTCACTCAATTATAAATGTCACGCAATTTTACTTCTAATAGGGATATCAGAATACAGTCTTTTCAACGCATTGATGCTCCTTCTAACATTTAACTCCTTAACATTAGTAATGAGGCACGGTTGCTCTTAGTTTCAAAGCAGAAGATGATGTCTTACATAAACACTTAAATTGTCAAAACTGGCTTCTTAATCACATATTTTTTTTGACATCCCTTTTGGCACTGGCAGCTACTTTTGTCAAGATTTAAAAGTATATATATTGATTTGTGATTTTATTTACACTTTTTATTTTCTTTGCTTCTAATTTATAATGGGGTTCAGTGATATCCAACGATGGCTTAGTTATTTGTTATTGTCATGTTATTGTTGTGTTAGGATCTAGATATCATTGTAATTATCTACCCCAAGAATCAGGACCTCTATCGCCATGTTGTGGGCCACTCCACATTACTTTCCAGAGAGAACTGAAAACCCTCCTGTTTATGACACACGTCACAACAATAGTGAAAACAGGAAAACCTACAACCTGCCAATCAAGCAGTCCAAAAATCCCTTTGGCAGTTGTACGGACTCTTTACCGAGACACCTTAAAATCTAGTCAGTAATCTAGAGCATCATCCCAAAGATAAGACCACTAAGCAGTAGGGGTGTACCGAATTTTGGCTTCGAGTAGGTATTTGGCTGAAATTCGGCTTAAAACCAAGTATTCGGCTTCGGCCGAAATCTTACCCAATATTTACTCGAAGCCGAAGTTCTGAACATGCCCTACCTAGTTTGCTGATTGCATTTTTCTTCTGGGCCGCTTGCTCAACAAGAGGAATTCGGCATGAAGTTTTCCGACCTGCATCATGTTTATGGTAAGCTGGATTGTCAGTAAAGGTGAGTCAGAGTGCCTCCGCTGTTGACTCTGTCCCATACATCATCAGCCTACTAGCTGATGTCATTAGCAAAACAAGTAAAGCCTGAGCGAGGCGGTCCATTTTCATTCTTTCCCAAGGATGACGGGAAGTCGGAGAGTGGGTTTCAGCAGAGACATTAGCGGGCCCTTCCTGTAACACATGCAAGGCTGGGATGATTGATCTCATGGCAGCCTCGCCTACCTGTAGCCATTAGCATCAGAGAAAAGACTTCAAAATCGACATGGCTGCACTTCTCTGGGCCCTACCCGCAGTCAGCATCAGAAAAGGGGACTTTATAATCAAAAGGGCGGCCCTTCTCAAGTTCAAGGCTCGCCTACCTGCAGCCTTGCCTACGGCAACGAGACGCATTCAAAGGAAAACAATGGGCCTCTGCATCCTGAAGAAGGAAGCCTTGAGAGGGAGACTCCAGCTGGTGTTTGATACATGTTTTCCAGGCCACCAGGGCATCGACGCGCCTTATGCTAATGCATGACACTCAGCTGTAAGGAGCTACAAACACTTAACAGTAGCAGCGGGGCGGGGCGGGGAGTGATTTGTTTCACTATGAATGGAGGCAACTGTGTGAACCAAGCACTGGGGGTTGGGTGCAGGGAGGTGGGGGGCTATATATGTAACACAAGATTAAACAGTAATGCCCCTGTGTAGTACGTTTTCCTCTGACTGCTTTCACCCTACTTGAATTTTCACTAACAGTTTTTTCAGTGCGCGTTTCAACTTTTGACACTTTGCTCAACTCCGAACAAAATTAAGAGATTCAGCCTCCTTAACTGGACTGAAAAAGAGACCCAATTTATTTCTTGGTCTTCGAGGGCTGGCTACCGATTTTGAAACTTTCATTGTTACTTTCGAGTGGCGAGTGTGTTTCATTGTTTCCACAAAGATGTTTAAGGCCGACATGTGGACAGTCAGGGCTCAGGCTGACCAATTGCACGCAGTAGGGCTGCAGTGCAACAGAGATTGCTTATGTATTCTTACTGATTTAGGGCGCTTTGCTGTTTTTACCGGGAACTGTGTCAGAGTTTGTGTGTTTGATTGTTTAGTTACTTTCCCTAATTGTATGTGCCTCCATATGTTCCCACTGCTTTATAATATGATATAGCAGTTGGCGCACAAAACTGGATAGTGGTCAGTAATTGGGCATTGCTCACCTGCTCTATACGGGATATGTCTCTGGTGCCTGGGAGGTCTTGCCAACCCCCCTCCCCTCTCAATATTGCCCCATCCCTCCCCCTAGACCACAGGTCTGCCTGCACCGTGGGGGCCCTGACTCCCTGAGTGGTATTGATCCTGACCCATTTGGAGTGCAGGGCTATGAGTGGGGCCACCAGGAGAGATCAGTGGGAGACTGAACTCGCTGACCTTCCTGTTGGCACGACATTGGCAGGCAGAGAACACGAAAAGCTTGCTGACACCAGGGCTGCCTCGCATCAGAGCCACCTGCTACATGGAGGAGGTGCATGATAGCATTACCCTAAGCTTGTGCTTATCAGCCTGTGCTCTTCTTTGTCTTCCATGCTACCCTTCTTCACCATACACAATATAAGGGTTTTAACCACAGGTGGAAAACCCTGACAAGGCTTCATGCAGGCATTTTATGCGCTGGAGTTAATAGCTGAGCCTGCTTAAAGAGGCGAGATAGCTCAGTGGGTTGAGCGCTTGCTGTTGTGATGTGCATGGGATCTGCAGGTCGCAGGTTTCAGATCCTGACAAGGACAACCAAGCCTTTCATGTGTACCGACTACAGTGGGATGATAATTGTAAGTGAATATGTGCTATGTACAGCTCCTTGGTGTAAGAGCTATATAAGTAACAAAAGATTAGCACAGACTAGAACTCTAATGCCCCTGTGGACTGAAAGTGACTTTCATCTTCTGTAAACCACGAAAAGAAATGCAATAAAGAATGGCTATACACATTTTAAAGTGCATTTTTAATTTACAAAGTGTTTTTCTTGTCTACATAACTTTATTAAAAAGGCCACTATTCGGTTCCGTATTCGGTTCGGGCCGAATACTTGTCCAACTATCCGGTATTCGGCCGAATACTTAAAACTACTATTCGGTACACCCCTACTAAGCAGTGCTCTCGGCATTCCACTATTGCTCAATGCACCTTGGTGCAATGCTCGGGTACACATTGTCCTATGGATTTTCTGTCACAAATCCCATTCACAGAATACAGCAAGAACAATTGACATGGATCTTACCTTTTGCCACAGCAACGGCACATGTAATGGTCCCCACTATCATTGCTGAATGCTCCATGATGCAAAGCCATGGTAGACCTGACACATGCTATGAATGTTCTCAATTATAGAGCCATTACCCCTAAAGTATGTAAGTGAAACACAAGATACACATCGAGAATAGGGATACGGTTCTCAAAGATAAAGTTGTTGAGTCTTATAATACAGTAGACTGCATTTCTAACCAGGACGCACCTTGCTCTTCGTCTTGTCTTGTGTCTAAAGCAGACAGTAATGAGAGGGACATGTACTATATAGCCAATGTGGATGAGTTGCATTCCAAAGCTAATCTTCAAAATGCATCTTCTCTTACAAAAAAAACACAGACCTAGTCAGCTAAAACGGCTGCCTGCTAAACTGGAAAACTGTATGGCTAAACTGATTCAATGTAAGCTATTCAACGTGTGGTCCTGAATAAAGAATGCAGCAGAAGTTGCTGATTTTATGGTCTTTCACCAAAGTTGACATATGTGCTATTAGTCAGAGCTTGCTACATACGGCAGTGGGCCCTGCCCTCTCACCAGCCATCCAGACTGATTATGCACTGTTTTCGGTAGATAGGCCTAATGGCGAGGGGGTGAGGGGTGTTGCATTTATGTGTATATCTGACCTGAATGTACGGGAAATGTAAATACAGGGACCAGACCGCTGTGAATCCATACATGTCAGGATTTTAATAGACCCTAACACTTCGGTCAATTTAATTTTGCTATATAGGGCGACAACTCCCAAGTTGGAGTTCCCTGTTCAACATAATTATCTCTTGCTCCCCTTACTGAAACCTACATCTGAACGCATTCTTCTGGGAGATAGTTCTCACCAAACAGCCACACTGGTAGATGCTTCTCTTACAGAGTTAGGCTTTAGCCAACATATACATGAGGCTACACACATCGAAGGGAAAATATTGGATTGTGTGGCCTCAATGAACATCCAAATAAGTAAGCCTTTCGTGTCACCATGTCCTTTGTCGTAACCTTAAATTTATCATATTCATTACGGAATTGCCAAGTAGAGTGGGCAGGACCACAGTAAACATACTTTGATTGCATCTAGGAATACACGTAAGTTCATACCAGAAGCGATGGAGGTTTTTGTTAGGCACTTGCCAGAGAGGTCGATCAATGACGTGGCTCTGATCTGTAATGAGGTCCTGTCGAAAGCAGTCCATTTGATTGCCCGGTTAAGAACTCGATCTGTCCCATGTAAAAAGGTTGAAAACATGGTTATGTCCAGAATTACATCAGCTTAAAGTGTGTAAGAGAAAAGGTTTCAAATCCTGGGTAAAGACAGGTGCGACTGGAGACAAGGATGTGTATACCGAAGTAGCTAGGGAGTACAAGCTTGCTACCACTAGAGCAAAGCAATCTGCCTACAATACTAGAATTATTGAGGCCAAATCCGATATGAAAGACATTTTCAAGATTTTGAAGGAGCTAGAAAACCCATGCCCTAAAAAAGATGACCACATCGTTAAGGATAGTGCTTTGTTTGCTTCTATCCAAGACGCTATGGTCCATAAACCAGTTCAGATTAAGGAAAACGTCAAGACCAAATTAAACCTGTTGGACATAAACAGCATGGGTCCCATAAATGAGTCATTTTTAACATCTTGTTGTGCCCCACCGGAGAGCCCTCATACAGAGTTTAATTTTAAACTGGTAACAGAAGCCGAAATGACAGATATCATTGTCCAGCTAAAGCCATCAAATTGCAAAGGCGATAACTGCCAGGACTCGACAGTTAAGACATGCTTGTCAACACTGGTCTCCTCCATAACCAGAAGGTTCCTGATTTTATAAAGAATGCATGGAGCACCCTGCTGCTTGAGAAATCTGGGTTGGACCCTCTTATCCATTTGAACTAATGGCCCACTACTAATGTGTCATTCTTGCTCAAGATTTTAGATCACTCATCTGCAAGTATTGGATAATCTATCCAATCATAATATCTTGAGCAAGAGGCAATCAGGCTTTAGACCTGTTAGGGAGAATTCTCATCTTATGGCTAATTTCCCTTACCTATAGAGTCCCCAGGCAGCTTTGCTGGATTTGAAGGGTTTGTTTTTTCTCCTGCTAAGAGTGAGAATCTTTTCCCCACTCTTAGGCATGTTTGCTATGTGTGTTCTAGGCTATTTTTGTGTTTAATGCCTATGGAGTTTCTCTCCCCTCCATAGGAACCATCTTTATTCACATGTGTTACACAGCACCCTCCGTGCACTGACACAGGGGTGTCGTAGCAACCCCCAAACATAGACTCCATACCCTGGGACTACTACTGTCTCCAAGGGCATGTAAAGTCCCCATTGACTTTACTAGTCAATTTTTGTGAACTAAACCAGTACATCCCATCTTACTATGGAAGTACTGGGAAGTGTTAATAGTTTTTCCCTTATGTTCATTTTCGAGAGGGTACCGTACAATCCCTCTCTCAAAAGTTTCTGGCTGGTGGCAGTGGTTACTACTGTAAATATTCGACTGCAAATATTTTCCTATGGGATTTTCCCATTGTTCGAGGCTACCACATTTTCTGACAGCCTCTAACATACCGCTGGTGTATTTTAATATTAACTTTACTCCGGTAGGCTTTAATAAAACTTCTTTCTCGTGTCTTTCTCTAAACTCCTAAACCAGGTCGGGGATCCTTTGTTCGTTTTTTTGGTGGGCTTCTGCCGAGAAGCCTTCCTTTCGGCACCACTGAGTCTGGGGTGGGTCCATTGTGTGGGAGGGGGAGTAGGACCCCTGGACAGGGTTGCCTCAGCAACCCATGTCACACTCTATCCTGATAGGCTGGAAGGCCTCCCGCCAAGATGACCACTCCACTGTGTGAGGCTGTATGAATGGGGATCTTTTTACATAAAAGTGGGGTCCTAAAGACTGGAAGAGCAAGATGTCGCCACTGGAACTAGGAAGCCGAAGAGGAGAGAAGCCAAAGACATCTGCAACGACTGAACCGCCGGTGAAGCCCTGCTGCAGCGTCTCACCACTTTTCTCCACACGACGAGAGAAGATCTTCATCTGCACGAGCCTTCTTCCCTTGAGCTGGTGGGGCCAACCAGTTTTCCAATCACCTTCCCGGACCTGCCTTGGTCGAATCTCCCGTCCACCCGGACCGCGATTTAAAGGAGCCTACCTTTTATTCGTCGGGCAACACCGTGGCTGGTTTCATCCCTGAGTAGTGCAGTAACCTCCGCGATGAGAGCCTCTCTTCCTCTGCTGGATCCCCCGAACTGCAGGAACTACCAGGAACAACCGCCACCGCAGGAGCCACTTCTTCATTTTAAAGGTACATTGTTCCGCCAGGCCGCTCTTTCTTCACGGTAGCTCTAAAGGTGTTTTAAATCCTTTACCTACCTGTTGGCTTGGCCGCCCCTCTCTCTTAACATTGTCTTTCAAGCTCTGCATCCACCTTTTCAAATCATTAACCAAAGACTTGACTGCAGCTACAAGAACATTTTGCTCCTGGGCCCTTGCCCTGTGCCACTGACTCTGGCACAGGCCTACTGACTCTGGCTAAATTTGTTAGAACTGCCTTGTCTAGATTGCTTCTCAGCTAGAAATGTGTTAGTGCACCTACTTATAACCACCCTTTCCTTCCCACTTTTAAACCTTGTGAAATGCCATTTTGCTCAGTTTTCATTTAAGTATTTCCTATACTGATGCACTGCCTTGCTTAATCTGGTTCACAAATTTATGGAAAGTGTTGCTGGGGTGTGTAAGAAGATATTTCTGTATAAATTGTGCTTTCCCTCCCTTGTGAGCAATTGGTAGAGTGCCATTTGTGTTTGGTTTACACTGTGCTGTTTTGCTCAGTTTTCACTCTTGCTCAAAATTGTCTACAATTTAACCAGGGAGTTGTGTATACTTTCTTTGACCGAATTTAACTTGCTTTAAGAACTGTGATAAATGTGGTTAACTAGAAGTGTATAAAATAAGTATATATCAACTTTTTAATACAAAGCTTTGGTCAGTGTTTCCTTGTGCCATAGTACTGTAGGCCTACTGTGTAAACCCTGAATACTGCTCATCTCCCTCTTGAGATAAGTCTGACTGCTCAGCCACAGATACCAACTAAATCTTTGTGGTACGGACTGATACCAAAGGGGATTTATTGCTCTCACCTGTAGTCTTAATATCCTGTAGTGCTCCCTAGGGGAACTGCACAGAATTCTGCCTAACAAGACCTGCACATGGAACAGAAACAGATTTCTTAGATCCAAAGTCCAACTTCTTACAAACTACTGATAAGGGCAAAGCTGTACTGTTAATGCTGTTGGACCTTTCAGTGGTATTCAATCTCTTGGATCACTCCCTTCTCACTGAATGACTGCAGCAGTTTGGCAGGTTTTCTAGCTCAGCGGCAGGCTGGGTCCACACTTTCCTGCAAAATCGTGCAGCAAGAGTATGAAGCAGCATAGCAGCAGCTGATACAGTGAATGTCCCATTTGGAGTCCCACAAGGGTCCTGTTTATCTCACTCGCTATATAATATCTTTACTCTTCCGCTATTACAACTGCTGGAAGATAGGGGAGTCAAGTTCACTGACTACACTGACGATACTCAGTGCTTGAATTCCCTATCAGGGGACTATAAAAGAGACCAGGAAAACATTACTAACATCTACCCTGTTCCAATCCTGGATGGTGAGGAATGGCTTGGCACTGAAAGATGATAAGACAGAGCTTATGTTCGCCAGAATAGCACATATTCTACAGAAGCAGGTTCCCAACTATCCGCATTTTGTTATTGCTGGTTGCAAACTGGCTACTCAGCCAAATGGAAAGACCTTGGGAGTATTCATTGACCAAAATATGAACAGGAGGGCCCAGGTCAGCAGCCTTGTCTCAACCTCTGTGTATTATACCAAACTTCTTAAGCAGATGTGTCTGTTCCTCACAAAATCTAACTGCGCCATGGTGGCCACAGCAATTGTAGGAAACAAGCTGGTTTATTGTAGCAGTTGCTGCAGGGCATTAACAAAGGAGAGTATTAAAGACTAAAGGGCATACAGAACTGTGCAGTTAGAGCCGTCGAAGGGCTGAATAGGAGGGAACAATTTTCTCAAGCTACAAAAAATCTTCATTGGCTCCCGATGGAAGCTAGAATTATACACAGGTTCCTTAGTATCACCAACAAATCCCTATTTTGACCAAAGTCCTTAATATCTGACAGAAAGAATCTCAAGGCGCACCATTCAGAGGACCTTGAGATACAATGATTTTAATTTACTGACCTTTTCAGTGGTCAAGCTGTCCTTGGTTAGTAAAGGTTAGGAAAGGTTAGCAAAGGTACCTTCTTTGTGGCAGCTCCCAAATACTGGTATGCTCTCCCCCCGTTTTTGAGAAGTACAACATCCTCATAAATCTTTTAAAATAAGTTGCTAATAATATCTTTGATTGTGATTAGCTCAATTCGAACACAAAAACATTTCAAAAAATGTATTCAATTAATTCCATAAAATTCCATAAAATTCTTTCAAGGCTTTCAAAACTATCAGAACAACAACAATTCAGATCAATTAAATTAGTCTTCATTAGCATTTCTGTCTATTATACATACAATCTATACAGTTTATACAATTAAGTTAGAGTTCTAGGCACCTACAGTCAAAAGTAAATTTCAAAAAATGTAAATTAAACTTTGCAAGTAGATTAAAGCAATGAATTTTACAATTCATTTAAAACATTAAGCTTGATTGAATTAAATTTGATTGTAGCATAGCCATCTGTTCACACATGATATATATTACAAGCCCTTAGATATTCAAAAAATGGCTTCCCTTACGGATACCTCATCCTCAAGAAACTGCCTTAATGGGCAACAATAATAATAATAATAATTTCTTCACCTGTAACCGAACCCGATATAAGGCAATTTGCGACGATATAGTGTCCATATTTAGACACTCGTCCCAAAAAGATTCAGATAGAATGGCCTCATACCTGTGAACAAGGCTCACAAGAGTACACATAAAAATAGGGCTCATTTGCACACAGTGGGTCAGCACGTGTCTAGCAATTTCAGCTTTATCTGGCAATTTACAAATGTGACAAAATCTGTCCTGGGCAGCTATGCCAATCTGAGGTCCACGGACAGCCTATAATGGTAATTGGTTTGACTGTAGCTGCAATATGAATTGCCTTATTGCAGGATCTGGACATCATAACACATACGGCTGCGTTCTCCGATAACGATGCACCACATGGTGCAATTTTTCCCTATTGGATCAGTATCCTCTGACTGCCGTACCTGTGTTTGCCATTGTTGTCTTTGTTATTATTTTGTGTTCAAACCCTTATGCCTGTTGGCCTCTGGGCCTGGTTGCCGCATTATAAATGAATAAATAAATAAATACATGACTGGAATGGAATTCACAATGCATATCTCTGAAAAGGCAAGAATTGTAATAATCGATTATAGTTCAGCAAAACTGATCACATTTTCCAAAGAGAAGCAAACGTAAAAGCCTTACATTTGTCTACTGCTGCATAACTATTATGTAGATTTATGACCTTACATGAAGGCTAGAAAATTCAATAAGATGTTTTTATTGTTTATGGTTTTCATACAAACACATTTACAATTTCATAAATTGAATCAAAACACATAAAATCAATTACAAATTGTACACATCAATATTCATTACATCAACCTTAAATACATAAAAACCCATAAAACATTTACAGAATAAAGGGATTAAAATGAATCCCTAACAACAACTACTACCTTAACCTATACAGTCAAATAAAAACAGAGAGATTAGAAAGCATCAGCAGTAATTTTTATAATGTTCATAAAAGACGTACCAGGAATTGTCACCAAATTGTGTCCATTTGAGTTAAGCACAGTAAAATTAAAATAAACAATACAAAGATTCCTCATCCAGAAACGGGATTGCTGTCATTAATTTCCCCAAGTATTTTTCCCAGTTCATAGAATGTGCAGTACAATAACTTATCAAATGTTTCAAGGTTTCAAGTGCAGTTTTGTCCCTACAAAACCGACAATAAACTTATTGAGCATCAATTGAATTCCTCAGTAGCATCACTTCCTTAATCTTAAACCATCTAAACAATCTTCACGCTTATAGCGATTAGGAAAGATGCTTAAAAAGGGTGCACGGCTGCCTAATTTTTTATGCTCAAACCTCAAGTACTTCAATGAGGAGTAACTAAGGCAACATTGAACTTTTCCCAGAAGTTCCTTTAAGTCCCCCACACTTTGCCCAATTTTAAGAAGGTAATTCTGACACCTTTCCTTTACTCCCAAAACAAAGTTCTTATCTTTCGTACTCATGAAACAATGGAGCTCTTTAAAGATAGTTTTGACTTGTGGAAAACAGTTCTTACGATACAAGTTTAATAAACTCCACGTCACTTTGGCCTTGAGAGGGGACATCCCCAATTCAAACCTAATTGTCGCTACCAGGACCACATTAGTGACTCTAAGAAACTTTTGCCACATGAATTGTTCCATTCTATCAGCATGGAAACACTTGTGTACAGGCGAGATATAAATGACTTATGATATCACAATCCCCACAATTCCAAGCCATATACGAGTTTAGGGACAACTTTGCTATAATAAAATATAAAAACTGGCTTAATAGAATACTGTCCATAGTTCTGGTTAATTTTTATCATTTGGTTAGCAGGTACATTACTTTTATTGACTTAATTCATTACCTAAAAAGAACTTTCAGAGTTTGCCCACAACCTGGATGCCGCAGATAAGCAATAACATCCCCTTAAATCAGTGAAGACTTTCCCAAACTCCATTTAAAAACTCACTGAGAGTTATTCTTTATAAATTGTACAATTCTTGTTTTTTACAGAATTAATAACCAACCAATTAACAGGTGCAAACAATCAAAAGGCAGAAAGCATTCTTTGTAAGCCAAATACCAAGCAATCAAAAATCAAAAATATTATGCGTACGCTAACATGGTCAATCAAAAATCACCCATCTTAGAGATGAATGAAACAAGATTTAAATCTCTGATTCATAGAGGTTAAAAGACCTGCTTTATAATAATGAAGCCGACAAGAATGCTGCTCGATAGTGCAAAGCTGACAGCTTTGTATTACAAAAAGTTCCCCTACATTTCAACTGTCAAGTTTACCCGACTTTCCATGTAATGGAAGTGGGGGACACCCCCACAACCCTTAAATCCATTAATGCTGAACTATGGGAGTGGGGGACACACCCGCGATACCCGCTCCCTTGTTTGGCATTATGGGAGTCTAAGTATTAATCCATGCCAAAAGCGCACTAAACATGCATTGAGCATTTTATATTCACTTTTTTGGGTAAATACCGAGGTAGGTTAAATAGGCAGGGAGCAAGTATGCATCTCTGCTTGAGTCCAGAGTTAGTCTCTATGGTCCGAGATAAAGATCACTCCTGATGCAGTTTGACCTGTATAACTGATGAATCATGCCAACCAATAATTCCAATAAAGTCTCGGGAGGATAGCTCAGCAGCAACGTGCTCACCTTGGAAGCAAGAGGACACAGAGCAACACAGTCTCAATCCCCGGTTCCACGCTTAGAAACCTCTGGGTATTAAGCGCGTTATAAATAACCTATCATATCATATCATAACAATGAATCTTAACAAACCCTATGGTATTCCCAAGATAACTAGTTTGGTCCAAAGAAGCTGTCTACCTACTCGGTCAAAAGCTTCTGAAAGATCAATAGAGGCCACATAGATAGCTGATTTATGCACCACTAGCATTCTTTTTTGGAATGTGGAAGGTAGGAGACAGGATGCAGGACTGTTAGTCAGTTAAGAGGAGAACTGAGAAAACCTGGTGGGTGTACATATGATGTCCAATAAAGAAACCTTTCATTACATATTTGTCCCTGGATCGTTTCACTGGTGACAAGGACATCGCGGCAAACCCACCAAGTAGCTGTCGATGTGTGAATCTAATTAGAGTGTGTTCCTGTTTCTGCAAATCTGCTCATGACCGATCTCTCCATGGTGTTTTTGTGTCCAAACGGAACTGTCCTCATTTCCCAATTCACCCTGACATTCAAGGTGAGCTGCACACTACTGCATGAGCTCCTAGTTCAGTATTTCCCACTACAGCCACAGCGTTTTTAAGAATATATGTAATTTGCTGTTGACAGGGGCTTCACTAAATGTGAGGGACAGAGCATTAGGACAGGGCATGGCTCAGGCTAAGCGAGAGCCAGAAGGCACAATACACAGAAGATCACTTATTCACAAGCAGCAGGCATGAGAGCCAGAGAGCACCCTTTGCAAGAGAGCAGTTGCAGGCAAGCGCCACGCCTTACAGAGAGTGGCTACCGACATGCAGAGCACAGTGACGAGGCAGCACAGTGGTCTCACTACGGGGAAAGGACATTTGTATGTGCCGCCATCTTGGTTACCTTAGTAACCATCAACAAAACAGCATTAGTTATCTATGGGCACGTAGCTACCACAGGGAAAGAACCTTCGTATGGACCACCAATTTAGTTACCTTAGTAACCATCAACAGTAACAAATTATGCTGAATGTGACACGAGACTGTGCAGTCCCTCTAGAGGAACCATTTTCTCAAAATCCAATTGAAGTGTTTTGTTGTGCTTCCTTTGGAAAATACAATGCCAAAACCCTGATCATTCAAAACATTAAAATATATTTTTCTGCATCAAAAGTGTTTAATCTAAAGCTAAAAGACTTTCTTTGCATAACTACTATTCACAATACGATACAAGGGTCTTCTATAAAGTGCAATCCTCATCACTTTCTTTATAATAAATATGGCTATTGTGTGGGAGTGAAGAGTCGTTTGGGCCCCCGCCATACATTCAGTATAGATTGGACCACTTGCTCTTCCAATGGCAGGGGATGCCTCCATTGCCTTTATGTTAACATCAGCCTTATGCTGGCATTGGCATAGATGAGGCTGTGGCGAGAGACACTTGGCATCCATTTTGTACACCCTCGACTCCATCTTTTTGGACTAGGCCTTATTGCGATAATACAAAAAGGCTTCTCTCCCCTGTACAGTGACGCGCGTACTGCGCACGTAGCCCCCATCCTTTCGCACTGTGTCTGAAAGCTTTGCAGATCCATTCTCACGCTCAAGCCAGAGGCAACTGCAACAAAAACAAATGTAACATCTCGCCCTTCCTCTAAGATCACTGTCCCGTGTGTGAACCGGCCTGAGCCGGGCCTTGTAGCTCATCCATCTCCACAAACCTGCCCATGCCCTCTCACCCTCGCTGTTAGAAAATTACTGCCAGTGTAACCCTGTGTCCCTTCAAGGTATTCTCTTGATGTACCAGATATGTAACCCTGCCATGAAGCCCACACCAGCATGCCCCTAGCTAAAATCAGACCTCTGTTGCAGTGTATTGCTTCCTGTAACTAACAAACATCAACCTGCCCCGACCTCTTTGATAAGTCCAGACCCACCCCGCAGTTGATGTTATCATACTGGTCAAGACCCTTAACCTGGTACCCCATATAAGTCCCAATAAGTAATGGTGCGATTACATGAATACAATCTATAGGTTTCTGGTGATTTGCTGAAAGGCGTTGTAGTGACTATTGTTTAGTGCATGTTTAATGGTAGTGTATTATGTTAGCTTAGTTAGTGGCCACCCTGCCTCGCAGCGACCTGACCCTCACCCCGCCTGGACACAGACAGACAGACCTCATTACGCTCACCCTCCCGCCAACCCAGCAGCCAACCACGAGGAGCAGCACCTATAAGCGCCTATACAACGCAAGCTTGTGTCCAACCACAATGAACTTTGCAACATTTATGTCTGACATCATTTATGACGCTTTATGCCCTTATAACCAATTGTAAGTGTATTGTTTGCCAGAGCGCTATCAGGCAGCAGAGTTCTCTGGATGCCAATTCTTCATAAAGAAAGACTAAATCTCGCAGCCTGTTCTCTTAGTCCCATTCCCCGTTGTGGTGTGTCTATTTTATTTGTATTGCACATGCTAAAACGGGGATGGGCCTTCACATTATGCAAGGTGTGCCCCCCTAATTACACAGTATACCCTGAAAAAGATGGAAAAAGAGATTTGACCATTTTGCGCTCACTGTACATGGATTACATTTCTCCGGCAAAAGAAAATACATTATTTTAATGCACTGTCTTGGCAACTATGGTCCGCAGCAGTTAAAAAATGTGCCACCACTTTCTGAGGAAGAGACTGCAAATTTTTTGGAGTATGAGAATTAAGATGCTTGAGAAACAAGTGTGTGAGCATTATACAAGATATGTATCACTTCTTCAAAAGAAAGCAAGGCAATGGAGAATCTGTAGAACAGTATGTGACAGCACTTAGAGGTTTAGTGGCTTAGTGGCTTTATGTAAAATTGGTAGCACTATAAATGAAAGAGTGCAGGACCAGTTTATGCATGGATGTAGTGTTGAAAAAGGGAAGGAGGTGTTGTGGTCCAGAGGTAACCCCTCTATTGATGATGTTACCAGGGTACCAAAGGAAGTGGAGCATATGCACCCATGTGTAAAAGAATTGGGCTGAACCAGACATGAAGAAAACTGAAGATGCACATATTATTGAGATTTCAGCTCTGTCAAGAAAGAAAGTGTGAAGAGGAGATTCGGAAATAAAAATGAGAGAAAGGAAGATGACGACAGGAAAAGATATTTTTGATGTGACAGTTTATTTCATTTTGTGAGCTGTGACAAATATCCTGCCGTCAAAGCTGTGTACACAAGTGTGTGACAGATGAGGGCATTTCACATGTTGCTGTAGGATCAAGAGTGAAAATGTGGACTGTGTTGATGAGTTATGTAAGGATATGGAAGAATGTACGTGCTTAGTTGATAGTTCCTCTGATCAGATTGCTATGATTCAAGATGATGATGCAGATGCTGAGAAGTCCATGACTACCAATGAGATTGAAGGGGGGAATATTGCCATGGTGATTAATTCTGGAGCAAAGTATACTTTACTGCCCAAATGTATATTTGACACTAAATTACAAAAGTGTATATACATTAATGTTGTGGACATCAACCCGGTAGCAAATGGAGGCAAAAGAATTGAAATTGAAGGGTGGTTTTGGGCAATTGTGAAATTTAACGATAGGTCAGCCAAAGGTAAAGTTTATGTTTCAAAGACAGGGAGTGATCCACTCTTAGGATGGTCACACCGGAAAAGACTGAAGATAAAACTTCACCCCAATGCAGAAGAGGCAGTTTATGCCATAGAAGGTGCCAATGATTTGTCGCAACATGAAATATTTCGCGAAGAATTAGGTACTTTGAAGGGATTCATGCACTAAAATAAATAAAAGCCCACACTATTCCAGTTGTACAAAAGTTGAGGTCTGTACCTTTGTCTATTAGGGCTGCTGTAAAAGAATCATTTTGTTTGAATTGAAAAGGTCAGCCCTTACCTTTATTGAACTGCTAAATGTATATATACACGTATTAGAGAAAGATCCTAACTACAAGGCTAAAATCAAGATGAAAGCCAGAGTTTGGGACTTATGTAGAAACATGGATAACCTACATGAGAAACCTCATTTTTAGGAGTTGAGAGAGTAAGGTGTAAAACAGTGCTTGGGTGCACCAGTTATGTGTGCAGCTGATGAAATTGCCTGATGGTATCAGCATTCTTCCATTAGGTGTGGCGGTATTGATATCAGTTGAATGTGTGCAGTCTGGAGGGTGGACACCAAGACTGGGTTCTGGCTGCGTTAGGCCTTTGTAGGATGCTTATGTGTGCAGCTAGGCTTATTTCCAAGGAAATTGAAGGATGTTTTAAATTGAATGGACACAATGATTTCATTTTATCACTCTAGTGTCCCCTTTTGAAATGCTACGGGGGAGGAAATCCAATACCATGGTTTGCCTGGCATGGTTAGGCAGATCATGCTTGAAGGAGATTGAAATGGAAGTGGTGAAGGAAAGGATTAGCAAGAAGATGTGCAATAAGGTTTGCTTTGATGTTAGGAAGGCTACAAAGGAATGTCCAGTCAAGGAAGGGCATTGGGTGTGAATAAGGTTCCCTAACAGCAGACTGGAAAGTGGTTTAGTTTGGTCAATGCCAATAAGAGTTGTAAAGAGATTAAATGGTGCTGTAAAGGTGGCAGATGGGTGAGTGTGGAATGTCAACAGGGTATGCAGTTGTGTTGGAAATTCTTTAGAAGCGTGGATTAGGAAAGAGGTGAGTAACCAGAATGTTCACAAAGAGAAAACTGTGTTAGAGAAAGATTGTAGGGTTCACAAGAGAATTAGCATAATGCGTGGGTGCGGAAGACCCTCATATTTGAAGGATTATGTTGAATAAAACCACCCTGTGTTGGTGTCTAATGTGGTGTCCAATGTTCCGATACAAAGACATTTCTGCAAACTTTAGAGTACAAACTCTAGATGTAGGATATCAATCAATTTTTTCTTCCAGCTGGAATTCCATAAATGTGTGCTCTCATACATGTTTAGTTCTTAGTATTTAGTAACTGTATGTAAACTATATATAGTTATATTTTGTAAATAATATTTTGTGCGTGAAAAAGGGAGATGTGAAATATTCTTTTGTATGTGGAATGTTGTAATGGAACCTGGAAGTGGAAGGTCGGAGAAAGAATGCAGGACTGTTGGTCAGTTAAGAGGTGAACTGAGAAGAAGCCAGTGGGTGTACATATGATCTCCAATAAAGAAACCATTAATTACATACTTGTCCATGAATAATTTCACCCATCCAAGCCTTCTGCTGCCGGAAATTAATTATACATCTATTCACGTTGTTGCCGTGCCCCTTCCTGAACCCTGTTTGAAGCCTATTTAATCTCCCTATAAAGTTTGCCCAAGACTTCAAATGCATTAAGCGTAAGGACACAAGTCTTTACTATCCTCGACCATTATAGAAATGGGTCGATAGTGCCTCGGATTGGCCTTCGCACCCTTTTTATAAACTTTAATGTCATACAAGGGCCTCCAAGAGGACGGAACGCTTTTGGTGCTTACAACATTTTTAAAGAAAATACTAAACATCACAGACAACACTTGCAAGCTCAGTTTAAATAAATAGTTTGAAGGATTGTTTGGGCCGGGGGCCCGAGTTACTACTTTTCTGTATATTCGTTACAATCATCTCATGATCAAACACAAACTCCCACTCCTGCAACCAGACCTTTAATCTTCACCTGTCTTTTAACAGTGCTGAAATGCTGTTCATGTATAGAGCTTCAAAGTGATGCACCCATTCTTCCTCCGAAATTGCACCTGAACCTGTCTGACCCCTTGACAGCTATCCAACAAGTTAATGACTTCCCAGAAACCTGACACATTCCTAGTTTTGAAGATCTTTAACATATATTCTGCATCCCATTGTAAAGTCAAAGCACTGCATTGCTGCGCTCTGCCCCAACTTTTTGTGCTATGCAGATGACACTCAGCTCATTTTCAGGCTACCCTCAGCCACCTCTTCTCCCTCTCTCATCTCTGATTGTCTGTCCACAATCCAGGAGTGGTGTGCCGTCAATGTTCTCTAGTTTAATGCAGGTAAGACTGAGATTGTCCTCATCGGCACACGCTCTTCCTCCTTTCCTGTCACTGTCTGGCCAGCCTCACTTGGCCCTCTTCCTGCTCCCACTTGTTAGGCCAAAAACCTCGGGGTCATCTTCAACTCCACACTCTCCTTCTCTCCTCACATCTGTGACGTCTCTAAGAAGTCTCACTACCAGATGCACATCCTCAAAGGTATTCTTCCTTTCCTCTCCTTCCCCCAGAAGCTCACAGTCTCCAGAGCCTTGGCTCTTTCTAGGCTGGAATATTGCAACAGCCTCTTTCTAAATCTGCCTGCTTCTAATATGCACCCTCTGCAACTCATCCAGAACAAGACTGCGAGACTTGTCCTTGGCCTCAAACCCAGGGATCGCATATCTCCAGGACTGAAATCTCAGCATTGGCTCGCAGTAGCTACGAGGATTAAGTTCGAAACCCTCTGCATTGTCCATAAGGCCTTCTGGGTCCTGGGGCCTCCATACCTTCAACGCTCCCTTCCTAAATATCTTCCTTCTCGAGCTCTTCGCTCATCGAGACGCTTCTCCAAGCAACAAGTTGGTGGTAGATCTCTTTCTTTGGCTGGGGCCTCCCTCTGGAACAGCCTCCCTGAAACTTGAGGAGAATCATCTCCAGTTCTGGAAGCACCTCAAAACCTTTCTCTCTTCTTCTGCTTTTTCTCCCCCTCTCCCCTGCTGATTTCCTGGCTGATACTGAAACTGCACTGATTACCTGGCCACCCTCTGATCTCGGGTCCAGGCCCCGCCTGCCAGTCGCACTCCTGAACTGCCCTCCTGGCAACCTCCACACTTGGGGACTGTTTTTTGTATCCCTACAGTCCCATTACCAGCACTTGCCACCTCTTGTCTGCACTTACCCCTGCACTTGCCACCTGCTGGCTGTACTTGTACTTTGTTATTTATCTTATTATCCCATGTAATGCACTGTCCCCTTCCCTCTGCACTTTCCACCTTCCCCTTCCCATGCACTTGCACGATCTGAATGACACCTGGCCTAGTAGGATCGTTGTCTGTCTTCCCTATGTTCCCCCTCTCTTGCCTTGTTGTGCCTTGAAACACTTGTGTATAGGCGCGTTATAAATGACAAATCATATCATATCATCATGTCATATCATATCATCACTGCGATGTCTAATAAAATTCTTATAAGACTTTTTTTTTAATTAGTATGACCCTTTCTTGATTTTTCGTGATCAAACAAATAGCCCCCTTTTTCTTCCACTTTTCCTCTGCAATGAGTTCATCAAACATGTGATGATAGGACTTAGATTCTACCCCTTTGAAAATGCTTCCCTGTTTTCCACCGTCAACATCCCATATCAGATCATCCAAAGTTTTAGCATAATTATCTAGATTGAATGTATAGCTTTTCCAATCCAAGGCAGTTGATGAAAATATGGAACATTGTATTAAATCGATTATAGGTCCCAACCTTCCATCTTATTTGATTCAAGCCAGAATTGACATGTAAATTGCTAGGAGCTTCTTTCACATCAGTACCCCAAGGTAACTCGAAAGCTACCAGAAACATGCAGTAGTCACTCCAGTTGTTGCGTCTTATCTCTAAACTCTGGCATGCCTCAAATAATAAGTAGTCTAAAATCACATAATCTAATGTAGACTCATTTTTCCCTCTATGCCAAGTAGGTTCACTGGGGCAGTCCCCCTGGATCTGCCCATGTAATTAACCTAATCCAACAGCATTAAGGGTGGAATACAACTACATAACATTCACCTCTTTGTCAGAAGTATCGCTAGGCAAAAGTGCTAAATTCCACTTCTCATATTCATTGTTTTGTATACATGTGGAGTTCAGGTCACCAGCTAATAGCAGCACCCCATTCTCATTCTTAGCTTTCCACTGAGTTATACATCGGATAATAGAATCAAGGAATACATCTAATGTTTCCACCCCTTGATGCCTGCATATAGTCACTAATAAAAATACATTAATGAGCCCATGTCCAACTGAATCTTGTAGGGATATATGGCAGTAATTTTGAAAGAAGCCAGTAAAATTAGTGCAGATGACAGTGTTTTCAATAGAAGCAGCCAGTAATATGAGTGCAAATGGGAGCAGCAGATTAAGGCTACAGGTCCGCATTTATAGTGGGATTAGTCTAAATGCAGGAAAGAGATTGTAAATTATATGAAGCAGGTGAAATGCCACAGTGATTCATTATAAACGTGGGTTAGGCCCTCCATAGCAAAGCAGAATTTTTGCAAAAAGACAGTGGATTCAAAGTACATTATACATATGAAATTATGAGAATTCACATCTGTGTAACGTTGCATTGAAAAAATAACCCATATTGACTAATTAACTTCCCTATCAATTACACTTCAGTAACAAATTAGTTCTCCTGATTAACATTGCAATACAATGTCAGTGAACACGGGTGGAAATTCTGTCTTGCTTTTTTGTCCATGGAAGAGACATTTGTACAAAGAAAAAACGAAATGACAAATGAATGGACGGTCTTTTTGTGCATTTTGAGTGTCCTTTGTTTGCAAAGGAAGCAAGAAACTAAGTTGATACATGTACAATCTCTCTCTTCATCAGAGCTGCACTAGGGAAAGAACCCCCTCCCTTTCTGTGCACCCCTATTTATTTAATTTGCCTGTCAATCACAACAAAACTGCCTCCTTTCTGACGTATCTAAGCAACTCCCATGCTCCTATTCCCACCGACCAATCCTCTGCAGGACACATTGGCTTGTTTGTTTGAGTTTTCTCATATGTACAGTATGTTGTAGATGTCGTGTTTGTGTATTTGGCATGTCTGGATATGATGTACGTGAAGTTGAATGATTTTCAGGGTGAGTTTTTATTTATATTTTTTCTATTGTTTGTACCACTGTATCACTTTCTTCACATGAATTGTAATAAAATGTGCTATTTTTTAAAAAAATCTACACTTATTTGTACATTTATTGTTCCAGATTTAAAGCTTCAGGTTGTTCTCATAGTGTGAAGTGTGCCTGTCTGAGAGGTGGAGGAAAGAAAGAAGTGAGAGCGAGAAAGAGAGAGAGAGAGAGAGAGAAAGAGAGAGAGAGAGAGAAGATCAAAGGAGGGCTGTGGGGGAAAATAGGAGAGGTGGAGAGGAAAGGAGAGGACAGGAGATGAGAGGAAAGAAGAAGAGAGGGGAGCAGAGGAGGGGAGAAAGGAGAAAAGGAGAGGAAAGGAGAGGAGAGCAGAGGAGAGAAGAGGAGAGGAGAGGAGAGGAGAAGAGAAGAGAGGATAGGAGAGACTGGTAGGCCACAAGGAGGATTTAGGGATCCACCACATCAGGCAGGTTCACAATCATGGGTCTTTACAACTAGCTCTGTCCGGGATTTCAATTGTCAGATCGGTAGTCTCACTTCAGTTTCTTCAGCAGTTTCATTGCTTTGTTTTTAGTAGCACAAATTCTCTGATTAGTAATTCTTGCTTCAGGTTCTTGAGCACTTTCATTGTTCTGTCTGAAAGCATGTTGAATTCTATCAGCTTCATGGTCTTGAAATCTACCTTCTTCAGAATGTTGATCATGTTTCAGCTTTCGATGTTTTGATTCGGGTGGGATTAAATACGGCTTTCTTTTTTGGTGGCATTTCTGTAAAAATATATTTGTGGGTTTAAAGCATTAATGAAAGGAGAGAATACAGATGAAAGAAGTCTTTTTGTTAAACATGCAACCTGATTCAAGTCAACTGATTCAACTATGTAATCCTCAAATTGTAGCAAAATTCCATTTGATGTCATGAGGGTGAAGTACCTGTATAAATTAATCAGGTGTTGATGATGTTTCATCTTCAATGGGCGATGATGAGAACTTTCTACAAATGACCTGTAGATGGTGGAGTAACACCCCAAAACGTAATGCCGAAGCACAAAACTGAAAAAAACAAAAAGATCAATGGTCTCAGGAACGGGGTGACCTATCGAGTTAGAAACAGTTGCATTAATTTGTCAATGAAATAAAGAATATGACATGCAACATTCATGACACCAAACCTCACCATTCATGAGGAGTTATGCCCCCAACAATGCCACATACAATCCCACAAACAAACACAACTTATTTTTATAAATATAGATGTGATCATTTCTGATCTGGGTGTCTGTCTTTTTTTCCAGTGTGCTTTATAATGTATGTTCTTTATTGACAATGCAAAGGCAATGTTTTTTATATACTTTTAAATGTTTTTAGTTATGTTTCAAAGTCTTGGAATATGATATGGATGCCTCTCAACACACAATTTATTGAATCAACTGTTCCATTTCCTGAAATATACTGTGAATGATTTTGGGATATTACTAACAGATGCTATCATTACAAATAACAGATCATCTATTCTAACTCATTTGTTCAGTCTTTATTAATAGCTGAATATAAGAAACTCAGTTTTACCAACCAGGATGTTCTGGATATATTTAGTGCATCCTCATACTTGGATATTTTGACCAGCACCAAAGGAAATGGTAATCCTAGTATAATGAGCGATTCATTAATTAAATGAAAGGAGAAAAACATTTTGTACAGAGTTACATGGACACTTCCTAACAAAGTGCTTTAAAGCAAATTGTATTCCACTAGGTTTCCGAGCCAAACATTCTCCTTCTCTATTCCTGAATGATGAACAGTACAAATGTAATTTCACTGCCACATGAACCAAATTTAGTCATTACCTGACAGTGTTAACTAACAACACTCGAAAGAAAGGAATTGAGAAATGATCGAGGGACCTTCAAGATGCAGAAAAAAAGTTATTTGAACAATATGAGAAGCCACAGATCAATGTACCCATATTAATGCCCAAATTGAATAATTAAAAAAAATATTTTGAAGAAAAAGTTGAACACACTTAAAAAAGACATTGGGCCTCATTACGAGTCTGGCGGTAACCGAGGCAGTTTTACCGCCTCGGTTACCGCCGGACTCGTATTACCATTCCACCTTTGTGACTCCCGGAAATACCAGGGCATTATGAAGGCCCACTCGATACACACCCGGAGAAGGAGCTGGAGCTCCCTTCCCCATCTACAGGACCAACAACATGCCAGGAGGCATGACCGACACCAAGGTAGGCCCCCTGCCATACTCCGACGCAACACTGATGGCCGCGGCATACTATTTCCACCTGATCTCTTTTCTCTGCTAGCCCTGATATTGCCAGCATAATTCACAGGCATCCGTGCCACAGGCTCCATTTTTCCCGTTCTACGGCACGCCTGTATTTGTGAATTGTCCACCATTGGAAACCACAAGCAAAAAGCTACTCCATGCCCTCTCTTTCTTCCTGGTACTCCCCCTCTAAGCTCAGTGGATGCAACGCGGATTCGCTGTCCACCCACTTGCTGCCAAACCTGAGCTCTTTAGACTGTTTCTGCTCGCCTCACCTCGTTGCCAACTGCACCTGGCAGACTTCAACGTCAAACCTATGTAAGACTCAATAAATTACTGCCTCAAACAGAATGTGAACTGCCCTATGCATATATCTTGTTCCTGTGGGGTCTTAGATTAACACCCTGATTCTAACTTGTTTGCCAAAATCCAGTAGCACTGCTCATAGGCACCTTGCTCTACTCATTGTGCAACTTACTTGTGACCTGCTTGCTTATCTCTACCTAGCAGACGTCAGGAAATTGAAATTAGGTTTTATAATCACTGCTTTCCAGTTCAAGCGCTACTGCAGCAGTTCCTACCTATCTGCACAGACCACCGGTATAGTCTAACCTTGCTGCCATAGCTGCTCTTACATGCATACTGTACCTCTGTATTTTGGTATCCTTGCCTAGGCTGGGAATCCCGAATGTAGACAGATTGCCTAGTTGCTCACACATGCCTGCACATTGTATTTTTGCCCTTGTTGTGAATTTCGAATCTAGACAGATTGCCTAGTTGCTCACATGTGCCTGCACAATTTACTTATGCCTAGGTTGTGAATTTTGAATCTAGACAGATTGCCTGGTTGCTCACACATGCCTGCACATTGTATCTTTGCCCTGGTTGTGAATTTCGAATCTAGACAGATTGCCTAGTTCCTCACACATGCCTGCACATTGTATCTTTGCCATGGTTGTGAATTTGAATCTAGACAGATTGCCTAGTTGCTCACATGTGCCTGCACACTGTACTTATGCCTAGGTTGTGATTTCCAAATGCTGTCCAGTAACTACCCGACCCTCCACCTGACTGCTGTGCAGGGTTACTGAATCCTGGTCCCAACCACCCCACCTCTCTAGATGTACCTAGCAGCCACCTGCCCTGCCATCTGACTGCCTTATCTCACCTACACCTAACAGAATGTACCTACCAGGCATCTACTCAGCACTGCTGAGAGTAATTCTCCACCTCGTCCACCTATCCAGCCAGCCCAGCCTTACCTTTTGCCTGACCCCCATAGGCAACACCCCCACTCTCATCATGTACACCACTACACCATGTAGCCTCACTGCTAGAAATGCTAAATTACGGGCTAGTCTACCCAAACTATACGAGTCTCAAGCCAGGGAGTCCATACACACTAACCGGACCACACCTAGGTACACGGTCATAAGGTTCGCAACACAACCACTCTACCCCCTAGTACTAAAACTATCACCCCACCCATAAGAGGCGCACTAATGAATGCGCGATCTGTAGTAGCCCACGCCACAGATATAGCAGACCTTATCCTTGCAGAGAACTAGATTTCCTAGCCATCACCGAGTCCTGGCTCCACGCAACCGCCGGCCCAGCCCTCTCACTAGCCATCCCTGATCACTATACAATCCTCAGAGCGGACAGAACAGAATCCAGAGGCGGAGGCCTAGCCATAATCGCCAAATCTCATCTCAACATCAGACTTGACTCCCTACTGCCAACTCCCAAAATATCAACATCCACATACTCTATAGACCCCCGGGACCTCTAGGCTCCTTCGAGGAAGACCGCACCACCTGCCTCACTAACAACCTAAACAATTCCTCCCAGAGTCTTCTCCTAGGAGATTTCAACTTAGGCCTCAAAGACCCCAAAGACCCCCAGGCCACCCTCATCAATAATACCCTGCTAGAACTAGGCTTTACCCAAAGAGTATCCACCCCCACCCACAACAAAGGCAGAACCCTTGACTGGGTAGCAGACTCCAACTGCGTGGCCTCCATCACCGCCAATACTCCCCAACCTTGGTCTGACCACCATCTCCTCACCTTCAAGCTTGAAGCCTCAAGTCCTATCCCCAATAACCTACCTGCCACAGCAATTCCCATGAGAAGCAAGAAAAGTATCACAGCCGAAAAACGTATCCCTCTCTTTCTTCCCACCTTGAACCAACTCCCAGCTACCTCCAATCCCCACCACCTTGTAGACAGTTATAACAACAGTATGCTCTCAGCCTTAGACTCTATTGCACCCCTAAAACCGAAAAAAAACCTGAATACCTGGTTCTTACCCACCTAAAAGCTCTCAGATCAGAGAAACGTATAAAGGAACAAGCTTGGAGACAATCTCCCACAGACACCAACAAGCTGTTCCTCAACAAAATAGTCTCCCTATACAAAAAAGAAATTATTCTCGCTAAACAAGAATCATACAACCTGAGAATCTCACAAGCCAAATCCTGCACCAAGGAACTTTTTTCCATCTTCAAAGTGCTGGAAACCCCCGCCCCAGTCCCAGACACATGTGTGAAGGATAAACAATGGTGCACTAGCGTCCAAAACGCCCTGTGCAACAAAATCTCAGGCCTTCAAATCAAAATAAATAACAAGAAAGAAGCCCTATCTAACTCCACTAACTCCACTAACACTCCCCCATGCCCTACACCTCAGAACCCCACACCTAATCCTATCGCCCCGTTTCAGCTTTTCGAAAGTCTCCACACTAGAAGTGGAAAAAATCATACTCAGCCTTAAACCTTCTAACGGCCAGGGCGATCCTTGCACCTCTCAAATCATCAAAAACGCGGCAAGAGACCTCTCACCTTTCATTACCAAACTGATTAACGCTTCCTTTTCATCAGGTATCATCCCCAATAATCTCATGAAAAGAATCATATGATGATACTCAGTGCTTGAATTCCCTATCAGGGGACTATAAAGGAGACCAGGAAAACATGAATAACATCTACCCTGTCCCAATCCTGGATGGTGAGGAATGGCTTGGCACTGAAAGATGATAAGACAGAGCTTATGTTCGCCAGAATAGCACATATTCTACAGAAACAGGTTCCGAACTATCAGCATTTTGTTATTGCTGGTTGCAAACTGGCTACTCAGCCAAATGGAAAGACCTTGGGAGTATTCATTGACCAAAATATAAACAGGAGGGCGCAGGTCAGCAGCCTTGTCTCGACCTCTGTGTATTATATCAAACTTCTTAAGCAGATGTGTCTGTTCCTCACAAAATCTAACTGTGCCATGGTGGCCACAGCAATTGTAGGAAACAAGCTGGATTATTGTAGCAGTTGCTGCAGGGCATTAACAAAGGAGAGTAATAAAGACTAAAGGTCATACAGCACAGTGCAGTTAGAGCCGTCGAAGGGCAGAATAGGAGGGAACATTTTTCTGAAGCTACAAAAAATCTTCATTGGCTCCCGATGGAAGCTAGAATTATACACAGGTTCCTTAGTATCACCAACACATCCCTATTTTGACCGAAGTCCTTAATATCTGACAGAAAGAATCTCAAGGCGCACCATTCAGAGGACCTTGAGATACAATGATTTTAATTTACTGACCGTTTCAGTGGTCAAGCTGTCCTTGGTTAGCAAAGGTTAGGAAAGGTTAGCAAAGGTACCTTCTTTGTGGCTGCTCCCAAATACTGGTATGCTCTCCCCCCGTATTTGAGAAGTATAACATCCTTATAAATCTTTTAAAATAAGTTGCTGATAACATCTTTGATTGTGATTAGTTCAATTCGAACACAAAAACATTTCAAAAAATGAATTCAATTAATTCCATAAAATTCCATAAAATTCTTTCAAGGCTTTCAAAACTATCAGAACAACTACAATTTAAATCAATTCAATTAGTCTTCATTAGCATTTCCGTCTATTATACATACAATCTATACAGTTTATACAATTTAGTTCGAGTTCTAGACACCTACAATCAAAAGTAAATTTAAAAAAATGTAAATTAAACTTTGCAAGTAGATTAAAACAATGAATTTTACAATTCATTTAAAACATTAAGCTTGATTGAATTAAATTTGATTGTAGCATAGCCATCTGTTCACACATGATATATATAACAAGCCCTTAGATATTCAAAAAATGGCTTCCCTTACGGATACCTCATCCTCAAGTAACTGCCTTAATGGGCAACAATAATAATAATAATTTCTTCACCTGTAACCGAACCCGATATAAGGCAATTTGCGACGATATAGTGTCCATATTTAGACACTCGTCCCAAAAAGATTCAGATAGAATGGCCTCATACCTGTGAACAAGGCTCAAAAGAGTACACAGAAAAATAGGGCCCATTTGCACACACTGGGTCAGCACGTGCCTAGCAATTTCAGCTTTATCTGGCAATTTACAAATGTGACAAATGCTGTCCTGGGCAGCTATGCCAATCTGAGGTCCACGGACAGCCAATAATGGTAATTGGTTTGACTGTAGCTGCAATATGAATTGCCTTATTGCAGAATCTGGACATCATAACACGTATGGCTGCGTTCTCCTATAACGATGCACCACATGGTGCAATTTTTCCCTATTGGATCAGTATCCTCTGACTGCCGTACCTGTGTTTGCCATTGTTGTCTTTGTTATTATTTTGTGTTCAAACCCTTATGCCAGTTGGCCTCTGGGCCTGGTTGCCGCGTTATAAATGAATAAATAAATAAATACGTGACTGGAATGGAATCCACAATGCATATCTCTGAAAAGGCAAGAATTGTAATAATCGATTATAGTTCAGCAAAACTGATCACATTTTCCAAAGAGAAGCGAACGTAAAAGCCTTACATTTGTCTACTGCTGCATAACTATTATGTAGATTTATGACCTTAGATGAAGGCTAGGAAATTCAATAACTTTTTTTTTTATTGTTTATGGTTTTCATACAAAAACATTTACAATTTCATAAATTGAATCAAAACACATAAAATCAATTACAAATTGTACACATCAATATTCATTACATCAACCTTAAATACATAAAAACCCATAAAACATTTACAGAATACAGGGATTAAAATGAATCCCTAACAACAACTACTAACTTAACCTATACAGTCAAATAAAAACATAGAGATTAGAAAGCATCAGCAGTAATTTGTATAATGTTCATAAAAGACGTAACAGGAATTGCCACCAAATTGTGTCCATTTGAGTTAAGCACAGTAAAATTAAAATAAACAATACAAAGATTCCTCATCCAGAAACGGGATTGCTGTCATTAATTTCCCCAAATATTGTTCCCAGTTCATAGAAAGTGCAGTGAAATAACTTATCAAATGTTTCAAGGTTTCAGGTGAAGTTTTGTCCCTACAAAACCGACAATAAACTTCTTGAGCATCAATTGAATTCCTCAGTAGCATTACTTCCTTAATCTTAAACCATCTAAACAATCTTCACTATTATAGCGATTAGGAAAGATGCTTAAAAAGGGTCAAGACTGCCTAATTTTTTATGCTCAAACCTCAAGTACTTCAATGAGGAGTAACTAAGGCAACATTGAACTTTTCCCAGAAGTTCCTTTAAGTCCCCCACACTTTGCCCAATTTTAAGAAATTCTGACACCTTTACTTTACTCCCAAAACAAAGTTCTTATCTTTCCTACTCAAGAAACAATGGAGCTCTTAAAAGATAGTGTTGACTTGTGGAAAACAGTTCTTACGATACAAGTTTAATAAACTCCACGTCACTTTGGCCTTGAGAGGCGACATCCCCAATTCAAACCTAATTGTCGCTACCAGGACCACATTAGGGACTCTAAGAACCTTGTGCCACATGAATTGTTCCATTCTATCAGCATGGAAACACTTGTGTACAGGCATGTTATAAATGACTTATGATATCACAATTCCCACAATTCCAAGCCATATACGAGTTTAGGGACAACTTTGCCATAATAAAATATAAAAACTGGCTTAATAGAATACTGTCCATAGTTCTGGTTAATTTTTATCATTTGGTTAGCAGGTATATTACTTTTTTGACTTAATTCATTACCTAAAAAGAACTTTCAGTGTTTTCCCACAACCTGGATGCCGCAGATAAGCAATAAAATCCCCTTAAATCAGTGAAGACTTTCCCAAACTCCATTTAAAAACTCACTGAGAGTTATTCTTTATAAATTGTACAATTCTTGTTTTTTACAGAATTAATAACCAACCAATTAACAGATGCAAACAATCAAAAGGTAGAATGCATTCTTTGTAAGCCAATGACCAAGCAATCAAAAATCAAAAATATTCTGCGCACGCTAACAAGGTCAATCTAAAATCACCCATCTTAGAGATGAATGAAACAAGATTCAAATCTCTGATTCATAGAGGTTAAAATACCTGCTTTATAATAATGAAGCCGACAAGAATGCTGCTCGATAGTGCAAAGCTGACAGCTTTGTATTACAAAAAGTTCCCCTACATTTCAACTGTCAAGTTTACCCGACTTCCCATGTAATGGAAGTGGGTGACACCTCCGCAACCCTTAAATCCCATAATGCTGAACTAGGGGAGTGGGGGACACACCCGCGATACCCGCTCCCTTTTTTGGCATTATGGGAGTCTAAGTATTAATCCATGCCAAAAGCGCACTAAACATGCATTGAGCATTTTATATTCACTTTTTTGGGTAAATACCGAGGTAGGTTAAATAGGCAGGGAGCAAGTATGCATCTCTGCTTGAGTCCAGAGTTAGTCTCTATGGTCCGAGATAAAGATCACTCCTGATGCAGTTTGACCTGTATAACTGATGAATCATGCCAACCAATAATTCCAATAAAGTCTCGGGAGGATAGCTCAGCAGCAACGTGCTCACCTTGGAAGCAAGAGGACACAGAGCAACACAGTTTCAATCCCCGGTTCCACGCTTAGAAACCTCTGGGTATTAAGCGTGTTATAAATAACCTATCATATCATATCATAACAATAAATCTTAACAAACCCCGTGGTATTCCCAAGATAACTAGTTTGGTCCACAGAAGCTGTCTACCTACTCGGTCAAAAGCTTCTGAAAGATCAATAGAGGCCACATAGATAGCTGATTTATGTACCACAGTAGCATTCTTTTTTGGAATGTGGAAGGTAGGAGACAGGATGCAGGACTGTTAGTCAGTGAAGAGGAGAACTGAGAAAACCTGGTGGGTGTACATATGATGTCCAATAAAGAAACCTTTCATTAAATACTTGTCCCTGGATCGTTTCACTGGTGATAAGGACATCGCGGCAAATCCACCAAGTAGGTGTCAATGTGTGAACCCAATTAGAGTGTGTTCCTGTTTCTACAAATCTGCTCATGACCGATCTCTCCATGGTGTTTTTGTGTCCAAACCGAACTGTCCTCATTTCCCAATTCACCCTGACATTCAAGGTGAGCTGCACACTACTGCATGAGCTCCTAGTTCAGTATTTCCCACTACAGCCACAGCGTTTCTAAGAATATATGTAATTTGCTGTTGACAGGGGCTTCATTAAATGTGAGGGACAGAGCATTAGGACAGGGCATGGCTCAGGCTAAGCGAGAGCCAGAAGGCACAATATATAGGAGATCACTTATTCACAAGCAGCAGGCATGAGAGCCAGAGAGAGCCCTTTACAAGAGAGCAGTTGCAGGTAAGCGCCATACTGTACGCCTTACAGAGAGTGGCTACCGACATACAGAGCACAGTGACGAGGCAGCACAGTGGTCTCACTACAGGGAAAGGACATTTGTATGTGCCGCCATCTTGGTTACCTTAGTAACCATCAACAAAACAGCGTTAGTTATCTATGGGCACGTAGCTACCACAGGGAAAGAACCTTCGTATGCACCACCAATTTAGTTACCTTAGTAAACATCAACAGTAACAAATTATGCTGAATGTGACACGAGACTGTGCAGTCCCTCTAGAGGAACCATTTTCTCAACATCCAATTGAAGTGTTTTGTTGTGCTTCCTTTTGAAAATACAATACCAAAACCCTGATCTTTCAAAACGTTAAAATATATTTTTCTGCATGAAAAGTGTTTAATCTAAAGCTAAAAGACTTTCTTTGCATAACTACTATTCACAATACGATACAAGGGTCTTCTATAAAGTGCAATCCTCATCACTTACTTTATAATAAATATGGCTATTCTGTGGGAGTGAGGAGTCGTTTGGGCCCCCGCCATACATTCAGTACAGATTGGACCACTTGCTCTTCCAATGGCGGGGGATGCCTCCATTGCCTTTAGGTTAACATCAGCCTTATGCTGGCATTGGCATAGATGGGGCTGTTGCGAGAGACACTTGGCATCCATTTTGTACACCCTCGACTCCAACATTTTGGACTAGGCCTCATTGCGATAATACAAAAAGGCTTCTCTCCCCTGTACAGTGCCGCGCGAAAGCTTCGCAGCTCCATTCTCACGCTCAAGCCAGAGGCAATTGCAACAAAAACAAATGTAACATCTCGCCCTTCCTCTAAGATCACTGTCCCTTGTAGCTCATCCATCTCCACAAACCTGCCCATGCCCTCTCACCCTCGCTGTTGGAAAATTACTGCCAGTGTAACCCTGTGTCCCTGCAAGGTATTCTCTTGATGTACCAGATATGTGACCCTGCCATGAAGTCCACCCCAGCGTGCCCGTGGCTAAAATCAGACCTCTGTTGCAGTATATTGCTTCCTGTAACTAACAAAGGTCAACCTGCCCCCGGCCTCTTTGATAAGTCCAGACCCACCCCGCAGTTGATGTTATCATACTGGTCAAGACCCTTAACCTGGTACCCCATATAAGTCCCAATAAGCAATGGTGCGATTACATGAATACAATGTATAGGTTTATGATGATTTGCTCAAAGGCGTTGTAGTGACTATTGTTTAGTGCATGTCTAATGGTAGTGTATTATGTTAGCTTAGTTAGTGGCCACCCGGCCTCGCAGCGACCTGACCCTCACCCCGCCTGGACACAGACAGACAGACCTATTTACGCTTACCCTCCCGCCATCCCAGCAGCCAACCACGGAGGAGCAGCACCTATAAGCGCCTATACAATGCAAGCTTGTGTCCAACCACAATGAACTTTGCAACATTTATGTCTGACATCATTTATGACACTTTATGCCCTTATAACCAATTGTAAGTTTATTGTTTGCCAGAGCGCTCTCGGGCAGCAGAGTTCTCTGGATGCCAATTCTTTATAAAGAAAGACTAAATCTCGCAGCCTGTTCTCTTAGTCTCATTGCCCGTTGGGGTGTGTCTATTTTATTTGTATTGCACGTGCTAAAACGGGGATAGGCCTTCACATTATGCAAGGTGTGCCCCCCTAATTACACAGTATACCCTGAAAAAGATGGAAAAAGAGATTTGACCATTTTGCGCTCACTGTACATGGATTACATTTCTCCGGCAAAAGAAAATACATTATTTTAATGCACTGTCTTGGGAACTATGGTCCGCAACAGTTAAAAAATGTGCCACCACTTTCTGAGGAGGAGTCTGCAAATCTTTTGGAGTATGAGAATTAAGATGCTTGAGAAACATAATGAGAAGTGTGTGAGCATTATACAGGAAATGTATCACTTCTTCAAAAGAAAGCAAGGCAATGGAGAATCTGTAGAACAGTATGTGACAGCACTTAGAGGTTTAGTGGCTTAGTGGCTTTATGTAAAATTGGTAGCACTATAAATGACAGAGGCCAGGACCAGTTTATGCATGAATGTAGTGTTGAAAAAGGGAAGGAGGTGTTGTGGTCCAGAGGTAATCCCTCTATTGATGATGTTACCAGGGTACCAAAGGAAGTGGAGCATATGCACCCATGTGTAAAAGAATTGGGCTGAACCAGACATGAAGAAAACTGAAGATGCACATATTATTGAGATTTCAGCTCTGCAACCAAGGAGGTCTGATTAAAAGAGACAGAGAGGCCGATTCATGGAATAAATGTGCGCCGAAAATCCCAGCGCAGAGGGGCCAATACGTGCGCTGCGCCGAAAAATAGCGAAAAGCGCAGGGAAACCAGCGCACGTCGATTCATGGAAGTCCGTGCGCAAGAAAAGCAGAGGATGTGCGCCGAAAAAGCGCGCGGCGCAGGCCGGCGCACAGGTCAACCAACGTCGTGCGCCACGGCCACTGCGCTATCACTCCGAGCGCAGCGCACAGCTCTAAAGTAGGCGGAACACAGGGCGGGACACTCGGAATGGGGAATAAAATGGGGCACAACAGTCGGAATGGGGAAGAATGTGGGCGGCACGGGGAAAGTATAGGAGGCAAGTGCGCGGAACGCCCACACGCTCGCATACAACACGTATTCATGGAATAGAATAGGGCAAAAAAGCGCACGCTCAAAGCAGCGCACAGGCACAAACAGGCACAAACACGACCGCCACAAGAAAGCAGGCGGTAGCGTCTCTGCGCCTGCAAGAAATGTGCGCTAAAAGGTGCGCCAACAAATAGCACCTATATACAGACATGATCAATGTCCAATACTGTGGCCCTCCAGGACAAATGACGTACAAAGGGGTACCCACAAACACAGACACACGCTGAGAGAAAAAATAAACGTGTGCGTGCATACCAGGGTGCGCGGGAAGTTGCACACGCGATATGGACGGGTACGTGGATTACAGGGGTGCGCGGGAAGTTCCACACGCGATTAGTCAGGGTACGTGGATTGCAGGGGTGCGCGGGAAGTTCCACACGCGATATGGCCGGGTACGTGGATTTCAGGGGTGCGCGGGAAGTTCCACACGCGATATGGCCGGGTACGTGGATTTCAGGGGTGCGCGGGAAGTTCCACACGCGATATGGCCGGGTACGTGGATTGCAGGGGTGCGCGGGAAGTTCCACACGCGATATGGCCGGGTACGTGGATTGCAGGGGTGCGCGGGAAGTTCCACACGCGATATGGCAGGGTACGTGGATTTCAGGGGTGCGCGGGAAGTTCCACACGCATATGGCCGTGTACGTGGATTTCAGGGGTGCGCGGGAAGTTCCACACGCGATATGGCCGGGTACGTGGATTGCAGGGGTGCGCGGGAAGTTCCACACGCGATTAGTCAGGGTACGTGGATTTCAGGGGTGCGCGGGAAGTACCACACGCGATATGGCCGGGTATGTGGATTTCAGGGGTGCGCGGGAAGTTCCACACGCGATATGGCCGTGTACGTAGATTTCAGGGGTGCGCGGGAAGTCCCACACGCGATATGGCCGGGTACGTGGATTTCAGGGGTGCGCGGGAAGTTCCACATGCGATATGGCCGTGTACGTGGATTTCAGGGGTGCGCGGGAAGTTCCACACGCGATATGGCCGGGTACGTGGATTGCAGGGGTGCGCGGGAAGTTCCACACGCGATATGGCAGGGTACGTGGATTTCAGGGGTGCGCGGGAAGTTCCACACGCGATATGGCCGTGTACGTGGATTTCAGGGGTGCGCGGGAAGTTCCACACGCGATATGGCCGGGTACGTGGATTGCAGGGGTGCGCGGGAAGTTCCACACGCGATATGGCAGGGTACGTGGATTTCAGGGGTGCGCGGGAAGTACCACACGCGATATGGCAGGGTACGTGGATTTCAGGGGTGCGCGGGAAGTCCCACACGCGATATGGCCGGGTACGTTGATTTCAGGGGTGCGCGGGAAGTTCCACACGCGATATGGCCGGGTACGTGGATTTCAGGGGTGCGCGGGAAGTTCCACACGCGATATGGCCGTGTACGTGGATTTCAGGGGTGCGCGGGAAGTCCCACACGCGATATGGCCGGGTACGTGGATTTCAGGGGTGCGCGGGAAGTTCCACACGCGATATGGCTGTGTGCTCCCAGGCATTACCTGTACACCCTCCACGGCCCCTGCAGGCAGCACACACCACAGGGAACTACCCTGCACACCTGCTCATGTCTCCCACCACCCCCACCCCCCATCCACCAGGGACACCCTCCACCAGGCCCCCACCCATGTCTCCCACCACCCCCACCCCCCATCCACCAGGGACACCCTCCACCAGGCCCCCACCCATGTCTCCCACCACCCCCAGCACTGTGGGGAACCTGCCGGCAGGCCCACACCCATGTCCAACCCATGTCTCCCACCACCCCCACCCCCCATCCACCAGGGACACCCTCCACCAGGCCCCCACCCATGTCTCCCACCACCCCCACCCCCCATCCACCAGGGACACCCTCCACCAGGCCCCCACCCATGTCTCCCACCACCCCCAGCACTGTGGGGAACCTGCCAGCAGGCCCCCACCCATGTCCAACCCATGTCTCCCACCACCCCCACCCCCCATCCACCAGGGACACCCTCCACCAGGCCCCCACCCATGTCTCCCACCACCCCCAGCACTGTGGGGAACCTGCCAGCAGGCCCCCCCCCATGTCCAACCCATGTCTCCCACCACCCCCACCCCCCATCCACCAGGGACACCCTCCACCAGGCCCCCACCCATGACTCCCACCACCCCCAGCACTGTGGGGAACCTGCCAGCAGGCCCCCACCCATGTCCCCCTGGCCCCAGGTCCTGACGATACACAATCATGGCAGTAATGGCCAGCATACCCAGCACAAACACCCAGGCAAGGATTGCATGCACCCACATAGTGAATGCAATCACATGACACAACCCCAAAGGCAACTATGCAAAAGAACACATGTCTGTCACACACACATACACAATGGGTGCAAGTGAATGTCAAAACCCATATCATGACATGTAAGAAACCAAAGAGAAAATAACACAAGTGTAAGATAATATAAAAATGTATTAAAAACACAAATCAAGTAAACCAATAAAACATACAACTATGTGGCAAAGTAAATAAAAGGTCCATGTCCGAGAACAAAAATGATAAACCAAAAAACAAAGGATTAAAAAATCAATATAATTTGTCCAAAGCAAAACCATGTAGTAGGAAATCAAAGAAAAACCATTACGTCATGGTGTAAACAATAAAAAAATTAAAAAATGTATCTCCCAAAATATAACAATATATACAGGAATGTTCCAGGGTCCATGAGCCCAACAGCACAAATGAAACCTAATACTAACTAATAAAATAAATATGTACAAAAAAGTGGCCATTGTCCGAGCGGTCCAAAATAATAAAAATAAATAAAGGAAACCTAGCACTAACTAACTAAAAAACTATATACAAAGGCAGCGGGCTAGTCCTGCGGCTCACTTGGTGATGCTGGCCAGGGCATCCTCGAACTCCATGTCAATGTCCTGGAGGCGGGACTCTGTCCTGGCCCCGAGGTCTCGCAGGGACAACCCCATGTGCTCACCAAAATCCCTGCGAGCCTCCTCGAGGCACTCAGCCCGCCTCAATGCCCGATGCATGGAGATCTCCGCCCTGGCCATGGCGAGCCGCTCCTCTTCCGCCCGCTGCCGCTCCGCACCTATCCGCTGGCCAAACTCCTCCCACACGGAACACACCGCCATGCCAGGGTTGCCCTGCCCTCCGGCCGATGCCTGCCCCTCTGATCTTGATGGCCCTGAGCCATGATGCCTCCCACGTCGAGCCCGCTGCTGCCTCCGACGCCACTGCCTCTGCCAGCACGACGGCATCCAGGCTGATGGTAACCACCGACGCCGTCGTGCACGTGCCCTGCCCGATGATGCCGGCACATCTTCCATCTGCTGGGGTCCACTTGCTGTGTCGTCCACCCCTGCTGGACCTCCGACTCCCAACTGTGGCAGGGATGGGATCCCCACCGAGCTGGCTGCATTGGTCGGGGCAGGTCCACAGGGGGCCATGGTGGCATCTGGGCCGGAAGACGGCAAGGAGAACGACCGTTGGATAGCCTGCACAGAGGAGGAGAGGGCCGTCAGATTGGCCAACACATGCAGGAACCCCCCGAACATGGCCGATCCCAATTGGGCCACGTCGGCACGGTGCACTTCGTGATGACGTGCGTGCTCCTCCCGGGAAGCACGCACGTCATCACGAATCACAGCCGTGCGCATCGCGACCCCAATCAGGACCTGCTCCACGCGGCCAGGGGTTCCCACGGCCGCAGGTGGAGGGGAGTCAGTTGACATGGACATCCCCACTACCTGCGGACGGGCCTGGGACGGGGCATCCCTGCTGGTGCATGGTGGTGCACTCACAGGGTCAGGGACAGCGACATGCACAGGCACCTCCACGGTGACCTGTGCTGCCTCCTGCCCCTGGCCCTGGACTGCACCACTTGCACCAGCAGGGATGCTCCCACCAGGCCCCATGTGTGCACCAGTGTCGGCCTCCTCCTCCTCTGTGCAAACCACCAACCTGGATGGCTCCTCACCGTCTCCCGCCGTAACAGGCCCCTGTGGGGGCTCACCCACCCCTTCCGCTGCAGCCGTGGGGGCATCCCCGCCGCCTTGCTCCACAGCGCCGTCTCCGCCCTCTTCTTCACTAGCCGCTGCGTAGAGGGAGACAAGGGACACAAGCATCAGGCTACTGTAAAATGGTCCCCTAGACAGGAAGCAATAGCAGATGAGCACCCCTGTCAAAGTACACTTCCATCATGTCCCTCCACAACACATGGGTCAGTCCAGGCAAAACACACACAGTAACAGGCATGGTGCATGCCATGCACATTTCCATGCATGTCCAATTGACTCTTGAAACATTCAATGATATGTGACTCACATGCATCATGGCTCATGCATATCACATGCACACACTTCACCTCAGTCACATCCATCTGGCCCCAAACACAACGAACACAGGCGAAACAAGGGTTAGTTGGGTGCGTCACAGAATCTGCATTGTCACACACATGTGTCATGCATCCATGGCATGCACAAGTCACAGACACGCAGGTCAGGCACACAGACATGGCTACCATATATGTACCTGGCATCAGCACCCATCCTTCACCCCATCCATGTCCAGGTACAGAGACTGGCATGCTCTCATGTCCTAAATCTGCATAGGGCTCCCCATGCCACATTTCAACACATGCAACAACCATGTGGGTCACACATCACTGGTCGCACATGCATTACCATGATGTCCCTGCACACATACATGCATACATGGCCCATGGCACACATACAGGCAAGTATCATAGAACCAGCACACCGCAACATGCCCTGTCTCACACAGTAATGCTTGCACACTTACCGCTCAACTCCAGACGGGCCTCCCTCTCAAGGACCTGGGCGTGGAGCGCTGGGCGTACGCGTTCCAGGACCCTCTTCTGGATGGAACTCATGCGGCCCCGGCCCCCCTCCACGAGGCGCCGGGCCTTCACAAGGGTCCTGGACCTCAAGTCCTCCCAGCGCTTCTTGATCTTCTGGACGTTGCGGGTTGCCACCCCCTCCGCGTTGATGGCAACCACACAGTCGGCCCAGATCCTCTCCCGTCCTTTCTTGCTGGCGCGGGACGATCCAAAGAGGGCATCATACTGCCCCAGGACATGCTCCACCAGGACACCAACTTCGGTGGCAGTGAAGCTGGTGCCCCTCTGCCCCTCTGGCCTGGGGTTGCCACTGGTGCCAGATGTCGAAGTGCCCGACATGGCAACCCCAGAGGCAGGTGTGGGTGGGCAACTGGGTCCTGGGGCTGGGCTGTGGAGCGATGTAATCCCAGTTGGGAGTCTTCAGTTCCAGCAGGGGTGGACACAGCAACTGGACCCCTGCAGATGGCTGATGTGCAGGCACCAAATGGCAGGGCACGGTGGCAGCAGGCAGGCAGGCAGGCAGGCAGCAGCAGATAGCACGTGGGAGGCTGCTCAGGGCACTGGGGGGGCAGTAACTCGGCCTTCTGGGCAGGAGCGTGGTGTTCCGTGTGTTTTCGGGTGGCCAGCTTGATACGGAGTGATTTGGCACGTGAAATTCCTGCACGTCAGCGTGAAATCCGAGGAAAGGGCCTTAGCGCGTAAGTGCATCAGCACGCATACGCGATTCTATTGGACCAGAGTCCCTCACCGCGTAAGCGCGTCTGACGTGATCCGCACGGGCGTTCCCCACTCAGCACGTGATGACGGAGCACACGTGGAAATACTGCACGTCAGAGTGTCATCGCGTGTAATTGGCCAAAAGTGCGCGTACACGCGATTGGCCAATGTACGTGTATTACATCGCGTGTAATTGGCCAAAAGTGCGCATACACGCCATTGGCCTATGTACGTGTATTACAGGGGTGCGCGGGCACTTACACACGCAAGTACGTCAGCGCACCTGTATGCCTGCTGCGTGGGAATTTCCACACGCTATTGGAGTGGGAACTAGATTCCAGGGGTGCGAGGGTCACACGCTCGCCTAGAACACGCGCAAGGCATTAATTTGCGCACTTATCAATAAACAAGCCAGATGCCAGGAGGAACATACCGTTCCTAGCAGCAGTGGCAGTGGGCTACCAAAGGAGGAGGAGGAGGAGAGTCAGGGCCAGAATATTCACACCCAGAACCAGCCTATTCGGGATGCCTGATGACCAGGTGTATGGGAGGTACAGGTTTCCAGCACACATCATACTGGACCTGGTCAGTGAGTGGGAGGATGACCTCACATCACCCACCCTGTGCTCCCAAGCACTCAGCCCCCTGCAGAAGGTCCTGAATGTACTGCACTTCTTGGCCACTGGATCCTTTCAGCGGACAAGTGCCATAGTGGGTGGTGTGTCACAGGCCACGCAGTCACGCTGCCTACACCAGGTCTTGAACATCATCACTGCACGGCCATCAGTCCGCAGGCACATATATCTCCCCAGGACTCATGCAGAAAGGCGGACGTGCATCCAGGAATTCTATGGTGTGGCTCAATTCCCCAAAGTGCTTGGTGCAATTGACTGCACACATGTGGCTCTACGTCCACCCAGGGCAACAGAGCACATCTATAGAAACCGCAAGCACTGGCATTCCATCAACGTGCAAGTTGTATGCAATGCCAAGGGAATAATCACATCAGTATATGCCAACTATCCCGGGTCCACCCACGACAGCTTCATCTACAGAATGTCTACACTATGCCGGGACCTGGAGGCTGGCCAGCATGGAGATACATGGCTGCTTGGTGAGCATGAATGCCACTGCACATGCATGCATGTCAGATACTGGGTCATGACACAACACCACTAATGATACCCATCACCACCTCCGCAGGGGACAGTGCCTACCCTATCAGCCCCCACATGATGACCCCAATCCGGAACCCCACCACGCCACCCGAGGTAAGGTACAACACAGCCCACATTGCAACACGGGGCATAGTGGAGCGCACATTCGGAGTGCTGAAGTCACGCTTTCGCTCCCTTGACCGTTCTGGCGGGCAGCTGTTATATGCTCCCCGAATAGTGTGCAGGATCATAGTGGCAGCATGTGTCCTGCACAACGTTGCAACACGCCGGGGCCTGCCCGTGGACATGGTGGTGCCCCCACATCCACAACCACATGCACGCCCGCTGCGCATGGAAGGGGAAAGGGCACGGGGGGTGGCAGCCCGTACGCAACTGGTGGCCAACTTCTTCACCTAGGAATCACAGTGCTGGCTAGTGCACACTGCCCTGGCACATACCATCTGACAATCAATGATGACACTACCTGACAATGTCACAAAATTACTTGACAATAAACTGTCAGATACACATCAGCCTGAGATTGTTAACATGGAAGTGTCACTATGTGTGCACCCCTACCTACACATACACCAGCAATGCATCACAACGAGAAGACACAACTCCATCAATCAAATATGCATTGCCACAGGCGATTCACTACATGACAACATTGCCATGTCACCCATTCCCTTCACAGTCCCGCCACTGAGGACACCATGTCATGGTATGTGAGAGCAAACAAACTGGCCATCACAACATGACACCGGTGTCACAAATAGCAGTGCCCCAAATGGAACATAGCCGCACTTGAACAGCTAACCGCGCTGGAGCCACTACTACACACCTGTGTAAGAGTAATTTCAATCAAATTACACACCAACCCACCCTGAAGCCCACCCAAACAAGACACAATGCATGTAATCAATGGTAGTCTCATTACCTGATTCTGCTGGTATGTCCTCACCGTCCAGATGTACAGTGATGGCGCCACGCAAAAGTGTCAGTGCACATCTACCGACATGTAGTCTGACTCCAGAGAGTATGCCCGTGTGAAGAACTGTGTGAAATACCTGCAAAACATGAGCAACATATGTAAGTAGAGGCACATATCAAACCATCATGCATAGTTAGGTGCAACAACAATGTACACTATGAATGTCTACACAGTATTGACTATGGACTGGCCAACAGCTCATGGGAGTCCAATGTCACCGTGTAATTTGCTGTCACTTGGGCACACCCTTTGCAAGCCCATGGAAACGGAAGCAGGAGGGGTGTGGATGTCTGCTACCCAAGCATCTAAACCAAACTCAGGACAAGCCTGCATGTGCCCAGCCACAATACAGTGTATGCCCAGGTACCCACACAAGGCAACACTCTTGGAAAAGAAAAAAGAAAATTGAGAAAAAATGGCCATGAAAGGGCCGGCGGGGGGGGGGGGGGGCACCTATGAGGTCCCCGAGGACAGGATGCACGCCACAATCCACCTGTGTGGATCATGGGAAACTAAAACACCCCATAGGCTCGTGGCCCACACGGCTACTCTGTTGTGGGAGATGAGTCGCTATCGCTCTGGCCAGACCCTGCAGCTGACTCAGGAGGTGGGGGAGCTGCCTCAGAAGATGGTGTGACAATGGGAGGCAGCCCACGCAAAGCACGAGTTTGCTCCTCCATGGCTGCAAGCAGGCGGGTCTGGTAGTTCTGGTTCTGGGTTATAATCATGCGGAGGTCCCCATGCAGTAACTCCCGGGATGACCTGACCTCCGCACGAGTTGCCTGCATCTCGGCCGAGAGCGTCCGTGTCAGACGCTCCAGCTGCTCCTCTGTCCTTCTATGGGATGAAGCCTCAAGCTCTAACAGGGTCGACCTGAGGTGATGGAATTCTTCCCTCAGGCCTTCCCTGTGGCGCTGGGACTCCATGGAAAGTGATTCCCGCAGAGTCGCCAGTGCCGCCCGCCTGTCCTTGTTGGACGCCAACATATCCTCCCTGTGTGCCTGGCTGATGGACTCTGTAGCCTGCTCCAGTCGCTCCATCAGCCTTTCTGGGGGGACAATGGAAGTGGCCACCCTATCCATGGCCTGTGCAATCATCTCGGATGATGCTGCCTGTTGGTTGGCCATACCGTAGATGGATTGCTCCCAAGCGGTATTGCCAGGTGGCATACGGCCACCACGTTGACGGGCACCACACCTGCCTGGGGCAAGGCGGACTGCGCCTTGCTGTGCCGGCAAGGCCTCAGGCTGCAGGACTGCATTCCCTCTCTGATCTGCAGCCCCAGGAACAGGATCAGAGATTGTGTGGTGTGGCCCTGCATCCGTAACCACCGGAGGCTGAGCTGCCGACACTGACATCCCCATTGAGGGCAATGGCCCGGCTGCAGGTGGGTCGGACAGAGGAGATTCTCTCCCAAGAACACTCACCTGCGACTGCACATAGGTGTCATCCTCCGAGTCTACACCTGAATACTGCTCGGGGGAGGAACCCCCAGAGACACCCCTCGACAGCACGACCTGCAGCACTTGTGGGTTTTCACCCACAAACACACCACGTCCCTCACTTGTGGAAGGTCGGCCCGGGTTGCCCTCCTGGGACGGCTCAACCACCACATCCCCAGCATCAACAAGTGCTTCGTCCCCTGCAAAGACATGAAAGAGAAAAATGGAAACAGGCATTAGCACCATGGCATGCAACAAGGGCTGATGAACAACAGAGGCAGTAGTTCTACGACACATGTCCCACATGACTGGGAGACCTCCTATGCATTCACCATCACTGGGTCTGTAGGGGAGGCTCAGGGCATACAATGTACAGATTGGAGAGCAACGCCTGCTCACCATGTTGCCTAGCACTGCCATCACACATTGGCCGGTGATTGCCATGTCAAAGGCACATGCCATCACACACATGGCATGTGACATAGCCACCAAGTGAAGAGGGAGAGGAGGGCAACTTTTTTGGATTTCTACCACTCTGGTCCTGACATTGCATCATCACATCAATAAGTTGACATGTTGTACATGGATCTGCTAGTCCAAATTGGCCACGATGCACAGTGCCTTGTCTACATCAACAAAATGCAGTAAACAATGAGATTCCACCTCCCCATCACCTGTAAAGGAATCATATAGCATTCGTGAAGCACCGGTCCAGAAATGTATGAAGGTACAGCGGAGCACTGAGGGGTGGTGGGGCAGTAGGGGATGCCAGTCAACAATCCTACTGGTGCTGGTGTCATTCATGTCACGCAAGTGCAGGGGTGGGTGGCACAATGAAGTGCAAGGGGAAGTGGCGGCTGGAAGTGCTGTACAAGGTAAGTAGGACTTAACGTCAAGGGCAGATGGTGTTAGGCGCAGACAAGTGCTGGGGGGGTGGCCTATAGGGGTACAGAGACAATCATGCAGTGCTGTGGGCTCGGAGGGGACAGGGGAGGTACACACTGCATCTGGCTCGGCAAGGTCCTTGCAGATTTCTATGTGTCCTGCAGAGTTGTCACATGCCGCAGATATGTGCCCTTGGATTGGGGATCTCATCTTGGTGAAAAGGGTGAGGCGCTATTGCCTTTGGAGCATGTGGCAGGCCAGTTTGCCAGAGGATGAGCATGATGCAGGACATTCCCTCTCTGCCACCCGGCACCTGTGGTCTGGGTTCACAAGATCCGAGTCATGCCAGGACTCTGCATTGGCATGGGGCTTCAGACAGGTGGTCATGACCGTGGCAAAGACATCCAGTGTACCTGACATAGAGTGGAGCATGGAGTGGGCCCTGTCAGGATGGGAGTGAGCCTAAGGGGGAGCTGGATGGGGGGGAGATTTTGGCAGCATGAGCCTCGACTGACACACACTTCATGGGTTGGAATACCAAGAAGGTGTGTGACAGTGGTGAGGGTGGCTTTGCCTGTGGTGTGGTGAGGGTGAGCTGGGAGGAGAGGAGAATGTGATCACTCCAGGAGAGAGGAGTGCAGAGATGGACGGAGAGGGGAAAGTCAGATGAGATCAGAGCATCAAGAGTGTGCCCTGCAGAATGAGTAGGGACAGACGGGAGTCTAGAGGGTGAGAGGGAGTTGATGAGGTCACAGAAAGGTCACGTGGGGGGGTCAACAAGCATGCAGGTGGATGCGTACAGCAACAAGGAAGAGGATTTCTGTGTCTGGGGACATGAGTGAGGAGGAGAGGTGAGGACACTCAGAAAGGAAGTAGTACATTTGACCAGTTTTCCCAGACACAGTACGCACAGTTTGTGAATGTCAAGGTGTGGTAGAGAGAGACGTCACACAAGCCATTCCAGAGTGGAGTAGGTCTAAGTAGGAGTGACAGTGGCAGGAATACCCTCAGGGAAGCCAAGGGCACACCCCCCCTTCACAGTAGTGGCGGGCAAACGAGAGGGTCTCCTGAACATCAGGTAGGAGTGTGTGAAGGATGCAGACGGAGCTGGCCGTCAGACATGTTTCCATGAGACCAAGGATGTCAAGGTGCATAACCTCATGTAAGTGACAGATATCGGAGGAATGCCTGATGCAGCCGCAGTGAAAGGAGTGTAATTGTGGAGGAGGTTGACAGCCTTGGAGGACTTACGGGGAGTGCTAGAGATCAGAGGTGCAGCATGTGTAGGAGTTGGAGTGGGAGGCGGAGAAGGATCATGGGAGGGTGCAGGGAGGCAGTGCAGGATTGATGAGGAGAGAGGAGGGGGGACAGCAGGAGAGGTAAGGAAGTTGATGAGATGTGGCTAGCATTTCTCAAGGAGAATGAGGTTGGCCTAAGGGCCTTGGACTGAGATGCTCCCATTACCATGCACATCAATTGTGGCCTCTGAGGATTGGAAGGAGGCCAGGAGTACACCCCAACGGGTCCCACCATTGATGGTGGAAGAGGAGCAAGGAGAGAGGACAGGGACCATGTGAAGGGTCTATGGGACAGGCAAAGGCATGTATGAGCAGATGTCAGTGAGAGTTGGCTTTGAGTAGGCTCAGATGCACTTGTCAGCAATAGGGTGGGTCGCATTGGAGGGCAGGGTGCCCTCATTTGACTGTTAGCAAGCAGGTGTCGTGAGTAGGGCACGATGGTCTGAACTGTAGAAGTCAGGGAAGATAGACCATGAAGAGCAGCATGGAGTGTGAGGGAATGGGGCTCGAAACCAGACGGTACCAAAGCACACAGGTAGGAGGTGGATGTCAAGGCAACATCCACAGTATGACAGCATGTTGGTTGGCATTTATATACAGAGGACGCATTAGCATGTGGTATCATTGCATGTCAGGCATGTGAAGATGAAACTTGATTGGCTGGGGGAAAGTATAGGAATGGTATGTAAGACATCAGATGAATAGACAGGGGAGTATGAGCAACAATGTAGTGACAAAATGACAATTCAAGGGCAACTTCCATGGTGTAGGGCCATATGTGCACTGTTGCCAGTTGGGATAGTGCTGTGGGCAGATGGTGTTGCACTGAACATACTGGATGAGGCACATGGGTGCCACTATCTACTCTGCCACACACCCCCTTGACAGGCACCCAACATGAATGCTTCACACACACACCATGCACATGGATAATACACACATGCATGTGCACTCACCGGATGATGCCTCGTAATCAGGGAGATCTCCCACACCTTGGAGTTGTCCCTCGGTGACGTAGGATCCAGCTATGGACTCGTGTGGTGTGAGTTCTATTTCCTGTGCTGGGGACCCACCTCCAGTCACCAAGGTTGCGGCATGACTTGAGGCCAGCTTATCCTTTGCCCTGCGCTTAAGGTAATTCCAGCGCTTCTGGCAATCACTAGCTGTGCGCCTCACTACTCCAAGGGCACTTATTCTGTCAGCAATGGTCTGCCAGTGTGCCTGGCGTCTGGCATGTGTGGTCTTGGACCCTGCAACGATGACCATTTCCCTATCATGATCTGACACATACTGAACAAGTGCATTCAGTTCGGCGTCTGTGAAGCTTGGCTTCCTTGATGGGCCGGACTGTGCAGCCGTGCCTGGGGAATCAGCCTGTGCCGGACGTGCACTCTTCCTCTTGCGCTTGGAAGGGGGTGGGGATCCAGAGTGTCCTACGCCGCTGTGGACACTAGGGGCAGGAGCCGTGGTGGACTCAGTACTGGGTGTGTGGGATTGCACACTCAGCATGGGAGTAGGTGCAGGCATTGGGGGTAGTGGGATGGGGTCAGGCCTGATCTGAGGTGCATGAACTAGGACCGACACAGTCTTGGCAGGGTGTATGAGAGGTGGGGTGGATGGAGCCACACCCTGGATACGGGGGCCAGCAGATGACCTATCTGGCATAGATGCGCGTGCCCTGATGACACCAATGTGCACCGGTGCACGTGCAGTGGACCTGCTGACCTGGATGTCAGCGATGGGATCACCCTCGGACAGGTCTGCTGCCACAATGGGCTGGTCCAACAAGGGCTGATCAGGGTTGGTATCAGCCACATGACCCTCAACTGGGGGGGGGGGAGGGGCATGGGTGTCCCTGACTGGTCCTCCAGACTGGGGGGGACAGGGGCACCCTGCAAGTCACAACCACGTCCCCTAGTGGATCCTCCACGGCCACCACGTGTGGCTCGGCCACCTTTGCCACCCTTACGGCTTGCACGCCTCCCAACCATGGCACTGATGTTATTGTGCGTATGGGAGTCGGTGTGCACAATTGTCCTGGGCAATTGGGTGTCAAAGGGGTTGGGTACCAGATGGTATTCGTACCCTAGTGCAGTGGCAAGGCTATATGACACCCCTGGGGAAAGATGACGGGTCACGCAACGCACAGGCACCCCAGAAAAGTTAAGGAACGTGCACAATACCCCTCCTAGACCACGTGTGCTGATGGAAAACCCTGCACTACGCTGTGGCATCCAGTAACACAATGAACGTATGCGTGTCACATGCAGCCTAGAATGACCTCTGAAGGGGTAGGCTACACACGGGGCAAGCACAGAAGTTAGATACGTGCGTGACTCACCGTCTGCCAGGTAAAAGAGCGTGAAAAATGAGCGCGTTTGGTTGGCAACACCCCCGCCAAAAGAAGATGTGTACGCTGTCTGAGGAGACAGGACAACAGTAGAAGGGGACACTGTTTGAGGGAACAGGCCCAGGTAAACCAGTACAAGAGGAAAAAGAGAAAAAGCTGTCAGAGGTAACAGGGAGTACGACCTGGAAACGCCGTGAAGTAAATCGCGTGTGAAACGACAAGAAGTACAGAATTCACCCACTCGCTCTCCACGAAAAGCACGTACAAGGAAATGGTGTTCAACACTACCTTATATACAGGCCCACACGTACAGCGTCACTTACGGCGTGTACGTGCTTGGCCCATGTTCACCAATCACACGCTTAGTCACTTCTGCGTGTGGATCCTTTTTCACCAATCACACGCTTTGACACTCCTGCGTGTAGCTCACTTTTCACCAATCACACGCTTTGTCACTCCTGCGTGTAGATCAATTTTCACCAATCACACGCTTTGTCACTCCTGCGTGTAGATCCATTTTCACCAATCACACGCTTTGACACTGCACGTGCAGGTAACTATAGACGCACATATGCTGGTGACGGGTTTTCGCGCGATTCGCTGAGTGTGGGGTTTTCACGTGCAAAATCACTCCCTATCAGGCTGTCCACGCGTCCAAACACGAAAGACCACGCTCCTGGCCAGGAGGCCAAATTACAGTCCCCCAGAGCCCCGAGCACGCTCCCACCTGCCATCTGCTGCTGCCTGACTGCCTGCTGGCCACGTGCCCCACAGTGCTGGTGGGTGGGGGTGGTGGGAGACATGGGTGGGGGCCTGGTGGAGGGTGCCCCTGGTGGATGGGGGGTGGGGGTGGTGGGAGACATGGGTGGGGGCCTGATGGCAGGTGCCCCTGCACTGCTGGGGGGTGGGGGTGGTGGGAGACATGGGTGGGGGCCTGGTGGAGGGTGCCCCTGGTGGATGGGGGTGCAGGGGGACATGATCAGGTGTGCAGGGTAGTCCCCTGTTTTGTGGGCTGCCTGCAGGGGCCGTGGAGGGTGTACAGGGTACACCTGTGAGGGCCCACCCAGCCTATTCGCGTGTGATAATTCCCACGCACCCCTGTGATACACGTACCCTGGCCAATCGCGTGTTGAACTTCCCGCTACCCCTGTAATACACGCACCCTGGCTGTTCGCGTGTGATAATTCCCGCATACCCCTGTGATACACGTTCCCTGGCCTATCGCGTGTTCTACTTCACGCGTACCCCTGTAATACACGTTCCCTGGCCAATCGCGTGTTGAACTTCCCGCTACCCCTGTAATACACGCACCCTGGCTGTTCGCGTGTGATAATTCCCGCGTACCCCTGTAATACACGTTCCCTGGCCTATCGCGTGTTCTACTTCACGCGTACCCCTGTAATACACGTACCCTGGCCAATCGCGTGTTGAACTTCCCGCTACCCCTGTAATACACGCACCCTGGCTGTTTGCGTGTGATGATTCCCGCGTACCCCTGTAATACACGTTCCCTGGCCTATCGCGTGTTCTACTTCACGCGTACCCCTGTAATACACGTTCCCTGGCCTATCGCGTGTTCTACTTCACGCGTACCCCTGTAATACGCGTTCCCTGGCTGTTCGCGTGTGATAATTCCCGCGTACCCCTGTAATTCACGTTCCCTGCCTAGTCGCGTGTAGTACTTCCCGCGTACTCCTGATTTGAAGATTGCCCGCTTTGCTTTCCTTGTTTGCCTGCCCTGTGAAGTGGTCCAGGGTTAGCGCAGCCCTTAGCGATGATTTAGCGATTTTGATGGCTTTTCCTTGCGCGAGGGCGTTCTTGGGGGCGTTACTGGCGCTGCTGCAGGCTCGCTGCGATTCTCTGCGCCACGGCTGGTTTGGGAGCATGAAATCCATGAATACGCTGTGCGCGGAAATCAGTTTTAGCGCACGTGCCTGGCGCAGACTATCGCAGGCGCACGCTGTGCGCCAGCCGCGTGCGCTACTTGTGCGCTGGATTCTATGAATTACCCTGAGAATGTCAAGAAAGAAAGTGTGAAGAGGAGATTCGGAAATAAACATGAGAGAAAGGAAGATGACGACAGGAAAAGATATTTTTGATGTGACAGTTTATTTCATTTTGTGAGTAGTGACAAATATCCTGCCGTCAAAGCTGTGTACACAAGTGTGTGACAGATGAGGGCATTTCACATGTTGCTGTAGGATCAAGAGTGAAAATGTGGACTGTGTTGATGAGTTATGTAAGGATATGGAAGAATGTACGTGCTTAGTTGATAGTTCCTCTGATCAGATTGCTATGATTCAAGATGATGATGCAGATGCTGAGAAGTCCATGACTACCAATGAGATTGAAGGGGTGAATATTGCCATGGTGATTAATTCTGGAGCAAAGTATACTTTACTGCCCAAATGTATATTTGACACTAAATTACAAAAGTGTATATACATTAATGTTGTGGACATCAACCTGGTAGCAAATGGAGGCAAAAGAATTGAAATTGAAGGGTGGTTTTGGGCAATTGTGAAATTTAACGATAGGTCAGCCAAAGGTAAAGTTTATGTTTCAAAGACAGGGAGTGATCCACTCTTAGGATGGTCACACCGGAAAAGACTGAAGATAAAACTTCACCCCAATGCAGAAGAGGCAGTTTATGCCATAGAAGGTGCCAATGATTTGTCGCAACATGAAATATTTCGCGAAGAATTAGGTACTTTGAAGGGATTCATGCTCAAAAATAAATAAAAGCCCACACTATTCCAGTTGTACAAAAGTTGAGGTCTGTACCTTTGTCTATTAGGGCTGCTGTAAAAGAATCATTTTGTTTGAATTGAAAAGGTCAGCCCTTACCTTTATTGAACTGCTAAATGTATATATACACGTATTAGAGAAAGATCCTAACTACAAGGCTAAAATCAAGATGAAAGCCAGAGTTTGGGACTTATGTAGAAACACGGATAACCTACATGAGAAACCTCATTTTTAGGAGTTGAGAGAGTAAGGTGTAAAACAGTGCTTGGGTGCACCAGTTATGTGTGCAGCTGATGAAATTGCATGATGGTATCAGCATTCTTCCATTAGGTGTGGCGGTATTGATATCAGTTGAATGTGTGCAGTCTGGAGGGTGGACACCAAGACTGGGTTCTGGCTGCGTTAGGCCTTTGTAGGACGCTTATGTGTGCAGCTAGGCTTATTTCCAAGGAAATTGAAGGATGTTTTAAATTGAATGGACACAATGATTTCATTTTATCACTCTAGTGTCCCCTTTTGAAATGCTACGGAGGAGGAAATCCAATACCATGGTTTGCCTGGCATGGTTAGGCAGATCATGCTTGAAGGAGATTGAAATGGAAGTGGTGAAGGAAAGGATTAGCAAGAAGATGTGCAATAAGGTTTGCTTTGATGTTAGGAAGGCTACAAAGGAATGTCCAGTCAAGGAAGGGCATTGGGTGTGAATAAGGTTTCCTGACAGCAGACTGGAAAGTGGTTTAGTTTGGTCAATGCCAATAAGAGCTGTAAAGTGATTAAATGGTGCTGTAAAGGTGGCAGATGGGTGAGTGTGGAATGTCAACAGGGTATGCAGTTGTGTTGGAAATTCTTTAGAAGCGTGGATTAGGAAAGAAGTGAGTAACCAGAATGTTCACAAAGAGAAAACTGTGTTAGAGAAAGATTGTAGGGTTCACAAGAGAATTAGCATAATGCGTGGGTGCGGAAGACCCTCATATTTGAAGGATTATGTTGAATAAAACCACCCTGTGTTGGTGTCTAATGTGGTGTCCAATGTTCCGATACAAAGACATTTCTGCAAACTTTAGAGTACAAACTCTAGATGTAGGATATCAATCAATTTTTTTCTTCCAGCTGGAATTCCATAAATGTGTGCTCTCATACATGTTTAGTTCTTAGTAATTAGTAACTGTATGTAAACTATATATAGTTATATTTTGTAAATAATATTTTGTGAGTGAAAAAGGGAGATGTGAAATATTCTTTTGTATGTGGAATGTTGTAATGGAACCTGGAAGTGGAAGGTCGGAGAAAGAATGCAGGACTGTTGGTCAGTTAAGAGGTGAACTGAGAAGAAGCCAGTGGGTGTACATATGATCTCCAATAAAGAAACCATTAATTACATACTTGTCCCTGAATAATTTCACCCGTCCAAGCCTTCTGCTGCCGGAAATTACTTATACATCTATTCACATTGTTGCCGTGCCCCTTCCTGAACCCTGTTTGAAGCCTATTTAATCTCCCTATAAAGTTTGCCCAAGACTTCAAATGCATTAAGCGTAAGGACACAAGTCTTTACTATCCTCGACCATTATAGTAATGGGTCGATAGTGCCTCGGATTGGCCTTCGCTTTTTATAAACTTTAATGTCATACAAGGGCCTCCGAGAGGACGGAACGCTTTTGGTGCTTACAACATTTTTAAAGAAAATACTAAACATCACAGCCCACACTTGCAAGCTCAGTTTAAATAAATAGTTTGAAGGATTGTATGGGCCGGGGGCCCGAGTTACTACTTTTCTGTATATTCGTTACAATCATCTCATGATCAAACACAAACTCCCACTCCTGCAACCAGACCTTTAATCTTCACCTGTCTTTTAACAGTGCTGAAATGCTGTTCATGTATGGAGCTTCAAAATGATGCACCCATTCTTCCTCCGAAATTGCACCTGAACCTGTCTGACCCCTTGACAGCTATCCAACAAGTTAATGACTTCCCAGAAACCTGACACATTCCTAGTTTTGAAGATCTTTAACACATATTCTGCATCCCATTGTAAAGTCAAAGCACTGCATTGCTGCGCTCTGCCCCAACTTTTTGTGCTATGCAGATGACACTCAGCTCATTTTCAGGCTACCCTCAGCCACCTCTTCTCCCTCTCTCATCTCTGATTGTCTGTCCACAATCCAGGAGTGGTGTGCCGTCAATGTTCTCTAGTTTAATGCAGGTAAGACTGAGATTGTCCTCATCGGCACACGCTCTTCCTCCTTTCCTGTCACTGTCTGGCCAGCCTCACTTGGCCCTCTTCCTGCTCCCACTTGTTAGGCCAAAAACCTCGGGGTCATCTTCAACTCCACACTCTCCTTCTCTCCTCACATCTGTGACGTCTCTAAGAAGTCTCACTACCAGATGCACATCCTCAAAGGTATTCTTCCTTTCCTCTCCTTCCCCCAGAAGCTCACAGTCTCAAGAGCCTTGGTTCTTTCTAGGCTGGAATATTGCAACAGCCTCTTTCTAAATCTGCCTGCTTCTAATATGCACCCTCTGCAACTCATCCAGAACAAGACTGCGAGACTTGTCCTTGGCCTCAAACCCAGGGATCGCATATCTCCAGGACTGAAATCTCTGCATTGGCTCCCAGTAGCTACGAGGATTAAGTTCGAAACCCTCTGCATTGTCCATAAGGCCTTCTGGGTCCTGGGGCCTCCATACCTTCAACGCTCCCTTCCTAAATATCTTCCTTCTCGAGCTCTTCGCTCATCGAGACGCTTCTCCAAGCAACAAGTTGGTGGTAGATCTCTTTCTTTGGCTGGGGCCTCCTTCTGGAACAGCCTCCCTGAAACTTGAGGAGAATCATCTCCAGTTCTGGAAGCACCTCAAAACCTTTCTCTCTTCTTCTGCTTTTTCTCCCCCTCTCCCCTGCTGATTTCCTGGCTGATACTGAAACTGCACTGGTTACCTGGCCAGCCTCTGATCTCGGGTCCAGGCCCCGCCTGCCAGTCGCACTCCTGAACTGCCCTCCTGGCAACCTCCACACTTGGGGACTGTTTTCTGTATCCCTACAGTCCCATTACCAGCACTTGCCACCTCTTGTCTGCACTTACCCCTGCACTTGCCACCTGCTGGCTGTACTTGTACTTTGTTATTTATCTTATTATCCCATGTAATGCACTGTCCCCTTCCCTCTGCACTTTCCACCTTCCCCTTCCCATGCACTTGCACGATCTGAATGACACCTGGCCTAGTAGGATTGTTGTCTGTCTTCCCTATGTTCCCCCTCTCTTGCCTTGTTGTGCCTTGAAACACTTGTGTATAGGCGCGTTATAAATGACAAATCATATCATATCATCATGTCATATCATATCATATCACTGCGATGTCTAATAAAATTCTTATAAGACTTTTTTTTTAATTAGTATGATCCTTTCTTGATTTTTCGTGATCAAACAAATAGCCCCCTTTTTCTTCCACTTTTCCTCTGCAATGAGTTCATCAAACATGTGATGATAGGACTTAGATTCTACCCCTTTGAAAATGCTTCCCTGTTTTCCACCATCAACATCCCATATCAGATCATCCAAAGTTTTAGCATAATTATCTAGATTGAATGTATACCTTTTCCAATCCAAGGCAGTTGATGGAAATATGGAACATTGTATTAAATCGATTATAGGTCCCAACCTTCCATCTTATTTGATTCAAGCCAGAATTGACATGTAAATTGCTAGGAGCTTCTTTCACATCAGTACCCCAAGGTAACTCGAAAGCTACCAGAAACATGCAGTAGTCACTCCAGTTGTTGCGTCTTATCTCCAAACTCTGGCATGCCTCAAATAATAAGTAGTCTAAAATCACATAATCTAATGTAGACTCATTTTTCCCTCTATGCCCAGTAGGTTTACTGGGGCAGTCCCCCTGGATCTGCCCATGTAATTAACCTAATCCAAAGGCATTAAGGGTGGAATACCACTACATAACATTCACCTCTTTGTCAGAAGTATCGCTAGGAAAAAGTGCCAAATTCCACTTCTCATATTCATTGTTTTGTATACATGTGGAGTTCAGGTCACCAGCTAATAGCAGCACCCCATTGTCATTCTTAGCTTTCCACTGAGTTATACATCGGATAATAGAATCAAGGAATACATCTAATGTTTCCACCCCTTGATGCCTGCATATAGTCACTAATAAAAATACATTAATGAGCCCATGTCCAACTGAATCTTGTAGGGATATATGGCAGTAATTTTGAAAGAAGCCAGTAAAATTAGTGCAGATGACAGTGTTTTCAATAGAAGCAGCCAGTAATATGAGTGCAAATGGGAGCAGCAGATTAGGGCTACAGGTCCGCATTTATAGTGGGATTAGTCTAAATGCAGGAAAGAGATTGTAAATTATATGAAGCAGGTGAAATGCCACAGTGATTCATTATAAACGTGGGTTAGGCCCTCCATAGCAAAGCAGAATTTTTGCAAAAAGACAGTGGATTCAAAGTACATTATACATATGAAATTATGAGAATTCACATCTGTGTAACGTTGCATTGAAAAAATAACCCATATTGACTAATTAACTTCCCTATCAATTACACTTCAGTAACAAATTAGTTCTCCTGATTAACATTGCAATACAATGTCAGTGAACACGGGTGGAAATTCTGTCTTGCTTTTTTGTCCATGGAAGAGACATTTGTACAAAGAAAAAACGAAATGAGAAATGAATGGACGGTCTTTTTGTGCATTTTGAGTGTCCTTTGTTTGCAAAGGAAGCAAGAAACTAAGTTGTTACATGTACAATCTCTCTCTTCATCAGAGCTGCACTAGGGAAAGAACCCCCTCCCTTTCTGTGCACCCCTATTTATTTAATTTGCCTGTCAATCGCAACAAAACTGCCTCCTTTCTGACGTATCTAAGCAACTCCCATGCTCCTGATCCTACCGACCAATCCTCTGCAGGACACATTGGCTTGTTTGTTTGAGTTTTCTCATATGTACAGTATGTTGTAGATGTCGTGTTTGTGTATTTGGCATGTCTGGATATGATGTACGTGAAGTTGAATGATTTTCAGGGTGAGTTTTTATTTATATTTTTTCTATTGTATGTACCACTATATCACTTTCTTCACATGAATTGTAATAAAATGTGCTATTTTTTAAAAAAATCTACACTTATTTGTACATTTATTGTTCCAGATTTAAAGCTTCAGGTTGTTCTCATAGTGTGAAGTGCGCCTGTCTGAGAGGTGGAGGAAAGAAAGAAGTGAGAGCGAGAAAGAGAGAGAGAGAGAGAGAGAGAGAGAGAGAGAGAAAGAGAGAGAGAGAGAGAGAGAGAGAGAGAGAGAGAGAGAGAAAGAAGATCAAAGGAAGGCTGTGGGGGGAAATAGGAGAGGTGGAGAGGAAAGGAGAGGACAGGAGAGGAGAGGAAAGAAGAAGAGAGGGGAGCAGAGGAGGGGAGAAAGGAGAAAAGGAGAGGAAAGGAGAGGAGAGCAGAGGAGAGAAGAGGAGAGGAGAGGAGAGGAGAGACTGGTAGGCCACAAGGAGGACTTGGGGATCCACCACATCAGGCAGGTTCACAATCATGGGTCTTTACAACTAGCTCTGTCCGGGATTTCAATTGTCAGATCGGTAGTCTCACTTCAGTTTCTTCAGCAGTTTCATTGCTTTGTTTTTAGCAGCACAAATTCTCTGATTAGTAATTCTTGCTTCAGGTTCTTGAGCACTTTCATTGTTCTGTCTGAAAGCATGTTCAATTCTATCAGCTTCATGGTCTTGAAATCTACCTTCTTCAGAATGTTGATCATGTTTCAGCTTTCGATGTTTTGATTCGGGTGGGATTAAATACGGCTTTCTTTTTTGGTGGCATTTCTGTAAAAACATATTTGTGGGTTTAAAGCATTAATGAAAGGAGAGAATACAGATGAAAGAAGTCTTTTTGTTAAACATGCAACCTGATTCAAATCAACTGATTCAACTATGTAATCCTCAAATTGTAGCAAAATTCCATTTGATGTCATGAGGGTGAAGTACCTGTATAAATTAATCAGGTGTTGATGATGTTTCATCTTCAATGGGCGATGATGAGAACTTTCTACAAATGACCTGTAGATGGTGGAGTAACACCCCAAAACGTAATGCCGAAGCACAAAACTGAAAAAAACAAAAAGATCAATGGTCTCAGGAACGGGGTGACCTATCGAGTTAGAAACAGTTTCATTAATTTGTCAATGAAATAAAGAAAATGCCATTCAACATTCATGACACCAAACCTCACCATTCATGAGGAGTTATGCCCCCAACAATGCCACATACAATCCCACAAACAAACACAACTTTTTTTTTTTATAAATATACATGTGATCATTTCTGATCTGGGTGTCTGTCTTTTTTTCCAGTGTGCTTTATAATGTATGTTCTTTATTGACAATGCAAAGGCAATGTTTTTTATATACTTTTAAATGTTTTTAGTTATGTTTCAAAGTCTTGGAATATGATATGGATGCCTCTCAACACACAATTTATTGAATCAACTGTTCCATTTCCTGAAATATACTGTGAATGATTTTGGGATATTACTAACAGATGCTATCATTACAAATAACAGATCATCTATTCTAACTCATTTGTTCAGTCTTTATTAATAGCTGAATATAAGAAACTCAGTTTTACCAACCAGGATGTTCTGGATATATTTAGTGCATCCTCATACTTGGATATTTTGACCAGCACCAAAGGAAATGGTAATCCTAGTATAATGAGCGATTCATTAATTAAATGAAAGGAGAAAAACATTTTGTACAGAGTTACATGGACACTTCCTAACAAAGTGCTTTAAAGCAAATTGTATTCCACTAGGTTTCCAAGCCAAACATTCTCCTTCTCTATTCCTGAATGATGAACAGTACAAATGTAATTTCATTGCCACATGAACCAAATTTAGTCATTACCTGACAGTGTTAACTAACAACACTCGAAAGAAAGGAATTGAGAAATGATCGAGGGACCTTCAAGATGCAGAAAAAAAGTTATTTGAACAATATGAGAAGCCACAGATCAATGTACCCATATTAATGCCCAAATTGAATAATTAAAAAAAATATTTTGAAGAAAAAGTTGAACACACTTAAAAAAGACATTGGGCCTCATTACGAGTCTGGCGGTAACCGAGGCAGTTTTACCGCCTCGGTTACCGCCGGACTCGTATTACCATTCCACCTTTGTGACTCCCGGAAATACCAGGGCATTATGAAGGCCCACTCGATACACACACGGAGAAGGAGCTGGAGCTCCCTTCCCCATCTACAGGACCAACGACATGCCAGGAGGCATGACCGACACCAAGGTAGGCCCCCTGCCATACTCCGACGCAACACTGATGGCCGCGGCATACTATTTCCACCTGATCTCTTTTCTCTGCTAGCCCTGATATTGCCAGCATAATTCACAGGCATCCGTGCCACAGGCTCCATTTTTCCCGTTCTACGGCACGCCTGTATTTGTGAATTGTCCACCATTGGAAACCACAAGCAAAAAGCTACTCCAAAATGGCCGCCCGCCATGCCCTCTCTTTCTTCCTGGTACTCCCCCTCTAAGCTCAGTGGATGCAACGCGGATTCGCTGTCCACCCACTTGCTGCCAAACCTGAGCTCTTTAGACTGTTTCTGCTCGCCTCACCTTGTTGCCAACTGCACCTGGCAGACTTCAACGTCAAACCTATGTAAGACTCAATAAATTACTGCCTCAAACAGAATGTGAACTGCCCTATGCATATATCTTGTTCCTGTGGGGTCTTAGATTAACACCCTGATTCTAACTTGTTTGCCAAAATCCAGTAGCACTGCTCATAGGCACCTTGCTCTACTCATTGTGCAACTTACTTGTGACCTGCTTGCTTATCTCTACCTAGCAGACGTCAGGAAATTGAAATTAGGTTTTATAATCACTGCTTTCCAGTTTAAGCGCTACTGCAGCAGTTCCTACCTATCTGCACAGACCACCCGTATAGTCTAACCTTGCTGCCATAGCTGCTCTTACATGCATACTGTAGCTCTGTATTTTGGTATCCTTGCCCAGGCTGTGAATCTCAAATTTAGACAGATTGCCTAGTTGCTCACACATGCCTGCACATTGTATTTGTGCCCTGGTTGTGAATTTCGAATCTAGACAGATTGCCTAGTTGCTCACATGTGCCTGCACAATTTACTTATGCCTAGTTTGTGAATTTTGAATCTAGACAGATTGCCTGGTTGCTCACACATGCCTGCACATTGTATGTTTGCCCTGGTTGTGAATTTCGAATCTAGACAGATTGCCTAGTTCCTCACACATGCCTGCACATTGTATCTTTGCCATGGTTGTGAATTTGAATCTAGACAGATTGCCTAGTTGCTCACATGTGCCTGCACACTGTACTTATGCCTAGGTTGTGATTTCCAAATGCTGTCCAGTAACTACCCGACCCTCCACCTGACTGCTGTGCAGGGTTACTGAATCCTGGTCCCAACCACCCCACCTCTCTAGATGTACCTAGCAGCCACCTGCCCTGCCACCTGACTGCCTTATCTCACCTACACCTAACAGAATGTACCTACCAGGCATCTACTCAGCACTGATGAGAGTAATTCTCCACCTCGTCCACCTATCCAGCCAGCCCAGCCTTACCTTTTGCCTGACCCCCATAGGCAACACCCCCACTCTCATCATGTACACCACTACACCATGTAGCCTCACTGCTAGAAATGCTAAATTACGGGCTAGTCTACCCAAACTATACGAGTCTCAAGCCAGGGAGTCCATACACACTAACCAGACCACACCTAGGTACACGGTCATAAGGTTCGCAACACAACCACTCTACCCCCTAGTACTAAAACTATCACCCCACCCATAAGAGGCGCACTAATTAATGCGCGATCTGTAGTAGCCCACGCCACAGATATAGCAGACCTTATCCTTGCAGACGAACTAGATTTCCTAGCCATCACCGAGTCCTGGCTCCATGCAACCGCCGGGCCAGCCCTCTCACTAGCCATCCCTGATCACTATACAATCCTCAGAGCGGACAGAACAGAATCCAGAGGCGGAGGCCTAGCCATAATCGCCAAATCTCATCTCAACATCAGACTTGACTCCCTACTGCCAACTCCCAAAATATCAACATCCACGTACTCTATAGACCCCCGGGACCTCTAGGCTCCTTCGAGGAAGACCGCACCACCTGCCTCACTAACAACCTAAAAAATTCCTCCCAGAGTCTCCTCCTAGGAGATTTCAACTTAGGCCTCAAAGACCCCAAAGACCCCCAGGCCACCCTCATCAATATTACCCTGCTAGAACTAGGCTTTACCCAAAGAGTATCCACCCCCACCCACAACAAAGGCAGAACCCTTGACTGGGTAGCAGACTACAACTGCGTGGCCTCCATCACCGCCAATACTCCCCAACCTTGGTCTAACCACCATCTCCTCACCTTCAAGCTTGAAGCCTCAAGTCCTATCCCCAATAACCTACCTGCCACAGCAATTCCCATGAGAAGCAAGAAAAGTATCACAGCCGAAAAACGTATCCCTCTCTTTCTTCCCACCTTGAACCAACTCCCAGCTACCTCCAATCCCCACCACCTTGTAGACAGTTATAACAACAGTATGCTCTCAGCCTTAGACTCTATTGCACCCCTAAAACCGAGAAAAGGTAAACAAAAAAAAAACTGAATACCTGGTTCTTACCCACCTAAAAGCTCTCAGATCAGAGAAACGTATAAAGGAACAAGCTTGGAGACAATCTCCCACAGACACCAACAAGCTGTTCCTCAACAAAATAGTCTCCCTATACAAAAAAGAAATTATTCTCGCTAAACAAGAATCATACAACCTGAGAATCTCACAAGCCAAATCCTGCACCAAGGAACTTTTTTCCATCTTCAAAGTGCTGTAAACCCCCGCCCCAGTCCCAGACACATGTGTGAAGGATAAACAATGGTGCACTAGCGTCCAAAACGCCCTGTGCAACAAAATCTCAAGCCTTCAAATCAAAATTAATAACAAGAAAGAAGCCCTATCTAACTCCACTAACTCCACTAACACTCCCCCATGCCCTACACCTCAGAACCCCACACCTAATCCTATCGCCCCCTTTCAGCTTTTCCAAAGTCTCCACACTAGAAGTGGAAAAAATCATACTCAGCCTTAAACCTTCTAACGGCCAGGGCCATCCTTGCCCCTCTCAAATCATCAAAAACTCGGCAAGAGACCTCTCACCTTTCATTACCAAACTCATTAACGCTTCCTTTTCATCAGGTATCATCCCCAATAATCTTATGAAAAGAATCATATGATAATACTCAGTGCTTGAATTCCCTATCAGGGGACTATAAAGGAGACCAGGAAAACATGAATAACGTCTACCCTGTCCCAATCCTGGATGGTGAGGAATGGCTTGGCACTGAAAGATGATAAGACAGAGCTTATGTTCGCCAGAATATCACATATTCTACAGAAACAAGTTCCGAACTATCAGCATTTTGTTATTGCTGGTTGCAAACTGGCTACTCAGCCAAATGGAAAGACCTTGGGAGTATTCATTGACCAAAATATGAACAGGAGGGCGCAGGTCAGCAGCCTTGTCTCGACTTCTGGGTATTATATCAAACTTCTTAAGCAGATGTGTCTGTTCCTCACAAAATCTAACTGTGCCATGGTGGCCACAGCAATTGTAGGAAACAAGCTGGATTATTGTAGCAGTTGCTGCAGGGCATTAACAAAGGAGAGTATTAAAGACTAAAGGTCATACAGAACAGTGCAGTTAGAGCCGTCGAAGGGCTGAATAGGAGGGAACATTTTTCTGAAGCTACAAAAAATCTTCATTGGCTCCCGATGGAAGCTAGAATTATACACAGGTTCCTTAGTATCACCAACACATCCCTATTTTGACCGAAGTCCTTAATATCTGACAGAAAGAATCTCAAGGCGCACCATTCAGAGGACCTTGAGATACAATGATTTTAATTTACTGACCGTTTCAGTGGTCAAGCTGTCCTTGGTTAGCAAAGGTTAGGAAAGGTTAGCAAAGGTACCTTCTTCGTGGCTGCTCCCAAATACTGGTATGCTCTCCCCCCGTATTTGAGAAGTATAACATCCTCATAAATCTTTTAAAATAAGTTGCTGATAACATCTTTGATTGTGATTAGTTCAATTCGAACACAAAAACATTTCAAAAAATGAATTCAATTAATTCCATAAAATTCCATAAAATTCTTTCAAGGCTTTCAAAACTATCAGAACAACAACAATTCAAATCAATTCAATTAGTCCTCATTAGCATTTCCGTCTATTATACATACAATCTATACAGTTTATACAATTTAGTTCGAGTTCTAGACACCTACAATCAAAAGTAAATTTCAAAAAATGTAAATTAAACTTTGCAAGTAGATTAAAACAATGAATTTTACAATTCATTTAAAACATTAAGCTTGATTGAATTAAATTTGATTGTAGCATAGCCATCTGTTCACACATGATATATATAACAAGCCCTTAGATATTCAAAAAATGGCTTCCCTTACGGATACCTCATCCTCAAGTAACTGCCTTAATGGGCAACAATAATAATAATAATTTCTTCACCTGTAACCGAACCCGATATAAGGCAATTTGCGACGATATAGTGTCCATATTTAGACACTCGTCCCAAAAAGATTCAGATAGAATGGCCTCATACCTGTGAACAAGGCTCAAAAGAGTACACAAAAAAATAGGGCCCATTTGCACACACTGGGTCAGCACGTGCCTAGCAATTTCAGCTTTATCTGGCAATTTACAAATGTGACAAAAGCTGTCCCGGGCAGCTATGCCAATCTGAGGTCCACGGACAGCCAATAATGGTAATTGGTTTGACTGTAGCTGCAATATGAATTGCCTTATTGCAGAATCTGGACATCATAACACGTATGGCTGCGTTCTCCTATAACGATGCACCACATGGTGCAATTTTTCCCTATTGGATCAGTATCCTCTGACTGCCGTACCTGTGTTTGCCATTGTTGTCTTTGTTATTATTTTGTGTTCAAACCCTTATGCCAGTTGGCCTCTGGGCCTGGTTGCCGTGTTATAAATGAATAAATAAATAAATATGTGACTGGAATGGAATCCACAATGCATATCTCTGAAAAGGCAAGAATTGTAATAATCGATTATAGTTCAGCAAAACTGATCACATTTTCCAAAGAGAAGCGAACGTAAAAGCCTTACATTTGTCTACTGCTGCATAACTATTATGTAGATTTATGACCTTAGATGAAGGCTAGGAAATTCAATAACTTTTTTTTTTTATTGTTTATGGTTTCCATACAAAAACATTTACAATTTCATAAATTGAATCAAAACACATCAAATCAATTACAAATTGTACACATCAATATTCATTACATCAACCTTAAATACATAAAAACCCATAAAACATTTACAGAATACAGGGATTAAAATGAATCCCTAACAACAACTACTACCTTAACCTATACAGTCAAATAAAAACATAGAGATTAGAAAGCATCAGCAGTAATTCTTATAATGTTCATAAAAGACGTAACAGGAATTTCCACCAAATTGTGTCCATTTGAGTTAAGCACAGTAAAATTAAAATAAACAATACAAAGATTCCTCATCCAGAAACGGGATTGCTGTCATTAATTTCCCCAAATATTTTTCCCAGTTCATAGAAAGTGCAGTGCAATAACTTATCAAATGTTTCAAGGTTTCAGGTGAAGTTTTGTCCCTACAAAACCGACAATAAACTTCTTGAGCATCAATTGAATTCCTCAGTAGCATTACTTCTTTAATCTTAAACCATCTAAACAATCTTCACGCTTATAGCGATTAGGAAAGATGCTTAAAAAGGGTGCAAGACTGCCTAATTTTTTATGCTCAAACCTCAAGTACTTCAATGAGGAGTAATTAAGGCAACATTGAACTTTTCCCAGAAGTTCCTTTAAGTCCCCCACACTTTGCCCAATTTTAAGAAATTCTGACACCTTTACTTTACTCCCAAAACAAAGTTCTTATCTTTCCTACTCATGAAACAATGGAGCTCTTAAAAGATTGTGTTGACTTGTGGAAAACAGTTCTTACGATACAAGTTTAAAAAACTCCACGTCACTTTGGCCTTGAGAGGGGACATCCCCAATTCAAACCTAATTGTCGCTACCAGGACCACATTAGGGACTCTAAGAACCTTGTGCCACATGAATTGTTCCATTCTATCAGCATGGAAACACTTGTGTACAGGCGTATTATAAATGACTTATGATATCACAATTCCCACAATTCCAAGCCATATACGAGTTTAGGGACAACTTTGCTATAATAAAATATAAAAACTGGCTTAATAGAATACTGTCCATAGTTCTGGTTAATTTTTATCATTTGGTTAGCAGGTATATTACTTTTTTGACTTAATTCATTACCTAAAAAGAACTTTCAGTGTTTTCCCACAACCTGGATGCCGCAGATAAGCAATAAAATCCCCTTAAATCAGTGAAGACTTTCCCAAACTCCATTTAAAAACTCACTGAGAGTTATTCTTTATAAATTGTCCAATTCTTGTTTTTTACAGAATTAATAACCAACCAATTAACAGATGCAAACAATCAAAAGGTAGAATGCATTCTTTGTAAGCCAATGACCAAGCAATCAAAAATCTAAAATATTCTGCGCACGCTAACAAGGTCAATCTAAAATCACCCATCTTAGAGATGAATGAAACAAGATTCAAATCTCTGATTCATAGAGGTTAAAATACCTGCTTTATAATAATGAAGCCGACAAGAATGCTGCTCGATAGTGCAAAGCTGACAGCTTTGTATTACAAAAAGTTCCCCTACATTTCAACTGTCAAGTTTACCCGACTTCCCATGTAATGGAAGTGGGTGACACCCCCGCAACCCTTAAATCCCATAATGCTGAACTAGGGGAGTGGGGGACACACCCGCGATACCCGCTCCCTTGTTTGGCATTATGGGAGTCTAAGTATTAAGCCATGCCAAAAGCGCACTAAACATGCATTGAGCATTTTATATTCACTTTTTTGGGTAAATACCGAGGTAGGTTAAATAGGCAGGGAGCAAGTATGCATCTCTGCTTGAGTCCAGAGTTAGTCTCTATGGTCCGAGATAAAGATCACTCCTGATGCAGTTTGACCTGTATAACTGATGAATCATGCCAACCAATAATTCCAATAAAGTCTCGGGAGGATAGCTCAGCAGCAACGTGCTCACCTTGGAAGCAAGAGGACACAGAGCAACACCTCTGGGTATTAAGCGTGTTATAAATAACCTATCATATCATATCATAACAATGAATCTTAACAAACCCTATGGTATTCCCAAGATAACTAGTTTGGTCCACAGAAGCTGTCTACCTACTCGGTCAAAAGCTTCTGAAAGATCAATAGAGGCCACATAGATAGCTGATTTATGTACCACAGTAGCATTCTTTTTTGGAATGTGGAAGGTAGGAGACAGGATGCAGGACTGTTAGTCAGTTAAGAGGAGAACTGAGAAAACCTGGTGGGTGTACATATGATGTCCAATAAAGAAACCTTTCATTAAATACTTGTCCCTGGATCGTTTCACTGGTGATAAGGACATCGCGGCAAATCCACCAAGTAGCTGTCAATGTGTGAACCCAATTAGAGTGTGTTCCTGTTTCTGCAAATCTGCTCATGACCGATCTCTCCATGGTGTTTTTGTGTCCAAACCGAACTGTCCTCATTTCCCAATTCACCCTGACATTCAAGGTGAGCTGCACACTACTGCATGAGCTCCTAGTTCAGTATTTCCCACTACAGCCACAGCGTTTCTAAGAATATATGTAATTTGCTGTTGACAGGGGCTTCATTAAATCTGAGGGACAGAGCATTAGGACAGGGCATGGCTCAGGCTAAGCGAGAGCCAGAAGGCACAATATATAGAAGATCACTTATTCACAAGCAGCAGGCATGAGAGCCAGAGAGCGCCCTTTACAAGAGAGCAGTTGCAGGTAAGCGCCATACTGTACGCCTTACAGAGAGTGGCTACCGACATACAGAGCACAGTGACGAGGCAGCACAGTGGTCTCACTACGGGGAAAGGACATTTGTATGTGCCGCCATCTTGGTTACCTTAGTAACTATCAACAAAACAGCGTTAGTTATCTATGGGCACGTAGCTACCACAGGGAAAGAACCTTCGTATGCACCACCAATTTAGTTACCTTAGTAACCATCAACAGTAACAAATTATGCTGAATGTGACACGAGACTGTGCAGTCCCTCTAGAGGAACCATTTTCTCAACATCCAATTGAAGTGTTTTGTTGTGCTTCCTTTTGAAAATACAATACCAAAACCCTGATCTTTCAAAACGTTAAAATATATTTTTCTGCATGAAAAGTGTTTAATCTAAAGCTAAAAGACTTTCTTTGCATAAATACTATTCACAATACGATACAAGGGTCTTCTATAAAGTGCAATCCTCATCACTTACTTTATAATAAATATGGCTATTCTGTGGGAGTGAGGAGTCGTTTGGGCCCCCGCCATACATTCAGTACAGATTGGACCACTTGCTCTTCCAATGGCGGGGGATGCCTCCATTGCCTTTAGGTTAACATCAGCCTTATGCTGGCATTGGCATAGATGGGGCTGTTGCGAGAGACACTTGGCATCCATTTTGTACACCCTCGACTCCAACATTTTGGACTAGGCCTCATTGCGATAATACAAAAAGGCTTCTCTCCCCTGTACAGTGCCGCGCGAAAGCTTCGCAGCTCCATTCTCACGCTCAAGCCAGAGGCAATTGCAACAAAAACAAATGTAACATCTCGCCCTTCCTCTAAGATCACTGTCCCTTGTAGCTCATCCATCTCCACAAACCTGCCCATGCCCTCACACCCTCGCTGTTGGAAAATTACTGCCAGTGTAACCCTGTGTCCCTGCAAGGTATTCTCTTGATGTACCAGATATGTGACCCTGCCATGAAGTCCACCCCAGCATGCCCCTAGCTAAAATCAGACCTCTGTTGCAGTATATTGCTTCCTGTAACTAACAAACGTCAACCTGCCCCCGGCCTCTTTGATAAGTCCAGACCCACCCCGCAGTTGATGTTATCATACTGGTCAAGACCCTTAACCTGGTACCCCATATAAGTCCCAATAAGCAATGGTGCGATTACATGAATACAATGTATAGGTTTATGATGATTTGCTCAAAGGCATTGTAGTGACTATTGTTTAGTGCATGTTTAATGGTAGTGTATTATGTTAGCTTAGTTAGTGGCCACCCTGCTTCGCAGCGACCTGACCCTCACCCCGCCTGGACACAGACAGACAGACCTATTTACGCTTAGCCTCCCACCATCCCAGCAGCCAACCACGGAGGAGCAGCACCTATAAGCGCCTATACAACGCAAGCTTGTGTCCAACCACAATGAACTTTGCAACATTTATGTCTGACATCATTTATGACACTTTATGCCCTTATAACCAATTGTAAGTTTATTGTTTGCCAGAGCGCTCTCGGGCAGCAGAGTTCTCTGGATGCCAATTCTTTATAAAGAAAGACTAAATCTCGCAGCCTGCTCTCTTAGTCTCATTGCCCGTTGGGGTGTGTCTATTTTATTTGTATTGCACGTGCTAAAACGGGGATGGGCCTTCACATTATGCAAGGTGTGCCCCCCTAATTACACAGTATACCCTGAAAAAGATGGAAAAAGAGATTTGACCATTTTGCGCTCACTGTACATGGATTACATTTCTCCGGCAAAAGAAAATACATTATTTTAATGCACTGTCTTGGGAACTATGGTCCGCAACAGTTAAAAAATGTGCCACCACTTTCTGAGGAGGAGTCTGCAAATCTTTTGGAGTATGAGAACTAAGATGCTTGAGAAACATAATGAGAAGTGTGTGAGCATTATACAGAAAATGTATCACTTCTTCAAAAGAAAGCAAGGCAATGGAGAATCTGTAGAATAGTATGTGACAGCACTTAGAGGTTTAGTGGCTTAGTGGCTTTATGTAAAATTGGTAGCACTATAGATGACAGAGGCCAGGACCAGTTTATGCATGAATGTAGTGTTGAAAAAGGGAAGGAGGTGTTGTGGTCCAGAGGTAATCCCTCTATTGATGATGTTATCAGGGTACCAAAGGAAGTGGAGCATATGCACCCATGTGTAAAAGAATTGGGCTGAACCAGACATGAAGAAAACTGAAGATGCACATATTATTGAGATTTCAGCTCTGCAACCAAGGAGGTCTGATTAAAAGAGACAGAATGTCAAGAAAGAAAGTGTGAAGAGGAGATTCGGAAATAAACATGAGAGAAAGGAAGATGACGACAGGAAAAGATATTTTTGATGTGACAGTTTATTTCATTTTGTGAGTAGTGACAAATATCCTGCCGTCAAAGCTGTGTACACAAGTGTGTGACAGATGAGGGCATTTCACATGTTGCTGTAGGATCAAGAGTGAAAATGTGGACTGTGTTGATGAGTTATGTAAGGATATGGAAGAATGTACGTGCTTAGTTGATAGTTCCTCTGATCAGATTGCTATGATTCAAGATGATGATGCAGATGCTGAGAAGTCCATGACTACCAATGAGATTGAAGGGGTGAATATTGCCATGGTGATTAATTCTGGAGCAAAGTATACTTTACTCCCCAAATGTATATTTGACACTAAATTACAAAAGTGTATATACATTAATGTTGTGGACATCAACCCGGTAGCAAATGGAGGCAAAAGAATTGAAATTGAAGGGTGGTTTTGGGCAATTGTGAAATTTAACTATAGGTCAGCCAAAGGTAAAGTTTATGTTTCAAAGACAGGGAGTGATCCACTCTTAGGATGGTCACACCGGAAAAGACTGAAGATAAAACTTCACCCCAATGCAGAAGAGCCAGTTTATGCCATAGAAGGTGCCAATGATTTGTCGCAACATGAAATATTTTGCGAAGAATTAGGTACTTTGAAGGGATTCATGCACAAAAATAAATAAAAGCCCACACTATTCCAGTTGTACAAAAGTTGAGGTCTGTACCTTTGTCTATTAGGGCTGCTGTAAAAGAATCATTTTGTTTGAATTGAAAAGGTCAGCCATGCTAACCTTTATTGAACTGCTAAATCTATACATACACGTATTAGAGAAAGATCCTAACTACAAGGCTAAAATCAAGATGAAAGCCAGAGTTTGGGACTTATGTAGAAACACGGATAACCTACATGAGAAACCTCATTTTTAGGAGTTGAGAGAGTAAGGTGTAAAACAGTGCTTGGATGCACCAGTTATGTGTGCAGCTGATGAAATTGCCTGATGGTATCAGCATTCTTCCATTAGGTGTGGCGGTATTGATATCAGTTGAATGTGTGCAGTCTGGAGGGTGGACACCAAGACTGGGTTCTGGCTGCGTTAGGCCTTTGTAGGACGCTTATGTGTGCAGCTAGGCTTATTTCCAAGGAAATTGAAGGATGTATTAAATTGAATGAACACAATGATTTCATTTTATCACTCTAGTGTCCGCTTTTGAAATGCTACGGGGGAGGAAATCCAATACCATGGTTTGCCTGGCATGGTTAGTCAGATCATGCTTGAAGGAGATTGAAATGGAAGTGGTGAAGGAAAGGATTAGCAAGAAGATGTGCAATAAGGTTTGCTTTGATGTTAGGAAGGCTACAAAGGAATGTCCAGTCAAGGAAGGGCATTGGGTGTGAATAAGGTTCCCTGACAGCAGACTGGAAAGTGGTTTAGTTTGGTCAATGCCAATAAGAGTTGTAAAGAGATTAAATGGTGCTGTAAAGGTGGCAAATGGGTGAGTGTGGAATGTCAACAGGATATGCAGTTGTGTTGGAAATTCTTTAGAAGCGTGGATTAGGAAAGAGGAGAGTAACCAGAATGTTCACAAAGAGAAAACTGTGTTAGAGAAAGATTGTAGGGTTCACAAGAGAATTAGCATAATGCATGGGTGCGGAAGACCCTCATATTTGAAGGATTATGTTGAATAAAACCACCCTGTGTTGGTGTCTAATGTGGTGTCCAATGTTCCGATACAAAGACATTTCTGCAAACTTTAGAGTACAAACTCTAGATGTAGGATATCAATCATTTTTTTCTTCCAGCTGGAATTCCATAAATGTGTGCTCTCATACATGTTTAGTTCTTAGTATTTAGTAACTGTATGTAAACTATATATAGTTATATTTTGTAAATAATATTTTGTGAGTGAAAAAGGGAGATGTGAAATATTCTTTTGTATGTGGAATGTTGTAATGGAACCTGGAAGTGGAAGGTCGGAGAAAGAATGCAGGACTGTTGGTCAGTTAAGAGGAGAACTGAGAAGAAGCCAGTGGGTGTACATATGATCTCCAATAAAGAAACCATTAATTACATACTTGTCCCTGAATAATTTCACCCGTCCAAGCCTTCTGCTGCCGGAAATTAATTATACATCTATTCACGTTGTTGCCGTGCCCCTTCCTGAACCCTGTTTGAAGCCTATTTAATCTCCCTATAAAGTTTGCCCAAGACTTCAAATGCATTAAGCGTAAGGACACAAGTCTTTACTATCCTCGACCATTATAGTAATGGGTCGATAGTGCCTCGGATTGGCTTTCGCACCCTTTTTATAAACTTTAATGTCATACAAGGGCCTCCAAGAGGACGGAACCCTTTTGGTGCTTACAACATTTTTAAAGAAAATACTAAACATCAGAGCCCACACTTGCAAGCTCAGTTTAAATAAATAGTTTGAAGGATTGTTTGGGCCGGAGGCCCGAGTTACTACTTTTCTGTATATTCGTTACAATCATCTCATGATCAAACACAAACTCCCACTCCTGCAATCAGACCTTTAATCTTCACCTGTCTTTTAACAGTGCTGAAATGCTGTTCATGTATAGAGCTTCAAAGTGATGCACCCATTCTTCCTCCAAAATTGCACCTGAACCTGTCTGACCCCTTGACAGCTATCCAACAAGTTAATGACTTCCCAGAAACCTGACACATTCCTAGTTTTGAAGATCTTTAACACATATTGTGCATCCCATTGTAAAGTCAAAGCACTGCATTGCTGCGCTCTGCCCCAACTTTTTGTGCTATGCAGATGACACTCAGCTCATTTTCAGGCTACCCTCAGCCACCTCTTCTCCCTCTCTCATCTCTGATTGTCTGTCCACAATCCAGGAGTGGTGTGCCGTCAATGTTCTCTAGTTTAATGCAGGTAAGACTGAGATTGTCCTCATCGGCACACGCTCTTCCTCCTTTCCTGTCACTGTCTGGCCAGCCTCACTTGGCCCTCTTCCTGCTCCCACTTGTTAGGCCAAAAACCTCGGGGTCATCTTCAACTCCACACTCTCCTTCTCTCCTCACATCTGTGACGTCTCTAAGAAGTCTCACTACCAGATGCACATCCTCAAAGGTATTCTTCCTTTCCTCTCCTTCCCCCAGAAGCTCACAGTCTCCAGAGCCTTGGCTCTTTCTAGGCTGGAATATTGCAACAGCCTCTTTCTAAATCTGCCTGCTTCTAATATGCACCCTCTGCAACTCATCCAGAACAAGACTGCAAGACTTGTCCTTGGCCTCAAACCCAGGGATCGCATATCTCCAGGACTGAAATCTCTGCATTGGCTCCCAGTAGCTGCGAGGATTAAGTTCTAAACCCTCTGCATTGTCCATAAGCCCTTCTGGGTCCTGGGGCCTCCATACCTTCAACGCTCCCTTCCTAAATATCTTCCTTCTCGAGCTCTTCGCTCATCGAGACGCTTCTCCAAGCAACAAGTTGGTGGTAGATCTCTTTCTTTGGCTGGGGCCTCCCTCTGGAACAGCCTCCCTGAAACTTGAGGAGAATCATCTCCAGTTCTGGAAGCACCTCAAAACCTTTCTCTCTTCTGCTTTTTCTCCCCCTCTCCCCTGCTGATTTCCTGGCTGATACTGAAACTGCACTGGTTACCTGGCCACCCTCTGATCTCGGGTCCAGGCCCCGCCTGCCAGTCGCACTCCTGAACTGCCCTCCTGGCAACCTCCACACTTGGGGACTGTTTTCTGTATCCCTACAGTCCCATTACCAGCACTTGCCACCTCTTGTCTGCACTTACCCCAGCACTTGCCACCTGCTGGCTGTACTTGTACTTTGTTATTTATCTTATTATCCCATGTAATGCACTGTCCCCTTCCCTCTGCACTTTCCACCTTCCCCTTCCCATGCACTTGCACGATCTGAATGACACCTGGCCTAGTAGGATCGCTGTCTGTCTTCCCTATGTTCCCCCCTCTCTTGCCTTGTTGTGCCTTGAAACACTTGTGTATAGGCGCGTTATAAATGACAAATCATATCATATCATCATGTCATATCATATCATATCACTGCGATGTCTAATAAAATTCTTATAAGACTTTTTTTTAAATTAGTATGACCCTTTCTTGATTTTTCGTGATCAAACAAATAGCCCCCTTTTTCTTCCACTTTTCCTCTGCAAACAGTTCATCAAACATGTGATGATAGGACTTAGATTCTACCCCTTTGAAAATGCTTCCCTGTTTTCCACCGTCAACATCCCATATCAGATCATCCAAAGTTTTAGCATAATTATCTAGATTGAATGTATACCTTTTCCAATCCAAGGCAGTTGATGAAAATATGGAACATTGTATTAAATCGATTATAGGTCCCAACCTTCCATCTTATTTGATTCAAGCCAGAATTGACATGTAAATTGCTAGCAGCTTCTTTCACATAGTACCCCAAGGTAACTCGAAAGCTACCAGAAACATGCAGTAGTCACTCCAGTTGTTGCGTCTTATCTCCAAACTCTGGCATGCCTCAAATAATAAGTAGTCTAAAATCACATAATCTAATGTAGACTCATTTTTCCCTCTATGCCAAGTAGGTTTACTGGGGCAGTCCCCCTGGATCTGCCCATGTAATTAACCTAATCCAACGGCATTAAGGGTGGAATACCACTACATAACATTCACCTCTTTGTCAGAAGTATCGCTAGGCAAAAGTGCTAAATTCCACTTCTCATATTCATTGTTTTGTATACATGTGGAGTTCAGGTCACCAGCTAATAGCAGCACCCCATTGTCATTCTTAGCTTTCCACTGAGTTATACATCGGATAATAGAATCAAGGAATACATCTAATGTTTCCACCCCTTGATGCCTGCATATAGTCACTAATAAAAATACATTAATGAGCCCATGTCCAACTGAATCTTGTAGGGATATATGGCAGTAATTTTGAAAGAAGCCAGTAAAATTAGTGCAGATGACAGTGTTTTCAATAGAAGCAGCCAGTAATATGAGTGCAAATGGGAGCAGCGGATTAGGGCTACAGGTCCGCATTTATAGTGGGATTAGTCTAAATGCAGGAAAGAGATTGTAAATTATATGAAGCAGGTGAAATGCCAAATTGATTCATTATAAACGTGGGTTAGGCCCTCCATAGCAAAGCAGAATTTTTGCAAAAAGACAGTGGATTCAAAGTACATTATACATATGAAATTATGAGAATTCACATCTGTGTAACGTTGCATTGAAAAAATAACCCATATTGACTAATTAACTTCCCTATCAATTACACTTCAGTAACAAATTAGTTCTCCTGATTAACATTGCAATACAATGTCAGTGAACACGGGTGGAAATTCTGTCTTGCTTTTTTGTCCATGGAAGAGACATTTGTACAAAGAAAAAACGAAATGAGAAATGAATGGACGGTCTTTTTGGGCATTTTGAGAGTCCTTTGTTTGCAAAGGAAGCAAGAAACTAAGTTGATACATGTACAATCTCTCTCTTCATCAGAGCTGCACCAGGGAAAGAACCCCCTCCCTTTCTGTGCACCCCTATTTATTTAATTTGCCTGTCAATCAGAACAAAACTGCCTCCTTTCTGACGTATCTAAGCAACTCCCATGCTCCTGATCCCACCGACCAATCCTCTGCAGGACACATTGGCTTGTTTGTTTGAGTTTTCTCATATGTACAGTATGTGGTAGATGTCGTGTTTGTGTATTTGGCATGTCTGGATATGATGTACGTGAAGTTGAATGATTTTCAGGGTGAGTTTTTATTTATATTTTTTCTATTGTATGTACCACTGTATCACTTTCTTCACATGAATTGTAATAAAATGTGCTATTTTTTAAAAAAATCTACACTTATTTGTACATTTATTGTTCCAGATTTAAAGCTTCAGGATGTTCTCATAGTGTGAAGTGCGCCTGTCTGAGAGGTGGAGGAAAGAAAGAAGTGAGAGCGAGAAAGAGAGAGAGAGAGAGAGAGAGAGAGAGAGAGAAAGAGAGAGAGAGAGAGAGAGAGAGAGAGAGAGAGAGAGAGAAGATCAAAGGAGGGCTGTGGGGGAAAATAGGAGAGGTGGAGAGGAAAGGAGAGGACAGGAGAGGAGAGGAAAGAAGAAGAGAGGGGAGCAGAGGAGGGGAGAAAGGAGAGGAAAGGAGAGGAGAGCAGAGGAGAGGAGAGGAGAGGAGAGGAGAGGAGAAGAGAGGAGAGGAGAGACTGGTAGGCCACAAGGAGGACTTAGGGATCCACCACATCAGGCAGGTTCACAATCATGGGTCTTTACAACTAGCTCTGTCCGGGATTTCAATTGTCAGATCGGTAGTCTCACTTCAGTTTCTTCAGCAGTTTCATTGCTTTGTTTTTAGCAGCACAAATTCTCTGATTAGTAATTCTTGCTTCAGGTTCTTGAGCACTTTCATTGTTCTGTCTGAAAGCATGTTGAATTCTATCAGCTTCATGGTCTTGAAATCTACCTTCTTCAGAATGTTGATCATGTTTCAGCTTTCGATGTTTTGATTCAGGTGGGATTAAATACAGCTTTCTTTTTTGGTGGCATTTCTGTAAAAATATATTTGTGGGTTTAAAGCATTAATGAAAGGAGAGAATACAGATGAAAGAAGTCTTTTTGTTAAACATGCAACCTGATTCAAATCAACTGATTCAACTATGTAATCCTCAAATTGTAGCAAAATTCCATTTGATGTCATGAGGGTGAAGTACCTGTATAAATTAATCAGGTGTTGATGATGTTTCATCTTCAATGGGCGATGATGGGAACTTTCTACAAATGACCTGTAGATGGTGGAGTAACACCCCAAAACGTAATGCCGAAGCACAAAACTGAAAAAAACAAAAAGATCAATGGTCTCAGGAACGGGGTGACCTATCGACTTAGAAACAGTTGCATTAATTTGTCAATGAAATAAAGAATATGCCATGCAACATTCATGACACCAAACCTCACCATTCATGAGGAGTTATGCCCCCAACAATGCCACATACAATCCCACAAACAAACACAACTTATTTTTATAAATATACATGTGATCATTTCTGATCTGGGTGTCTGTCTTTTTTTCCAGTGTGCTTTATAATGTATGTTCTTTATTGACAATGCAAAGGCAATGTTTTTTATATACTTTTAAATGTTTTTAGTTATGTTTCAAAGTCTTGGAATATGATATGGATGCCTCTCAACACACAATTTATTGAATCAACTGTTCCATTTCCTGAAATATACTGTGAATGATTTTGGGATATTACTAACAGATGCTATCATTACAAATAACAGATCATCTATTCTAACTCATTTGTTCAGTCTTTATTAATAGCTGAATATAAGAAACTCAGTTTTACCAACCAGGATGTTCTGGATATATTTAGTGCATCCTCATACTTGGATATTTTGACCAACACCAATGGAAATGGTAATTCTAGTATAATGAGCGATTCATTAATTAAATGAAAGGAGAAAAACATTTTGTACAGAGTTACATGGACACTTCCTAACAAAGTGCTTTAAAGCAAATTGTATTCCACTAGGTTTCCGAGCCAAACATTCTCCTTCTCTATTCCTGAATGATGAACAGTACAAATGTAATTTCACTGCCACATGAACCAAATTTAGTCATTACCTGACAGTGTTAACTTACAACACTCGAAAGAAAGGAATTGAGAAATGATCGAGGGACCTTCAAGATGCAGAAAAAAAGTTATTTGAACAATATGGGAAGCCACAGATCAATGTACCCATATTAATGCCCAAATTGAATAATTAAAAAAAATATTTTGAAGAAAAAGTTGAACACACTTAAAAAAGACATTGGGCCTCATTACGAGTCTGGCGGTAACCGAGGCAGTTTTACCGCCTCGGTTACCGCCGGACTCGTATTACCATTCCACCTTTGTGACTCCCGGAAATACCAGGGCATTATGAAGGCCCACTCGATACACACCCGGAGAAGGAGCTGGAGCTCCCTTCCCCATCTACAGGACCAACGACATGCCAGGAGGCATGACCGACACCAAGGTAGGCCCCCTGCCATACTCCGACGCAACACTGATGGCCGCGGCATACTATTTCCACCTGATCTCTTTTCTCTGCTAGCCCTGATATTGCCAGCATAATTCACAGGCATCCGTGCCACAGGCTCCATTTTTCCCGTTCTAGGGCACGCCTGTATTTGTGAATTGTCCACCATTGGAAACCACAAGCAAAAACCTACTCCAAAATGGCCGCCCGCCATGCCCTCTCTTTCTTCCTGGTACTCCCCCTCTAAGCTCAGTGGATGCAACGCGGATTTGCTGTCCACCCACTTGCTGCCAAACCTGAGCTCTTTAGACTGTTTCTGCTCGCCTCACCTCATTGCCAACTGCACCTGGCAGACTTCAACGTCAAACCTATGTAAGACTCAATAAATGACTGCCTCAAACAGAATGTGAACTGCCCTATGCATATATCTTGTTCCTGTGGGGTCTTAGATTAACACCCTGATTCTAACTTGTTTGCCAAAATCCAGTAGCACTGCTCATAGGCACCTTGCTCTACTCATTGTGCAACTTACTTGTGACCTGCTTGCTTATCTCTACCTAGCAGACGTCAGGAAATTGAAATTAGGTTTTATAATCACTGATTTCCAGTTTAAGCGCTACTGCAGCAGTTCCTACCTATCTGCACAGACCACCCGTATAGTCTAACCTTGCTGCCATAGCTGCTCTTACATGCATACTGTACCTCTGTATTTTGGTATCCTTGCCCAGGCTGGGAATCTCGAATTTAGACAGATTGCCTAGTTGCTCACACATGCCTGCACATTGTATTTTTGCCCTGGTTGTGAATTTCGAATCTAGACAGATTGCCTAGTTGCTCACATGTGCCTGCACAATTTACTTATGCCTAGGTTGTGAATTTTGAATCTAGACAGATTGCCTGGTTGCTCACACATGCCTGCACATTGTATTTTTGCCCTGGTTGTGAATTTCGAATCTAGACAGATTGCCTAGTTCCTCACACATGCCTGCACATTGTATCTTTGCCATGGTTGTGAATTTGAATCTAGACAGATTGCCTAGTTGCTCACATGTGCTAGGTTGTGATTTCCAAATGCTGTCCAGTAACTACCCGACCCTCCACCTGACTGCTGTGCAGGGTTACTGAATCCTGGTCCCAACCACCCCACCTCTCTAGATGTACCTAGCAGCCACCTGCCCTGCCATCTGACTGCCTTATCTCACCTACACCTAACAGAATGTACCTACCAGGCATCTACTCAGCACTGCTGAGAGTAATTCTCCACCTCGTCCACCTATCCAGCCAGCCCAGCCTTGCCTTTTGCCTGACCCCCATAGGCAACACCCCCACTCTCATCATGTACACCACTACACCATGTAGCCTCACTGCTAGAAATGCTAAATTACGGGCTAGTCTACCCAAACTATACGAGTCTCAAGCCAGGGAGTCCATACACACTAACCGGACCACACCTAGGTACACGGTCATAAGGTTCGCAACACAACCACTCTACCCCCTAGTACTAAAACTATCACCCCACCCATAAGAGGCGCACTAATGAATGCGCGATCTGTAGTAGCCCACGCCACAGATATAGCAGACCTTATCCTTGCAGAGGAACTAGATTTCCTAGCCATCACCGAGTCCTGGCTCCACGCAACCGCCGGCCCAGCCCTCTCACTAGCCATCCCTGATCACTATACAATCCTCAGAGCGGACAGAACAGAATCCAGAGGCGGAGGCCTAGCCATAATCGCCAAATCTCATCTCAACATCAGACTTGACTCCCTACTGCCAACTCCCAAAATATCAACATCCACATACTCTAAAGACCCCCGGGACCTCTAGGCTCCTTCGAGGAAGACCGCACCACCTGCCTCACTAACAACCTAAAAAAATTCCTCCCAGAGTCTCCTCCTAGGAGATTTCAACTTAGGCCTCAAAGACCCCAAAGACCCCCAGGCCACCCTCATCAATAATACCCTGCTAGAACTAGGCTTTACCCAAAGAGTATCCACCCCCACCCACAACAAAGGCAGAACCCTTGACTGGGTAGCAGACTACAACTGCGTGGCCTCCATCACCGCCAATACTCCCCAACCTTGGTCTGACCACCATCTCCTCACCTTCAAGCTTGAAGACTCAAGTCCTATCCCCAATAACCTACCTGCCACAGCAATTCCCATGAGAAGCAAGAAAAGTATCACAGCCGAAAAACGTATCCCTCTCTTTCTTCCCACCTTGAACCAACTCCCAGCTACCTCCAATCCCCACCACCTTGTAGACAGTTATAACAACAGTATGCTCTCAGCCTTAGACTCTATTGCACCCCTAAAACCGAGAAAAGGTAAACAAAAAAAAACCTGAATACCTGGTTCTTACCCACCTAAAAGCTCTCAGATCAGAGAAACGTATAAAGGAACAAGCTTGGAGACAATCTCCCACAGACACCAACAAGCTGTTCCTCAACAAAATAGTCTCCCTATACAAAAAAGAAATTATTCTCGCTAAACAAGAATCATACAACCTGAGAATCTCACAAGCCAAATCCTGCACCAAGGAACTTTTTTCCATCTTCAAAGTGCTGGAAACCCCCCCCCCCCCAGTCCCAGACACATGTGTGAAGGATAAACAATGGTGCACTAGCATCCAAAACGCCCTGTGCAACAAAATCTCAGGCCTTCAAATCAAAATTAATAACAAGAAAGAAGCCCTATCTAACTCCACTAACTCCACTAACACTCCCCCATGCCCTACATCTCAGAACCCCACACCTAATCCTATCGCCCCGTTTCAGCTTTTCCAAAGTCTCCACACTAGAAGTGGAAAAAATCATACTCAGCCTTAAACCTTCTAACGGCCAGGGCGATCCTTGCCCCTCTCAAATCATCAAAAACGCGGCAAGAGACCTCTCACCTTTCATTACCAAACTCATTAACGCTTCCTTTTCATCAGGTATCATCCCCAATAATCTTATGAAAAGAATCATATGATGATACTCAGTGCTTGAATTCCCTATCAGGGGACTATAAAGGAGACCAGGAAAACATGAATAACATCTACCCTGTCCCAATCCTGGATGGTGAGGAATGGCTTGGCACTGAAAGATGATAAGACAGAGCTTATGTTCGCCAGAATAGCACATATTCTACAGAAACAGGTTCCGAACTATCAGCATTTTGTTATTGCTGGTTGCAAACTGGCTACTCAGCCAAATGGAAAGACCTTGGGAGTATTCATTGACCAAAATATGAACAGGAGGGCGCAGGTCAGCAGCCTTGTCTCGACCTCTGTGTATTATTTCAAACTTCTTAAGCAGATGTGTCTGTTCCTCACAAAATCTAACTGTGCCATGGTGGCAACAGCAATTGTTGGAAACAAGCTGGATTATTGTAGCAGTTGCTGCAGAGCATTAACAAAGGAGAGTATTAAAGACTAAAGGTCATACAGAACAGTGCAGTTAGAGCCGTCGAAGGGCTGAATAGGAGGGAACATTTTCCTGAAGCTACAAAAAATCTTCATTGGCTCCCGATGGAAGCTAGAATTATACACAGGTTCCTTAGTATCACCAACACATCCCTATTTTGACCGAAGTCCTTAATATCTGACAGAAAGAATCTCAAGGTGCACCACTCAGAGGACCTTGAAATACAATGATTTTATTTTACTGACCGTTTCAGTGGTCAAGCTGTCCTTAGTTAGCATTTCCGTCTATTATACATACAATCTATACAGTTTATACAATTTAGTTTGAGTTCTAGACACCTACAATCAAAAGTAAATTTCAAAAAATGTAAATTAAACTTTGCAAGTAGATTAAAACAATGAATTTTACAATTCATTTAAAACATTAAGCTTGATTGAATTAAATTTGATTGTAGCATAGCCATCTGTTCACACATGATATATATAACAAGCCCTTAGATATTCAAAAAATGGCTTCCCTTACGGATACCTCATCCTCAAGTAACTGCCTTAATGGGCAACAATAATAATAATAATTTCTTCACCTGTAACCAAACCCGATATAAGGCAATTTGCGACGATATAGTGTCCATATTTAGACACTGGTCCCAAAAAGATTCAGATAGAATGGCCTCATACCTGTGAACAAGGCTCAAAAGAGTACACAAAAAAATAGGGCCCATTTGCACACACTGGGTCAGCACGTGCCTAGCAATTTCAGCTTTATCTGGCAATTTACAAATGTGACAAAAGCTGTCCTGGGCAGCTATGCCAATCTGAGGTCCACGGACAGCCAATAATGGTAATTGGTTTGACTGTAGCTGCAATATGAATTGCCTTATTGCAGAATCTGGACATCATAACACGTATGGCTGCGTTCTCCTATAACGATGCACCACATGGTGCAATTTTTCCCTATTGGATCAGTATCCTCTGACTGCCGTACCTGTGTTTGCCATTGTTGTCTTTGTTATTATTTTGTGTTCAAACCCTTATGCCAGTTGGCCTCTGGGCCTGGTTGCCGCGTTATAAATGAATAAATAAATAAATACGTGACTGGAATGGAATCCACAATGCATATCTCTGAAAAGGCAAGAATTGTAATAATCGATTATAGTTCAGCAAAACTGATCACATTTTCCAAAGAGAAGCGAATGTAAAAGCCTTACATTTGTCTACTGCTGCATAACTATTATGTAGATTTATGACCTTAGATGAAGGCTAGGAAATTCAATAACTTTTTTTTTTTTATTGTTTATGGTTTTCATACAAAAACATTTACAATTTCATAAATTGAATCAAAACACATAAAATCAATTACAAATTGTACACATCAATATTCATTACATCAACCTTAAATACATAAAAACCCATAAAACATTTACAGAATACAGGGATTAAAATGAATCCCTAAGGGGAAAATGGGGTTTGGGGGGGAATTTTTGAGGATGGTCAAGGCTAATTATCAGACTCCCTCCATTAGGGTGATGGTGAACGGGAGTGCCTCCAGGGCAATTTCTCTACAGAGAGGGACAAAACAAGGCTGTCCCCTCTCCCCAATATTATTTGCTCTCTATCTAGAGCCACTCCTCCAAGCCATCCGGGAGGCAAGGGATATCCAGGGGATTCCATTTGGAGGGGATCAGCACAGAGTAGCAGCCTTTGCTGACGACATGTTGCTCATGCTTACCGCCCCGCGAACTTCACTGCCGGCCTGTGTGGCCCTTCTGGATGCTTTTGGGTCTGCCTCGGGTCTGAAGATTAATGCTAACAAATCCGAGATCCTGAACTTAACGCTTGACCCAGCGGAACGAGAGAACCTACGGGCGGCCTCTGACTTTCTGTGGAGCCCGGGAGGGATACGCTACTTAGGGGTGAGACTTACTGCCAACCTGTCTGGATGGTTTCGGGCAAACTTCCCCCCGCTTCTTAAGGCCATTAAGAGGGATTTTCTAAAGTGGAGAGCTTTGAGGGTCTCGTGGCTGGGGCGGATAGCCGCAGTTAAAATGGTTACACTCCCCAGGCTCCTGTACTTATTCCAAGCTGTTCCATTGCCGGTACCGGCGAGTTATTTCAAGGAGCTGGAAACTCTAACCAGGGAATTCATTTGGGAAGGAAAGAGACCTAGGGTGGGCATTCGAATTTTGATGGCACCGAAGAGCGAGGGGTTCCTGGCAGTACCGAATTTTAGACGTTATTATGAGGCAGCTCAGCTGCGAATTATCAGGGAATGGTTGAAGGGAGAGGACGGCACGCAAGATAAATTGTGGGTGAGAATGGATAGGGCGGTAGCACATCGAAACCTGGCCGAAGTATTGTGGCTCCCGAAACGGCTTAGGCCGGTCCATCTTTATGAAAGCACCATCACCAAACTTATGGCAGATACATGGGATAGGCTAGCAAAATCAGAGGGGATCACCACATTCCCATCTCCCTTCACTCCCATATTCGGTAACGGGGACTTCTCCCCTGGGGTGGAGAAAGGCGCCTTTGTGAATTGGCAGGAAGGGGGCTGTCGGAAACTGTGCGATATGTTTTCTGGAGGAGAGGTGTTAGCATTCAGCGACTGTAAGAAGCTTTTTGCAGTACAAGAGAGGGAGAGGCTGAGATATGCTCAGATCCGCCATTGGGTTCTTCATCCAGGGAACAGGAAAGCTGCAACTCTTGCTTACGAGTGACGGGGTGAGAGGCCTTATCTCTAACATATATAAGACTCTGGCAGGCCCTAAGGAAGGGGCCCAATGGGCATATATGCGAGAGTGGGAGGAGGCCCTAGGACGCCGGATTAGCCGGGCGGACTGGGGGACACTGTGGAGGAAGATCCCCAAACTGGCTAGAGCGTCCCAATTACAGGAGACGTGGTATAAGATTATGTTTAGGTGGCACTATACCCCGACCCGGCTGAACAGATTTTTTCCTACTGTGACGAACCTCTGCTGGAGGGGATGCGGGATGGTGGATGGCGGGATGCGGGATGGTGGGCTCCGCGGAACACATTTGGTGGGACTGCCCCAAGCTAGAACTGTTCTGGGGGGAGGTGAGGGAGGCACAGGGGTTGGCATTTGGGCTGAAGGCCGGGAGGACCCCAGCGCACATTCTCTTGGGGGAGCGGGTGGTCTCCGAGGCGGGTGAACCTAGAGGAAGAGAAAAAGCGATTGTCATTACGACTCTGGCAGCTATGCAGCTAATAGCCCAGAGATGGAAAGGCTCGGAAGTTCCTAGAATACAAGATTGGTTCCGAAAACTGTGGGAGATAGTGGCTTTGGAATGGGCAACCTATGCCATGGACAATAAGGCCCAAAGATTTGCAGCAGACTGGGGGGAACTACTGCAAGTTCTTAATGACGATTATAAGGTGATGTGGTGTCCGCAGCGATTGAGGCTTCTGGATTTGCGATAACTGTGTTTTGTTGTTATCTCGTTTAAGAGGGTTGGAGGGTGCAAGGACTTAGCTTGTTGCCGGGGGGGGGGGGTAAGGGAGGGGGGGGATGGTTTGTGTGTTATTTTGTGAAATCAATAAAAAGAGTTTACAAAAAAAAAAAATGAATCCCTAACAACAACTACTACCTTAACCTATACAGTCAAATAAAAACATAGAGATTAGAAAGCATCAGCAGTAATTTTTATAATGTTCATAAAAGACGTAACAGGAATTGCCACCAAATTGTGTCCATTTGAGTTAAGCACAGTAAAATTAAAATAAACAATACAAAGATTCCTCATCCAGAAACGGGATTGCTGTCATTAATTTCCCCAAATATTTTTCCCAGTTCATAGAAAGTGCAGTGCAATAACTTATCAAATGTTTCAAGGTTTCAGGTGAAGTTTTGTCCCTACAAAACCGACAATAAACCTCTTGAGCATCAATTGAATTCCTCAGTAGCATTACTTCCTTAATCTTAAACCATCTAAACAATCTTCACGCTTATAGCGATTAGGAAAGATGCTTAAAAAGGGTGCAAGACTGCCTAATTTTTTATGCTCAAACCTCAAGTACTTCAATGAGGAGTAACTAAGGCAACATTGAACTTTTCCCAGAAGTTCCTTTAAGTCCCCCACACTTTGCCCAATTTTAAGAAATTCTGACACCTTTACTTTACTCCCAAAACAAAGTTCTTATCTTTCCTACTCATGAAACAATGGAGCTCTTAAAAGATAGTGTTGACTTGTGGAAAACAGTTCTTACGATACAAGTTTAATAAACTCCACGTCACTTTGGCCTTGAGAGGGGACATCCCCAATTCAAACCTAATTGTCGCTACCAGGACCACATTAGGGACTCTAAGAACCTTGTGCCACATGAATTGTTCCATTCTATCAGCATGGAAACACTTGTGTACAGGCGTGTTATAAATGACTTATGATATCACAATTCCCACAATTACAAGCCGTATAGGAGTTTAGGGACAACTTTGCTATAATAAAATATAAAAACTGGCTTAATAGAATACTGTCCATAGTTCTGGTTAATTTTTATCATTTGGTTAGCAGATATATTACTTTTTTGACTTAATTCATTACCTAAAAAGAACTTTCAGTGTTTTCCCACAACCTGGATGCCGCAGATAAGCAAAAAATCCCCTTAAATCAGTGAAGACTTTCCCAAACTCCATTTAAAAACTCACTGAGAGTTATTCTTTATAAATTGTACAATTCTTGTTTTTTACAGAATTAATAACCAACCAATTAACAGATGCAAACAATCAAAAGGTAGAATGCATTCTTTGTAAGCCAATGACCAAGCAATCAAAAATCAAAAATATTCTGCGCACGCTAACAAGGTCAATCTAAAATCACCCATCTTAGAGATGAATGAAACAAGATTCAAATCTCTGATTTCCAGAGGTTAAAATACCTGCTTTATAATAATGAAGCCGACAAGAATGCTGCTCGATAGTGCAAAGCTGACAGCTTTGTATTACAAAAAGTTCCCCTACATTTCAACTGTCAAGTTTACCCGACTTCCGATGTAATGGAAGTGGGTGATACCCCCGCAACCCTTAAATCCCATAATGCTGAACTAGGGGAGTGGGGGACACACCCGCGATACCCGCTCCCTTGTTTGTCATTATGGGAGTCTAAGTATTAATCCATGCCAAAAGCGCACTAAACATGCATTGAGCATTTTATATTCACTTTTTTGGGTAAATACCGAGGTAGGTTAAATGGGCATCTCTGCTTGAGTCCAGAGTTAGTCGCTATGGTCCCAGATAAAGATCACTCCTGATGCAGTTTGACCTGTATAACTGATGAATCATGCCAACCAATAATTCCAATAAAGTCTCGGGAGGATAGCTCAGCAGCAACGTGCTCACCTTGGAAGCAAGAGGACACAGAGCAACACAGTCTCAATCCCCGGTTCCACGCTTAGAAACCTCTGGGTATTAAGCGTGTTATAAATAACCTATCATATCATATCATAACAATGAATCTTAACAAACCCTATGGTATTCCCAAGATAACTAGTTTGGTCCACAGAAGCTGTCTACCTACTCAGTCAAAAGCTTCTGAAAGATTAATAGAGGCCACATAGATAGCTGATTTATGTACCACAGTAGCATTCTTTTTTGGAATGTGGAAGGTAGGAGACAGGATGCAGGACTGTTAGTCAGTTAAGAGGAGAACTGAGAAAACCTGGTGGGTGTACATATAATGTCCAATAAAGAAACCTTTCATTAAATACTTGTCCCTGGATCGTTTCACTGGTGATAAGGACATCGCGGCAAATCCACCAAGTAGCTGTCAATGTGTGAACCCAATTAGAGTGTGTTCCTGTTTCTGCAAATCTGCTCATGACCGATCTCTCCATGGTGTTTTTGTGTCCAAACCGAACTGTCCTCATTTCCCAATTCACCCTGACATTCAAGGTGAGCTGCACACTACTGCATGAGCTCCTAGTTCAGTATTTCCCACTACAGCCACAGCGTTTCTAAGAATATATGTAATTTGCTGTTGACAGGGGCTTCATTAAATGTGAGGGACAGAGCATTAGGACAGGGCATGGCTCAGGCTAAGCGAGAGCCAGAAGGCACAATATATAGGAGATCACTTATTCACAAGTAGCAGGCATGAGAGCCAGAGAGCGCCCTTTACAAGAGAGCAGTTGCAGGTAAGCGCCATACTGTACGCCTTACAGAGAGTGGCTACCGACATACAGAGCACAGTGACGAGGCAGCACAGTGGTCTCACTACGGGGAAAGGACATTTGTATGTGCCGCCATCTTGGTTACCTTAGTAACCATCAACAAAACAGTGTTAGTTATCTATGGGCACGTATCTACCACAGGGAAAGAACCTTCGTATGCACCACCAATTTAGTTACCTTAGTAACCATCAACAGTAACAAATTATGCTGAATGTGACACGAGACTGTGCAGTCCCTCTAGAGGAACCATTTTCTCAACATCCAATTGAAGTGTTTTGTTGTGCTTCCTTTTGAAAATACAATACCAAAACCCTGATCTTTCAAAACGTTAAAATATATTTTTCTGCATGAAAAGTGTTTAATCTAAAGCTAAAAGACTTTCTTTGCATAACTACTATTCACAATACGATACAAGGGTCTTCTATAAAGTGCAATCCTCATCACTTTCTTTATAATAAATATGGCTATTCTGTGGGAGTGAGGAGTCGTTTGGGCCCCCGCCATACATTCAGTACAGATTGGACCACTTGCTCTTCCAATGGCGGGGGATGCCTCCATTGCCTTTAGGTTAACATCAGCCTTATGCTGGCATTGGCATAGATGGGGCTGTTGCAAGAGACACTTGGCATCCATTTTGTACATCCTCGACTCCAACATTTTGGACTAGGCCTCATTGCGATAATACAGCAAAAAAGCTTCTCTCCCCTGTACAGTGCCGCGCGAAAGCTTCGCAGCTCCATTCTCACGCTCAAGCCAGAGGCAATTGCAACAAAAACAAATGTAACATCTCGCCCTTCCTCTAAGATCACTGTCCCTTGTAGCTCATCCATCTCCACAAACCTGCCCATGCCCTCTCACCCTCGCTGTTGGAAAATTACTGCCAGTGTAACCCTGTGTCCCTGCAAGGTATTCTCTTGATGTACCAGATATGTGACCCTGCCATGAAGTCCACCCCAGCGTGCCCCTAGCTAAAATCAGACCTCTGTTGCAGTATATTGCTTCCTGTAACTAACAAACGTCAACATGCCCCCGGCCTCTTTGATAAGTCCAGACCGACCCCGCAGTTGATGTTATCCTACTGGTCAAGACCCTTAACCTGGTACCCCATATAAGTCCCAATAAGTAATGGTGCGATTACATGAATACAATGTATAGGTTTATGGTGATTTGCTCAAAGGCGTTGTAGTGACTATTGTTTAGTGCATGTTTAATGGTAGTGTATTATGTTAGCTTAGTTAGTGGCCACCCTGCCTCGCAGCGACCTGACCCTCACCCCGCCTGGACACAGACCTACAGACCTATTTACGCTTACCCTCCCGCCATCCCAGCAGCCAACCACGGAGGAGCAGCACCTATAAGCGCCTATACAACACAAGCTTGTGTCCAACCACAATGAACTTTGCAACATTTATGTCTGACATCATTTATGACACTTTATGCCCTTATAACCAATTGTAAGTTTATTGTTTGCCAGAGCGCTCTCGGGCAGCAGAGTTCTCTGGATGCCAATTCTTTATAAAGAAAGACTAAATCTTGCAGCCTGTTCTCTTAGTCTCATTCCCCGTTGGGGTGTGTCTATTTTATTTGTATTGCACGTGCTAAAACGGGGATGGGCCTTCACATTATGCAAGGTGTGCCCCCCTAATTACACAGTATACCCTGAAAAAGATGGAAAAAGAGATTTGACCATTTTGCGCTCACTGTACATGGATTACATTTCTCCGGCAAAAGAAAATACATTATTTTAATGCACTGTCTTGGGAACTATGGTCCGCAACAGTTAAAAAATGTGCCACCACTTTCTGAGGAGGAGTCTGCAAATCTTTTGGAGTATGAGAATTAAGATGCTTGAGAAACATAATGAGAAGTGTGTGAGCATTATACAGGAAATGTATCACTTCTTCAAAAGAAAGCAAGGCAATGGAAAATCTGTAGAACAGTATGTGACAGCACTTAGAGGTTTAGTGGCTTAGTGGCTTTATGTAAAATTGGTAGCACTATAAATGAAAGAGGCCAGGACCAGTTTATGCATGAATGTAGTGTTGAAAAAGGGAAGGAGGTGTTGTGGTCCAGAGGTAATCCCTCTATTGATGATGTTATCAGGGTACCAAAGGAAGTGGAGCATATGCACCCATGAGTAAAAGAATTGGGCTGAACCAGACATGAAGAAAACTGAAGATGCACATATTATTGAGATTTCAGCTCTGCAACCAAGGAGGTCTGATTAAAAGAGACAGAATGTCAAGAAAGAAAGTGTGAAGAGGAGATTCGGAAATAAACATGAGAGAAAGGAAGATGACGACAGGAAAAGATATTTTTGATGTGACAGTTTATTTCATTTTGTGAGTAGTGACAAATATCCTGCCGTCAAAGCTGTGTACACAAGTGTGTGACAGATGAGGGCATTTCACATGTTGCTGTAGGATCAAGAGTGAAAATGTGGACTGTGTTGATGAGTTATGTAAGGATATGGAAGAATGTACGTGCTTAGTTGATAGTTCCTCTGATCAGATTGCTATGATTCAAGATGATGATGCAGATGGTGAGAAGTCCATGACTACCAATGAGATTGAAGGGGTGAATATTGCCATGGTGATTAATTCTGGAGCAAAGTATACTTTACTGCCCAAATGTATATTTGACACTAAATTACAAAAGTGTATATACATTAATGTTGTGGACATCAACCCGGTAGCAAATGGAGGCAAAAGAATTGAAATTGAAGGGTGGTTTTGGGCAATTGTGAAATTTAACGATAGGTCAGCCAAAGGTAAAGTTTATGTTTCAAAGACAGGGAGTGATCCACTCTTAGGATGGTCACACCGGAAAAGACTGAAGATAAAACTTCACCCCAATGCAGAAGAAGCAGTTTATGCCATAGAAGGTGCCAATGATTTGTCGCAACATGAAATATTTCGCGAAGAATTAGGTACTTTGAAGGGATTCATGCACAAAAATAAATAAAAGCCCACACTATTCCAGTTGTACAAAAGTTGAGGTCTGTACCTTTGTCTATTAGGGCTGCTGTAAAAGAATCATTTTGTTTGAATTGAAAAGGTCAGCCCTTACCTTTATTGAACTGCTAAATGTATATATACACGTATTAGAGAAAGATCCTAACTACAAGGCTAAAATCAAGATGAAAGCCAGAGTTTGGGACTTATGTAGAAACATGGATAACCTACATGAGAAACCTCATTTTTAGGAGTTGAGAGAGTAAGGTGTAAAACAGTGCTTGGGTGCACCAGTTATGTGTGCAGCTGATGAAATTGCCTGATGGTATCAGCATTCTTCCATTAGGTGTGGCGGTATTGATATCAGTTGAATGTGTGCAGTCTGGAGAGTGGACACCAAGACTGGGTTCTGTCTGCGTAAGGCCTTTGTAGGATGCTTATGTGTGCAGCTAGGCTTATTTCCAAGGAAATTGAAGGATGTTTTAAATTGAATGGACACAATGATTTCATTTTATCACTCTAGTGTCCCCTTTTAAAATGCTACGGGGGAGGAAATCCAATACCATGGTTTGCCTGGCATGGTTAGGCAGATCATGCTTGAAGGAGATTGAAATGGAAGTGGTGAAGGAAAGGATTAGCAAGAAGATGTGCAATAAGGTTTGCTTTGATGTTAGGAAGGCTACAAAGGAATGTCCAGTCAAGGAAGGGCATTGGGTGTGAATAAGGTTCCCTAACAGCAGACTGGAAAGTGGTTTAGTTTGGTCAATGCCAATAAGAGTTGTAAAGAGATTAAATGGTGCTGTAAAGGTGGCAGATGGGTGAGTGTGGAATGTCAACAGGGTATGCAGTTGTGTTGGAAATTCTTTAGAAGCGTGGATTAGGAAAGAGGTGAGTAACCAGAATGTTCACAAAGAGAAAACTGTGTTAGAGAAAGATTGTAGGGTTCACAAGAGAATTAGCATAATGCGTGGGTGCGGAAGACCCTCATATTTGAAGGATTATGTTGAATAAAACCACCCTGTGTTGGTGTCTAATGTGGTGTCCAATGTTCCGATACAAAGACATTTCTGCAAACTTTAGAGTACAAACTCTAGATGTAGGATATCAATCAATTTTTTCTTCCAGCTGGAATTCCATAAATGTGTGCTCTCATACATGTTTAGTTCTTAGTATTTAGTAACTGTATGTAAACTATATATAGTTATATTTTGTAAATAATATTTTGTGAGTGAAAAAGGGAGATGTGAAATATTCTTTTGTATGTGGAATGTTGTAATGGAACCTGGAAGTGGAAGGTCGGAGAAAGAATGCAGGACTGTTGCTCAGTTAAGAGGTGAACTGAGAAGAAGCCAGTGGGTGTACATATGATCTCCAATAAAGAAACCATTAATTACATACTTGTCCCTGAATAATTTCACCCGTCCAAGCCTTCTGCTGCCGGAAATTAATTATACATCTATTCACGTTGTTGCCCTGCCCTTTCCTGAACCCTGTTTGAAGCCTATTTAATCTCCCTATAAAGTTTGCCCAAGACTTCAAATGCATTAAGCGTAAGGACACAAGTCTTTACTATCCTCGACCATTATAGTAATGGGTCGATAGTGCCTCGGATTGGCCTTCGCACCCTTTTTATAAACTTTAATGTCATACAAGGGCCTCCAAGAGGACGGAACGCTTTTGGTGCTTACAACATTTTTAAAGAAAATACTAAACATCACAGCCCACACTTGCAAGATCAGTTTAAATAAATAGTTTGAAGGATTATTTGGGCCGGGGGCCCGAGTTACTACTTTTCTGTATATTCGTTACAATCATCTCATGATCAAACACAAACTCCCACTCCTGCAACCAGACCTTTAATCTTCACCTGTCTTTTAACAGTGCTGAAATGCTGTTCATGTATAGAGCTTCAAAGTGATGCACCCATTCTTCCTCCGAAATTGCACCTGAACCTGTCTGACCCCTTGACAGCTATCCAACAAGTTAATGACTTCCCAGAAACCTGACACATTCCTAGTTTTGAAGATCTTTAACACATATTCTGCATCCCATTGTAAAGTCAAAGCACTGCATTGCTGCGCTCTGCCCCAACTTTTTGTGCTATGCAGATGACACTCAGCTCATTTTCAGGCTACCCTCAGCCACCTCTTCTCCCTCTCTCATCTCTGATTGTCTGTCCACAATCCAGGAGTGGTGTGCCGTCAATGTTCTCTAGTTTAATGCAGGTAAGACTGAGATTGTCCTCATCGGCACACGCTCTTCCTCCTTTCCTGTCACTGTCTGGCCAGCCTCACTTGGCCCTCTTCCTGCTCCCACTTGTTAGGCCAAAAACCTCGGGGTCATCTTCAACTCCACACTCTCCTTCTCTCCTCACATCTGTGATGTCTCTAAGAAGTCTCACTACCAGATGCACATCCTCAAAGGTATTCTTCCTTTCCTCTCCTTCCCCCAGAAGCTCACAGTCTCCAGAGCCTTGGCTCTTTCTAGGCTGGAATATTGCAACAGCCTCTTTCTAAATCTGCCTGCTTCTAATATGCACCCTCTGCAACTCATCCAGAACAAGACTGCAAGACTTGTCCTTGGCCTCAAACCCAGGGATCGCATATCTCCAGGACTGAAATCTCTGCATTGGCTCCCAGTAGCTACGAGGATTAAGTTCAAAACCCTCTGCATTGTCCATAAGGCCTTCTGGGTCCTGAAAGGTATGGAGGATACCTTCAACGCTCCCTTCCTAAATATCTTCCTTCTCGAGCTCTTCGCTCATCAAGACGCTTCTCCAAGCAACAAGTTGGTGGTAGATCTCTTTCTTTGGCTGGGGCCTCCCTCTGGAACAGCCTCCCTGAAACTTGAGGAGAATCATCTCCAGTTCTGGAAGCACCTCAAAACCTTTCTCTCTTCTTCTGCTTTTTCTCCCCCTCTCCCCTGCTGATTTCCTGGCTGATACTGAAACTGCACTGGTTACCTGGCCACCCTCTGATCTCGGGTCCAGGCCCCGCCTGCCAGTCGCACTCCTGAACTGCCCTCCTGGCAACCTCCACACTTGGGGACTGTTTTTTGTATCCCTACAGTCCCATTACCAGCACTTGCCACCTCTTGTCTGCACTTACCCCTGCACTTGCCACCTGCTGGCTGTACTTGTACTTTGTTATTCATCTTATTATCCCATGTAATGCACTGTCCCCTTCCCTCTGCACTTTCCACCTTCCCCTTCCCATGCACTTGCACGATCTGAATGACACCTGGCCTAGTAGGATCGTTGTCTGTCTTCCCTATGTTCCCCCTCTCTTGCCTGTTGTGCCTTGAAACACTTGTGTATAGGCGCGTTATAAATGACAAATCATATCATATCATCATGTCATATCATATCATATCACTGCGATGTCTAATAAAATTCTTATAAGACTTTTTTTTAAATTAGTATGACCCTTTCTTGATTTTTCGTGATCAAACAAATAGCCCCCTTTTTCTTCCACTTTTCCTCTGCAATGAGTTCATCAAACATGTGATGATAGGACTTAGATTCTACCCCTTTGAAAATGCTTCCCTGTTTTCCACCGTCAACATCCCAAATCAGATCATCCAAAGTGTTAGCATAATTATCTAGATTGAATGTATACCTTTTCCAATCCAAGGCAGTTGATGAAAATATGGAACATTGTATTAAATCGATTATAGGTCCCAACCTTCCATCTTACTTGATTCAAGCCAGAATTGACATGTAAATTGCTAGGAGCTTCTTTCACATCAGTACCCCAAGGTAACTCGAAAGCTACCAGAAACATGCAGTAGTCACTCCAGTTGTTGCGTCTTATCTCCAAACTCTGGCATGCCTCAAATAATAAGTAGTCTAAAATCACATAATCTAATGTAGACTCATTTTTCCCTCTATGCCAAGTAGGTTTACTGGGGCAGTCCCCCTGGATTTGCCCATGTAATTAACCTAATCCAACGGCATTAAGGGTGGAATACCACTACATAACATTCACCTCTTTGTCAGAAGTATCGCTAGGCAAAAGTGCTAAATTCCACTTCTCATATTCATTGTTTTGTATACATGTGGAGTTCAGGTCACCAGCTAATAGCAGCACCCCATTGTCATTCTTAGCTTTCCACTGAGTTATACATTGGATAATAGAATCAAGGAATACATCTAATGTTTCCACCCCTTGATGCCTGCATATAGTCACTAATAAAAATACATTAATGAGCCCATGTCCAACTGAAACTTGTAGGGATATATGGCAGTAATTTTGAAAGAAGCCAGTAAAATTAGTGCAGATGACAGTGTTTTCAATAGAAGCAGCCAGTAATATGAGTGCAAATGGGAGCAGCAGATTAGGGCTACAGGTCCGCATTTATAGTGGGATTAGTCTAAATGCAGTAAAGAGATTGTAAATTATATGAAGCAGGTGAAATGCCACAGTGATTCATTATAAACGTGGGTTAGGCCCTCCATAGCAAAGCAGAATTTTTGCAAAAAGACAGTGGATTCAAAGTACATTATACATATGAAATTATGAGAATTCACATCTGTGTAACGTTGCATTGAAAAAATAACCCATATTGACTAATTAACTTCCCTATCAATTACACTTCAGTAACAAATTAGTTCTCCTGATTAACATTGCAATACAATGTCAGTGAACACGGGTGGAAATTCTGTCTTGCTTTTTTGTCCATGGAAGAGACATTTGTACAAAGAAAAAACGAAATGAGAAATGAATGAACGGTCTTTTTGTGCATTTTGAGAGTCCTTTGTTTGCAAAGGAAGCAAGAAATTAAGTTGATACATGTACAATCTCTCTCTTCATCAGAGCTGCACCAGGGAAAGAACCCCCTCCCTTTCTGTGCACCCCTATTTATTTAATTTGCCTGTCAATCACAACAAAACTGCCTCCTTTCTGACGTATCTAAGCAACTCCCATGCTCCTGATCCCACCGACCAATCCTCTGCAGGACACATTGGCTTGTTTGTTTGAGTTTTCTCATATGTACAGTATATGGTAGATGTCATGTTTGTGTATTTGGCATGTCTGGATATGATGTACGTGAAGTTGAATGATTTTCAGGGTGAGTTTTTATTTATATTTGTTCTATTGTATGTACCACTGTATCACTTTCTTCACATGAATTGTAATAAAATGTGCTATTTTTAAAAAAAATCTACACTTATTTGTACATTTATTGTTCAAGATTTAAAGCTTCAGGTTGTTCTCATAGTGTGAAGTGCGCCTGTCTGAGAGGTGGAGGAAAGAAAGAAGTGAGAGCGAGAAAGAGAGAGAGAGAGAGAGAGAGAGAGAGAGAGAAAGAGATAGAGAGAGAGAGAGAGAGAGAGAGAGAGAGAGAGAGAGAGAGAGAGAGAGAGAGAGAGAGAGAGAGAGAGAGAAGATCAAAGGAGGGCTGTGGGGGAAAATATGAGAGGTGGAGAGGAAAGGAGAGGGCAGGAGAGGAGAGGAAAGAAGAAGAGAGGGGAGCAGAGGAGGGGAGAAAGGAGAAGAGGAGAGGAAAGGAGAGGAGAGCAGAGGAGAGAAGAGGAGAGAAGAGGAGAGGAGAGGAGAGGAGAGGAGAGGAGAGGAGAGGAGAGGAGAGGAGAGGAGAGGAGAGGAGAGGAGAAGAGAAGAGAGGAGAGGAGAGACTGGTAGGCCACATGGAGGACTTAGGGATCCAGAAAAAAACAACAGGGTAAATTAAAGCTCGAAGAGCCAGAGTGGCAATTGCCTTCCCAAACCGTAGGGAAATACTGATACACAGGGAACGGTTTTCTGGGGAAAAAGATTCATCAACTTGCCGGTGAGGGCAAGACCAAACAACTAATGATATTTTTGTTAACCATGGTCCTGTTCACTTAGGCACAGGTGGAAAAGCTGGTCTGATGCAGGGAAGGAGGGAGGGGAGGGCAACCAGCACAATGATGTGGGGGAGTGCGAGAGGGGAATTAAATCTCGGATTCTTAAATCTAAGCAGCTAGCCGTCACAAGTGCAGAGATTGAGGCATCGGAATAGTCATGTAATTTTTATTTTAGCATTGATAACTGGAAAGTTCCTTGCAAAAGGGTGGTTGCCCAGAGGGTGGGTGAGGTGATATCAAAATATCACTAAAAAATGCACTGTCCCACTTGTTATGGGATGGGAAAACCCATGTTGTTGTGGGGTTTTCTCTCAATTACATGCAGTAACCCCTGTTGGTATTGGGGGTATCAAAAAATGTTGTGGTGAGGCCACAACAGGTGAGGTCGACCGGTTTCGATGGTTCAAGGGTGATTAACGACCATCTTCTTCAGGACAAGATCGATTTTCATATGCTGCTGAGTAGCGACTGTCCTCTTAGTAGGGCAGCAATAACAGGCTGCAGAGGGATCCTGGAATAGGAGACACAAAAGACATAATTGCAGAGAGTGCATGAATAAGCCTCTAACTGCAATATTGCAACAGTGGTGCATCCAAAGTGCAGCTAAAAAACCTGTTACAAGGCAAATGAATGCTACCAAAGACAAGGTGCTCGCCAATTCAGAGCAAAGAGCGCCACTGTAATGGTGGCTAAACAACATAGACAAGTCAACCCCATGGTGGAGGGAAAGAAAGTGGCAAGACCTGTGCACGTGAGGGAAAAAGGGGGGGCACGGTGGGGGATGGGAGGGGGCGGACCGTGGAGTGTGCGAGGGGACCTACCTGGAAAGGATGACTGAGCTATCCAGGAAATGCACTGGGAGCAGTGAGAGAGCTCTCTCCAGTAGCGAACCTGCAAAGAAAGCGATGCTGTAAAGGACTGGATGGTTATCGGGCGGTGCTGAAGGGAGCAGAGAAATACGCATACCTGGGAAAAGTCAATCGAGGCGAGCGCATGAAAACTGCAGTCTGCTCCGTCCTAAGGATGTGGGTGTACTGAGCGGCAGCGAAAGATGTCTGCCGTGTGTGACGCTGCATGCAGGCGGGGCACCATCCGTGATGGGCGCGTAAGCCAATCGGCGGTGGGCGCGTCACGGGCTTGTCAGTGGAAGGTTGGCCTATCAATAGGCAGCCCAGGCGGAAGTCTATGTTGCGGGCGGCCAATCAGGACACACATATGCGAGGGTGTGTGTGCTGCCGAGCTAGGGCTGGAGGGGGGTGGCCATGTATCGGGTGAGATGGCTGGGGGAGAGCCGGCCAAGGCGTGGCCCGTGCAATAAGGTAAGCGCGCGCGAGGCCAATCGTTGGTCACTCAGCGGTGGGTGTGTATGTGAGGACAGGACAAGGCTGGTGTCGGGGCAGGCAAGGGGAGGAGTCCTGGTGTGGACTCTCAGGGGGGGCTGTGAGGCAAGGTGCCTGGGCCAGGTGGTGGGTGCAGGGGGTGAGTGATCAGGACAACAGTTGAAGAAGTGAAAGTAATGCCAGGAAATGAGCAGTGAAAGAAGGGGAAACGGTGAAAGAACAACTAAAAAGCTCTCTTGTGCGAGTTCCACAAGTGCACCAGATGATTAAATCAAAACAGATGATTAAATCAAAACAGAAGGCAAGAAGAGTTGGAGATGCAACACGGGTAGGTCAAAAGGGAGAATACCAATGGGTGAAAAAAAGGGAGACAGTTGTGAATGAAACGGAAATACATATAGCAGTTAAAGAATGCATCAAACATTTCATATGTTATCCCGTTAATCACACAGATACATCAGCCAGAGAATAGTGATTCATGAAATGTCAAGGTTCAATGCTGAAGCACCGCCAGTTCTTGCCACTGCATTGCTTCGTTCAACCCTTGTTTACAGGTATTTAAGCGGAAAATCCACTTCTGTTCTTGAGTAAAGAGTATAGCGTGGTAGTTGCCTCCTCGCTTCGGGTACTTGATTTTTTCCAAAATGGTCCATTGAAAAGACTCTGCTGTGTGTCCTTCCGCCAAAAAATGCGGAACCATAGGTGCTGTAAGTTTCTTAGTGCGGATGCAGGATCTATGTTCAATCATCCGTTTCTTTACTTCTCTGGCAGTCATCCCAATGTATCGCAAATGGCACGGGCAGGTGATCATATAAATTACTCCTTTGGTATTGCAGTTGGTGAAGAATTTCTGGGTCCAGGGAGTAGTCCAGCCAATATCCAGACTGGTGCTCCGAACTGTCTGGGTACACATTGAGCAAATGCCACACGGGCTATGGCCCACTGGGTTGGTCTGGTTCCATAGGGTGGCCTGTGTGTTCTTGGCAGAGTCTGTGTCTGGCCGCACCGTGTTGACAAGGGCGTCTCTCAGGTTGCGTCTTCTTTTTAGTGCAAACCGTGGCGTGGGCATGTTAGACACACCAGTGTTGAGAATGGGCCATAGGGACTTAATTTCCTTTTTGATTTTATTAAGTAGTGGAGAATAACTTAATACAGCCGTAATGGTTGTGACATCTGAGTCCTTCTGATGTTGTTCAAGGGTACATGCGCGTGGGATGCTTCTGGCCCTTCTGTATGTGTTCCGGACAATCCTCTGCGGGTAGCCTCGTTCAATGAGTTGCTTTTTGAGAGTCTTGGACTGAGCAATGTAATCTTCCGTCCTAGTGGAGAGCCGACGGTACCGCAAAAATTGGCCAAATGGTAAGTTGTCTCTGAGGGATTGAGGATGATAGCTCGAGTATGTGAGGAGGGAATTCCTATCTGTGTTTTTGCGGTAAACTTTAGAAATGAGCCCGCCTTGTGAGGCCATAATATCTAGATCAAGGAAATGGGTCTTGTTTCTGTCTTGTTCCATGGTAAACTGCAGATGGATATTGCGTGTATTGAGCCATTCATGGAAAGCCAAGAGTTCTTCATTGGAGCCTCTGAATATGATAAAGATGTCATCTATATAGCGACGCCAAATGAGCAGTTTGTCACAAAAAGGGTTGGTAGAAGGATATATATGCTGGAGCTCAAAGGAATTGACATAGAGATTGGCCAGACTTGGTGCGAAGGTAGCACCCATGGCGGTGCCCGAAATCTGTTGGTAAAATTGGTCATTAAACATGAAGTAGTTCTTCGTGAGGGCTATTTCAGCCAAGGTGGATATGAAGGTGGAGGGCACCTCATGGAGGTCAATGCCTGAATCAGCAGCATATGAAAATCGATCTTGTCCTGAAGAAGATGGTCGTTAATCACCCTTGAACCATCGAAACCGGTCGACCTCACCTGTTGTGGCCTCACCACAACATTTTATGATACCCCCAATACCAACAGGTTTTACTGCATGTAATTGAGAGAAAACCCCACAACAACATGGGTTTTCCCATCCCATAACAAGTGGGACAGTGCATTTTTTAGTGATATTTTGATATCACCTCACCCACCCTCTGGGCAACCACCCTTTTGCAAGGAACTTTCCAGTTATCAATGCTAAAATAAAAATTACATGACTATTCCGATGCCTCAATCTCTGCACTTGTGACGGCTAGCTGCTTAGATTTAAGAATCCGAGATTTAATTCCCCTCTCGCACTCCTCCACAACATTGTGCTGGTTGCCCTCCCCTCCCTCCTTCCCTGCATCAGACCAGCTTTTCCACCTGTGCCTAAGTGAACAGGACCATGGTTAACAAAAATATCATTAGTTGTTTGGTCTTGCCCTCACCGGCAAGTTGATGAATCTTTTTCCCCAGAAAACCGTTCCCTGTGTATCAGTATTTCCCTACGGTTTGGGAAGGCAATTGCCACTCTGGCTCTTCGAGCTTTAATTTACCCTGTTGTTTTTTTCTAGATTTTCGCACAACTGGACACAGTTGTTGGGTTTGATTTATTCAAGTAGCAGAAAGGCCGGATCACTTCCAGCCTTTCGACACATTTCTCACCTACTACCTCTAGACAAACCAACCTTTCACTCCTTCCCCCCCTTCCTCCCCCCCTTTTTTTGCCCTCACACCTTCCACATCATGGCAGAAGGTCATTACCTAGCCTTTGCCGAAGAATTAGTTGACGATATCCTGGCCAATCCATCCCTGCTCGGGATTGACCTGGCACCCAACATCAACAGCAACACCGATGAATGGAATGAAATAGAAATTCTCAAGAAGAAGATCATCCGCTCCGAACTTAATGGAGCCCTCATGACAGAATACTTGAGGGCCCATGCTGCCCCAAATGGACTCATCATCCGAATAGAACCGCGGATTTTCCTAGATAATCTCCAGTTCAGAAAAGATTGGTCCTTCATTGCGAATAAGTGTACCCGTGATTGGTTGATTTTAATCATCAATACAGCTAAAACAGTTACAGACAAATTAATAGCAGAACTCACGATCAAGAGTAACACTCTCAAAACCAAAATTGCAATAGACATATACACAGCCAAACTTGCCCTTTTGGAAACATCCTTGAAAGAATTTAAAGACACCAATCTCAATAGAAAAATTTTGAAGCTGAAAAAGGACTTGCAGAACTTCACCCACGTTAAAGTCTATCCGTATGTTGCCGACGAATATTTCACAGATGAGGCACGACAGTCAAGAAGAGATGCAGCACAATTGCGCTTTCAGAACTCACAGAGAGGCCAAAACAGGTCATGGTCCAACTCCAGCTCTAACTCCAGTAATAGCTCTGGCAGCTATGGACGTCAAGGCCCAAGAGTCCATTATAACATCCCTGTACCACACAACACCCCTGCGGTACCTTTTTTAGGCCAGCGAGGCAGAGGGACACGCAGACCCAGATGGCGCGCACCACCACAGTCGATGGTTGTAACACGCAGCAGAGGACAGGCAACAACTTTCCCACCTCCCTTATTATGAACAAATCATCGCATCAATTGACTCGACCGGAGGAAGAGATCCTGCAGAAGGGCCTCTCATTTATACCTACAGCAAGATACGATCCTTTTCAAACCCGGATCGAATGTAATCAACTTCTACGGAAAATACATCTGCAGCAATTCTTTGAAGACAAATCTAATTCACAAAAGGACGCCACTGGCTTGAGACCCACCTCTCAGTTTTGTGTACCCTCCAGTGCCTACACGGCCGAATCTATCACGTTTGAACAAGCCCTCATGAAAAAACTCTCAGAAATCGAAGATAGCATTCCCTTCGTTCACAACAACTGCACTAAAATCCAACTTAATGCTCTCTCTGACCTTGCCAAAAATCAAGCCATAACCATCAAACCGGCAGACAAAGGAGGAGCTATAGTCATTCAGAATACCGACGACTACAACAACATGGTGGAAGCCTTGGTCTGCGACACCTCCAGTTACCAATTACTTCGCAGTGATCCAACGGCCTCTCTGCAGGCTCTAATCGCACCTATCATTGAAGAAGCAGAAGCAGAAGGATATGTCAGCCCAAGGGAAGCAGCCTTCCTGACGCCATTGCATCCAAGGACTCCAGCCATGTACGCCCTTCCAAAAATACATAAAACCACTCTGCCCATCCCGGGCCGTCCAATCGTTTCAGGGATCCAGTCTATCTTAGAACCTTTATCTCAATACGTAGACTTTTTCATCAAGGACGAAATTCCGAAAATGCAATCTTATGTTAAAGACTCTACAGCTATGCTCATTCTTCTTGACTCTGTGCAATTCAACCCAGAACTTGATTGGCTAGTCACCATTGACATCGAATCCTTGTACACCAAGATCCCGCAACAAGAAACTCTTACCATGCTCAAAGATCTCCTTGATTCAGGCATTGACCTCCATGAGGTGCCCTCCACCTTCATATCCACCTTGGCTGAAATAGCCCTCACGAAGAACTACTTCATGTTTAATGACCAATTTTACCAACAGATTTCGGGCACCGCCATGGGTGCTACCTTCGCACCAAGTCTGGCCAATCTCTATGTCAATTCCTTTGAGCTCCAGCATATATATCCTTCTACCAACCCTTTTTGTGACAAACTGCTCATTTGGCGTCGCTATATAGATGACATCTTTATCATATTCAGAGGCTCCAATGAAGAACTCTTGGCTTTCCATGAATGGCTCAATACACGCAATATCCATCTGCAGTTTACCATGGAACAAGACAGAAACAAGACCCATTTCCTTGATCTAGATATTATGGCCTCACAAGGCGGGCTCATTTCTAAAGTTTACCGCAAAAACACAGATAGGAATTCCCTCCTCACATACTCGAGCTATCATCCTCAATCCCTCAGAGACAACTTACCGTTTGGCCAATTTTTGCGGTACCGTCGGCTCTCCACTAGGACGGAAGATTACATTGCTCAGTCCAAGACTCTCAAAAAGCAACTCATTGAACGAGGCTACCCGCAGAGGATTGTCCGGAACACATACAGAAGGGCCAGAAGCATCCCACGCGCATGTACCCTTGAACAACATCAGAAGGACTCAGATGTCACAACCATTACGGCTGTATTAAGTTATTCTCCACTACTTAATAAAATCAAAAAGGAAATTAAGTCCCTATGGCCCATTCTCAACACTGGTGCGTCTAACATGCCCACGCCACGGTTTGCACTAAAAAGAAGACGCAACCTGAGAGACGCCCTTGTCAACACGGTGCGGCCAGACACAGACTCTGCCAAGAACACACAGGCCACCCTATGGAACCAGACCAACCCAGTGGGCCATAGCCCGTGTGGCCTTTGCTCAATGTGTACCCAGACAGTTCGGAGCACCAGTCTGGATATTGGCTGGACTACTCCCTGGACCCAGAAATTCTTCACCAACTGCAATACCAAAGGAGTAATTTATATGATCACCTGCCCATGCCATTTGCGATACATTGGGATGACTGCCAGAGAAGTAAAGAAACGGATGATTGAACATAGATCCTGCATCCGCACTAAGAAACTTACAGCACCTATGGTTCCGCATTTTTTGGCGGAAGGACACACAGCAGAGTCTTTTCAATGGACCATTTTGGAAAAAATCAAGTACCCGAAGCGAGGAGGCAACTACCACGCTATACTCTTTACTCAAGAACAGAAGTGGATTTTCCGCTTAAATACCTGTAAACAAGGGTTGAACGAAGCAATGCAGTGGCAAGAACTGGCGGTGCTACAGCATTGAACCTTGACATTTCATGAATCACTATTCTCTGGCTGATGTATCTGTGTGATTAACGGGATAACATATGAAATGTTTGATGCATTCTTTAACTGCTATATGTATTTCCGTTTCATTCACAACTGTCTCCCTTTTTTTCACCCATTGGTATTCTCCCTTTTGACCTACCCGTGTTGCATCTCCAACTCTTCTTGCCTTCTGTTTTGATTTAATCATCTGTTTTGATTTAATCATCTGGTGCACTTGTGGAACTCGCACAAGAGAGCTTTTTAGTTGTTCTTTCACCGTTTCCCCTTCTTTCACTGCTCATTTCCTGGCATTACTTTCACTTCTTCACCTGTTGTCCTGATCACTCACCCCCTGCACCCACCACCTGGCCCAGGCACCTTGCCTCACAGCCCCCCCTGAGAGTCCACACCAGGACTCCTCCCCTTGCCTGCCCCGACACCAGCCTTGTCCTGTCCTCACATACACACCCACCGCTGAGTGACCAACGATTGGCCTCGCGCGCGCTTACCTTATTGCACGGGCCACGCCTTGGCCGGCTCTCCCCCAGCCATCTCACCCGATACATGGCCACCCCCCTCCAGCCCTAGCTCGGCAGCACACACACCCTCGCATATGTGTGTCCTGATTGGCCGCCCGCAACATAGACTTCCGCCTGGGCTGCCTATTGATAGGCCAACCTTCCACTGACAAGCCCGTGACGCGCCCACCGCCGATTGGCTTACGCGCCCATCACGGATGGTGCCCCGCCTCCATGCAGCGTCACACACGGCAGACATCTTTCGCTGCCGCTCAGTACACCCACATCCTTAGGACGGAGCAGACTGCAGTTTTCATGCGCTCGCCTCGATTGACTTTTCCCAGGTATGCGTATTTCTCTGCTCCCTTCAGCACCGCCCGATAACCATCCAGTCCTTTACAGCATCGCTTTCTTTGCAGGTTCGCTACTGGAGAGAGCTCTCTCACTGCTCCCAGTGCATTTCCTGGATAGCTCAGTCATCCTTTCCAGGTAGGTCCCCTCGCACACTCCACGGTCCGCCCCCTCCCATCCCCCACCGTGCCCCCCCTTTTTCCCTCACGTGCACAGGTCTTGCCACTTTCTTTCCCTCCACCATGGGGTTGACTTGTCTATGTTGTTTAGCCACCATTACAGTGGCGCTCTTTGCTCTGAATTGGCGAGCACCTTGTCTTTGGTAGCATTCATTTGCCTTGTAACAGGTTTTTTAGCTGCACTTTGGATGCACCACTGTTGCAATATTGCAGTTAGAGGCTTATTCATGCACTCTCTGCAATTATGTCTTTTGTGTCTCCTATTCCAGGATCCCTCTGCAGCCTGTTATTGCTGCCCTACTAAGAGGACAGTCGCTACTCAGCAGCATATGAAAATCGATCTTGTCCTGAAGAAGATGGTCGTTAATCACCCTTGAACCATCGAAACCGGTCGACCTCACCTGTTGTGGCCTCACCACAACATTTTATGATACCCCCAATACCAACAGGGGTTACTGCATGTAATTGAGAGAAAACCCCACAACAACATGGGTTTTCCCATCCCATAACAAGTGGGACAGTGCATTTTTTAGTGATATTTTGATATCACCTCACCCACCCTCTGGGCAACCACCCTTTTGCAAGGAACTTTCCAGTTATCAATGCTAAAATAAAAATTACATGACTATTCCGATGCCTCAATCTCTGCACTTGTGACGGCTAGCTGCTTAGATTTAAGAATCCGAGATTTAATTCCCCTCTCGCACTCCCCCACATCATTGTGCTGGTTGCCCTCCCCTCCCTCCTTCCCTGCATCAGACCAGCTTTTCCACCTGTGCCTAAGTGAACAGGACCATGGTTAACAAAAATATCATTAGTTGTTTGGTCTTGCCCTCACCGGCAAGTTGATGAATCTTTTTCCCCAGAAAACCGTTCCCTGTGTATCGGACTTAGGGATCCACCACATCAGGCAGGTTCACAGTCATGGGTCTTTACAACTAGCTCTGTCCGGGATTTCAATTGTCAGATCGGTAGTCTCACTTCAGTTTCTTCAGCAGTTTCATTGCTTTGTTTTTAGCAGCACAAATTCTCTGATTAGTAATTCTTGCTTCAGGTTCTTGAGCACTTTCATTGTTCTGTCTGAAAGCATGTTGAATTCTATCAGCTTCATGGTCTTGAAATCTACCTTCTTCAGAATGTTGATCATGTTTCAGCTTTCGATGTTTTGATTCGGGTGGGATTAAATACGTCTTTCTTTTTTGGTGGCATTTCTGTAAAAATATATTTGTGGGTTCAAAGCATTAATGAAAGGAGAGAACACAGATGAAAGAAGTCTTTTTGTTAAACATGCAACCTGATTCAAATCAACTGATTCAACTATGTAATCCTCAAATTGTAGCAAAATTCCATTTGATGTCATGAGGGTGAAGTACCTGTATAAATTAATCAGGTGTTGATGATGTTTCATCTTCAATGGGCGATGATGAGAACTTTCTACAAATGACCTGTAGATGGTGGAGTAACACCCCAAAACGTAATGCCGAAGCACAAAACTGAAAAAAACAAAAAGATCAATGGTCTCAGGAACGGGGTGACCTATCGAGTTAGAAACAGTTGCATTAATTTGTCAATGAAATAAAGAATATGCCATGCAACATTCATGACACCAAACCTCACCATTCATGAGGAGTTATGCCCCCAACAATGCCACATACAATCCCACAAACAAACACAACTTATTTTTATAAATATAGATGTGATCATTTCTGATCTGGGTGTCTGTCTTTTTTTCCAGTGTGCTTTATAATGTATGTTCTTTATTGACAATGCAAAGGCAATGTTTTTTATATACTTTTAAATGTTTTTAGTTATGTTTCAAAGTCTTGGAATATGATATGGATGCCTCTCAACACACAATTTATTGAATCAACTGTTCCATTTCCTGAAATATACTGTGAATGATTTTGGGATATTACTAACAGATGCTATCATTACAAATAACAGATCATCTATTCTAACTCATTTGTTCAGTCTTTATTAATAGCTGAATATAAGAAACTCAGTTTTACCAACCAGGATGTTCTGGATATATTTAGTGCATCCTCATACTTGGATATTTTGACCAGCACCAAAGGAAATGGTAATCCTAGTATAATGAGCGATTCATTCATTAAATGAAAGGAGAAAAACATTTTGTACAGAGTTACATGGACACTTCCTAACAAAGTGCTTTAAAGCAAATTGTATTCCACTAGGTTTCCGAGCCAAACATTCTCCTTCTCTATTCCTGAATGATGAACAGTACAAATGTAATTTCACTGCCACATGAACCAAATTTAGTCATTACCTGACAGTGTTAACTAACAACACTCGAAAGAAAGGAATTGAGAAATGATCGAGGGACCTTCAAGATGCAGAAAAAAAGTTATTTGAACAATATGAGAAGCCACAGATCAATGTACCCATATTAATGCCCAAATTGAATAATTAAAAAAATATGTTGAAGAAAAAGTTGAACACACTTAAAAAAGACATTGGGCCTCAATACGAGTCTGGCGGTAACCGAGGCAGTTTTACCGCCTCGGTTACCGCCAGACTCGTATTACCATTCCACCTTTGTGACTCCCGGAAATACCAGGGCATTATGAAGGCCCACTCGATACACACCCGGAGAAGGAGCTGGAGCTCCCTTCCCCATCTACAGGACCAACGACATGCCAGGAGGAATGACCGACACCAAGATAGGCCCCCTGCCATACTCCGACGCAACACTGATGGCCGCGGCATACAATTGCCGCCTGATCTCTTTTCTTCTCTGCTAGCCCTGATATTGCCAGCATAATTCACAGGCATCCGTGCCACAGGCTCCATTTTGCCCGTTCTACGGCACGCCTGTATTTGTGAATTGTCCACCATTGGAAACCACGAGCAAAAAGCTACTCCAAAATGGCCGCCCGCCATGCCCTCTCTTTCTTCCTGGTACTCCCCCTCTAAGCTCAGTGGATGCAACGCGGATTGGCTGTCCACCCACTCTTACAGCCGGCCCACCATCCAAAGGCACACCTCCCAAGGCTACTCTTCCTATCGTGAGCCTGTCTGGAGCCGCAGGGAGCCTAGGGCCAAGATCACTGCACCCCCTCCACAGGGACCGCCTGCACTTGCTGCCAAACCTGAGCTCTTTAGACTCTTTCTGCTCGCCTCACCTCGTTGCCAACTGCACCTGGCAGACTTCAACGCCAAACCTATGTAAGACTCTATAAATTACTGCCTCAAACAGAATGTGAACTGCCCTATGCATATATCTTGTTCTTGTGGGGTCTTAGATTAACACCCTGATTCTAACTTGTTTGCCAAAATCCAGTGGCACTGCTCATAGGCACCTTGCTCTACTCATTGTGCAACTTACTTGTGACCTGCTTGCTTATCTCTACCTAGCAGATTGCCTAGTTCCTCACACATGCCTGCACACTGTACTTATGCCTAGGTTGTGATTTCCGAATGCTGTCCAGTAACTACCCGACCCTCCACCTGACTGCTGTGCAGGGTTACTGAATCCTGGTCCCAACCACCCAACCTCTCTAGATGTACCAAGCAGCCACCTGCCCTGCCATCTGACTGCCTTATCTCACCTACACCTAACAGAATGTACCTACCAGGCATCTACTGAGCACTGCTGAGAGTAATTCTCCACCTCGTCCACCTATCCAGCTAGCCCAGCCTTACCTTTTGAATGACCCCCATAGGCAACACTCCCCCTCTCATCATGTACACCACTACACCATGTAGCCTCACTGCTAGAAATGCCAAATTACGGGCTAGACTATCCAAACTATATGAGTCTCGAGCCAGGGAGTCCATACAGACTAACCGGACCACACCTAGGTACACGGTCACGGAAACCCCCAAGCATAGCCTAACTAATACTATGACCAAGCATAAGGTTCGCAACACAACCACTCTACCCCCTAGTACTAAAACTATCATCCCATCCATAAGAGGCGCACTAATTAATGCGCGATCTGTAGTAGCCCACGCCACAGATATAGCAGACCTTATCCTTGCAGAGGAACTAGATTTCCTAGCCATCACCGAGTCCTGGCTCCATGCAACCGCCGGCCCAGCCCTCTGACTAGCCATCCCTGATGACTATACAATCCTCCGAGCGGACAGAACAGAATCCAGAGGCGGAGGCCTAGCCATAATCGCCAAATCTCATCTCAACATCAGACTTGACTCCCTACTGCCAACTCCCAAACTATCAACATCCACGTACTCTATAGACCCCCGGGACCTCTAGGCTCCTTCGAGGAAGACCCCACCACCTGCCTCACTAACAACCTAAACAATTCCTCCCAGAGTCTCCTCCTAGGAGATTTCAACTTAGGCCTCAAAGACCCCAAAGACCCCCAGGTCACCCTCATCAATAATACCCTGCTAGAACTAGGCTTTACCCAAAGAGTATCCACCCCCACCCACAACAAAGGCAGAACCCTTGACTGGGTAGCAGACTACAACTGCGTGGCCTCCATCACCGCCAATACTCCCCAACCTTGGTCTGACCACCATCTCCTCACCTTCAAGCTTGAAGCCTCAAGTCCTATCCCCAATAACCTACCTGCCACAGCAATTCCCATGAGAAGCAAGAAAAATATCACAGCCGAAAAACGTATCCCTCTCATTCTTCCCACCTTGAACCAACTCCCAGCTACCTCCAATCCCCACCACCTTGTAGACAGTTATAACAACAGTATGCTCTCAGCCTTAGACTCTATTGCACCCCTAAACCGAGAAAAGGTAAACAAAAAAAACACCTGAATACCTGGTTCTTACCCACCTAAAAGCTCTCAGATCAGAGAAACGTATAAAGGACAAGCTTGGAGACAATCCACCACAGACACCAACAAGCTGATCCTCAACAAAATAGTCTCCCTATACAAAAAAGAAATTATTCTCGCTAAACAAGAATCATAAAACATGAAAATCTCACAAGGCAAATCCTGCACCAAGGAACTTTTTTCCATCATCAAAGTGCTGGAAACCCCCGTCCCAGTCCCAGACACATGTGTGAAGGATAAACAATGGTGCACTAGCGTCCAAAACGCCCTGTCCAACAAAATCTCAGGCCTTCAAATCAAAATTAATAACAAGAAAGAAGCCCTATCTAACTCCACTAACTCCACTAACACTCCCCCATGCCCTACACCTCAGAACCCACACCTAATCCTATCGCCCCGTTTCAGCTTTTTCAAAGACTCCACACTGGAAGTGGAAAAAATCATCCTCAGCCTTAAACCTTCTAACTGCCAGGGCGATCCTTGCCCCTCTCAAATCATCAAAGACGCAGCAAAAGACCTCTCACCTTTCATTACCAAACTCATTAATGCTTCCTTTTCATCAGGCATCATCCCCAATAATCTTAAAGAATCATGTGTCCTCCCTCTACTAAAAAAACTCTCCCAGGATCCATCGATACCCACTAATTACAGACCCATCACCACTGTACATATATAAATATTAGATAAGACTGCCTACCAACAAATACAAAAATATCTGGAACAGAACCACCTCCTGGGAATCCGGCAATCTGGCTTTAGACCCCAGCACGGGACAGAAACGGCCCTCATTGACCTTAAGGCCCAAATGGACACTCTGAGAGATAATGGGAAAACTGCCCTACTACTCCTCCTAGACCTCTCAGCAGCATTCGATCTAGTAGATCATAAAATCCTATGCAACCACTTGGACTCGGCTGCCCACTTCTCTCAAGAAGCAATCGGCTGGATCAAGTCATTCTTAAGTAACAGATCGATGCGTGTCTTTTCCACCTCAGCTTCAGCCGACCCTATCCCCATCACATGTGGAATCCTCAGGGTTCCTGCATCTCCCCCACTCTGTATAACGTGTTCACGAAGCCCCTGTTTGATGATCTTGACGGTCTGGGTATCACCTACACTAATTATGCCGATGATACCCAGATTCTCATCCCGTTGACGGGAGATTACAACAAGGATTTGGCCTTGGTGAACAGGGTATACCTCAGCATCCAGGCATGGATGGCCTCCCACAGTCTATGCCTGAATGATGACAAGACGGAACTTATCATCCTCGGTTCCATCCCTAATCTCAACAAACTGGATCTTAACTATTCCAGCTTCATTATAGACGGCAACCCCATCAAGGTAGCCAAAGAAGTGAAAACCCTAGGAATCTACCTAGACTCTGCCCTCTCCTTCCATAAACAGGTCAGCTCCATGGCCTCTTCCACAGCCTACACCTGTAGGCTAATAAGAGCAGGCAAACCCTTCTTATCCACCCAGAACTGCATCACCCTAGCCAGAGCCGTTGTACTTTCAAAACTGGACTATTGTAACACCCTCTATGTAGGAGCCAACAAACAGATTACCAATAAAATCCAGACCCTGCAAAACAATGCTCTCACAGCAGCACTCAGCATCCCCAAGAGCGAACACATCTCCAACATCAGGAGAACCCACCATTGGCTCACCACCACCGATAAAATCATGCTCAAGTTAGCCTCCCTAACCCACAAATGCCTCAATAATGCAGCCCCCCGATACCTTGCCGACAGAATAAAGAGATACTCCCCCAACAGGCCTACCAGATCTACAAACGCCAACCTTCTTACAGTTCCCAGGTTCAATTGAACCAAAATGGGCGGCAACAATTTCCAGGTGAAAGCTGCCCAACACTGTGTGGAATCAGAAAATAAATATTAAGGCTTTTACACCATGCAAAGAGAAATACCCCGACACGAGCTTGTAAAGATTCCCAGAATCTTTATTGCAATTCTGTACAGTTTATAAAACAAAGTACACAAATAACTATTTGGCCGTCAATACATCACAGAGACCACTAGCAGGGTTCAATGTGAGCAGTGAACAGGAATTGCTAGCTGGACATCAGCGTATTTATATAGTTTCTTTATAATGATGTCCAGCCTCTTACAAGTTAATCATGTACTGGCTAGGGTCGCGCCAGGTTCGTTCCTAATTTACATATCTCGTGCATGCGGTTTACTTTTTAATACATTTGCTAACAAACACTATTATTCTCTAGGTTTAACCTTACACGTTTCACACATTGCTTTAATACAGGTCAAACAGATGTTTTGTATGTCGTGTTTTGATAGCGTTATTATTCTTGTATACTTGTAGGTTAACATCGCTGATTCAAGTAATCCCCTGATCCCGAGGTCAACAAAGGACAAGGTCTACATGACCCTAACATGTAGCCTGCAGGCAGGTTGGACATTAACTCTCCTACAGAGGCTGAAGAGGTTAAAGCAAGAACAAGAGAACACAGGTCGGCCATTTTAGGCCACAAGGTGACTTTGCACGATAAACTAAATGGCGGCTTTAACCTAAAATGAAGGCTTGATTCACTTAAGGTCACAACCTTGCAATACGGATTTCCTCGCAAAGCGACTGGGCATAGGCCAACATATACAATGAGGACGAAACAATATTATATCAGTTTTAACAAACCCTCCTTTTGGCCTATGCCAAGCGCTAAACTACCTTCAATCACTTTGCGACTAACTCCACATTTCAATGTCTATACACCCTGAATCATTGTCAGACATATCTATTGCCATTAGATCAGACACTAGAGTTTCTTTCAACACATACTCCTTGGGAAAATGTATCTGCGGCGTATATTTTATGCCCTAATACACTTGTTGCTTGCACGCAACACCCCCCTAATACTGAACATATACCAGGGAGACACTGTATACAACAACAAAGGAACAGAAAACTACTCAAGATAATCAGCAGGGCCGAAAACAACTTCCATCCCCACGACCGTAGGAGGTCCCAAAACCATGCACTAAGTTCCCAGTTTCCCTCAGGAACATGCACTTCTGAACTTAGAACATGTAGATTTTGGATAGCCCTAAAGATCGTGACTTTGCACGATAAACTAAAATGGCAGCTTTAACCTAAAATGGAGGCTTGACTCACTTAAGGTCACAACCTTGCAATACGGATTTCCTCACAAAGCAACTGGGCATAGGCCAACATATACAATGAGGACAAAACAATATCCTCTCTGACATCTTCTTCTCTACCTGTGGTGTCCCCCAGGGATCTAACCTCTCTCCCTGGCTGTTCAACCAGTATCTGGCACTTCTCGCCCACCACATCGCCGCTCTCTGCCCCTACTTTCAGTGCTATGCAGATGATACTCAACTCATTTTCAGGCTACCCTCAGCCTCCTCTTCTCCTTCCCTCATCTCTGACTGTCTTTCTGCTATCCAGGAATGGTATGCCGCCAACGACCTCTGCCTTAATGCCAGTAAGACTGAGATTCTACTCATCGGCACTCCCACTCCCTCCTTCCCTGCTGCTCTCTGGCCGGCCTCTCTGGGCCCTCTTCCTGCTCCTACCTGCAAGGCAAAAAACCTTGGGGTCATCTTCGACTCCACACTCTCCTTCTCTCCTCACATATCCGACGTATCTAAGAAGTCACACTACCAGCTACACCTCCTCAGAGGTATCCTTCCTTTCCTCTCCTTCCCCCAGAAGCTCACTGTCTCTAGAGCCCTGGTTCTCTCTAAGCTGGACTACTGTAACAGCCTCTATCTTAATCTGCCCGCCTCTACTCTCCGCCCTTTGCAACTCATCCAGAACAGGACTGCAAGACTTGTCCTTGGCCTCAAGCCCAGGGACCGTATCTCTCCAGGACTGAAATCACTACACTGGCTCCCAGTGACTGCGAGGATCAAGTTCAAAACCCTCTGCATTGTCCACAAGGATGTCTGGGGCCTTGGGCCAAAATACCTTCAACTCTCTCTTCCTAAATATCTTCCTTCTCGAGCTCTTTGCTCATCCGCCTCCAACTCCCTCAGGGTCAGCCGCTTCTCCAAACAATGAGTTGGGGGCAGATCTCTTTCCACTGCAGGGGCCTCCCTCTGGAACAGCCTTCCTACCTCCCTGAAACTTGAGGAGAACCACCTCCGGTTCCGGAAGCACCTCAAAACCTTCCTCTTTGCCTCCGCTTTCTCTCCCCCTCTCCCCTGCTAATACTACTGCACTGCCTCCACGGCAACCCCTGCACTACGGGACTGTGTCTGTATCCATACAGCCCCCCTTCCCAGCACTTGTCTGCACTTACCTCGCACTTGCCACCAGCTGGCCCTTGTTATTTATCCTGTATGCTGTACGCTAATAACCCTGTACTGCACTTTCCCCTCTCCCTTTCCCCCATGCACTTTTCCCTTCCCCTCTACCCTTGCACTTGCGCAATCTGAATGACACCTGGCCTAGTAAGATCGTTGTCTGTCTCCCCTTGTTCCCCCCCTTCCTCGTCGCACCTTGAAACACTTGTGTATAGGCGCGTTACAAATGCCTTATCTTATCATATCATATCATATCAGTTTTAACAACTTGAACGCTTTACCACCTTCACTCAGAATACTGCAAACCTATCCCCACTTCAGGCGCAGCTACATTCGCTGGTTAAAGAATAAGGACCAATAATGGACCATGCCGCTGATATCTATGTAAATATGTCTACCTACTTACTGCTGCTATCTATGTAAATATGTTTACCCACATACTGTGTATCACTGTACCCTTTGTAACTGTATCAACCCATGCACACAATGTATATTACTGTACAGCACTGTAACCAAGCTGAGACTAACCTTGCTGCTCCTGCGCCCTCATACGCCCGGGTCTGGCACGCAATATAAATTAATAAACATAAACATAAACAAGCATTACGACCCTGGTGTCCCGGGAATTCTGGAGGCAGAATTCGGTAAATCCCCATTCCCCTTGAGTCCCATAGGACTCAATGGGAAAGGGGAAGTGGAAGCACCGGCACCATCTCGTGTTGGTGCTGGTGTTTCCACGTCTGCCTGCAGATGGGTGGTGTGAAACCCGCCAGGTCAGACCTGGCAGGAACATCACCTCCCACCTGCAGGAGTCTGGATCGGGCGGTCCGGAATTAACAGTGGCAGCGGGTTTACCGCCACTGTTATTTCTGGACTGCCCAACCTGTAATGAGGCCCATTGAGTTTTAAAAAGATATGGTTTATCCGTATTTATCCCAAAGTTACACTCAGACAATAAATCATTCTAACAATATTAATAAACATCAACCAGGACGGAGAAGAAAGAACCAAAGATGGGTTACATTTTCTGAATCATTGCTAGTTGCTCCTCTGGGGAAGAAGAACCATACCCAACAAACCGGGAACAGGTAAATATGTATACAACTCTTTCACCTTTTTGAGTATGTGGGGACTCAGTGAGGCAGACCATTTGATCAAAACATTGAAGCCCAATATCATGGATCCCCAGCAATGCTCTGGACATGTCGGAAAGCTTATCACCACTAGACAAATTACAAATCTTTAATATTACTACCTTTATTGTACAAACGTTATGGAATATGTTTTTTATTGAAAGCTCTTGTGTACCTCCACATAAACATCAGCTATTAACGCTGAGATAGAAAGTATTAGGAAGGATTGTCAGAAGGGGCCAATTGGATAATGGTGCTGCTTGGCGATCATTGTTGGACGTTTGGACACAGTTTGAAACATACTAGGGTTCATTCCTCTAGTCTCATAGAGTGGCAGGGTCTGCTGTGAGAGAGTGAGAACCTCTGTGTGAGAACCGTTGTGTGCCCTACCGTGCCCTGTATTGTGCTGTGTGGAGTCCACCCATGTTTTTTATTGAAAGCTCTTTTGTACCTGCACAAAAACATCAGCTATTAACGCTGAGATAGAAATGTGAGAATTTTTCTGACAGATCAGACTAAAGGCATAATTCTCTAATTGATGTAATGAAAAATAAGAATGTGTTGCAAATCTAAGACCTCCCTCTATCTTTATACCAGCAGGATTTGCATGTCCCTCCTAAACAGAGAACAATATAATGAAATGTAGTTTGATTTACTAAATAAAGAGGACGACTATCAGAAATTAGTTGTTATCTCTCTTCACTTAGGAAGTATTAGGAAGGATTGTCAGAAGGGGCCAATTGGATAATGGTGCTGCTTGATGATCGTTGCTGGACATTTGGACACAGTTTGAGACATAATAGGGTCCATTCCTCTAGTCTCATGGAGTGGAAGGGTCTGCTGTGAGAGAGTGAGAAGCTCTGTGTGAGAACCGTTGTGTGCCATACCGTTCCCTCTATTGTGCTGTGTGGAGTCCGCCCACAGAGTTTCCTGATGGTCCCTGGGGGCCAGGCCATGAGGGCCACGAGGCAGAACATGGCGGAGATGAACGGAGGCCGAGCACAAAAAAGTAGACAGTCTTGGTGATTGAAAACAGCAGAGTATTCATTTTCACCAAGTTCTTACACAACTCTCTTTTGCAACGATTGCAATCTTTTGCTTAAGGGGTCCACACACATTGACCGTGAGGTTTTTGTACCCTTTGAGCTGGGTGGGAATAGGACTGAGTTCCTACCAAGTTCTTAAATGACTCTCTATTCGACCATTGTATTCTTCTTCTGCTTACAGGGGTCCAGATAGAGTGACTGTGGGGTGTTTGTACCCTTTGAGCTGTGTGGGAATATGCAGGAGCAGGGTATGCTCAGGACACAGGAGGTTGTGGAAGGGCATGGCTCCCTGTGTTGGTGATTTTGTCCTTTTAATATTGCTCATATATAATCAGCTGAATACTGCAAATGTGTATTTCTAAACAGCAGTGCTTAGTGTTCAGTGTGCACTTTGGAAGGACTATGAAAGTGTTTAATGTTAGCAGGCCAGCGGCTTGTCGGAAATACCAACTTCGCATCACTATATAATGAATGAGAACATAACTGACAGAAAAAATGCAAACCACAGCTAAAAGCAGCTGTGGCGGCAACAGGTGATTACTTGGAGGATCCCATTTTGAGTAAGGGAAACAAAGGCAAGTTTACTGCGTATTTAAAAACAAAAGTGAAAAACATGTCTAGCTTTCAAACACCTGAGGAAATAAATGCAGCTAGCGCCCAGAAGGCTTTGGATCAGTCAGATTCTATGGGTAGAGTAGCCACTGATAATAATTTTCTTTTAAATTTGTGTCTGAACTTACTGCATGAGGTATTGAGTGCTCCTACAATTGATCTAGCAACTGAATACATAGTAGATCCCAGCTTCCATTGACCCTTGAGAATGCATCCAGATCTCCGGACCTCAAGAACATATCAGAACGTGTATATGTCTCGTACCCTGAGCATAGTACATCATATTCCTTATAGGATTCTGCTAATGATGAGCACTACTCAGATTGTGAAATGCATATAATGCTAAAAACACTATTATCTCTAGGTACTCCTATACATAGGGAGCAATAGATTATAAAATAAGATCTGATATGCCTAGTGGACACAGTGTTAGAATCAGGATGTTTGGCAGCCATAGCCTTTACTGGGAAAGATGCAACAGTGGGAAACATGGACACAGAGAATGAAGAAAAATCTATCATAAGTGTTCACACCACCAATTCCCCTCAGATTCAAGAGGGTGTGTTGGTTTGTGGAGAAGATAGGGCTCTGAAAAATCGCAGAGTGATCAAGAAACTGAACGGGAAAGCAAATAAGAAGAGAAGTGGTGTTAAAGCATCCTTACTTGCACACATGTTTAATAACAAGGTGCTTTGTAGGGAAACTGTAAATCAATTTGAATTAATCGCTGCCTTGGCCACTAAGACTCAAGCAAAGACTACCTTTAAAAATGTGGAATCTAAGCAATTAGACAGTAGGTTATACAAGAAGATGGAATCATCTGGTCCATTGAAGGACTGTGAACATACTGAGCAAATTAATCAGGGCCAGCATTTAATAGGAGCCACCATTGAGTAACCCTGGGATAATGAAGACCTGTATTGCCCTTGGAACAGTTGCCCGGAGAATAAATTGACAAGTAACACCCTCCGTAACACATTGGAAGATCATTGGGAACCAAATACCTAAGCAAATCAATACAATTCACAGATATGTATGCAAAGAGTGACGACAGTCCATATCGGAACCATAATAATGTTCTGACAATATCACAACAATGCGTTCAGTTGCAAGTTATTAAAGACTCTATATGATGAAAACTGGGCACTCGTTCCATGAGTCTCCCCTATAGTGGTGGAACTAATTATGTCTCAGGCATCAATATTGTTCGATATGGGCTATGGGACAGAAAGAAAACAGGAGGATGAGGTCCAAGGGATGAAGATGAAACTGAAATTGTATAGATGAAACTGCAATTGAAAGAGAATACATTGAAACTGAAATTGTATAAAATGGAAGTTTTGGCAAAATAGGTCTACTCATTGATGAATTACAATTCACATATACAAAATCGATCCAATGTCATTAGACAGAGGGGGGAACTAGGTGTGACTAGGAGGAATGACATGGTCATTACCTCTTGTAATTCCAGAGGCGCTAGATGCTCTTCACCAATCATAGGGAACAGGGCTATTTGCTATTTCCTAACTTACTCTCAATTCAAGACCCGGGGACAATTGATTTACATCATCAAGATGGCTATAATATAGCACAAAGCGCAGCCATCGGGGTCACTCTGACATCATGGACCACAAGGGGTTTTAAATATCTGCTAAGGGATGGGGTAGACATGAGGTCATTAAAACATACCACGTTATGAATGTGCAGGAAACTTGCTTAGTAGATACTCATTTGTTAGATGGTTTCAAGGTTTTTAGTAAAGCTGCAAGACAAGGCCCGGTGGGAGGACCAGCTGGGGGTTTAGTGATAGCCTTCAGGTGTGATATAGGTTGGTCTTGTAATGTGATAAATATACACCGCCCTTAAATTTTAGCACTCTGTTTCTCAGAAAGGGGAAGACAGGGAGGTGACGATCAAACCCCTATTGTTACATTTATATTGGAATCATTGGGAGCTCCATGAGAAGGACTTTAGCTATTGAGTGGAAATATTTTATGTGAGTGGTTTAGCAAGGGGAAAGTGCCTAACATATTAAGTTTGGTGATCTAAATTGTTCATGTGAGGGAATTGATACTTCTTTTGTACAAAATGTTTCTGTGGGAAAGAGGAATAAAGAGAGGGAGGTGGTGAGATGGTGTAATTCAGTGGTCTTCAAACGTTTTATGCAAATGCCCCCCTGAGCAAAGAAAAAATTGTTCGGGACCTCCTACCCCTCCCCTCTGTTTTGGTGTTATTGTTTTTTTATAGAGATGGCTGCAGAATGTGTGGTGCCATAATTTTGAAGGCATATGTTGTTGGGGAGACATTCCAAGACAGTAGGACGATCACTTGAAATCCAAACATAGAAACTGTGCCAGTAAACACAAAATTGTCCAGTAGGGCTTTTATTTTCTCAAAATATATTCCTATTAATATATTCAGCAGAAGGCAATTTAATTTTACAGAGCAAGTACTAACGGGAAGGGGGGGCTGTCTATCTGCAGAAAGTGAGTCAATGAGTGGCTTTACTTTTGTGCAATATTTCGTTTTCAATGCAGCCAATGCTGAAAAGCCTATTTCCCACAAGTAGGAAGACCAAAAGTATAAGAGACTGTATAGCAGACCTTGCCAATGTAGGATACTCCAGGATTACCTTCAGCCAAAAGTCACCCACTGCAGAGTAGGGTCCGACTGAACCTCAATCAGCTCGTCCTGGGCATCAAATGGAAGATGCCAGACCTCCTCTGCCAGAAAAGGCTGCATCACCCAGTCATTAATGGCAGCATTTTCTTCAGGGAAGTATTTATCAAAGCTGGACCTTAATGTTGTTAGGTGAATTGTGATTGGTTCTAGGACATGCAGCAAGTTGTACTCTGTTTCCCCAATTGCTTTTACAGAGGTCTAGCTTCTTCTTGAAGGCAAATACTTTTTTATTCATTGTAAATGAATTGACATTGGCTCCTTGCAAAGGCATATTGAGGGTATTTAGCTCATTGAAAATATCAGCAAGTTATGCCAAAAGCACAAGCCAGCGGGGATCACACAGATGGTTTGCTTTCCCAGTGTCCACATCAAAAGGAATTGTCGGGACAAATAGCACCAATGAGGATTCCTGTATACTTTGCATTAAATCACAGAGCATTTCAGGACTATAAAAGTGATCAGATATCTCTACATTTGATACATTTGATAAACAAGTCTGTAATAAATGTATTGTATGTGTGAATCTCTAAATGCATAACTGATGCATGGCTGGGTGCTCACATCACGGTTCACAATACTCACCCTAACATTAAAATGTGTGTACCATGAACCTTACATGCTCATTTGGACAGCTTACATTTTTGGATGTGAGTATAAAATGGCTGAAACATGAGCTCAAATGGGGTACAAGGGATCTTTTGCTTCTTGTTTCTGAAGAATTTTAGAGGAGTAAGAGCTGAGTCTCAGTGTGGGCATGCCCATGCCTAATACAGAAAAATATTCAGGGAATTATATCCACAGACGGGGAAAGATACCACATAAGAGAGACCCAATAAACAATGCACAGAAAGGCTACACAGAAAGGATTATACCTCTTTCAAACTTTAGCCTGAATAATAAGCTGATGAAGCATTTTAAACAAAACCAGCTTTGGATGATTGGTATATGGACCACAGTTCATCAGCCACTACCTCCTCACCATTGCACAGGCCTCAGGGGTTATTTCGGCAAAAAAGAGCAGGCCTGTGCTTTACCTAACAGAGCTTGCATTAGCATCTCTTATTAGTGCTGGCCAGCAGCTAGTAATGATCATGGTGTGGCAGTGTAGAAAGGGCGTTTGGCCTTGTGGATTTACAATTTGAGGCAACTTCTTTGATTGCTTTATGTGCTTAAGTGTGGGCAAAGTATGGCATGCTCATCAGAGTCACATACATACAACAGTCCAGTGTGCTGTAGTATGGACATTGGGCACATCAGATAAAAACAGGTATATCTGTTGTTACATAATGGAGCCCCACATAGACACTATTAACCAACATGGTGGCATTGATTTGCCATAGACTACTGTCTGCATGGTGACACACAATGAACTCCACTTTCCTAATCAAAGTGCCAAGTGACATTGAGTTGCCATCTGGTGTGCTCGCTAGGCAGTGACTGGCTTGTTTCGACAATTAAAAGACCTTTGATGCTGAGAGGATACATTTAGTCCATGTCTCAAAGCAGCCAATAGAATTGTGAGCAAGAAAGCCAGAGTTAACCTTTCCAGGGATGCGCCATATGTAACTAAAATGTAATATTTCTAAAAAAAAGGTTTTGGTGTGTCAAATAAAGAGACACGAAAATAAAGAAAATAGTTTTTACCTTTTCTGTGTGGCACATTAATTCTCTTTTGCATAGGTTTGATCAGCTGACTGATACTTGTGCTGGCCTGATGAATTAAAATTACCCATATTCAGTTCTTAACACTGAAATGTTAAGCATATACAGTCTGACCTGGCGAGTGGAACGGCACCAGCGAGCAGGCCATGTCGGATGCACCGGCACCATTCACGAATGGTGCTGGGGCATCCGACATCCACATTCCCATTGAATGGGAATAGGGAGTAATGCATTCCGTCACCTGGCAATGGTGAAATACAGGGTCTGCCAAGGTTGTAATGGCCCTGTATTTCCCCATTGCCAGGCGCTGGAAAAATGTGCAAGTTTGGCAGCAGTGTGCCGGTTTTACCAGCAATGCTACCGACAAACTTGTAGTGAGGCCCAATGGCTTGTTAACAGAGCCATCACTTATAAATTGCCCCACATGAAAGGTTGTCAACATAAAGAATGTGGGGCACTGGGTGTGTGACTCCAGAATATATTACATGCTGCGTTTGGAATATGTGTTCCTTTGTTTGCATATTCCGAACACATCTACAAGTCAACAGAGATCAGCCAGCTGCACATCGCAGAGCAGCGCTCACCGGCACAGCAGGCTGATTAATCTGTTGTCCGGCAGCTTTCTGTGAGGGCCCCTTACTGCACCCACCTTCCAAGCAATTTAGCTGAGCTTTTAAGGTTGTGAATGCACACCCCGATGGGCAAGAGGCTGCGGCCCACCAGAGGGGCACGCCACACATTTTGAATACCACTGGTGTAAGTTAGTAAGGAATTGGGATTTGCATGGTAATGGCTGGTGGATATAGACTTGGTTTGGCAATAATGTATCTTCTACTCAAGAATATTTTTTTGTCTCAAAGCCATTGCTACTTATGGTAAAGGAATTTGCTTTTCATAGGACATCTTGTAGTGATCATGCTCTGTTAGGATTTTGGTTTAAGTGGTTATTGGAGGAGAGGGATACATTGAGAAGAGCCCAATTTCAGGTAAACATCCTGGGAATTAGGTTGACATGGAATGACCAGTTTATTTCTAAATGTAATGACTTTCTAAATGACTGTCTGGATGCTTCTTCAGTGGATTCAGTTGAAGAAGTTCTCTCGGTACAGAACTTAGTTCCATTTATTGAAAGAGGGATATCAGAGAGAATGGGATGAGAGCTGTTGGTTTCTCAAGAAACAGAACTACTGATCATCTAATTGATGGGACAGTGCAGGAAAGGAAAAGAGAAATGAGGACAGAGTTTAGGAAGTTGAGACAATATGCACATCCTGCTGAGAATTGGCTTAAAGCTAAAACATTAAAGCAAACCTTTAAGAATTGGGTGAAATATCACAAAGGTTGAGGGAGAGAGGATTTTTAAGATTTTGAAGGATAAGGACACCAACAAATTCTGGAGGGTAATGAATGACAATCTCAATCTATTGGGACAGCAACTAGGAATACGGACACCACAATATGCTGGTGAGTATCAACCTTGAATACTTAAGGAGAAGTTTTGGCGCACGTTGTAACACAATGAGAGCCTACTATTAAATATCCTTTATAGGAAACTACAAAAGGATAACATAATATAAGGAAGGAGTTCTGTCTTCCAAAGAAGGGATGCAATTGTGAACTTGCCATTTTTACCATCTAAACTCACTTGTTGGAGTACTAGGACACCCAGAAGATAATCAGCTCACGTTGTTACATCGCACCCAGTTCTGATCAATAAGATGACATACTTCTAATAGACTCTTAACATATCTTCTACAGGGATATTCCCAGAGCTGAACATAATCACTATAGAGGGCATCACCGAGCTCCAAGCTGAATATCGCTAGGTGAAGTACTTATTAAGACACCTTGTTTTAAGATCGTTGAAAGTAGTGTCTTAGAGTGAGATGAACAAAGTCCAGTCCAATACCTAATTGTTTGTAATTTAATTTATTCTATAGAAATGTGGTTGCACTATGAAAAATGAAGATGAAATTAACTTTTTCTCCTAATGAAGAGAACTTATTTTCGAAACGCATCGAGCTTGATTATTTGTAACAAAGAGCTTTATTATTTGTAAATAATGTTTGTTCCAAAATAACAAATGTTTTTCTTAAGAAGATTTTGTAAAAAGTGACTGTTGTTCAGTTGAATATAGATTCCATATGGATACATATGGTTCTGGACACTGATGGACAGAGTCAGTTAAAAACTTTGAGTAACCAATGTTATATAAACACTAAAAATACTTTTGACATTTTTTTCATTTTAGAAGAAGTACAAGTCATAAATACTTTTTAAGATAATGACAATGTATTAAAGCATTGACTGAAAATGGTTCAGTAAATATAGTTGTGCCGGGGACGGAAGTGTCCATGAAGCATGGACACTTTGTTGGTTCTGAATCTAGGCAGACCATACAAGAGTTAATTTAAGCAAATTATATAGCAGAGGAGACGTGGGTAGAGTTTATTCAGGGAACTTATGCCTGGGAAGACAGGGATGTTGGTGGTGATCTACCACTTAACTCTGGGTTACTGTGATCTTGAATTAGACAAGGAGTATATTTAGCACTTGATAAAGACATCGACATCTTCACGGGTGGCTGGCCCGGATGGAGTTTCTAACTTCATGATGAAGTATGATCCAGCCTTTTGGGAAGAGATTCTATTAACTTTATTTCAAAATAGTGTGCTTGAGGCACTGAGGGGGGCTTGCAGTGCCGGATGTATTGACTTTTATCAGTTTAGTTTCAGGAGGGGCCTGAGGGTGAATAGGTTTAATGTATCTATACTGGTGAATATAACAAGATCTGGTAGGAAGCCATTTTACCTTGTTTTCGTGGATCTTTCCTCTGCATTTGATGGGGTGGTAAGAGGTCTCCTATGGCAGAAATTAAGAGCTTCGGGTATTGCTGCGTATCAGTTGGAGATTCATGTTTCCCTGCATAAAAATACAAGTGTCCATGTCCCTTTAGGTGGTGATGGACAATTGTCACAGCTGGTGGTGATACACTGGAATGTTTGACAGGGTTGTGTGTTGGCCCTGACCCTGTTCAATTTGTATCTTGCAGACCTGGACTCCTGGTTGGATAGGGTCAAGGCTTTTCCTCCTAGTATTGGTTCTGTGAAATATTATTATGTGATTTATGCAGATGATTTGTGATCATGGACCAAGCTCCAATTGCCCCCAACCATCCATACATTTACTAATTTCCTTCTTGGATGCACATGGTGTTGTGGTAAATTGCCAGAAAAAAAAAGTACTGGTCTGTTGGAAAATTCAGTTTGCTTGGAAAATCAAGAACTCCCCCATTGAGTGTGTAGGAAGTTATTTACACTTTGGGGTTTACTGTGTACGGTTGTCCTAATAAAAAATATCAGGTTGGAGGCCATGAGGAAAACATGTGATAAGTTTAGTGTGCATTTGAAAAGAATTGTGTAGAAAGCGCGGACTTTTTCTTTGTCTGCAATAATATACTACAGGTCAAAGGTGTTACCATCTCTAATGTATGATATTGAAATCTTTGTTGGTGGGAGTTGAATTGATCTTAGTTGAAAGCAATTATCTGGGTTGCCTATGGGTGTCCTGGTCTCTGTTATACTTTAAGAACTGGGTCTGTAATCTATGGAATCTTGTTTTTAATGGAAGAGCCTGTCCCTTCTCCGAAAAATGTGTCTGGCAGAAGAAAATTCCCTATGTTCTGAGCTAGATACCCTGCTGGTAAATGATTCCTCAGTACATTGGGTTGGGTAAAAGTTATTGAGAATGTTTTACTGGATCTGGATAGTTCAAGGGATTCTCTGGACTATGACCCTCAAAACGCAAAAAGGTCTGTGTTAAAAAGGGAGTGGATAAGAACAAGCGAGGTAGTAGGAGAATACCACTTGTTTCCGCCGTGTGGGAAAATGTGAAAAGCCTCACTCAGGTACAAAAGCATATCTTGAAAGATTTCCAAGTTCCAGTTGGAGAAGCAAGTTTATGTGATTTTGAATAAACTTGTTAACTACTTTGGAAATTGTGGGGGCAAGAAATGGGCTTCAAAGATCTTTAAGATGTAGCTATATATTGCCCCGGGTATTACTAAAACTATTGAGCATCTTTTATTACATTGTTTACAATATAGGCCCATAAATTGTAAATCATTTTATCCCTACATGAGACAATATAGATTACTGGATCTGGATATTTTCTGGACAAAGGTTTTAATGGGGGATTGATTATATTGAATTTGGTGTCAATCTGATGCATTGAAGACTTTTTAGCTATGATGTCCTGATGACATGGATTTAAATTTAGTTATTTGCCATCAGTTAATATATTATAATTGTGAAATGTAAATGTATAAGTCTGTTCTTGGTTATTTATGAATTGACTGTGTGTATATGTCTTTTTGAAACAAATGTGTGCAAGGGTTTCTTTGTTAGACCATAACACAGACAAACAAAAAAAAGAGGAGGCCTGTCCGAAATGAATTGTTAAACTTAGTGAAAGCATTAAAAATCTAATTAATGATCTTACTTTTAAAGTGTAGAGAAGGAGCCAAGTACCCCCACCTCATCCATCTCTCCCATATTGTGTTGGGAACCACAGTTTGAGACACATTCAGTACCAGTGAAAATACTGATACCAAGGAGAATCCTGCAGGCAAGGTTCCCATTGAGAAAGCCATACTTGCATACGAGACAGTATGATGGTCATTTGCATGAAATTCCAGAAGAAACAGGACCAATGAATGAAAGAGCAGATTGGTTATGAAACATAAAGTAATACTGATGTACTTAAGAAGAGATGCAGAGACAAGAGTATGTGGATATTCAATAAGGCATCAAGGCAGTCTCAAAGATAAGTGACATCTCGGGCTCGAGATGAAGAAACGCATGCTACAGAAACAATGACGATATCAAGTCATTTTATACGTGTGAAGATGCAAAGAAACGTAAGCGGACAAAGTATTCTTGAGGCTAGCTATGTAGTAAATAGACTGCGGCATGCACCAATGTATATATACATATAATAAGGTAAAGAATGGATGTTTCCACAACGTATTATAGCAGAGCTGGACCAGAGAAGGAAGGCCTTTTCCAGTGTATAGCAGTTGAAAAACAACAAAATTGCAGAAGTGAATCTCAGAAAGGCGAGGCTGGATGAGCCTCAAGAAGCCATGGTCTTATCAGACAGGGATGAGCAGACACTAGTTACAATCGTGTGAAAGAATGAAACTCTGGTTCAGAAGACATGGTCGAAAACAAGGAAGACATCAGTTTCATTAAATAGTAATATTTTAAATGCACTAGAGCTCAAATTTGTGGTCTTAAGTCACGTGAGGGGATGAGCTTGAACAAACATGACAAACCACATCTATGCAGAGAGGTAGAGCGTGCCTCTTCTCCCCTGTATTCTCCAGAGAACAGAACATTTCCAAGGCCAAGTTCAAAGGCTTAATTGACGTGCAAACCACTGAGGTGATGATAGATATTATGCTAATTGGTGGGAAGCTATGGTTATGACCAGCTCACCAGCATCTGGAAGTCCTGCCTGCGTGCTGCTGACGTGGGTGGAAAAATACTGACAAATGTAAGAGTGCCAACCAATTGTAGGGGGCCGCATGATTAAGAGCCCTATAGTTTATGTAACCAATGAGACGTCGTGTATTTAGTGACATTCATAGTGACTTGTTTGAAGGATGGGCTTATTAGTCCAAACTGATGTTAAGGAACCTATCACTTTTTAGACTAGTATGCAACGTAGACCTAGATGTTCCCAGTAAGCCAATCACATTTTCCACTAGGTTTTTGTAGTTTGCCACCTAGGATTACGTTTGTAAGTACGTAGGTTAACGTCATCAATGACAAGTTTTTACTATAAGTATGATGTTTTTTAGTAAATGCATTGAGAGACCATGCTATGAGACATCCGTTGATGTCTGCTGTACTCCCTGTTTTGTATAATTGAATATAGAAGAGTCAACTTTGCCAACTTCCTGAGTCATTTTGATTATTGATGTTTGAGTAACTTCTGCATCCCCATTCATCTCAAGGTATCTACCTCGTCTTAAAGGGTTGGGTCGGCTGTCCCGGTTCAAAAGCATATGTAGACAACTTGATCAGTTTGAAGGAACTGCAATATTAAAATAGTGATGATACTTAAACAACAGCCTTTTATGATTTACAAAAAAAACACAAAAACCTAGAGAAACCCCATGGGAAAGCAGTTATATCTGGGTGCGGTTCCATCTTGGAATTCCTAAATAACTTTATTAATATTTCTTTGAAACCACCAGTACAAAATACTACAGCATTTATACAGGACACTTCAAATGTTATTCAGAAAATAGGATGACATACTCTTAACTGTGCACATGCTATGTCCACAGCATTTCTTATTGAGCAATAAGGATTATACTATATAATAACTTTTGTTCTCAAATAATAGTAAACTGTCCCTCCAAATTAAAGATGTTACAATGAGAACTGCGGGAGCTCCAAGAGTAACCAATTTTTAAGTGAACAACTTTAAAGTTAAGTTTATGTTTACTAATAACCCATATACTACTAATATTACTTGGTTTAGGAGATTTATCAATGTGTTGAGGCACTGTGAATATTTCTTACGAATTTGCAAACTGAATACAGTCATGGAATCAAAATCTAAAATTTAGAGAACAGACAATATACATTTTTTATATATGTATTACCACATACATTGAATTCTATCTAAATGGTAGCAGAAACTTAAAGAGGGACACTATGAGACAAAAAACCATATGGTCAATTTTTATACAAACATGTATTTGTAGCACGCTTCAGGATGATACGGTGGAGGCCGAAACTATATCTCTGTCACCCTTAATGAATATGTCATCATATGAACAGAAAAGCTAAGAATCTGAATGGCACCCTGCAAGTATAGGAGAAATATAATGAAACATTAAGGTCTAAAATAGAATGTGTCACTAGCTTTGGAAATACCACTTCCGCTATCCGGAGCTTGATTTGAAAATAAAACGGCACTTAGTGCAATTGTTTGATGAACTGAGACAAAACATAAATTTGCTTTCAAGAGAAGAAATAATATCAAGGATCATCTTGTCCATGCAAGGTTCAAGTAACAAAAATATCCAGGAGTTGTCAAACTCTTCCCTTGTGGCACTTGTGTGGCCTGTCATTTTAGAAAATAATTGACTATGTTTACTTTTCTAGATTATGAATGGCCTCCTAAAACATTCACTATCTGTAAAACATCAAATGCCATTTGTGCTAATGCATGTCCTTGCCTGAAAACATTGAGGGGCCGATTCATGGAACAAATGTGTGCCGAAATTTGTGGTGCAAGGTGGCGCAAGCGTGAAAAAGCAAGCGCACATGGACGCATGCGATTCATGGAAGGCCCTGCCCGTGTTTTCCCCAGGATGTGCGCCAAATCCGCACGTGGTGCACACGGGCGCGCATGTCACTGCAACATCCCGAACGCCGAGCATGATGCGCACAGCGAAAGCGCACAATGTATAGCGCACACACCAAAAAGTGGGTGGAACAGGCATAACTGGGGAAGGACTGCTGGGACATACACGGAACGCCCACACACATGCGAACAACACGTATTCATGGAATCGAATAGGGGAAACCCATGCATGCCAAAAGACACGCACAGGCATAAACACATCCGCCACACAAAGGCAGGCAGAAGCGTCCCCACGCAGTATAAAAGTGCAGACAAACAACAAACATGTATATACAGCTACGATGAATGTCCCATTTCTCACAGCACTGATCGTGGGACACCGCAGGAGGAGGAAAATCGCCGTGCCCGCATTTTTTTGCCCAGGACCAGCCTTTTTGGGATGCCTATGGCAGGTACAGGTTTCCACCCCATATCATCCTAGACCTAGTCAGGGAGTGGGTGGATGACCTTACATCATCCACCTTGTGCTCCCAAGCACTGAGCCCCTTGGAAAAGGTGCTCAATGTCATGTATTTTCTGGCCACTGGGTGATTTCAATGGACAACTGACATAGTTGGGGGTGTCTCACAGGCCACGCAGTCACGCTGCCTACACCAGGTGTTGGCAATCATGACTGCGCGCCCCTCAGTCCGCAGACACATATACATGCCCAGAACATCCGCAGAAAGGCAGGCCGTGGTCCAGGACTTTCACACGGTTGTACACTTCCCCAAAGTGCTTGGTGCCATAGATTGCACCCATGTGGCCCTACGTCCACCTAGGGCCACTGAGCACATCTATCGAAACCGCAAGCACTGGCATTCCATCAACGTACAGGTTGTATGCGATGCCCATGGAATCATCACCTCTGTCTATGCAAACTATCCTGGGTCTACCCATGGCAGTTTCAAATACAGAATGTCTGCCCTGAGCCGGGACCTGGAAGCTGGGAAGCATGGCGACACATGGCTCATTGGTGAGTAGAAATGTCTGTGCACATGCATGCATGTCACACACAGACAAATACACAAGCCCAACAAATCACAACCATTATGACCTCCCCAGGGGACAGTGCCTACCCTCTGAGCAACCACATGATGACGCCAATACGGAAGCCCACCACACCACCCCAAGTAAGATACAATGCTGCCCATATTGCAACCAGGGGCATAGTGGAGCGCACATTCGGAGTGCTCAAGTCACGCTTTCGCTCCCTTGACCGCTCTGGCGGCCATCTACTATATGCACCCCCAGTAGTGTGCAGGATCATTGTGGCAGCATGTGTCCTGCACAATGATGCAACACCGCGGGGCGTACCGGTGTACATGGTGGTGCCCCCACATCCCCAACCACAGGCACAGGCACGGCTCATGGGAGGGGAAAGGGCATGTGGCGAGGCAGCCCGGACCCAGCTTGTGGCCACATTTTTCACCTAAACTCCCACCACTGCGGAGTGCACACAGGCCTGGCACATACCAGGTGACAATTGATGATGACAAAGAGGCAGTCAGCTGTCACAACCTTACCACCCTGAGAAGGTTTCCATGGAAGTGCAACTTTGTCTGTATCCCTAGCTACTTAAACATAACCAATCCTGTGTGACCAAAAGGAACACATGCAAGGTGTAAATCGCACCACCCCCATGCAAAGCAGGCTATGAAAATCAGTGGTATGTCACCCAAACCCTCACAACCCACAACACCCTTGCTGGCCACACCATGTCATGCCATGCAACAGCAAAAGAGGAAACACATGACCAATTATACAGAGTGACACGTGATAAATGGAAAAAGGCCTGAAACAATCACACCTGTCATGGAATCAGAAGAAATGACTGACCAACAACCTCCCACACATACAAAGTCACACAAAAATGCATGTCACCAGCGGTACCATCAACAAAAGACAGAATGCCTGTTGGCATGCACATTGGCCAATCCAAATCCGCAAATCCCTAACCCGTGTCCTGTGTGTGTCTCCTGCAACACACCGCTCAGCACACAGCACAGTGAGCAGCCATTGTGTTGAGGATACACCTTGAGTATCATATAAAAAGGAAAAGTAACAAAATAACCTACTGATGCATGTACATGATCCCCAAATGGTAAGTGATCATGCGCTGCAGGGACACAGCATGCCAGAGAAGGCAATCTGTGTGCACGTGCGGGCATGCAAGGGTGGTTGAATGTGTGGTGGAGCATTGTATAAGTGTGTTTGTCAGTGGGGACATGCACTCAATGTGAAATCAAGTGACCCTCAGTGTCCTGTACACATCACATGTGAACAGTGGCCATGTGTACACCCCAGTAAGTCAAATCACAACAATCCCCTGACACCTGAATAGTAAACACAATACAGGAACAGCCATTGACGAGCAGAATACATCATGTACATAGTACCCCACAATGACAATGTCAGAGAGTGCCCAAACACTGTAGCCCAATCGTACTGTCCGACAACAAAAGGCCCTCCGTCATTTACTCATCACCATGTCCTTCAGAAGAACTGTGTCTGGGGTCTGTTGGCTTCTTCCTTCTAATCTACCTGGCTTCACGATCCCCCTACCCCTTGGTTTCCTTGTTCTACCTTTCTTGTAAATAGGGTCCAGCCCCCTCAGAGGCCACCTTGATTGGTAAAAATACCAAATCGCAGTGACCTCCAAGAAGGAGCCAAACCCCCAAACTAGGGAAAAAGCCTGTAGGTACCAAAAAACCCTGGAAGAGTCTCCAGTAGATGACTTGAAGTCGCTGAATATGGCCAAGCACATGTCCAAGCAGAATGATAGAATAACTACCAAGGTAGCACAGCTGAGCAATGGTTCAACAGGATGGGTAGCAATTTCAGTACACAATAATCAATGAGGATGCAACAACTGATGGGTAGTTCACAGCTCCAGGCTCCAGGCACAGGAGTGGCATGAACCAACCACCCCCTCTGCGGTCTGGGCGCCTGCGAGGTAAAACTTACACAGGCCTCCAAGACCCTGGCGGAAAAGAGGTTTAGGAATCCATTGGTTGGATAGGCATCGGTATTTAGGATAAACGGAAAGAGGCTCAGGAGAGGGGAGGTGTATGGGGAAGGGAAAGTAGTGAAAATACAAAATACAACTATTGACAATTACACATACCCAATAAGAGAAACCATGTACTTTATGCACATTGTACAATATGGCTTAAAGGCATGCAAAAGAGAGACTTATCTCTGGGATGAATGCTGGCCTCCTGCCTACACACTCTCAGGTCCGGTAACAGGAGCAGTTCAATGCTGCAAAGAGAGCGTGAGTTACTATTCTGTGTGTGTTTTTCCCACACACAAATAACACCATTCATGTCTCGAACTTAGTGACTCCTCCCCAAACAAGCACTCTTGTCTGCTGCTTTGTTCATATAGTTTTGCTGGCCCCATGTGAAGGTTAATACACTGTTAATGCGGTAAGGTAGCCGCACGTGGCCCCACGTTAAACAGAAGACCATGGGCCTCATTACGACCCAGGCGGTAAGTTACCGCCTGGGTCGTACCTTTACCACCATGGTGTAAACTACGTTTACGCAATCGTGGTTGGCGGACTTACCGCCCCATTCTGAGGTTGGCGGGGCGGTAAGTCCCCATTAACCCATTTACCCTTCCCCATTCCCATTTTTGCCCCATAGGGCATAATGGGAGTGGGGAAGGCGTTAATTACGCCACCGTAAATTACGGTGGCGTAATTAACAACAAGGTCCCTTAGCGCCATGGATTTTAACACCTGCTAAAAGCAGGTGTTAAATCCTCCATGGCGCTAAGGGACCTCAGAATCAGGTGGTAAGGGTCGGCGCTGTTTACGCCGCCGTAAACCCCTTACCGCCTGGGTCCTAATGAGGCCCCATGTGTTAAGAATCACACATGATAGAATGTGCCTTGGATATGCTGCTAGACGTATGTGGCGAGGTACGACTTCAGTACAAGTAGCGGTCTGCCACCAGCGGCTTTCTATAGGCAGCGCATGTGGCTAATTGCATATGCTAATGATATGCACTGCACTCAAGTGTGTGCATCGCTGGGTGCTCCCCCTTGTTTTAAATTAGTTTGTGACTAGGAACGCTACTGCGCTAATAACTTAGCTTCTATGGATCAGAGGGGACTCGAGGATATGGCTGACGCCCCCTGCGTGTGCCCCTGACAACTGTGAAAGCTTCCTGGAATTTGCTCCTCAGCGTGGCTTAGCTGTACTGCGTGCATCTCCCCCAACGCCTGGCTAAGTTCACCTGCACTGGCGCTACTTAGCTTGCATATGCGAGGGGACTGGAGGAAGGTCAGCTGGGACGTGGCCCCTTGTGCTACTCACCTTGCTTGGAGCTCCTGGAAACACGTCTGCTTCTGTCCGACGTCTGAGCACAAGCCCCGTGCTTCTGTTTGCACACACATGCGCACGTGTGTACCACTCAATGTGGTCCGGTTTTTGTAGTTCTTGGCCCGGTGTCTGCTGGGAAAGGTAGTCTGGAGGCTTATTTTCATGCAGAAAGGGCATACAAGCTTTTAATGAGGCTGGAAAGTTTCCTGTGTGTGTGTCTTCATGCTGGTTGTCACTGGGCCATGTCTGAAACCTACACCTGACCTCCTCCCACACAACACACACCAGTTCTGTACCCTGACAGGTAGAGCTGGAACTTGAGTCGAAAAATAACCAAGGAGCCTGGCACATCAGGATGGTTGAGCTGATAGCATGAACAAAGAAAGGCAGAGACAGCAGAAGTCTTGAAAGGCACAGACAATGCGAGATAGCCGGAAACAACTGACATCAAGTTAAGAGCCACATCAGTTGAATAGCCTTGGCAAAAGCCAACAGCCAACATAAAGGCATGGATGTAATAGACGAAAGACAGGAGGAGCGGCAGAAAGATGCTGTTGAAAAGAATTGTACAGAGGCAAACCGAGGCAGTGTAAGAGTATGTGGAAATAACAGCTGAGAGACAGGCGGACAGATCTGCAACAAGGACAGTAGCAGGAAGAAGAACAGGGACTAAAGGCACCAGAGTGTGAAAAACAAATAAAAGAGCAGTAGTCCAGTAGGAGGACTGCGCCCTCAGGCAGCCTCAAAGTCCAAGAGGGAAGACAGACACAACATGCCGTCCAAATGGAACAGAGCGTAGTAGTATAGGCAGACATCTCAGGTGAGGACTGGACGATGACTTGTGCCTTTTAGGTCACATTCCTAATGCATCCTCCTGTGTCACAATCCCCAGGGGCTGAACTCAACATGTACCAACTTGACACTGTCAACATCCGGCCCCCTCCCACCATCAGTGTGACTTTGACAGCCAATGGGTGCAGGCTATTTTGTACAGAATGAAGTGCATCAAGCACATATACAGGCAAGAAAAGAACGTACTTCACAATCAACATCAATAAATAACGTACTCACCAAAATTGATTGCAGACATGCCGTGGAGAAAACATCCATAATCCCCACTAGGGGTGTTAACACAAGTAGTATAGCAGCAGACAGGCCACATATCTGACGAAAGTCCAATGCCCTTGTGTAAATGGTTGTAACACTGAACCATCCTTGCGAGCCCATGGATAGTGGAAGCATGAGTGGCATATGTGAGTCAGGACCGTAAGCCGCAAACACATACACAAGACAAGCTTGAAGGTCCCAGCTGGAACAGACAGTGGATGCTTTCAAAAGCCAGAAAGCACCACACCATCACATAAATGCACAATAGACAAACAATTTTAAACTATATTAACTAATTAAACTAACTATAAAAATAAAAAATGGCCACATACACCTGGGTGGGGGGGGACCCAGGAGGGGGAAGGTACAGGGTGCACATCAACACCCACATGTGATGATGTTGAGATAAAAAATAAAACCTCCACGGGCTCAACGCCTGCACGGCCACACCTGTGTGGGAGATAAGTCATCGTCCTCCTCACACTATGACTCAAAAAATGGATGTGGCACGATACCCTGGCCAAGCCTATGCGCAGCTTGCCACTCATCGGCAGCATGTCTGCGGGACTGGTTAGCCTGGTTCTGTGCGGCGATGACACGTAGGTCAGTATGCAGAACCTCATATGATACACGTGCTTCCTCTTGCAAGGTAGCACGTGTAACACAGAGTTCTTCCTGCATGGCCTGACATGACATCTGGAGCACCTCCCGGCATGCACGTAGCTCAGCCGAGATGGTATTCTCAAGCTGCTCCAACCTCTCCCCTGTCCGCAGCCTCTGGGACATCAAGAGCACACCCAGAGTAGATCTGAGGGATCGATGGTCATCCCTCAGGGCCTCCCTGTGTGCCTCTGCGTGAGCAGCAAGTGCTTTATGCAGAGACACCATTTCAGCCCGGCGTGCCCTGTCTGAGGCCGCCATGCCCAGCCTGAGTGAGCGGCGCGTGGACTGTGCTGCCCACTGCTCCGCCGGCCTGAATTGGCATACATGGATCGCTCCCACTCAGTATACCCCGGTGGCGCACGGCCACCGTGTTGATGGCTTGACACCCTCGAGCCGAAGGAACCGTGGTCCTCTCTGGGTTGGCACCACCCGCGGCTGCAGGACTACAAACCCCCATTGATGTGATGCCCCAGGCACATCAACAACTTGTGTGGAGTGTGACCTTGCATCCTGATCCATCACAGACAGAGTTTCCGACACCACCTGGCCCCTCAGTGCAGGTGTCGTAGACAGAAGATCGTCCGCATCAGAATCACTCACCATCGACGAATGGACATGACGTGCATCCAGCTCAAAATTGTTGTCAGAGTGATCATCTGGGCTAGACTCATTGCAAGTCCTAGACACGATGGTCTGGAGCACAAGTGGGTTCTCGTGGCCTACTGCCCCAGGACCCCTACTTGTGCCGGGTTGCTGATGTGATCGAAACCCTGTGTCTGGAATGACATCACCATCCTCTGGCTCCATTGCGTCATCATCTGCAATGTGGAATAAAAAAAAAACATGAGTACACATGTCAGAAGCACATAACACACACAAATAGACATCACATCGACAGCCAACACATGAAGCAGACATGTCAACCACAAATGAAAATCCAGCATGCATCCAGTGGCATTGATATGCAAACACATCCCAAAAGCAGAAATGGATGTGTCTAAATATCAAAGCCTACACATGCACAGAATGCAGTGTATCACCTCCATCACACACCACCTCTGTCAGGCACATGTCACAGGCAGAAAAGGCAGATGGCAATAAAGAGATGGCACATACCATAAGCATGTCTGAACTGCAAAATGGCCACAGCTGCAAGTGAATCCAAACACACAATGACACACGTAATATGCATGTACACATGCATCGCTAAACCATCATCACCAATAAAGCTGCATCCATCTGCAGCTCTGCCCGTACCGGGCCTCATGGGCCATTTAGACATAGTGAATTTCACGAGCAAAGCGAGGGCCTGCAACCAGGCATGAGGGAGCGTAACGCACAGTACAGTCTGAGCTGCCGGCCATGAAGCCTCCAGAACACCCCTCAGTGCCTGATTGAGCACATTGTGCATTGATTGTGCCCTAAACCATTATTCAGTGTGTCAAATCATCACGGGCAGGCTCCAGCAGATTAGCTAAGTGGGCCTGGGCATACACACACTGCACCACAGTGCACCTTCAGGATTGAGCCAGTAGAACATAATGGGCGCAATGCTGAAATCGCAGCAGCATTAACGTTAATAAACAACATTTTAGTCATTCAACCAAAAACCTGGAGAGAACACATGTGTAAATGAGCACCTTCACACACACATGCGTGAGATGCTGTAATGTTGCACTACACAACGTTGAAGCTTCTTGCATATGTACATGTGAAAGTGTTCAAGAACACCTATGTCCATATACACCCATATGGTGATTATGAACAGCAGCCTATACAGCAAAGCAAGCAGCTACAATGCTGCTTGCTTCGATGTATGTCAAAGTGTACACATACACAAGTGAAGGCAGCTCCATAGTCATTACAACCCGATTGGCAGGCTACAATCAATCAGTAGCCTATACCAGTTGGTATAGGCCGCAGATTGAACAATCAACCTTGCTAAACAGTGTGTTGCAATACTGAGTACATGTGTCACAGGATGAACCTGTGCCCGTGGCTTTCATGACAGTGAAGGGATGACAATCTGACCATAAATGTCAGGTCACTTTGACATTGCAGCAGTGAGTAGGCATGTAGAACGGTGTAACACGGCTCAGAAGTGGGTTGGTGCAGTGCAGAACATGTATACATTACCGACTATCTACATGAACAACTACAATATCATGTCAATCAATAAACATGAAGGCATTGTAGGGGAAAGTTCAGGCATCACGTGCAATGTGCATGCAATGGGTTGCATGGCTACAGGCAACACCCCCACCTCTTTAGTGAAAATGCAGGGAGTCATTGCATGGCAGCGAAAGTTTGACCTGAGAACTGTGTATTGGCAGACAGTGTTGACTAGCATCAATTGCATCATCTGAGTCAACTGATAACACAGCAGATGAGAATGGGACAGTAAGCAGGACACTTGATGAACCCTCAGTAGTACACCCCTTTGTGCAGAAGGCACTATACCAGTTGAACAGAGTCAGGGGGCCTGAAACTGGAGGAGGCCTGTGCCCCACACAGACTATGATGACCTAAACATGTGCGTGATGCAGGAAAGAGCCAGAGTGGGCATGCAATGGATGATCAAATGCCATTAAATGTATGTCATCCTGGACACGTACTACAATGATCATCTTGCCAAGGACAAATAGGGGCATGCATGGAATGCACATGGAACATGAATGGGCACTCATGTCCCTGCGGAGCATCTGCCATCTGCACAGTCTGAGTGAGACACCCTGCATCAAGGACAAAGGATGTACCCCACTGTATGTGTCTGGCAGGTTGGCAGGGGGAAGTGTGCATTTACACAGGAGCGTTGAAAGGCCATTGCAGTAGTCCAACATGATACCCACCAGTGCCATGGTTAAATTGAGGTGCTGGAGGGTGGAGGGGTAAGGGAGCATGCCTACGTGGAGTACCCGCATGCAGGCAGAACACACATAGTCCCAGTGCTGAGTGGAAAGACACCCCAGGCTACATGCAGAAGGGCCAGTGAGCTGGAACATGGACCAGAGGAGCAGTCGGTGACTAGCATGTGAGTAGGGTGCAAGTGTGGTGATGAGGAGAGTCCCTGTCTGCTCTACATGATCAGTATGCTTCACAGCAGGCATGCATCAGCGAAGCATTGCATGACTCGCACAAGAACCATGTACACATAGCATGTAGTGGCAGTCAAGCACAACACATCACACAAGCAAACCACACATGGTCTGGACAAACACGCGACAACACTCACTGGACGGGGCATCAAAGTCTAGCATCTCTCCCACTCCTTCGTAAAATTCTGCCGGTATGAACTCTGCAGCGATCAACTCATGCGAAGTGAGATCTTCCTCCTCAGGTGGTGACCCACTGTCAGTCACCTGACTCATGGCATAATTGGAGGCACGCTTCAGTTTAGCACAGTGTTGGAGGTCAACCCAACACTTTTTGCACTCCTGAACTGTGCGCACCTCATGTCCGAAATAATGCACTGACACCCTCCTCCAACATGCTTCCAGTGGGACAAACGCTGGGCAGCCGCAGTGTGACAATTTGGGCCCACTAGCATATCATGGTTGTGTCCCGACACGTAGTCCACAAGGAAGTCCAGTTTCTGCTTGCAGGAAGGCGTCGTCCTCGACGTGCCGGGGGCCGGAGCCATGTGTGGGGTCCCAGCCTCTTGTGCAGATGCAACCTTTCTCCTCTTGGGCAGTGATGCGGACCCTGACTGGCAAATGCCGCCCTGATCAGTAGGGGCAGTGGCGCTGGTGGATTGAACCGAGGGAGTGGCAGGTGGAAAAACGACGGAAGCCCTGACTTGCATCAGTGGCTGCTGGGTGCCCTTGACTGGACCCTGCGCAGCAACATCTGCTGTGCCAAGGTCATTGACCGGGACTGTATACTCATTGTCATTGACCTGGATGGTAGACTCACAGCCTGGGTTGTGTCAGCTGCATCTGCCCATGCATTTTCCAATGCCCGGCTGCCTGGGGGCAGCAGATGACAATACTGCCCAGGGACATGTACCTCGGTCAGGGTAGCCCTGCGTGCTCTTACTGCGTGCCTCTTCACCTCCTGTAAATCATCCTGGGACTCTTCAGGTGCCAACACATCATGCACTGGTCGACCCTGAGCCTGGGTGGTGGTGTCCACAGCTGCACCTGCAGCTACCACTACCCTTGGGCCTGTGGCAGTCAATGAAACGGAGTCAGGGTCACATGGGTGCCAGTGCCAGATTCAAGAGCTGCATCTCCCAGAACCACAGGAGGTGGTGGCTTGTGCCAAAGTGGCGCACTCCTGCTTCTTCCCCCTCTGCAGCCACCCTGGACACCCTGGAGTCCCCCTACTCCCTGGTCACCTCGGCCATGTCCCTGAACACACCCACCAAGTGGAGTATGCCCAGTTGATGCTCCCCTTACCTCTCATGGCCTCCCAACCATGGCACAGATGTAGTAGTGCCAGCACAGATGTAGTAGTGCCAATAGGAGGTGTACACGACAATTGTCCTGGGCAATTGGGGTGAAGGTTTGGGATACAAGATGTTAACAGCACCCCTGTGCACCTGCAAGGCTGTATGTGACCCCGGTGATAAAGTGACGGGTCGCGCAATGCTCAGGCACCCCAAAACTGCAGTAAAACCGTGCACGCAACCCCTGGTAGCCCACGTGTGTGGAATGAATCTCCCCCAGTAAGTGGTGGCACCCAGGGACACAAAAAACACGTATGCATGGGACACACAGGCTACTATGACCTCGAAAATGGGTACCCGATACACAGGGGGACCCGCAGTGGGAAAAATAGCCTGCGTGACTCACCATCTGACTAGCGTGGTAATGAAAAACACGCATAGCCATTACCCCAGCCAAAAGAAGAGATACATCCCTGATCTGCCGTGAAGTTGTGATGGCACGTGAAACAACCAGAAGTAGCAACACACGCAACTGCTGGGACCCGCTCACCTTTAACCTGTGCCAAGTGAAATTCCTGCGCGTGTCACGTCATTTACGTGCTTAGGCCCTTTCCTCGAATTACACGCGGTTAGGCCGTTTCCTCGAATTACACGCATTAACACATGGACGTGCTGTTTTTTGACGTGCTGAATCACTATGCACCCGTGACGAGGGAAACGCCTGCGCGTGTTACGTCACATATGTGCTTATGCGGTAAGAGCCTTTCCTCGAATTACACACTGACGTGCTGTTTTTTCATATGCCAAATCACTCCGTATCAAGCTGGCCACGCGACAACACACGGAAGACCACGCTCCTGCCCAGAAGGCCATTTTCCTGCCCCGCAGAGCCCCGAGCAGACTCCCACCAGCCATCTGCTGCTGCCTGCTGGCCTCGGGGGTTTCCATGTCAGAAGAAACACCATCAGGCACCACTGGCAACCCCGAGCTAGAGAGGCAGCGGGCTGCCAGCTTCACAGCAGGAGAGGTTGGCATCCTGGTGGAGCAGGTCATGGTGCATTATGATGCCCTCTATGGAAGAAGACGTGCGACAATGATGCACAGAAGAGGATCTGGCTGGACATCGTGGTTTCCATCAATGTGGAGGGGGTGGCAACTCGCAACATATAACACGTCCGTAAGCGCTAGGATGACTTCAGGTCCAGGACCCTCAGGAAGGCCCAGCGCCTCTTGGAAGCAGTGGATGCAGTGAGGCGCCAGGTCCACCTTACCACCAACGACATGAGGGTCCTGGAACGCATTAACCCAGCGCTTCACCGCCAGGTCCTCGAGAGGGAGACCAGTCCGGAGTCGAGCGGTAAGTGTCCATGCATACTTATTGGACGCAGTGCATGTTGAGATGTGCCAGGAGAGTGCAGCTTGGACATATGTCTGAAAAGGTCCATGTATGTATGTGTATGTGGAGGGACATGATCGTAATGCATATTAGTCCTGTCATGTGTGATGCACATCAATGGTGTTTGTGTTCCAAAGCATGATGCACATCTGCATGTGGAGATGCACACATGTTAGTATTTTTGTGTATGTACTATGGCATGGTTGGGGTGTGACACATGGATGCTGGCTCCACCTTCATGTATGTGCATGGCATACATGTGCGTGTGTGTGTTTCACATGTGTGCGACAGTATACACCATGGATGCATGTGACACAGACATGTAGGAACCTGATTGGCAGATGTGACATAGTTGCCGATGATTGCACTGTGACAGGTGGTGGAGATGTACAGATGCATTTCTGTCTGTTGGTGTGTGTGCATGTGTTCGCCACTCCCCATGTTGCTTGTGACGTCATGTCAACCTTCGGATGTCCATGCTGGTGTGTGTGTGTGGATGCTGCTGCCTGCTGCACGATTCCTGTCCTTTTGTGTATTTGTGTGGGTTCAATGATATGAGTGTTGGGGAGTGTGATGCCATCTGTGAAGTTTGACACTGCCACTCATGTGCAACTGTCACGTGTGTATCCGACCATTGCAGTGCCCTGATGCCTGTGTTCTGTCTCTCCCTGTCTTCAGCATCAACTGATGAAGAGGGCGGAGATGGTGCTGAGGAGTACAGAGACAGGGATCCCACTGCCAGCCAGAAACGCAAGGCCCAGCTCTCCTCCCATGTAGTCATCTCTTCCGGGAGTGAGGAGTCTGGTGCCACGTCCATGGCCGTAGCTTGGAAGATCCAAGAGGTGGAGGTTGGAGGTGGACTCCTCGGCAGCAGTAGGGGCAGCTGAGCCCCCACAGGGGCCTATGGAGGAAGATGGCACAGAGTCATCCAGATTGGTGGGGGGTTTGGTTGAGTAGGAGGCTGTGGAAGGCCCACACACGGGACCTGGAAGGGGGGATTCCACTGGTGCTAGTGGTGCAGTCCAGGGACAGGAGGCAGCACAGGCCGCCGCGGAGGTGCCTGTGTGTAATCATGTCCCCGATCCTGTGACTGCATCATCCCGCACCAGCAGGGATGCCTTCGTCCAGACCCGTTTTCAGGGAGGGGATGCACGAACAACTGGCCTTGCCTTCCTCTCCCTGCGGACGTGGTAATCCATGACCGGATTGAGCCTGTCCCAGCTGGGGTGGCGATGCGTCAATGTGGTATTCGGGATGACGTGCAGAGTTCTCGTGTGGACAATGCACGTCATTTTGAATACCTCATTGACCGCATCAGCCTACTAGGACAGGTCACCGCCGCTGGGTACCTCTGTGTGCTGGATCTTCTATCGACCCCCTCCTCAACTGAACCCCTATGCGCCAGTCATCCTCCGTGCCATCTTCCTGCCCAAGCATCACCTGGGCACCCTGTGGAGCTGCTCCTCACCCACCGGTCAGGCTGGTGGAGGACACATCCCTGCCACAGTCGGGAGTCGGAGGTCCAGCAGGGTTGACCACCCCACCAACTGGACCCCAGCAAGAGGAGGACGTGCAGGCATCGACAAGCAGGGCACACGCACGGCAGCAGCAGGCTCATGGTGGGAACGATGATGGCTCGGGGCCAACAACACCACAAAGGCAGGCATCGGCCAGAGGGCAGGAGCACCCTGGATTGGGGGTGTCTACCGTGTGGCAGCGGTTGGGCCAGCAGATAGATGTAGAGCGGTGGCGGGGAGAGGAGGCACAGCTCACTATGGTCAGGGCAGAGAACTCCATGAGCAGGGCATTTAGGCAGGATGAGTGCCTCGAGGCCAGGGAAGAGGCCCGCCTCCGGAACATCGACGTGGAATTTGATGATGCCCTGGGCCGGAACATCAACAAGTGAGCCGTTGGACTTGCCCACCGCCTTTGGACATAGTTCTTTAGGGTTAGGTTTCCTTTGTTTTTTCTTTTTTTTTAAGTTCATGGACTTTGCTCCACCTATGTATATAGTTTTTTATTCATAGGACTTTTTTTGTAGCTTTCCTTTTGTTTTGGGATCATGGACCCTTTGGGCTTGGATTGCATATAGTTGAAGACTTGTACATACTTTCTTTTTTTACAATTCCCATGGATCATGGTTTTATATTGTTTTGATTATTTAATTCATATTGCTATTGGCGATGGACCACTTTTCTTTTTTCATGCAGGGGACTTTTGGTTTTTTTCATTGGATTTTCTTTTTTTTGGTACTAGCTTTCATTATTTATTAATTTGCAAGTTTGATTTTCATTATGTTATTTCATTGTGTTTTCAATCCATGTATTTTAACTTCATGATTGGTGTTGTGTACTATCCTTGGTTTTGTGCATGTCTCAATGTACATTGCCTCAGTCATGACTTGCCACTGTGTGGCTCTGTTGTGTATTTATGCATGGGCATGGTGGTTCTTTCAAGACTGTCATGGCATGGGTGATTTGGGAGTGGGTGCAGTGGATGGTTGCATGCTTGTACTGGGGGGAAAGGGGGATTTGGGTTGGCATTAGGGCCATGGGTCTGTTTTGTTAGGACATGTTGTTTGGTGGGCTATGTGTCGGAGCATGCTGGCAGGTGCCCATCAATGGGGGGGTGGGGGTACATGAGTCGGGTCCTGCTGTCAGGTGCCCATCAATGGGGGTCATTGGTGGGGTGGGAGGAACAGGAGTCGGGCCTGCTGGCAGGTGCCCGTCAATGGGGGTGGTTGAGGGGGTGGGGGGACATGCGTCGGGGCCTGCTGGCAGGTGCCTGTCAATAGCGGTGTGGGGGGTGGGGTGGGGGGACATGAGTCAGGGCCTGCTGGCAGGTGCCTGTCAATGGGATTGGGAGGGACATGTGTTGGTTCTCCCGAGTGCATGCTGCCAGGTGGCCTGCCTGTGGAGCATGGTCTGGGGTGATGGGATGCCTGCGGGCCATGGTATGGGGTGATGGGCTGCCTACGGGGAGTTTTAGATGCATTTTTGTGGTTGGGGGGGCTGTATGCTGGTTCACTGGCCTTTGCGCCATGTAGGGGATTTGTGCGACTTTTTGGCGCACAGGGCAGGGTTTGGGGCGTAACTGGCGCTGGTCGCTGCGCCACTCTGCACCACGGCTGGTTATGGATGTAAGTATCCATGAATACGCTGTGCGCTGAAATGGGTTTTGGCACACCTGCTGGCGCAGACTAGCGCACGTTCCCTCTTTGCGCCAGCTATGTGCGCCACTCATGCCCTGATTTCTATGAATTACCCCCATACTGTCATAACTGCATGTCAGATAAAGAAATGCATTTGCAAACAAAGATCAAAAATCCAATGCGGGGTTGTCTGGTATAGCGGTGAATCCTCAAAAATCCAGTATTTTCCCGCTAGGCAGTTATAAGGGAATCCCTGTGGGACGGTTGCCGGTGTTACAAACACCATGGGCGATTGGTACTTTTCGGTATCTTGGAATAGACGTGTACCACACAGTGGAAGAAGAGCACAGGCACAATACCAAAGTAGCCATTCAGAAAATCGAGAAGTGTATGCAGTTCTGGGTGAAGTTGCCCTTAGCAATGATGGGACGAGGGGCAATGCTTAAGATGGTGGTCCTACTTAAGCTCCTACATTATTTTGGGAATATTCCATACATGATACCCAAGAAGTTCTTCACTAAACTGAACAGCTTGTGTAGGGATTTCCTGTGGCATGGTACCCGGAATAGGGTGGCACTATGGAAACTGCAGAACCTTTATGAAAAAGGGGGGATAAACTGCCTAATTATGAGGCTTACTATGTAGCGAGCCGGCGGCAATATATTGCCAAATGGCTCTCAGATGAACAGACCCCCGAATCCAGGTTGTTTGGACAGGACTGTGCCCTGTTTTATTTAAGAGAGATGATCTGGCTGCCCAAGACAGAAATGGAAGGGCGCCTTAAGATGATGATGCTGGGGTGGAAGATGTGGCGCCGGGCATGCCAGATGATGTAAAACCCATTCCCATGCTCCCCGCAGGTACCACTTGTTGCACTGACAGGGGGAGATAGGCAGCTGAGGATGATAATCAGGAACCACTGGGAGTCGGTGGGGCTTGTGATGATGGGAGATATCTGGCGAGAGGGGACCATCACAGATTTTGAAGTGCTGGGGGAGGAAATGGGGTTACATACGGGCCAGTATATCATGTATCACAGAATAGTGCAGATAATTAGGAAAACATGGCCCGAAACGGTACTGGAAGAAGAACCAGATATAACAGAGGGAGGGCACGAGATCTCTAGACTGTACGAGATTATAATGTCCAAGGTTGGAAAGGAATTAACACAACTAAGACTAGACTGGAAAGTGGAAGTAGGAACCTCGATAGAGGATGGGATGTGGGAATGTGCCCTGGGGTACCACAAGAAAGTGTCAAGAAATACGAGACTAAAACAGATACAACTATATATTACACACAGGGCATATATGACACCCCAGAGGATATCTAGGTTTGAAAATGCTGGAAGACAAGCATGTCCCAAATGCGACGAAGAAAAGGCTGGCATGGTACACATGTTTTGGTCATGCCCAGTAATTGAGCGTTTCTGGGGAGAAGTAGCACAGAAACTAGTGGAAAAAGGGGTCACGATAGTTATTGATACAGCCTGGGCATGCTTGCTGGGGGGGTTCCCCAGATCGCAGAAACTTAAGCATGTTAGTAAATTGAAAGATCTAGCATATGTGCTCGCAAAAAGAAGAATTGCCATAGGATGGAAGACATGTCACAGGCCACGGGTGGAGGTGTGGTGATAGGAGTTGCAGAATTGGGTGGAGGCAGAAACCATGGTATGGCAAGAGGCGAGCAAATTAGGGGGAGAGGAGGAGGCAGGAACCCTGATGGCATGGAAATCATTAATAGCAGAATTGTTTGGAATGACACAAGACCTGACAGAATCCACGGAATTTGAGACCCCACCACGCAAGGCAGATACAGAAACCGTGGAATAAATAAGCTCATAAGGGAGGGTGGGATAAGGGGAGCAGTGACTAAAATTAAGCAATGAACAATTGAGCTGTTGATATTTGCACTGCGTGTTTGGTTTGTATTGTTTTTGTTTGAATAAATCAATAAAAATTGTTTTAAAAAAAAGATCAAAAATCCAAACAAAAATATTCGAGGCGCCTTACATTACTTAAAAGAAGCAAATGATAAATATTACATGTTTTGGTAAATTATATAAATTATCTGTGATTCATGTAGAAATAAAAAACAGAATCCATCCTTCTTTGTAAGCGACAAATGTTATTACCACCAGATCTCACATAGATGGATTGAATGACCAAATTGAGTGGGCAATCCTTCTTCACTAATTTGATGTGTGATATTCTACTCTGTAGTAGAACGCTCATTGTTCAGAGTCATGTTCACAAACAGCACTTTTCAGATGACAATAATACCTTATTTTGGACAAAAGAAATGTTAACTTTTTGTAACTATTCATCATATCACAAAACGACTTTAGCTCATTTGTTTACGCCCATTGTGCTAAGATTATTAATTGAATGTATGCTATACATACCTGTAATGTTAACTTTTGTATACACTCTCATCACATGATTACGAGACACCAAACACTAGCGCATCTAAATACAAGCATTTTAAGTGGAATTTCAGGTTAATGTCAAAAACAGACACACAACATTTACAATCCGTCTGATTATTATGAATTGAAAAGAAACAAGCAGACAGCACCCTTCAAGTATGGCCTTACATTTCAAACACGATGGGCCTCATTACGAGGTGGGCTATAAGGGATTACCGGCACCGGTAAGGGCACCGTGCCGGTAACCTCTTACCGCCCTACTACGAGTTCCCTTTGCGGGTCCTTCCTTAACATCTTGTTTTTTCAGGCGTTATGGACAGGACCTGAAAAGGGACTCTAGAGCTAATAACGGTACCGCAATTTGCGGTACCGTTATTAGCGCCATCCCCATTCCCATTGAGCCCTATGGGGGCTCAAAAGGGAATGGGGAATGACCCTGGTGAATGGGGAATTACCGGTCCCACCAACCTTGGAATGGACCGGTAATTGCTCCATTCACCAGGGCAGAGTCGGAACGAGTTTGGAGGCATCCCTGGTGCTAGTAGCGCCATGGCAACCTCCAAACTCGTAATGAGGCCCGGTGTCTTTAATTATCATGCCCTTGTCACATGATTACTCAGAAAGTGATGAAATTACATTTAAAATGTAAATACTCATGATTTATAATTGAACCACAAATGACGCGAATGATGCCGTGCAAGCAACATTCAGAATTTACATGGGGACATACACGCTATACGTAACCGGTAAGCCCCTAGGCCCACTGTAATATTCATAATTGAAGTGAAATATGTAGAGTTCTGTTTTCTCTTGTTTGAATTGATTTACTAATTATCTTTCTTTCATTTGGTCATACCACCAGAAAACAATGTCAGCGACTTGGAAAGACAACTACGCACTACTCTATTAACAAAGTTAACATTTTAACATTTTAACATTTTAACTGTTAACAAAGTTAACAGAAGAGTTTTTTCATCCCATAAAAGAGTATTATATGAACATACAGGGTTCAAACTTGGGATGAGAGTGATTTTTCTTAATTAAATACCAGGCTTATCACATTCCAAGAATGATTTCTTAGAACTATTTCTAATTTCACTCCACACATACACATTTACATCATTTTGTTTAATATATTTGTATATCCATTCTAATTAGCAGAACTATACACACCAGATTCCTTGGAATTTACCTCAGATTGACACAAGAAAATGTGGATTGACGTGAAGCAATATTCATGATATACATCCAAAACACTTCAAGGTAATTAAATCAGTATCTTCTATCCATACCTAAATTATGTACCTTTGCATACATTGCTATTGTGAATTGTTTTCAGCAGCCAGATTGTATACTCATTTACAAAAGAAGGAAGTGCTATCTCAAGCATCCAAACCCTGTTACATGTTGGTGGTTTAATTGAGAGGCAACACAATTCTATGTCAGCCTTTCACACACATGTTTAATATTAAGGTTACTTTTCTGAATAAATAGTCTTGCAGTCTGTGAAATTTGGAACATCATTCTTATGGTCATAGTTGATCAGTGGATTCGAAAACATTGTTTATATATGAATAATATATTTTGCATTTACTTCAATTACTTTTTGTGATTGGTCTTTGGAAATTAATTAGTTCTATATTGTAATGTTTAAATTGAAATGAGTACGTTTGTGATACACAAGGCTTGAATAAATAGGAATGTATGTGGTATTTATATGTATGTAAAACATATCTTCGAATACAGAAATATTAAGATTGCATATACTTCTCTGAGATATGTTCGAATATTTATTCACTTCTTTATTGCATGCCCTTTTTAGAAAATGCAAACATAATGTGGTGTTTCATATCTTTTTAAAGTTGTTCTTAATTGTGCGTCTTTATCTTGGAATATAAATGGATGCCTCTCAACCCACAATTTAAAGAGGCACCTACCCCATTTCCTGAAATATGGTTTTCAATGGTATACAATTATATCTGTAGCATTGTTCATAATTATAAGTGTACAGTTCATGTATTTGCGATCCAAGTTCCTCTTTGCCTCCTCTTGCTATTCTCCACACTTTGCTGGAGGATTTGCATTGAACTACACGCTCTGTTTAAGTTGTGCTTATATTATTACCCTGGGCAGTATACCTGGTTAACACTGCATACGAAAGGCCTTTTGGATCACAACTCTTCAAATAACAGCCAAAAGGTTATTTCTGATATGCTAAGTGATACATTTTTAAGTTCCAATGCTCCATAACGTTCTTTTGTTATCCAGCACACCATTTCGCTATGTCCCTGTACAAGGGCCATTCTGCACAGGCCATACATCTGACAATACACGTGATAAATGTTGCATGTATCAGGGGCCACTATAGGCGTCTCACATTCAACATGTCTTTTGTTATTTGTTTCTGAACTCAAGGCAAGGTGTTATGGGTCTCGGCACAGCAAAGTATTAACAATGTACTTAAAACATTGAAGAGATTTCATTATTTCTTATCATTGTGCACAAATAACTGACAATCTGATTAATGTCATAATCATACCGTTCTATATTCTTATTTAATGGCTAAAGAACATTTAATGTATATATCCAACCAGTACACACTGTGGCCCTCATTACGACCCTGGCGGAGGACCATGGTGCAATTTGCACCATGGTCCATGGCGCTAAACTGCCAACTCCACCATGGTGGTTGGCGGACTTACCGCCCCATTCCGACCTTGGCGGGGCGGTAAGTCCCCAATCCCCATTTACCCTTCCCCATTCCCATTTTTGCCCCATAGGTTATAATGGGAGTGGGGAAGGCGTTAATTACGCCACCGTAAATTACGGTGGCGTAATTAACAACAAGTCCCGTAGCGCCATGGATTTTTCCGCCTGCAAAAAGCAGGCGTAAAAATCACTATGGCGCTACGGGAACTCGTAGTCTGGCGGAAAGGTACGCCATGCATTACGCCGGCGTAAACCCCTTTCCGCCAGGGTCGTAATGAGGCCCTGTGTATGTTGCTATTTGTTACGTGGAGTTTCAGGACTTTGGGCACTCGTGAAAGAGGCTGAGAGATGAAGCGAGTCCTTGTCAGTCTGCACACCCCATCTTTATTTACATGTACTTTAGCACTGATCATATGCATGGAGTAACAAAAGAATTTGGAGGTAACTACAACATCCATTGAGGTGCCTCATCATTCAGTTGCAAGAGGCATAGTCGTCATAGACCACTCTGCCACTGACACCTACAAAGGAGTTTGCAGCCCAGAACGGCTTTGGTTAGGTGAATTCTTGACGAATGAGCTATGGACGGCCTCGAAATATGCCACCTGCCAGGTCCTCTCACCAGACACAAACTGAGCGTTTGCCGGATGCAATTAAGTGTATGAACGATTAGAAAATAAATCAAACATTAGTCTCAAGGGACGGAGAAATATGCCTTTTTACTTCCAGGTCTTGCAGGAATGGGACAACAAGTCATTCCACCCAATCACCCAAGCCAACCTGACTGAACTACCAATTCATGTCCTCTTATACTTCCCAAGTGGCTCAACCCTGTCTGTCAAGACAAAACTTCCAGTCAATTATTCCCACCCCCAAAGAAACATTACATTTTTTCATAAAATGATTCAGTGCGTCCACAGTCTGCAGTGTCCACAACTACTCACGTGTCCATATCCTTCCTTTTCACCCTGGTCCCATTGTTAACTTTGGTCTCGCCCTGCTCAGGTGAGCGCTGTAGGTCCACTGCCTTCTGACATACTTCCTCCCAGGATTACAAGTCCATTGTCTGAGCTCGTTATAACCAACCTAATCCAAACATGGCACATAAATGGCCTTCACACACTGACCCTGGCCATAGCAAAAGTGTTGAGCATAGTGCATTTTACTGTACATGTCCAGTATTGGAGTGTTAAGGCAAGCATTTCCAAAGCCAGTAGACCAGGGAACACCCTTAAACAGTCCTCTGCGATTTAAAGAAAAATAAACACATTCTCAGCCTCACATATTGACTTACAATATAAGGCATCATAACCGTGGGATGGGGGTCTAAGGCAGCTTAAACCTCTCATTTTATTAATTTCACCTACCCAGTTCACAGGGTTGATGTCATGCTTATATATTTATCATAGCTGACAAGGAAAAACATCAGACTACATGTGCATTACTGTAAAGGAAATGTAGGTGAATGTAAGTGGAATACAGCATATCACAGTAATGTTTTTGAAGGCATTTTTCAATTAATGTTCTTTGACGTGGTGGGTAGTCGTGGGTGAAGCAATCCGTCTTTCACATTGCGCAACACACTTTTACATCCAGCTGCATAAGGCCGTACAAGGAATCTATGAGGTTGGCTTGCGCTTAGTTTGTTGTTAGTACCGCTTAAAGCTTTGTTTCACGTATCAAGTAGCATTCGCCCTTCCGTTTGGCACCCACCAGGTCTATATCAACCATATTTGTGTATCAGCTAACATGTGACTTCTGCATTGCCGTTACCGTGTGTGTGGTAGCTGGGCCTGTATTGCTGTCATGTTAGCTTGACACAATAGGCAATCCGAATCCTTATCCCTGGTGGTTGCCAACTTGCAGCCTCTGATAATTTTGCAGTTAGGGTAAAGATGCTAAACACAGGGCACTTTCTGCTTTTTTTGCACCTTGGATCTGAACCGGGGCAAAGGCACCTTATTCGAGAAAATGTAAGTTCAATTATTAATTCACTACTGGATCTACTCATAACCATAGATATGAAAGAAATCTCAATTCACATGCATAGGTCCTCATGACCTCATGGCGACAGACCCACATATGCACTTCACGTCACTACTCCCATCGTACTCAGTAATAAACACGCCCTCACTAGGAAGCCATGCATTCAAGGCTTACATCCTGCTCCCTTTGTCCATGTGTCTCTCCCTGCCCTCTCCTTTACACGGCCACCTTTTGGCTCTGTCTCTGCTGACAGTCTCACCTTAATTCCCTGGGGGATTGCCAGGCGGTGCCTAAAACGTTAACAACCTATATGCTTAAAGGGATAGCCCCTGCACATCTCCGGTCCATCACATAATCCTGCACTGAGGATTTATTTCTAGTACCATCTTTCAAGTACTAAATAAAGACAACACTACAAAATGTTTGTTACCATGAGTTCTATTTTACCTTTTTCCGAGCAGAATTCAAACAGATCCACTGCTAATTATTATACATACACCCATCCTACCACGAACACATACCCTCTTCCTCAAACTCTTATCTATTTCTTCCAACTGTTTGTCTGTCTCTTCCCTTTCCTCTACTTACCCCTCCCTCTGAACTGTTCCTTTTCCTTCACAGATCAAGGGTTGGTTATGCAGGAGTATAATGTCCCACTTTCTGGACAGGACCTGGTGCCTTAGGACCACTGTGGTGGTGATGGGAACAGCAGAAAGAGTCTTACCATAACTTTGCATAGTGTCAGCCACCTCTGTGCTTCATCAGCATCCCAAAGCACAATGGGTCATGCTCACAACAACATTTTGTAGTGCTGCATGTTCCCTGTGCTCACTATTCTGGCGGTGTTCATTGCAAAAGGGAAGCTGCCTCCACATAATGGTTTGTGCAGCCAGATTAATTTTGTGATTTAGCCCGCCCACTTAATGAAGGACAGAGCAGATGTCACGGCAATGTCTCGTGCCTATTCAAGCTGGGTTTCTTTTTGCTGTGTGATAGGTATGCAGCTCTTCACTCTCTGGCTGCTCACTCCTGTTGCAGGCCAGGTGAAGACACTGCAAGTATGACACCTGGTTTTTCTGACATCTGTCCGTGCCCTGGCACTTTCCATGACTTGGGGCAATTCCAAGATGGCGGCTGAGAGGGCTGTGAGGAGTGCTGCTATGGAGCACCTTATTGTCCTACTGAAGCTGTGGTGGAGCTGCGGCCGCTGAGCTGCTATACATGTTGTGGTGGTGGCAGCAGTTGAGTGGTGGGGCAGTTTGGTTCCAGGCTATGCTGTCAAATTCCGGTCTCGTTCCTGCTCTGTGCAGCCGCACCCTGTGCTTTTGGTGGCAGTGCCGAGGTTTCCGGCTGCCGGCTGCCGTCTCATGGCTGTTGATCCCACTGAGCTCTTGCTGGTGGCAGAGGGTGAGAAACTGCAGCTGCTTACCGAGAGGATTCCCCACTGCAAGTGTGGTCTAGCTGCTAATGGAGGTCAGTCACTGGCAGTTCATGTGTTCATGTGTGTGAAGCCACGAGGATGGAAGTACTCTCCTTGGAGGAGCATGTGGACTTTTTTGCATGCTGGCAATGGCAGTGAGTCTGTGGCTGGTCCAACATTTTTTTTTACTTGTCCAGGTCGGGCTTTTGGGAGTCTTTTATGCCAACCATATAACCCATATCCGTTATTTGTGTGCATCTAGGTCCCTGGATATGATTTGGGGCTGACTAGTCTTTGTCTTGGGACAAACCATCATGTTAATTGAACTTCAAATTGACAAACGTTTTTGTATTACCACTTTTTCTTTTTGTTGCTTTTCTTTTTGTCTTTTGCTCTCTTGTTGTATCCTTTTTTTATTCTGCCATCTTTGTATTTATTGTACTATCTCATTAAAACATGTAAAGTGTCTTGGCATAAGGCGTTATGGAAGAAAAATCAAATACAAATCTGACATCATTGATTTGCGTAAGATGGAAATTGTTTTTTCTATGTTAACTCTAGATTAAGGGGGGAACTGTTGCGCACGCATCTTAATGCAGCCTCGTGAGAGAGCTCCAGTGCCGAGCCTGGGTCCTGGGCGAAATATCGTTAGAAAAACTGTCCAGTTTTATTATATTTTCTGCAAAAAGGCATGTGAAGGTATCAGGCATACTCGACCGAAGAATCAGACAAAACGCTCCAGCAGAAGAGAAGTTATGACCTCTTTCTGAGGCTGGGCCTGCTACAACCATTATAGAGATAGGAGCTGCGCCCTGCCTGACGCCACGAGATGGAAAACATCACGGTCATCCAAACCAGGCTGCACATCACCCCTGCTGTGAGCCTCGACACCCAGCCTGATTGCCTGACCATTTTCCGCCGAGCCTGGAGCCCCTTACCGCACCTGGTGGCGGGTAAAGGAGATGGAATACTCGCCCAGCACTTCCCGGATGGCCGACCCTGTCCCAGACCCACCGCGGGAGCAGGGAGCACTCATGGGAGGGCCCCCCGATTCCCCACAACAACTGGCTATTTACGACTGAAGCGCCATTGGGAAAGACCAGCGTTTGTTTGGCAGGAGACCTGTTCCACACCCGGGAGGTGCCCAGCCTACCGCCACCACCACACATGCCAGCCATTGTCGACCGAAAACTGTGCAGAGATAAGTAGATAGGGGGGAATGACCCACACCTCTTGCGCACACCCATGATCAAAGTGGGGTGTAGAAACTACCCAACAGGTGCAAACAGATGCATCCTATGCCCCGCCTTTGTCGCGAAAACTAGCAGAACGCATCCACATAAGCAAGCATGCTGGTGTTCATCAACAGGCAGTGAAGGGACAGCGGGAATGGATGGCCCATCGTAGGACACACACGCAGCAGCGGGAACTCCTTGCTCTATCAACAAGAACGAGCATCTACCGCAGCCCGTTAGGAGCACACTATGAGGGACGATTTGCTTGAGGCCCCCTAACATGCAAGGGCACAATTATCCACTCTAAAGACCCTTTCTAGAACCACCCATACCCTCCCCCCAAGTTCCCTGCCAGCGCAAGCAAAGGGGAACTCCTCCTTTGAAGGGAAACCTCGAATTGGCTTCCTGTGCCAAGGATCAGATGGCAGTGAAGTAAGAAGCACACTGTGGAACATTAGAAGCAAGAGGATGTATGCCCGAGGGGCGCCCAACCAATACCTGCAACCATATCCAGCAGCACAGCCATCACACGCCTCTGCGCATTAGACACATTTTGAGGGCAGGCCTTCAGGGGAAACAGTGCACTGTGAAGTGAATCCTAAACCGCAAGAAGTAACGTGAGACTGGGAATTGAGCCAAGGAACTACTGATTGAACAGCAGAAAAAGGAGAGCGAGGAAGGCTTGTGAACAATACTGTGTATAAGATATTTGGCACCAGCGATCACCACGATACTTGCACAATCCCTTGCCCTTGGCTCGAGATAAGGGAATACAAACCTCTGAAGGTCCCGGCGGTGGCTGCCCCTAACCCCCTCAGTTTACAACTGAAGGCCCGCAACACATTGGGGATCCCCCCTGGAACCCAGTAACATGGCAAAAGGGGCAGCTTCTAAGAAAAGTGATGCAGTGGATAAGTTCACGAAACCTGCTGCAAAGTTGGGAGGCATGGAGGACAGCTGCTCAAACAGCTTAGAGTCATCACCATCAACCCCGACATCAGTCACCATCCATGGATCTGCAGAGTGTTTTTACCTCAATGCAACAAGGATTTACAGCTATCAATGACAAATTTGATGGAATCAACGCTAACGTCACAACAATCCATACCCAGCTGGAAAAAGCCTTGCTGCGCATAACGTAAATGGAGACAAGGCTCAGCATCATGGAAGACACGCTAGTACCACTACAAAACACAGTGATAAATATGGCAAAGGACTTGGGCACGGTCAAATTGAAGAGCAAAGATTTGGAAGCAAGATTGCACCGAAACAACATACGGATTATAGGGCTCCCGGAGGATGCGTTGAAGGGCCCAGTGGAATTAGCTGTCGAAGAGCTCTTGAAGGATCTGCTGGGAGACCCAGGATAGTCAACAATGTTCATTGTACGAACAAGCACACCGATCCCTATCACAAGACCTAAGCCAGGAGCCTACCCTAGACTGATAATAGCTAGGATTGTGAACTGCAGGGATAGAGACATGGTGTTGCGGGCCGCACGCAACAAGCAAGAACTAAGGATGGGATCCAGTGTGATCCATATTTTCCCCGATTATACTCTGGCAGTCTTGCAGAAAAGACAACCATTTACGGGAGTGAAGAAAATGCTGACAGAACACAATATATCATATGCAATGTTATACCCAGCCAGGCTACGGTTGCAACACAAAAACAAAACATATTGTTTTACCTTCCCAAAGGAAGCTGTCGCCTTCGTGGAAGGGAAGATTCCTTTGACCAACAAGCAACCGACAGAGATAGATGAAGATTGATCACAGGGGACCCTCAATGGAACCTGGGACAGACGATGCACACCTGGCAGACTACCATTCTTCATTATGATATGATATGATATCATATGGCATTTATAATGCGCCTATACACAAGTGTTTCAAGGCGCGACGAGGCAAGGGGGGGAACAAAAGGTGGACAGACAACGATCCTACTAGGCCAGGTGTCATTCAGATCGCGCAAGTGCATGGGAAGGGGGAAAAGGAAAAGTGTGAGGGGGAAGGGAGAGGGAAAGTGCAGTACATGGGAAAGTGGAATAAATAGATAAATAACTGCCAGCTGGTGGCAAGTGCAAGGAAGTGCAGGTGTAAGTGCTGGTAGGGGGACTGAAGGGGTACAGGAAACAGTCCCCAGGTGCAGGGGTTGCCAGGGAGGCAGTCCAGGTGAGCAATTGATGGGGCCTGGGCCAGAGATCAGAAAGGGTGGCCAGGTAACCAGTGCAGTTTCAGTAGGGAGTTCAGCAGGGGAGAGGGGGAGAGAAAGCAGAAGCAAGGAGGAAGGTTTTGAGGTGCTTTGGGAACCTGAGATGGTTCTCCTAGAGTTTCAGGGAGGCAGGAAGGCTGTTCCAGAGAGAGGCCCCTGCCGAAGAGAGTGATCTGCCGCCAACTCGTTGCTTGGAGAAGCAACTGACCCTGAGGCAGTTGGAGGTGGATGAGCGAAGAGCTCGGGAAGGAAGATATTAAGGAAGAGAGAGTTGAAGGTATTGTGGTCCCAGACCCCAGAAGGGCTTGTGTACAATGCAGAGGGTTTTGAACTTAATCCTCGCAGCCACTGCGAGCCAGTGCAGAGATTTCAGCCCTGGTGAGATACGGTCCCTGGGCTTGAGGCCAAGGACAAGTCTTGAGGTCCTGTTCTGGATAAGTTGCATAGGGCGGAGAGTAGAGGCAGGCAGATTTAGATAGAGGTTGTTACAGTAGTCCAGCTTAGAGTGGACCGGAGCTCTGGAGACAGTGAGCTTCTGGGGGAAGGAGAGGAAAGGAAGAATACCTCTGAGGAGGTGTAAATGGTAGTGTGACTTCTTAGAGACGTCAGAGATGTGAGGGGAGAAGGAGAGTGCAGAGTCGAAGATGACCCCAAGGTTTTTAGCCTTGCAGGTGGGAGTAGGAAGAGGGCTAAGAGAGGCCGGGCAGAGAGCTTACTGGCATTAAGGCAGAGGTCGTTGGCGGTGCACCACTCCTGGATGGCAGACAGTCAGAGATGAGGGAAGGAGAGGAGGAGGCAGAGGGAAGCCTGAAAATGAGCTGGGTATCATCCATGAGTATTGGTAACATAAGTATTGTTATTATTATGAGCATTGGTAACATGATTTGGTAACACAGAATATCGGTAACCGTCAAGACATTATAGAGATCTGGGACCTGGGCCACCACTGCAGTAGCTGCCCCCCTATATGAGTGCATTGTTTAGTTGGAATGTGAGGGGCCTTGGAATGCCTGTGAAGATGAGAAAAATGATGACATATGTGAACAGGCAAGGTGCATGGTTTAATATTCTTGCAATAAACTAATTTGCTTGACCACCAGGCAAGTAAACTTGCCCCCGGGTGGGGGAGTCATTGATATTACACTTCCTATTCAACAAGAGCCCAGGGTGTTATGACTCTGACTTTTTTAAAGACAATGTTGGGTCAGTACCATAACATGCGGTCCTATGGCAGGCGTTCAAGCATACATTAGAGGTATTGCTATGTCCACAAAGCTAGGAGTACTATGGGATATACGCAGGCAACCCATGCGAAAAAATGATACTAGCTGACCTTCAGCCGCAGTCCGTGAATGCCCCAACGCCACAGATTAATGCTGACATTAAAACACAGCTGGACAGATTCCGCGTGGCAGCTGACAGGGAGCTGCATAATTTCGCCAGGCCAGCTGGAGCGCACAGGTACAGAGAGCAGGAAAGACCGGGAAACCTCTTGGCACACATGGTACACAATAAAAGGGCGAGCAAAAATATCCCATGCATAACTAGGAATGATGGGGTGGCAGTTACAAAACAGGAAGAGATTGGCGACATGTTCTACAACGTTTATGCTAAATTGTACTCCCCACAGAGAACAGCCACAGATAGTGAAATAGACAGCTACTTGGCTAAAATAGCTACCACACTCCTATTGGCTGAAGCTCGCCATGCCCTGGAAACACCAGTAGCGTTGCCTGAGATCAAAGAGGCAATAAAGAACCTCCCAATCGGAATGCCCCGGGCTCAGATGGGCTGAGCACAGAATTCTACAAGGCATTCATGGATGTGCTGGCACCTCATCTCCTCACAATTTGGACCGAAGCACTGGAAAATGGCAAGCTGCCAGACACAACGCGCGAGCCGATAATATCCCTACTTCTGAAACTGGAGAAACTACCTGAGAAATGTGAATCTTATCGCCCCCCTGTCCCTCATTAATATGAATGTGGAGATTTTCGTTAAAATACTGGCCACCTGTCTGAACCCTCTGATGCTGCACATGCTACATGAGGATCAAGCGGGATTCGTGCAGGGCAGATCCATGCATCTAATATACAGAGGTGCTTTAACATAATGGCGAGAATTTTGAAAGCGACCAAGGGGGCAGCAATTGCCCTAGAATGCAAAAATCCTTTGACACTGTGTATTGGCCCTTCCTATTCAGAGTACTGAATAACTATGGTTTCGGCTGAACTTTATCAAATGGGTGCACATCTTCTACATGCAACCATTCGTGAGGGTAAATATCAACGGGGTTCTATCGCCAATTTTGGAACTGGAAGGACGGACGAGGCATGGCTGTCCCTTATCCCCACTGCTGGTTGCGTTGGTAATAGAACCGCTGGCTGACTTCCTGATGGTGCGCCACACCTAGCAGGGATCACTGTAGCCGGGAAGGTTGAGTTGGTGACCCTCTATGCAGACGATATCATGTTTTATGTGAGGGAACCAGAGATGTTTCTGCAGAGAATACTTGCAGTGGTGCGAGAATGTGGGGAATATTTGGGCCTCAGACTAAATGTTAATAAGTGTGAAATATTTCCTCTGACTGAAGTTACAAATGAACCTGCAAATGTACACGGTCTCAAATGGGCCCCCCTATGGGTAATGCACTTGGTTGTAGAAATGGCTTGCACACCACAGTTGGTGCGCTCTTTCAATTATGACGACTTGGTGGACAAGCTCTGTGCCAAAGTCAATTGCTGGAATCAACTCCGATCTCACTTATGGGTCGACTGGCTCTTATTAAGATGATTATTCTGCCTAAGTTATTCTATTTGTTTAGTACAGTGCCATTGTGGCCGGGGAGACTTTTACTGTCCAAGATACAGACAGAGTGTTTGCACAACGTTGATTTGGAAGTGACAAGCACGAGTGAGCTGGAAGCGTACGACAAGGCCATATGACCAAGGAGAGCTGGCGACGCCTGACTTTGGGCTCTACTTCCTTGCTGCACAGGTGTTTTTTGCGGTGTACTGTGTGGAAGGAGGACCGGGAGTACCTCATGTAGCATTGAAAGCACAAGGGAGACATCCTGCTCATCTACTACACAAGCAAGCTGAGGGGAAATCAGGGAGTGATAACCAAATGGACCCTGTCAGAGTCGCGCATCAGACGTGAACCAGGCTGGTATGTCACCTTAACAAAAGCATAATGTATAATTCAGAAATGCGTGTCTGGGATGCACCATACCTGCCCCGACAATGGATACAGACCTCGCTACACATTGGCGGGATAGGGGCATACGATATTTCAAAGATTTATTCTATGATGGCCAATTCATAACCTGGGACGATATTAAGAAAATCATTGGGGACACTACACTGCAAATATTACAGTATCTTAGACTGCGCTCACCGCTATCAAACACATGGGGTGGGTTTCCCAGTGAACCACCTTCAAACCCGAGTTTGCTGTATGCATTATCTCCAACGAAAAAGACAGCTTCGGCGTGGTACAAGCTTATATTGTCAACTAGAAAGCCACCTGCACAAGACATTAAAGGGGAGTGGAAAAAAGAACTGGGAATTACTCTAACAGACATGCACTGGCCGCAATTGGGCAGATTAAAAAATCACATCTCCTGCAATTCAAGGTACCGGCTAATCCTTTTTAAGATAGTGAACAGGGTGCACCTCAACCCAGCCCGTCTGAAGAAAATGTACCCCACAACACGAGGGGAATGTCCAAGGTGTGGGGGCGAGGGAGCAGATACACTCCATATTTTGTGGTCTTGTGGAGCGGGTACTGAGTACTGGACAGGTGTATGCGGAGCATTGGATGAGATGCTGGACCAAGCAGTAGTGTGGGAACCAGAAGTTTGCCTATTAGGCTTTGTGGATAAAATTAATCCGGTCGGGGGGATCCAAGATGGCAGCCGGGGTGAGGAGTCGCATCTAAACAGCGCTGCGCCCGGGCTGCCGAAATTAAGCAAGAAATGAAGCACTGACGGCCCCTTTCCTGAGCCCCCCCGACAGCTAAAGTTCCCCTCCTCCTCCCCCCCACCTGGGAGGAAAGCGGCGCCGCTGAAGAGCGAGCACGGGACGAGGACCGAAGAGAGGGGAAGACCGGCCCCACCCCCACCGGGGCCGATCGGGACTCTCCCGCGCCGAAGAGGGACACACGGCACACACAGCGCGGAAGACGAAGAAGTCGAGGCGGCGGCCAGCATGGGAGCGGGATCGGAGGCTCCGCTGGACCCCGCGCAGTAGGTCCGCCCTCCCCTGTAAAGCTCTGACGAGCAGGGATCGGGGCGAGGAGCGGGGACTCCGCGACCACTGCGATGGACAGAGAGCGGAGTGACGCCGGTGGAAATCGGGGCGGACCGCAGGAAAGGGGAAGCGGGGGCCGCCCTGAAACAGCGCGCCTGAAGAGATAAAGGTGAGCAAACCCGGGGGGGGCGGCAAACAAAACACCCACCCGCGCATACAAGGACAGATATATGCCCCGGGGGGGAACTAAAAGCACACGTAAAAAACAGAAATGGCACGCTAAAAAAGGACATTCATTACAAAGTCCCAGCAAGGCGCAAATATACTGGCATCAGATCGGCAGAAGGGTTCATCCCTATCCCTGCACAAGACCACCCACGCAGCCTGACCCAGGAACGAGGAAGGAGCGCAACAGGAGCCTCTTCCCCCTAAACTAGAGGGGAAAAACGCAGAGGAGAAATCAGAAAAGGAGAGACAAGCTGCCATAACCATATTGGCACGGCGAGACGGCGGGGAAAGATGCAGAAATTTAGACACTATGCCTAGCTAAGGCAAAACCCCCACCCACAAAAGCACAACAGAGGAACCGAATTAGTGGAAACTATACAGGAGGGTTGCACGAGGGCGTAGAAGCCCCATAGACACTCGAACGAAACACACTACCATGTCAAGAGCAAAAGGGAAGGGTAACACCACCCAACAGACACCCGAATCAACGAAACAAGGCACAGATATACTACAAATGTGGTCAACAGAGGGGTCATCGCAACCGAGAAGGAGAACCCAGGGAGAGTCCGTGGGAGAGGCAGAAACTCTCTCCCAGAATCAACAACCATTGACCAGGGAAGACATGCAAGCCTGGTTCATGGACTTGCAAGAAAAGTTCATGTCTACAGTGCAAGAACAATTTGCAACCATGAAGAATGAAATGAAACAAGCGGTACAAGACTTGAGAATCGATATAAACAACCTCGAAGAGATAACAGACATGGTGGAAAAAACAGTGCAACGCCTTGAAGAGGATACGAGACAAACAAGCGAAACACAAGAACATTTGGTGACACTCACTCACAACTTGGAATTACAATGTGAGGATTTGGAGAACCGCTCCAGACGCTCTAACATTCAAATCAAGAACATGGCGGAATCAGTGCTAGACAAAGATCTGAAAGAGGCGGTAAAGGAGGTGTTTAGAGACATACTGGGGGCGCAAGAAACTGAAGATATCGGAGTCGATAGAGTCCACAGGGTAGGACCAAAAAGATCTGAAGCCCCAGGGGAAAGACCACGTGATGTCTTGGTGGCTCTCTCTTCTTACCCGCAGAAAGAACAGATTCTCAGAAGGGCCAGGGAAATGGAGCATATTAAAATGAACGGGCAAGACATCCAATTGTATCAGGACTTGGCTCTAGTAACCCTCCAAAAAAGAAGAGCAATGGCCCCATTAGTGAAAGTGTTAATAGAAAAACAAATCCGCTATAAATGGACCTTCCCATTTGGGCTACTATTTACATGGGAAGGAAAACAGAGAAGAGTGACCACACTAGAAGAAGGCCTCAGCACTCTGGGACTTCAAGATGAAGAGATGGAACGGGGGGAGTCCGCAAACAGGAGAGAACGAATGAGAAAACCAATGGGCTGGGAAACAAGCAAGCAGAAGAAGGCAAACACAGGGAGGGAGACCCGGGGAAAAGTAACATGACATGAGGAACCCAGGAAAAGCATATACTTGGGGAACAGACACGGAATGCAGTTACGGAAACCCTGTCGGGGGTGTATGGGAGCGGAGCTGAACGAACTTTACACAGATGGCGGTCTGGTCGAGACCCGACGGTTTGGAACTCTGTAAAGACAAATGGATCAATGGGGTTTAGGAATCCCCATAACATACCCCCCGAGGGTATGGAGGGCAGGGAGCGAAGGGCACAACGCCCTAGCGTCAATAGGAACCCTTGCCCTACTCGGGGGACAGTTTGTTTGGTTTAAAGTTAAATGTTGGGGGGGAGTTCGAGGGAGGGAGGGGATCGGAAGAATCAAAGAAACGAAACAATTACAGAAGGGGACCCGAGGCAACGGCACACGAACATAACAGTATGGGGATGATACGCATATTGACCTACAATATTAGGGGTATGAATCACCCAACAAAAAGAGCGAAACTGGAGAAACAGTTAAAAAGGGGGAAGGCAGACATATTACTTCTGCAAGAAACCCATATTACAACAAGGGATAAGCAGAAAACAAGGATAAAAGGATACAAAATATGGGCACAGGCAACGGCAACAGAAAAAAAAGCTGGGGTGCTGATTGCAGTGAAAGAAGGGAAGGACTCTAAACTGCTAGATATAAACTTAGATAAAGAAGGGAGATACGCCTTCGCCAATGTGGAAATTGAGGGATATCGCATCACACTTGTCTCAATATACGCACCCAATCAGGGACAGGATGGTTTTCTGAGAGATGCCCTGTCAAAATTGGAAGACTTTGCAAAGGGGGAAGTGATTATGGGGGGGTTCTTAATATGGCGTGGAACCCACTTTTAGATAGGAGTACGGGGAACTCACAAGGCCAGGGGGCGCCATCAAAGCGTCTGAGACAACAAATGGACCACATGGCCCTGAATGATGTTTGGGGGGAACTGAAAGGCGAACAAAGGGGGTACACATATTTCTCACATGTTCATAATTCCATGTCTAGGATAGACTATTTCTGCGTTTCGGTGGGACTACTGGGAAAGATACAAGGGCTAGATAAGGGTGCAATAGCCCTCTCGGACCATGCCCCACTATGGTTAGACGTGACCTTCCCATGGAGGAAGAATGGGCTATGGAGGTGGAAGCTGCCGCAGGAGCTGATCCAGGACCCAGTTACCGGGGAGTCCATAAGGGAAATGATAGAGGAATACTTTATACAAGATGACACCCGGGAGGTCGCAATAAGCGCAGTTTGGGACGCGTTTAAAGCAGTTTTGCGGGGGAAGATGATAGCGCTAAAAATCACGAGAGATAAACAAAGGTTTTTGTGGGAAAGGGAATTGGAAAAAACAATTGAAGATATCTAAGAGAAAATGCTGACACACCCCACTAAGATACTGAAAAAATCACTGAAACACACACAGGGCCAATTAGAGATGCTACGCACGAAGGGCGCAGAAAGGAACCTACTCTATCTGAAACAGAGATATTACATTAAAGCGAACAAAGCAGATAGGCTCCTGGTGAGACAACTCAGGCAAAACAGAAAGAAACAACGATTAAGGCCATATGCGATGCGAAGGGGGACATCCAAACACGCACACACGACATGGGGGAAGCACTGAGGCAATACTATCAAACTCTCTATTGTACTGAACGCCCCAATTCAAGCACCCAAGATTCACACTTAGAGGCCCTACAGATCCCAAAAAAATCAGAAGAGGATAAACAGTCATTAGAGACCCCTATTAGGGAAGAGGAAGTCAGTAAAGCAATAAGTGGACTCCCAAATAACAAAGCTCCAGGCTCAGATGGATTTACGGCTCCATTTTATAAAAAATATTCAGACATACTGACCCCGATTCTAACCAGACTCTTGAACTCATTTAAAGATAGCGGTAATGTGACCCCCACAATGAATGAAGCGAAAGTACTGGTGTTCCACAAACCAGGTAAAGATCCAATAAACCCTGCATCATATAGAGCAATCTCCCTGATCAATCTAGATGCAAAAATATATACGAAGATTCTCGCAGCAAGATTGTCCCCGCTACTCCCAAAACTAATTAACGAGGATCAATCAGGCTTCATTCCCGGCAGGCAAACCCATGACAACACAAGGCGGCTTGCCCATCTAGTGGAAAAAATAGGGATATCCCAAAACCCAGCGATACTACTGTCAGTAGATGCCGAGAAGGCTTTTGATCGGGTGGAATGGTCAATACTATTCAAAATACTGAAGTGCATGGGGTTCGGGGAACAGTATATTGCGAGCATTAGAGAGAACTATAATTCCCCTTCCAGTAGGATAGTCATTAATGGCGAGGTTACGGACAAGGTAATAATATCAAGAGGAACGAAACAGGGATGCCCCCTTTCACCATTACTGTACGCTCTGTTCTTGGAACCTCTCCTAATAAAAATTCGGGAGTCAATACACATTAAAGGGATAGATATGGCTGGTCAGCAACATAAAGTAATTGCGTACGCGGATGATATGCTAATAACCCTAGAGGACCCCGAATTCACTCTATCAGCCGCGGTGAGGGAATTAGAAAACTATGGGGCCATTTCAGGCCTAAAGATTAATAGGAAAAAATCAGAGATCCTAATCCTGGCAGGGGACAGACCAAACATAGAAAGGGAAGCAAAGATACAGGACCTGAATATCGTAGAAAAAGGTATAAAATATCTGGGAATAAAAGTTCCTCAAAAAATTGAGCAATTCTACGGGGAAAACTACCCGCCGTTAATCACTAACATTCGAAGGGAATTAGGCAGATGGAATCCACTACAGATATCCTGGTGGGGCAGAATACAATCAGTCAAGATGACTGTCCTCCCAAGGGTTCTATACTATTTTCAGGCTCTCCCGGTGGGTGTCCCCGACACGTTCTTCAAAACCCTAAAAAAATTGGTATCATCCTTTGTATGGAAAGGGAAAACGCCCAGGATAGCTAGGATGGTCCTCACGGCCCCAACCAGAGAAGGGGTGATGGCGCTCCCCCATTTCAAAAAAATTCTATCAGGCGGCACAGCTTAAAGTTCTGAGGGAATGGGTGGGGGAGAATCCGCAGCAGATATGGGCCAAACAAGACAGAGCAGTAGCAAGAACCCCACTGGTAGAACTTCTTTGGAAACAGAGGCAGCACAGACATGAGAATTTAGGGATAAGCAAAATAATGAGGACCACGCTGAAAGCATGGGATAGCCAAACACAAAAAGGTATAATGACCACGGCGCTGGGACCCTTTACACCTATCTGCAGAAATCCACAATTTCCTCCTGGGATGGAACAAGGGGCTTATGACAGCTGGGAAGAGGTGGGCATAACCAAAATTGGAGAGATGTTCGCAGGCAAGGAAATTAGAACACTAGAATCCTGCTTACAGGCTCAAATATCCCCAAAGGTGATAGATATAGATATGAGCAGCTAAAACACTGGCTAAACTCCCTGACAATCACAGAGGCAGCAAACAGGGACCTCACAGGGTTTGAGACGTACATCATCTCCAACACGGGTGAGAAAAAGCTGGTGTCAACTCTGTATAAATACATAAACTCACAAGGAGAAGACATTAAATGGTCATATAGAATAAAGTGGGGCAGAACGCTGGAGGGGGAACCAACGGATAGACAGTGGGTGGACCTATGGAAGCAGATCCCCAAGATGACCCGCTCGACACAAACCAGGGAGATGTGGGTCAAAATTATGACACAGTGGCACTATACTCCTGAGAGGCTCCATTCAATGTACCCAAACACGTCAAATCAATGCTGGAGAGGATGTGTCGAAGTGGGAACATGGAGACATATATGGTGGTACTGTAAAGGCATTAAACCCTTTTGGGAAGAAGTTAGAAGTGAAATGAGTAAAGTATTCCCGGATGTGGGGAGCTGGGGGAGGAAGTGTGGCTCTGTGGAATCAGAGATGATACAGCAAGGCTATACAGTAAATCACAATGGAGGAGCTGTATGGGACTTCTCATTGCGGCATGGACCACTATAGCTCAGAATTGGAAGAATAAGAATACCCCACTGACCTATACTTGGCTACAGAAAGTATGGGCCCACATTACAATGGAGAAAATCACCCACAAAATTCAGGGAACTGGAGACAAATTCGGAAAGGAATGGGAAGGGACCTTGCAATACCTCCAGTTAGACTTTATGGAACAGTGGTGCCCCCATAATATCAAAGTTTCAGACATCTTCAACGCATAATTGGAACCAGGGACAATATGATTTCATCCGACCAGAGGGGAGGGAGGGGGGAGGGCGAAGGGAATGTTATAATGTTCAATACTATGTTTCTTGTGTTATTTATCTAAACTAATAAATACAAGTTTAAAAAAAAAAAAATAATCCGGTCCACCGCAGACTCCTAAACCTAGGTCTGCTCCTAGCCAAGCACGCCATACTGGTACGCCGGAAGAGCAGGGATCCCCCTCGATGAAAGAGTGGATGAATGATATGACTTGGGTGAATGATAATGAGCAGGTCTATGCCACTCTATTGCCACCGGCGAATAGACCAAAAGACATCTGGGGTGGATTCCGGCAATACCTGCTCGATAAAACCGAGAGAGAAGATAACCAAAGTGAAGCGTAATGATGTATGTAATATATACACCTGTTTGACTAATAACTGTATAGCTCGAACGCTGTGTAATATTATTGAACGTATTGTAATGCTATGACCCTGTGCAAAGTTAAATAAAATCTTTAAAAAAATAATTTAAAAAACCTCTAGATTAAGGGTGAAAAATGTATAACTTCAATTTTTATATTTTGTACTTTACTGCATATATCAGAAACATGTGATTTCGAAAAACACCTAAATAAAGACAAATAGAGACACCATGTGTGAATGTCTTACAATTCAAATACATAATGGGGGTGTGATAGTACAGAAATGAAAGGGGGTCTTGGTTTTACCTGTACAAAAACGTACGTGGGGAAGAGTGCAGGAAGGGTGGGACACCTGAACCAGTCTACGGAGTAAGAGGCATGTGGCACCTAGAACCAATCTTAGGAGAAGAGAATGTAGGGGATAGGAAACACAGAAACAGCCAGCTAAGGAGGAATTCGGAGAACAGAGTTACACCAGAGCAAGAGTGGCGATGGAGTAATGCAAAACCAGCCAGGGGAGGATGCGTGAAGGGTGGGGCTATGCAGATCCATCCCATGGAAAAGTATGGACTTGGCAGCACCAAAGACCAGTAAGTGTGGAAGGGGAACTGAGAAATAGCCAGGCTTGGTGGAGAAAGTCCAAAACCAGCCAGGGGAGGAGGGAGAGAAGGCATGGGGTACCAAAAAACAGCCTGGGTGGGAGGAGGGGATTCAGGCGTGTCGTGGCAGCAAGTAAGGACTGTCCTGGTGAAGATGACAAAGGCAGGCCTCGCTAGAAGGCTAACAGTGATACAATCATCTATACACCCTTCATCAAGTCACACAAGCAACCTGACCTGGTCTCTTCTGTCAGGTATACGAGGAGGTCTATCATGTGGGTTCAACAGATTCCTGTTCCTCACAGTATCCGGGGGTGTGTCTGGCAGCTGAGAATGGATTAGGTGGTATCCTGGTGACAGGCAGACGGAATGGAATGGTCCCCTTCTGCCAAGTGGACATCTGGTGGCTGAAATGTGCCTGGCGATGGTTGCAGTTAAGGAACAACCCCTCTTCCTGATCTATTCTAGCAAGTCACATTGTTTCAAAAAAGGTAGCAGACGCTCCTCTCCAGAAAGAATATGGCATGATAACCTGTTCTGAGATGAGAGTTTGCAGCACACGCTTTTTGCTCACTGTACCTTTCACAGATGGGATATACCCATTTGCATATCAGTCTTTGTCCCACCCACATGGGCAGTCCAGCACCGAAATGCAAGTCACATTGGTCGTTTGGCTCTCTGTCCAACAGAGCATCGTGGAACATGTCACTCATTGACAAGCCCTCTAAATCGTGATATCTGCACTGATCCCACTTGGGTAGAGGGTGACTCAGCCTGCAACCCACATGGCGTAAGTTGCAAAATGCCTATCTAGGTGTCAGGAGCCTGCTCAGTCTTTAGATACTCGGAGAGGAACGAGAAGCATGTCCTTTTGCACCAGCATCCAGACCCTCCCTGTGCATAAAAAAACACTGCTTATGAATCTGGGGTTTGGATTATCAAACATTATCCAAAATTATGTTACCTGCTTGTGGTTACATTCACCTTCTTGACAATTAGAAAACCCAAAAAAATATGTGTAGAAATCCTACGGCAAATACTTCTCTGGTCTTAAATCACGGTTCGATGAATTAAAGTATTTGGCTAGATTAAACACTGTATTAGCGTTAAGCGCGATATCAGGAGACTAACTGTACTAATGCAAGAATACATTGTGTGTACTGAATGGAACAAAGCAAGGCGTTTACTGTGCTAAATAAAATATCCTCATGCATACCACCAACAATGCTTCAGATCCAATATGTCAGCAAATAGATTCTCAGATTCCATTGGATGTTCCTGGCAGTGCACATTAGATCACATATATTTCTGAAGCAACCCCTGGTGGGGGAGGCACATTTGCGCTGCCGCCCTTTACTTCTGCCAACCTCGCTTTTTACAAACATGTGTAAATGTAGAACAAGCTGTGAACAGAGTGAGCACACGCTTATAATGACTGTTGTCCTATCGCCTTAAAGTGCGAAGAGATGATATGGTAATGATATACAATCATCAACACTTCCTAGTGCATTACCTCAAATGCAACACGCTCCTGTAAACAGGGCCATGAAAGATCAGCGAAACCATTGCACGCTCATAAATTAGCACTTTTCAAACGCTCCGCTTACTTTACAATTCACCAACCAAATCACAATATTTGCTGTACTTTCGTGGCAAATCAAATAGGTCACCCACTAGGCATTCCAGCTACTTATTTCTGAGTCTAACAGCTGGGTAAAATCCATTCACTAGCCCAGTAAAATAATTTCGATTTATTAAGCCAGTATTGCTGCCTACTGCCATGGATTGTATAATGCAGGAAAAGAAGATCAACTTGTTTATTGACAAGCCCTACAAGTTGCCATTTCGGCCAAAGTATGTTCTTGTCATAATACATTTTAGCAAGCTTTCAAGGCCTTCTGTGGACTTTGGAGCCCGTGCAGCTCAAGTCACTCCAAAAATGTTATCTTTTGAGTACATCGCACTGCCATTTCATTTTCCATAGGTTTGCATTGTATTTGTTGTATTACATGATAGTCTGATAGCAATATAAAATAAAAGTGGTGTTATTGATCACAAAATGATTTATAAAAGGGCAAAAAGAGGTATGTATTATACCTTGTAATAGAATTCATCCATCGAAAAATACAATCATCATGAACAGCAATTTTGGTAGCATCTTATGCTATGTGATCCGGCTTGTGTACTGCGCCAGTCACCACCGCAATGGTTTTAAAGCGCGGAGTCCATGGCCGTGGGTGAGCGCATTGCTAGCACACCCAGGATGCTGATAACCAGGCCGTAGTCTGCTGGAGGAGAAGAGTTGGGGAGAAAATCGAAAGGAAAGGGTAAGCGGATGAAGAATAGGTGGACAGAGCATTAACATGTCCACAAAAACTTTAAAAAATGTTTTATTTTGTATTTACTCCATGCCAAAATATGCAGTGCAGCTCATTTCAGGACGCTTCTTTTAAAAAGGAGGCTTGATAGTACACAAGCCTAATAACAGGTTAACAACCGTGTTCCCTTTATACCAGATTCCTCTGCAGGAGACTCAGGGATGACACATTATTTTACAAGTCAGCAGATGCATCCCTATATGGCGTTGCATCATTGTCATACTGTCTTTTGCTTTTTATTACAATGAAAATGTTTATTCGTGATTTGATCCTAAGTAAGTTGAGCTAACAGCTTACCCGTGCATTCGCTCGCCTAACCATCCAATCTCTTAACACAAAACTGTCTTCTAATAGAAAACCCAATCAGCTGTTCTATCAAACAGAAACTCTTGCAGTATGTGAGAGGCGAGTGTTAAATAAATGAATACATACATGCATATTGGAATGGAGAATGATGGGCAATATTTTCTCTTGGCAGTGAACTTTAAAAAAATGAAGAACTCGCAGTGATATTGTTTGGCCCGATGATGCCATTCGACCAAATAACTGTAAGCAGAATAAGGGTGCATCACTTGTGGATTATCTGGACCAGTTTATGATAGTATTCACTCAGCACACTGGTATTACCAAACCTGATGAACAGCTGAGGAACCAATTGCTAGTTCTTTTGTCTCTGGTTTGCGACCCAAGATACAGGAACAGCTTAAGACAATGTGTATAGGTTGGCAAAATAAACCTTTATCAGTAATGTATTGGTGGCAGAACACTGTGTAGTCTGCCAGGAACAGAAGACGGAAAATATTGAAAAGGAACTCATGCCCCTCAAATTACACAGCTTGAAAGGGCAGAAACAAGCACCACTTGGGGCTAGGCAAGAGTTCCAGGGAGGTGTTTGGGGAAGGGGCAGAGAATCCCCTAATCAAAATTAAAGAGGCAACAGGGGTTTCTTGGGCAGCAGTAATATTATATTGATACCAAACAATCACTGGAAAAACAAATTCCCCTTTCACACCACAGCAGAACAATTTCGCTAATATACTGGAACAATACCCAATCCCGAATGTGGGTGCACAGAGTCCTTTCCACAAGCCTAATGCAAGTGCAGCAGGTCTCTTCCTGAACCCTAATGTGGCAACCTTTCTCTGAGCAAACAGCCCCTACCCCTAATTGATCACAATGCATTCTGACTCAGCCTGAGAGATAGCTTCACTGTCAACCCCCTAATATCAGTGGACCAAGAAGATCTGTATACTAAATATGAGGTGCACGGGCAGTTCATCCCTTGTTTGATTGATGCAGGGCCAAGAAAATCTTCCATTTGATCAGAATATTTCCCTGATCTACAGGGAAGGTGAAACCAATACAGACATGATATATGTCATTTATAACGTGCCTATACACAAGTTTTTCTAGGCGTGACAAGAAGGGGGAAAAAAAGGGAAGAAAATACAAAGGATCTTACTAGGCATTGCGTCATTCAGATTGTGCAAGTGCAACAGTGCAAAAGTGCAGGGGGAAGGTAGACGGGGAAGTGCCTGGGAGAGGGAAGGGGAAGTGCAATCAGGGCAGCAATTCTCTGAGTGAGTACAGCCAGGGCAGTGTGGCTCTGGGTAAGTGCAAGGAGGCGAGGGGCTGTAGAGGTTACAGTTACAGACCCTAAGTGCACAGTAGGCCCAGAGGGAGAGCAGGGGAGACTGATCATGGACCCAGTGAAACTCTAGGGGTAGCCAATCAATTAATCGGCACAGCAGGCAGGTAGATCAGCAGGGGGGCGAGAGAGAGAAAGCAGAGGAGAAAAGCAAGGTCTTGGGCAGCTTCCGGAACTTCAGGTGGTCATGTTCAAGTTTGAGAGAGGCAGGGAGGCCATTCCAGAGGGAAGAACCTGCATAGGAGAGTGATCTTCCCCCCACTCTCTGTCTGGAGAAGCGTCTGATCTTCAGAGAGTTGGAGCTAGATGAGCGAAGGGCTTGGGAAAGAAGGATATTCAACATGGCTGTAGTACACCAGGTCATGGAGGCCCTTATAGTTACTTTATGTCCTATCTCTGAGTAAAAGTTCCTGTCAATCTTCTGGGAAGTGATTGTTTATTTAAGCTGAACTACATTATGTACTGTACTCCTGATGGTATATTTTTGAGTGCAGTAAGAACACTGAAGCTGTTTTAGCAGCCCTCCATGTCTCTCCAGATAAGCAAGTATGAACAGAGACAGGGGATTGTTTATCTGATTTACAAGAACTAATCAAAAGTGTACCAGAGTCCTTGTGGTCTTATGTGGTCTAACAAGTGGGATATGTTCATATCACTGAACTTGTAAGGATTGTATTTTCTAGGACCTATTGAAACCAAACACTGAAGAGGTAATACCGCCTGTCATTGGGGCACTCCTGAAGCAAGGTATTAACATCCCCATCACTAGACCTTGCAACAAACCAATTTTTCTGGATGAGAAGCTAGTTAGAAACTCTCAAAGATTTGCACAGTACCTCAGGGCAGTCAACTCTGTTGTTATTCGACCGTTCCCAGTTGTGCCCAACCCAAGTACCATTTTATCATGCTTGCCACCATCAGCCACACATTTCACAGTACTGGATTTGTGTTCTGCATTATGTTGAATACCCTTTTATGAAGACAAGTATGTTTTCATTTTTCTATGAAGGAATTCAGTACACATAGAATAGACTGCCCCAGGGGTACACATTGTCTGCTACCTAGTTCTCTCAACAGCTTAAGAAAGACCTAGGCAACATTCATTTTCCAAGAATTTTATACTAGTACGGTGACATTGACATGTTATTGTTAGTGTCTCCTTCACAGAGGTGTTCTAACTGCATTGGCCCACAAGGGTTATAAAGCATCAAAATAGAAATAACAACTGTGCAGGGAAAGAGGCAGTGTACAACACGCCAAAGCTCCAGGCAGTTACACAAATGAGAGCATTTCTAGGTATTAGAGGTTATTGTAGCCAATTGATTGTAGGATATGCAAAGATAGTGAAACCTTTGCAACACTATACAATGAGCAACACTGCACAACCCTTACAATGGTCAACATAAGCTGAAGAGTCATTTAAAAACACAAACAGAAAATTAACTGAACCACCTGCTTTACGTTTGTCTGATTACATAAAGAAATGTACACTATATTGTCATGAAAATAAACTTGTTAGCTCTTGCAGTACTTACACAAATACACAGACATTATCAGAGACATGTTGTAGATCATAGCAAGGAGTTACATGCAGTGGCAGCATGCATGCTGCCTTCCATTTGGTTAGTAACTGCAGCTATGGTGGCTATAAAACAGTGTGAAAATATTGCATTAGAATCCCTCCATGGAAGTAGCTGGTCCTCACTGAGAAGTGGAATTGCTGCTCAAACCTAAAACACAATACATGTCTGCTTCCTGTGGTAACAAATATGAGATCCTACTGTTAAATTCTTCCAATATTACACTAATCTGTGTTGCATCCAGCTTCCCAACTTCCCACCCACTGTAATGATGAACCACGTGAAACCGATCCCAGGACTATATTGCTATCACTGATTTACTTTTCACTCTATTGAATTATCTGACCAACATTTCTTTAGAAAAATTAGATCTGCTATAATACATGGATGGCTCATGTTATCGCGATCAAAATGTTCAACTGGTGGCAGGGTGTTCCATATGTGCACCTGGGGAGGTGGTAGAAAGTGGGTTTTGGCAAAGGTGTGGGAAGGAAGGGTGATGTTTGGGTGCATGGGTATGGTGAAGAAATGTATATGATGGAGAATGGGAAGGAGACACTCAAGAGCATTTTTTGAGGTTATCTGTGGCTAAGTATATTGATGACTTAACATGAGATACAATTAAAATTAAAATCATTAGCTGGAATGTTAATGGTTATAATATGAGGATTAAATACTAGTGTCAAATATATGAGGACTTTAAATCCTATCAGAGTACGTCTGAAAAAACATGTCTGTCTTTAAGAAAGAGAGCTGCCTTGAAGAGGGCCAGAGTACTACGCTGTTTGGTTAATTAACAGGTTACTCGTACCCAATGTAATGCGAACTAGATATTAATACAAACATATCAAGATCATCAATCAAATCAGTTGATAGGCGGGCACTGGATATTTGCCAGTTTGGGATTGGCAGGCCAGGGTTTATCCCTGGTGTCGCTGTATTCTCTGAATGTGAATGTTTTTGGGAAAATGGAGGAGATGTTGCATTCTTTGGGCTGGCCAGTATTTTTGGCAAGCGATTTCAACTTGATTTTAAATTCCTGCATGGATAGAATTCTTGAAGATATGAGATGTCAACACCCAAAGAAGTTGGGCGCTCTTCAAAATCTGATAGAGGGTACAGACATGGACTGGAATGCTAGAGAACACACTCAGGGACTGTGTGTGGCTACTGAACCTGGCGGTATACCCTAACTTCTTTCACACATGTAATGACAGGTCTGCCGTTACATGTGTGAAAGAAGTTAGGGTATACTGGCAGGTCCAGTACCAACCAACAGTCCCCAAGTGTGTTTTCTTGTCCTTCCTACATCCATGGCTGTGGACTAATGCTACCACTGTAGCACACATTTCAATAACAGTGCATACATCAGGATTTTTTCCCTTTGGCACTTTGGGACTCGTTTTATAGCACTATAATTATCTACACTGGATCTACATTTGAGACAATAGAATCATGACAGAAACTATTTACCTAGCATATGCAGAAGACTTAGTGGAGGGCATACTAGCTGTCCCTTCAATATCGGGCACATATGACCAACATGTAACTGGCAAAAATCCAGATGAGTGATACAAACTAGAAATCCAGAATAAACAACTCATAAAAACTGAATTACATAGGGCTATGATGATGGAATATCTCAGAGCGCATGCAGCACTAGATGGTCTCATTATCAGGATAGAGCAACATATATTCCTTGAGCAACTCCACTTCCAGAAGGACTGGAGCTATATCGTGAATAAATGTACAGAGAGTAGCTAATACTGATAATAAGCACTGCCAAAATGGTCTAAGAAAAATGTATGAGAGAGATTGACGCCAAACTAGACTCAATATAAACAGCTGGAGTCTTAGCGAACTACAAGAGAAGTTTGGAAGATCTGGAGTCTTCAATGAAAGATTTCAAAGAGTTTAATTAGAATAATAAGACCATGAAATTGAAGAAGGACCTTGCAATATTTACCCAAGAAAGAGTATATCCGTACATCACTGATAACTATTATGAAGATCAGAATATGAATAATGGGACCACTGGTGGCCTAATGGCAGTTTCATCTCTAAAAAAACAAGGTCCTAGGTTATGCCTAAAACCAATTGGACTTTCTCAAATGCCAGTGCTGATGACAGCGGACCAAGCACTTCCAGCATACATCTCTCAACCAACAAACAAACAAACAGGAATGTCCAGTTTCAAGATTCGAATAATAGCAGTGGAAATAGAAATCAGAGCCCTTTTTTCACCGGGACAAGGAAAAACAAAAATTAAGGGCAGATGGCAGAACCAGTGGCACAATCAGTCACCCAGAATAACAAAAAGCTGGGGACGGGGCTGGAATCAACCACAACCCCAGTAATGGCATGGATAGTAAGAACACAAGAGACCAGGAAGGTGAATGAGTCATTTGTTGCATTACAGAGGACCGACACTGGCACACCAGCAGAAACTAGATACGCAGACAAGCCAGACTTGGCCAGTCCTTTCTCTCTTGTAGTTAAGCTATCAGAACTTATCCTGAATTAACATCAGTATGCAATCCTAGAGAAAGGTCTGTCCTTATACCCACAGCAATACATGACTCATTCCCAACTCAGATTGAAATAGCACAACTGGTGAGAAAAGTGAGATTAAAACATTTTTTGAAAACAAAGTGGCTATCACAGAGCTGGGTTCCACAAACCTAAAAGATAAGTCAACAGTTTATCCACCATCGAATGGCATTATGTGTCATGCTGTCCTCTCATTCTGTCCCTTTTTCGCAAACATCTAGGTCAGACAATAGGACAGGCAACACTCACAATACACCAGTTTCCCCAGTCAGGTTTCCACTCCATGTCCCTCACACTGGAAGGTCGTCACGTGAGCGGGTTTACCCCAAGGGCCACACATGCAGACTCAGGGGTTCTCCGTTCCTTCACTGGCATCCGCCATGGCGTCTGCAAGAGGGAGCTCGCAGACGCCGGCTACAGGACGCTGCTCGCAGAAAGTCCAGTCCGCGATCATGGAGACCACGCTCACGTGTCACGTCCGCGGGTCACGTGACGCGTCGCGGATCAGGTGACGCTGAAACTTCCGCTATTTAAGCGCTGAACTTCCGCATGTCCGCGCTTCACAGCTATTCCTTGGAGGACTCTGTACAGCGTTTGGATACCTTGTGTTTTCACGGCTTCTTGACTCTTGGATTGTTTTTTGGACTTGCTTTTGCTCACATCTTTGGCTCTGTTTGCTGGATCATCTTGAACTCGGAACACCTTTGGACTGTCTTGGATTACCCTGAATTGGACTTGGCATTGGTCTCTTCATTGTTTCACGTTATCAAGTACTTTGGATTTTGGTCTTTTGCTTCATCAAGTTACGGGAGGGTAGTTGGGTTTTACCCAGCTTACAGTTCTTCTCCCTACTGTCATCGGGGAAACCAGCTCACGTGCTCATCCACGAAATTACCAACTATCTTAGGTTCTGGGCTTCTTCACCCATCAGACTAGGTAAGCCCTATTCTTTATTCTGCCTGTTTGCTTGCACTGTTCTCAGTTGATTTCTAATAAAGATTTTCTTTACAGCTGCCTTGGGTTTCAACATTTCCCGTGGATCCGAGCTGCAAGAACTACCCACCTGTGGCCTCAATGATCGCATAGGGAGTAATCTTGTATCCTCTCTCTGTGGTACTTGGGGACGGAGGTTTCAATACTCTTCACGACAATCAAGAAACTTTACATTATGCCTGAATCCATAACCTTTGAGAAAGCACGTCTCAAGAAGCTGGATGAATTAGAAAAATACCACATTTTGGGCTTCAATAATTTCTCCAAAAGGGATAAAATGCCACTCAAAACTCTATCCGACAACACTAAAATAGTGATAAAACTAGCAGACAAAGTTGGGGCCCCACGAATAAAGGACACTCCCAAATACCAAAAAATGGTTAATGATCTCCTGGGAGATCGCAATAGCTCAAGACAACTAGACAGCGATCAAACAGAAAAAATAAGACTATTGATCACTCTGATTATTGAAGAGGCTGTAGCTGTAGGTTATATAAGCAGCAAGGAGAGTGCATTTTTAATAACATCTGCACCGAAGTGCCCAGCATTTTATGCCTTGCCTAAGATCCACAAAGGGAAGAACCTGCCACCATGAACGCCTATTTCCGGGATAGGGTCTAAACTCGAGCCATTATCTGAGTTTGTGGATTATTTCCTTAAAACAGAGATTGCTAAAATGTAATCATATTTTAAAGACATCACATCAGTCCTGTATCTGACAAAAGATCAACCATGTAATCCACAATTACAGATTCTGGTGACTTTAGATATTGAGTCACTGTACACAAAGATCCCTCAAGCAGCAACCCTAAAGGTTAGTGACAATCTATTGAGACACATGGAACCCCCGGTACCGATATCGGTACCGATACCAGTGACTTTCATCAGGCAATTAGCTGAAATTGCACAAAAAACTACTTTATTTATTTTAACAAATTTCAGGAATGGCAATGGGTTTGGAGAATCTGTATGTAGCAGATTTTGAAGAGGAGACCATCTACAGCGAGAATAATCTATTCACCGAAAAGGTCAGTCTATGGTCAAGATTCATCAATAACATCCTGATGATCTTTGATGAAGATGAACAAGAACTGATGGAGTTTATGATAAACTGGATAAACTCACAAAACATGTTCCTGACTTTCACTGACACCAGTAGTAGAGACCATGTGTGTTTTCTAGGGGGTTAATTAGGGTGGCTCAGAGGGGATACTAAAAAACACGGTCTTTAATAAACCAACAGACCGCAACTCATTACTTTTGTTTAATAGTTACCTCCCCTTGAGCTTGAGGAATGCTCTCCCTTTTGGACAGTTCCTTAGATACAGAAGGAACTTTTCCACCCTGAGTGACTATGATTAACAATCTAGCAAACTGGCAGGAAAACTAATGAATCAGGGCTACCCTAAGCGCACAGTCAAGCAAGCAATAAAAAGAACACAAAACATACCTAGGGATGTATCTTTGGAATAACACACAAGGAGAGTAGAAACTAGCGACACAATTACAGCAGTACTTAGCTTATCCCCGCTCACAAACAAAATTAAAAAAGAGGTGTTATAACTGTGGCCAATATTCAACATAGGCCATTCCCGATTAGAAACCCCTAGATTTACCATCAAGAGAAGGCGTAACCTACTGGACTCTCTTATTAACACATAAAAAGAGCAAGTAGAACAGGCTCCTAACACGCTGTGGACCCAAGTGGGAACAACTGGTCACACACCTTGTGGACAATGCAGTGCATGTCCAAACACCCATAGATCAACATCGATAGATATTGGTTAGAAATATCCCTGGATACAAAAAAACTTCACAAACTGCAACAGCAGTAATGTGATCTACCTGATTACATGTCCTTGTAAATTGAGGTCTATAGGTATGACATCTGCCCAATTAAAATCAGATTGGGCGAACATCATTCCTGTATCAGGAACAAAAAAGTGAAAGCATCTCTGGTAGAACATTTCCTCCAGAAAAAACATGGGCCATCAGATTTCATGTGGACCATATTGGAAAACATTGTGTACCACATAGAGGGGGCAACCTATATCCGCTGCTTTTCAAGAGAGAACAGCTGTGGATTTTCCCACTTGGAAAGGACAAGGTTGGGCTAAATAAACACACCAGCTGGCAGACCCTGGCAACTCTTTGTAACAGGCCCCCTTGTTGACCCACACCTCGAACCACAAAATCATGTGAGAACATTCCTTGGAGTCCACAGGGACGTTAACAACTGAGCAAAAATAGATGTGTCCATCTCTAATGTCTTTAACTTGTACCAACAGAGTGATGTTAAACATCCATTGACATCGCGCTCAGGATGCAACTGAGACACAGGTAACAGGAGTGCATAAAAGCTGTGCTGGCATCATTTGGAATGCCTACACTAAAACTAAAACTAAAATAAAAACAGATGAAAACACCAAATAAATGATGGAAAACTGACAAGAGAGTGTGTTGCAAGCCATGTACATCGCAGCCGCCGTAGTCACTGCCCACATCATCACAGAGACACCGACATGACCAGTGATACACTGGTTGTACCTACATCAACGTCACATGTAAAATATTGAGGACTATAGCCATAGGCTAATGTCCAAGGAACAGGACTCCCTTTCCCAGAACAGCAGTGCCAGTCTTCGCACATGCGCAGTAAAACCAACATATACAGCCAAGAAATCACAATTCAGTCATCTTGAAGGGTTGCAGTAAGACACTGTTTGTGGCCACAGACTCTCAAATAAGTACATTCACATACATAGAATGATGAGATAACAAGTCCACACAAATCAGGAACATTATTGTTAAAAAATGTTTTCTCTGTGTTTTTCGATCATCCGGAAGGCACAACACAGGATGCTTCCTATGCCCTCTGTAATCAGCATACTGAGCTACAGTATCATGGTTTGTGTATTTATAATTATAGTTAGATTTGGAACCACGCTGGAATGGCTGAAGTTAGACATTCCAAGATGGGCGTTCAATATGCGAGCACAGCTGCTCTCTGCGCATGCACACAGGCCGTAGTCAGTAGCATGGAAGTAAATAAGCACTCAGCTGCTTCACAGAGAGTTAGACACAAGCATACAGAGATCCAGAACCTTTGTCAGATCTGCGGAGTACAGATCAAGGTAAGCAGCCTTGGTGTACATCTAAGGAGGGGGATCCTTAGGACTCCCCTCCTGAGTCCAGTGCTGATAAGTGCATGCCAAAAAAACAGTAAATCTGTTATCATGAACCTCATGCTATGCACTGCTATGATTTAACGAATATGATGATAAAAGTAACCCTCCAGATCCATACACCTACAGGATGTATTTTATGTATCCTTTTAGGTACATGCGGGGGAATTACTTACCCCTCATATCAGAAGAGGCATCCCATTAATATTTGGCATGACAAAAACTGCAATTGGAGTAAGGAATGATCACACAAACAGGGGGTGAAATCATGTATTTATACACCGGAAGTACAATAAGAACCCTTTTTCTCTTCCTCTCCCTACCCCTTCCCGCTTGTTTCCCATGCACAGGTGCAGTGATCAGTTTGAACTGTACCTATTCTCACTTTTGTGTCGGCATCCGCAGGGGTGCTGAGGTCCTGAAGAAAGTGGTAAATTGGCAAAACCACTGAAACCGGTAGGCCTGGTAGACAGTCTCTGATTAAGGGCTTAATACCAACTCCCGGAGGTCAAACAAGTGGAACAACACCATTTGTAAAAGAAACACTTTGGGAATACCAGATTTGAGTTGGTACTCTGCACAGCCTCATGTGTAGGATTTCAAAGTATGGTTTTTAACTTTTGTAGGGTCAATACAGGGAAAAATAATGAAAAAGAAAGTGATTCACCCGTATGACGATTAGCACACTGTATTGTCCATTTATGGAGGCCCATTTATGTTTTTGGGATTTGATAAAACATTTCATTGCCTGAACAAGTTAGGGCAAGCCTCATTTCATCTGTCCTCTGAACTTAGATAAGCGGCACACCAGCAAAATCTAGGGATAGAATGGTTGAAGGGCAAGTTATGGCAAATTACGCATAGGGTTACTCAAAAAAAGGCAAACTGGAATGCTAGAGCACATTTAGGCAGGGTATGGTTTTCAAACCTAAATTACTGAAACACATCATAGTTTGTGCCTGGGCCCAGATGCAACTGAAATTATTTATGGAAACAAATTTCAGTTTAAAATGCTGTCCTATAGTGTAGGATATCATGGAGGCCTTTTTTAATGATGTGGTTACTTCAGATTGTGTACAGTTCAACGCATCTGTAAGACCTAATGATGAAGTAGGGAGATAAACTAGAATATGTTAGAACAAGCTCCCACAGAAATACTTGAAATACTAGCTCGCATATCAATTTCTGTTGATTCATTGGCTTGTAAGTCAAGAGAAAAATGTTTCTGTATTTAACAGGATCCCACGTAAAGACCTCTAAAGCCCTCAAGGCCACTTATCTTTATAGGTGATTGGTCACCTTACCATGGAATGTCCAGGAATACTGCAACTAAGCCTTCCGAAACACTTATTCCCCCTAGCCAAAATCATTCCTCTTTTCATTAAGCATGAGAGTCCATCATCATTGTTTAATGCCGGAAGTGCCAGCCAATGATGTCCTTCCAGTCAAGTAGAGCTCGGTTTTTGGCCATTGTAAACAATGTATACCTCCATATGGTTACCATGACAACTCTACACATGTGATCTCTGTTTGAAAGAGTAGCTTGCTTTTCAAAATATTATTAGTTGCCAACCCATCCCAGCAAATTCTATTACCCACTATCACAACCTTTCCTCTGGCTTACTTGCTTAGACATTTGCAACAATGTAGGTTTAGAGGCCAAAAGGTCAAATCACAACCAATACCTTGCCACAGGTCAGAGGCTGCACCTGGTGCCAAAGTTAGGTAGTGAGCAGGACTACTATGGTTCTGCACCATCCACACATATCATTGTGTAACCCATTACCAGTTACAGCCTGTCTAGGTCCCTAGAACAATCTTGCTGGTTAATGGCCAGGCTTACTTTGAAAGTAGATGCTCTGTTTTCACATTTTCATCCACTGTACTTCGTCTGGAAATCCATAATCTTTTCTGAGAATCCCTGCCTATGTTGTGTAGTACATCTGCAGTCAGCATTCCACTGATGGGCCCGTGTCCACATTCTCTTGAATACAAATATGAGACTGAGGTGAGAGCTTACTTCTACCAGCAAGACACTATTTCCTGCTGACCCACCCTCACCCGTGTCTAGCATTCCAACAACTGGAAACACTAGGACTGCCCAAGGCAGCCCACATGTTAAGTGCTGTCCAAACATGGATCAAAGGACAAATGGTTTCCTAATTTTAGGAAACCTGTGTCCCCTGCAAACTATCAAAATGGGCCTAGGCCTGAATGGATTTTTAAGATAGTAGAGGTTTATATCTGTATTGCTATTGAAGAAGTACAGATATAGCCTCTTAGTTTTCTAGGTAGTTTGTGGTTCTTTAATTTAGTGGTCTTATTTTCATTGCGATAGCAGGGAAATTTCTCAGAGATGACCCAATTAATATTTGACAATTCATTTCTTTATCTAAAACAGATATTTATTCATATTAGACAAAAACATTCAATTTTGATCTGGCCCAACGCATTTCGAGTATTGCTTTCACTCTTCTTTTTTCTTACACAAAATTATTCTCTGGAGAAGAAAAATTAATAATCCAATATTAATAATACATTCCAATACATATTAGTTTTCATACATGCATTAGTTAAAACATAACTTCATAACAACTAAGAAAAGGCACAATTACTGTTTCTGTGTGTAATTGATAAAATGCCTTATTAGTATAGGTCATCTAAACATGACTTCATCCTTTTAACTGAAGATAATTGTTAAACAAAGAAAAAGCACAATTGCTATGTACAGAAAATAGATACCTTAATGGGTTAATGACAAACATATCTCCATTTCCCTAGTTGGGGCAGTTTTAGGATTTGTGTTATCTAGTGACTGAACACCTGAGTATTTAGTCCATTGATCAATTATATGAAAAACGTGTTCATGTGCAGTGGCTGCATGGGCAGCTTGTTTACTTACTTAGAATTTAGAAAGTGGGAGATGTATTCTCCGAGGATGTCCTCCTAATTGTGGGCAGGCCCACTTTTTACTGGTTAGCGGGATGGTTGGGGTTGCTAGTCCATCCTAACAGAAAATAAATGATAGGGATAAGATTCTAGGATAGTAGAACATGGTGAACAAAATGTAAGTGATGGCTTAAAGATAGTACACTTACTTATGTGTGTTATTTTAAATTCACAATCAGGCATACACTAGAGCTGTGAATTTAGTACATAAGAAGTCTCCCCAGGTGCTAATGGTCGGTTGTCAATCCCTAATCAGAGAAGAAAATAATAAATGAAAACTAAAAAATAAAAAGGAGTTTTAGTGTGGTCATTAACTCCAAATGTTAAAGAGACTGATGCTAGTGTATAGCAGAAAAAAGCTTAGTGGATCTACTTACAAGGCAAAATATCTTCAGAGGTATGGTCTTCCAGGTGGTTGGTAAGTAGCTGTATCAGGAACTCTCCATCCGCTTCTGCTTGAAAACAGAAGCGGATCAAGTTTATATAGTTGCGGGTGATGTCATCTGTGCATGCCCGTGATGACTTCACAGTGCAGCCATTTTGTATGCTCTACGTCATTCGCGCATGCGCGAAAATCACATAAATGCGTGTGAATGACGCGGAAATCGCTATTAACTGGGGAATTGGTAAGTATAAGTCCATGTATTGTCCAAGTAAACAAATGGATAACATGCTGCCGGTGAGACTAGAAATAGCCTAACCAGGCAAAGTCCGAGTCTGGGATCAGTGTATCAGTGTAATGTTGATGTCTGTGAAAACACAACAAATGTGCCTAAATGGTTGCATTATATAAGAGTAGTAATTTGAATTAGAGTAGAGGAAGATAAAAACGAAATAAGCATAAACTTACATAGTAAGCTGGTATGTAGTATGGTGTTTGAAATAAAGTTGGGGTGTAAAATAATCTTTACTCAAAAAAAGGGGGTGAGATCTGAATACATCAAAAAATGATGCCATAATTGCTAGGGAAGATTTGTACAAGTAGTGTGTACAAAGTAGAAAACACATAAAACCCATAGTCCAATTTGGTTGTAAAATGTTTGTCACTATGTCTTAAGGTACCTGTTCATATTTAGTCAGAAAACGAACTGTATATACAAACTGTATACAAAATTGTTCAACCCTTGGCTGACCCACTATGGGCTGTACATTTTCCTCATCTGATCATTAGGTCATCTTAATTGTTTTTGTTTTTGCTTTTGCTTACTCTCTTTAGCGTAGAGAACAACGTTTTTCTTTTTTGGGTGAATATTGTCATAGGAAGGCAATTATGTGATCCAATAGGAATCTGGATTGAATGGCATAGGGTTATCTTTTAAAAAAGGGATTCATGAACAATGCTCAGAGATATGTTTACAGATATGGACCTAAGTAATACTCCTAATTCATCCCGAGTGGGAACTTCACATCCAATTTTTTAATCCACAACAATTCTCTTTGTGCTTTGTGAGTTTTGGTAGATCACCTTCTCTTGGCAATGGATGGACTACTTCTAAGATCACCCTTCTCATTTGTCAGATATTGTGTTTTTGATCTCGGTAGTGTCTATAAACGGGTTACTTAGCGTTCTTTGTCCTTATATTGTGTTCTGCCCATCTTTCTTTGGATTTCCGGTTGATTTTTCCTATATAATACATCCCACAGGGACAGCGGATTGCATAAATGACATTTTTTGTATCACATGTGGCATAATGTCTCAGCGTTATTTTCTTGCCTGTGTTAGGATGTCTCACATGGTCACCTTTTATGATGTTATTGCAGTGTTGGCAATGTAGGCAGGCGAATGTGCCTATTTTCTGTTTGCATAGAATGGTTTGAGATGGTGTTTGTGGTTTTTCCACTCTGATGAGTTGGTCTCTGATGTTTCTACCACGTTTGTATGCCATCATAGAGGGGTCTGGAAAAAGTTATTTTAAGGTGTTGTCTGATCTAATGAGGTCCCAGTTTCTGTGGATTATCCGCGTTACTTGGAAACTGTGACTCGAGTATTTTAAGGTATGAATTAGGTTCTTAGTTTCCTTCTTGGTGTTCCCTCGAAGGAGATCTTCTCTTTCTTGTAAATTGGTCCTCACAATTGCTTTTTCCAGTGTTTCTGTTGGGTACACTGTTTTTAAGAATCGCTGTTTCATGATGTCATATTTGTTCTGCAGTGTGGCTTAGGCCGATGTTATTCTCTTAAGCCTTAGTAATTGGCTGTAGGGCAAGTTTTCTTTTAAATGTTTTGGATGAAAACTACTATGGTGAAGGCAGCTGTTAACATCTGTTGGTTTTCTGTAGATCTTGGTTTTAAGTGCCATCCCTGATCTTTCAATTGTTACATCCAGAAAATGTACATTTGTCTGCCAATCTCTATTGTGAAACCAATCCTACTGTTGTAACCATTCAGGGTTTCCAAGAATTCAAGTAATTCACTTTCAGTGCCATACCAGATCCTGAAAATATCATCAATGTACCGTCGCCAGCATTTCACTTTGTCTCTCCATTGTGGGTCCTCAAGTACATATTTAGTCTCAAATTGGTGCATAAAATATTTGCGTAGTATGGGGCCACTGATGAGCCCATCGATTTTCCAGAAATGTGCAAGTAGTATTGCCCGTTATATCTAAAGTACTTGTTATAAAGAATGATGTTAATTATTTGGCAAAAACATTTTTTTATCTGTACTTCTTGGTTCGAGAGTAGAAACCATTCCATAGAGTCTATGCCTTCTTGGTGGGGTATTGAGTGTACAAACTTTTGACATCCATGGTAAAGAGAATGAGGTCTTCCTCTGTCAGGTTTAATGTATTAATTATGCTCAAGAAATGAGTGGTGTCCTTTAGGTAGGTATTGGTTTTTTGCACAAGTGGCTGTAGCGCTGTGTCAAGATAAATTGCTAGTGGTTGAAACACACTATCTGTCCCTGCGACGATAGGTCACAAGGGAGGATCTTTTTTGTCTTTATGAATTTTGGGTAGTCCGTAAAAAACAGGGGTGACAGGATGTTTCTGAGTGAGGAAATCTGCTGTTTTGTCACTGATCCAATTCCTATCTGCAGCTTTATCTATTACATTTTTGATTATATTCTTAATCCTAAAGATAGGGTCTCCATCCTATGGTAGGTAGGTAGGTTCGTTGTGTCATTAAGGAGTGTCAAACATCCCGTGTTGTATAGAGCGGTATCCATTAGTACTAGTGCTCCCCCTTTGTCTGCTTGTTTTAGGGTTAGGCTGTTATCCTCAGCTAGTTGTTTAATCACCAGTAATTGATGATTATTACAGATGTTCCCGGTTTTTGGTGGTTCATATTTGAGATGTCTCAAATCTTTGGTGGTTTTCTGTTTGAATAGGTTCACTTGTGGGTGAAAGGTGCTTTTTTTCTTTAGTTCCAAGAATTTGTGTTTAGTTACTGGATTAAGGTTGTCCTCAATGTTGTTAAAAAACACTTTCAGTTCCATTTTACATATCAGTTTAAAGAGATTAACTTCCACCTCAAAAAAAGAGGTGTTAGTGGTTGGTATACATGAAACTCCTAAATTGAGTGTCTCCAATTGTGTTGTGGACAGTGGTTTCGAGGAGATGTTAATCACAAGGTTTTGGTTTATTTCTTTTTTTGCCGAAGCTTTCTTTTTTCCTCTTCTTGTCTTGTGACCCCTAAAAAAGGTGTTTGTGGGGTACGTGATGATGGTCCTGCTGTTGGTTCTTCCAAAGGTTGTGAAGCTGGATTATCGGTACTTGTTGTCGGTCTTTCTTCCAGTTCGCCACGTGTTACTTTGCTACTGGCAGTGTTGTTGTTTGTCTGGTAAGGTTGTCTTGTTGGTCTGTTCTGTGAGGTCCTGCTGTTGGCATAAAACTTGTGCCAGGTGTAAACGATATCTCTTGCATGGTCAAGTGTATCTCTTCTAAATTTCCTGATCTTACGCTGTTCTATATCTTTTTTGTATCCTTCAGGTTTTGTATTGGTGTCTTCCAAGATTTTTTCTAACTCTGTTTTCAATTTGGATAATTGAGTTGACACCTTGTCTATCTCTTGTTGTAGATCATTCACTGATTTTGCTAGTTCCTCAATCGTTAATAAGATTAAGTCCAAAGAGCATTTGTTTAAGATGTGCTCCCACCTAGTTACGCAGTCTTTGTTTCCTTTGCACAGTGTTGGTCTGAGATACACCCTAAGTCCTCTGGGGATACATTTTGTTTTATAGTATTGGGCAAGTGTAGTAGCGTGTAGTTTTTGGGAAATTTCCCGTCTAATTAGGCGTTCAAGCTTTTGTATCAAACAATCTGGATTTCCCTCAGTTGAAGCTTCTTTACTTGTATCTTTGATTAGGCCTAAAATTCTAGTTGCTTCTTCATCAGAGAAAGCCAAAGTGGTTGCTGCTTTATCTGTAAGTGCACTAATGGTTGAAAATTACATTATAGCATTTAGGGTGCTAGTGGTTTTTGATGATACCAACCCGCTACGGGAAACGTAACAAGAATAAATTGTTCACCACGATGCACACCTTTTTCACATTTGTTTGAAGTATATCAGATTTTGACTAAGGGCAATTAATCTTTGGGTAAATGTAATTAGAGGTGCAGGGGAGAAGTACTCAGCCTTGGTATCTAGGCTGGTCAAATATACAATGGACAAATGGTTTGCTAATTTTATGAAACCCGCATCCCCTGCACACTATCAAAATGGGCCTAGGCCTGTATGGATTCTTAAGATAGTATTGGTTTATATCTGTATTGCTATTGAAGAAGTACAGATATAGCCTCTTAATTTTCTAGGTAGTTCATGGTTCTTTACATTAGTGGTCTTATTTTCCTTGCGATAGCGGGAACATTTCTCATAGATGACCCAATTAATATTTGACAATTCATGTGTTTATCTAAAACAGATATTTATTCATATTAGACAAAAACATTCAATTTTGATCTGGCCCAACGCGTTTCGAGTATTGCTTTCACTCTTCATCAGGGGCATAACATTCTTTTTTCTTACACAAAATTATTCTCTGGAGAAGAAAAATTAATAATCCAATATTAATAATACATTCCAATACATATTAGTTTTCATATGTGAATTAGTTAAAACATAACTTCATAACAATTAAGAAAAAGCACAATTACTGTTTCTGTGTGTAATTGATAAAATGCCTTATTAGTATAGGTCATATAAACATGACTTCATCCTTTTAACTCAAGATAATTGTTAAACAAAGAAAAAGCACAATTGCTATGTACAGATAATAGATACCTTAATGGGTTAATGACAAACATATCTCCATTTCCCTAGTTGGGGCAGTTTTAGGATTTATGTTATCTAGTGACTGAACATCTGAGTATTTAGTCCATTGATCAATTATATGAAAAACGTGTGTTCTGTCCATCTTTCTTTGGCTTTCCGGTTGGTTTTTCCTACATAATACATAATACATCCCACAGGGACAGCGGATTGCATAAATTACATTTTTTGTATCGCATGTGGCATAATGTCTCAGCGTTATTTTCTTGCCTGTGTTAGAATGTCTGACATGGTCACAAAACATGGATCGTCAGCACCTCGGACACAGTGTAAAAAAATAAGGGAAGTTGATAACAAGTGCTCATGAAGCCACATAGCTACAACACAACCCCCACAACCTCCGAGAGCCTCCAGCCAGGCCGACCACTTGTGTATTCTGAAATTCAACAACTTTACGTCTCATCCACAGCCATGGCATCAATGCACCACTATACCAGAATAGGTAAGTTGAACTATGTATTGTTCATTTGAATTTATTTGGCATCAGTTATAGCATAAAAGCGGGTTCAATCTACAAGCTGAACCACAAGTGAAGGGGAGGGAAATAAGCAGATCCTCCTTCAGAGTTCACAGAGTGGCCGCCTTCCTCAAATCTGCCCATATTGTCTTTTTAAATAACAATTATCCATTTTATTTGCTTGTTGAGTATAATCAGAATCTTTCAGTTATGTCTAATCTGGTAACAATTTTTTTTTAATTCTTTTTTGTCACTATCAGATTAAAGGTTTCAAATCCAAAAACATGTATGGCAATTCGAAGTTTACTTAAATTGTGTAATAATGATTTGTCCATTGGTTAGAACCCACTTTTGTATCCAATGCTTTTCGTCTCACAAACCGAGAGTTACTGTGAGCATGATTTAAAAGGATTATTTAGATTGTGTAAACAAGGAATCAAGTGAAAATCTTGACAAACAAAATATCAGCCCTTAAAATGTTGACCTTCGTAGTGTGTTTAATAGACAACACCGCCACATTCCAGTTGATTATTACAGTTTTGGTTAAACAAGATAGTGGGGGTCATTATGACTTTGGAGGTACCAATGGTGCTATTAGCACCATGGCTGCCTCCAAAGTCGTGTCTGAGGCCGGGTAGTCAGAATGGGGACTTACTGGGTCATTCCAACCTTGGAGGACCCCTTAAGTCCCCATTCTGAAAACCATTCTCCATTCCCATTCGAGCCCCCATAGGGCTCAATGGGAATGGGGGAGGAGCTAATAACGGGCCCGCAAATAGCGGGCCCGTTATTAGCTCCCTGGTCCCTTAGCGACTCCTCGGATTTCGGTGGTAAGGGGTTAACGGCACTGACATCCTTACCGGTGCTATTAACCCCTTACCGCCGGCCTCGTAATGAGGCCCAGTGTTTTTTTAACACTGCATTACCCTGTTTAGTGAAAGGATAGCAGATTTATCAGTATCATTTGTAGCACAACATGCAACAGGGGACACATGAAGGAGGGGGTGGAAGGGAGAGCCTGATTCTTCAATACAATTCCATATGCTGTACTCTATTGGCATGATATGTTAGAAAGTGAAAAAAATATTGCTGAGTAAAACTTATGGTACAGATTAAATTAAATGAATGCAAGTATTGGTGATTTCAGTGTTCTGATTTTTTGAACATCCAGATTGCTTTATGCATTGTTTTTTTTTTCTTTGGTGAGATCCACATTTTGCTGCTCTCTCTGCTAATTCTGTTGGTTTTCAAAGACTTATGGAGACTGCCTGTGAAGTCTCCCTCATAACTAAACTATACACTTCCAAATGTGTTTGCATACCTCTATTGCATATTTAATATACTATATAAAAATAAGTGAGGCAGTGTAAATTGAATAAAATGATGATATGAAATGAGGGTTTTTTGAGATTTAATGAATGATTTCATGTTTTGTGCCATTAACTTCCAACATATTAATTTCCCCAATTGCAATTACTCCAATGCAACCTGACCCTGACTCTTGCTACTGCTCATTGGACCAAAACGGTTTAACTTCATTTGAGGGCAAAATATGCATTGCTTATTTTCTATACCATTATGCAAAAGAAAATGAATCTTCCCCCTTTTCTGTTTTCATAAATGTTTTCAGTAATCTACACAATCTGGGGCGATATCTATGGGGCAATGCACAAAGCAGGCCGATGCTGGGCACTATGGGTTCAAAGCTTGGTTCAAAGCTTGGTTTTGCACTTAAAGTGCTATATAAATTCAATAAAATACAAACACAAAAGCTTGCATGAAGCACTGTATGAATCATGTAATTATCATTGGAGTGGAGTGTCAAAACTTGCTTTTTGATTGATGACCAATATTGAGTATGATCCAAAATAGTGCCACTCTCTGTGGAAAAGTATTTGTTTTAAGAAAACAGATTTCATTCAAATGAATATGTTGTAGATGGCACGGACCATAGTCCATTATAAAGCCTCTTGTTTAATAGTCTATAAAGGGATGACCTAAACTATCTATAACACACGTTTCTGATATTGTAATCATGCTTTTACTGTGTTTTAACACTTTGTGTGTTTACTTCAATTAACCTTTTTTCTAAAAACTCCTCTTGAACTGTGTTCAAAAGGCCGATGTGCACCAGGGTAGTTGATGAATCACCTTGTGATAGTGATGCTTGAGTTTAAGAGTGAGAAGACAGTTCAGAAGAAAAATTTGAAGTTTACACATTTCTACCCAATTCTTTAAAACATTGGCTTGGTGCTAGTAAGTCGTCTTCCAACCATCTGTGGACTCAGTATCATCAGGAAGCCAGACCATCTGAAGTCAATTTTCTCATAATAATTTCTGAGTGGTTCTTGTATCGCTAGTCGTATAATGTTGAGCAGATATTTATTAAGAACCATCTGCCAACTGATTATACATTGTTCATTTGTGCTGCAGGGACTATGTTTTAAAGAAATTCATAGACCTCAACGCATATGTTTTTTATTGTAGTGCCCTGTAGTGACAAGGACCATTGTTAAATTATATGTTTTTAAAAGAAACATTCAAATAGGTTCAAAATTAATCGCTTAATTGGCTCCTTAACTAATGCCCCCACGTTTGTTGAGAAAGGCCAAGAAACATATATGCTACTTCTTCCAAATCTCTGACATTTGCTCCTTGTTTATCAGTACTTTCAGCAAGGTCTACAAACGCCATGCTTGTATTTCTAGATTCATTTTTGTGCTTGGTTTCTAAAGCTTTTTTTTCAGTAGTGCATCCAATGGATGACTGAAATGTGAACAATACATATACACAATAGTGGTACCCCACTCCACTCAAATTTCAGTTAATGATAGATGATTATCACAGTAACAGGGAAGTGAAGGTTTCCCCTACTCAGGCAGGCACTAGGGAAATTAATCATGTTGGAAACCGTTCAAACATCACTATTTTGTTTGTAATTCATTGCACCAACAAATATAAATATTGAACTGGCACTACAAGCCCCAATATATGACTTTTGGGATTTAAACAAGATTAATTAATTAAGCACTGCTGAAACCCCTATTTTATTAACCAAGGTGGTCATATCACCAATCAAATATGACAGAAAAAAAGATAAACATCATACATCACAATCAACATAAATGAATACATACTGAAGACAAACAATATTTCTAGTACCCCGAAACCATATCATAAAACAATATATCTAGGCAAACATGGGTTGTTAAAAGGACCATCATGATATCGCAATTCATATGTAAATGTCTCCTTAGAGATCAACAAATTCATTCTAATTATAGAGTCAACAAGATAGTTTCAATCACACACAAAATTGATTCCAGTTGTGAGATTGACAGATTAGTTACAGTCACAGGCTTTTGTGAAAGCTAAGAAAACAAATGTTGTAATTGGCTTCTCAGAAAATTCCCTCCTCTCAATTTACAAAATTATCTAATGAGTATTTTTCTTCTTTATTTTTGATAAGCATTTTTATTAGTTTATTGACTATATTAAAACATTAATAATTCTACCACATTAATCAGTGCCTAGACTTTGTTAATAATACCTTATAATATGCACAAAGTTTTCGGACTGTGCTAGCGGTTGGGCTTACCAAAAGGTTTGTGGTGTACCAGTGTATTAGGGCCTCAAAATTGCATCTCCCTCATTCAGTTACTCTGTCTTTTCACATTGTTGTGCCATGAAAACAGACCATTTTTTAGGTCCCTTTTACTGACCTCCCATCTGACATACTATGCAAGTGCTGTACTAGGAGAATTGACAATGGCACCCATTGTATCCTTTCTTGACAGCAATCTTGTTAGCAAACTAGATAAATATGGCCCACAATATACTTTAATTGCTGTTATAAAGATGCCCAGCATTGTTTTGTCTGTAAATGTTTCATCAGCATAATTCTGTTAAATTCATTAATAACATCTTCAATTATGTATACAGTGCTTAATAATGGTGATTAACCTGCTGCTAAGCTTTCCTAAATTATGAAGAAAGGATAACTAAAACACAGGGACTAAAGGTGTTGCTCATGATCCTAAAGCTTCATGAAATGAAGATGCCTAGATTAGAAATTGTGGAATCTGGTTTACAGTGGGTTTCTTGACAAGACATCATAACATATAGCAGTTGTTTGCAGCCGGTAAGTGAGGTAAACATCTTGGGTCACTGCTTAGTTGTATTATGGTTGGCACATGCAGACAGGCAGGCATCCAGAGGCAGATTTACTATAGAGCATTACCAGCACTATCCTAGAATGGTCCTGGATAAAACATATGCCAAGATGGGGTTTTCCAAGAAGTTATGCCATGTCAAACTAATTGCATCTCAACGTACATGCAAGCCAGGTAAATCAGTGTCAATTAACCTACACATCTTTCGTCTTTTCACTGGGCATTTTGAGTTCTTGGAACAGTCCGTAAAATGCATTGATTGTGAACTTTAAGAGCCAATTCTACCAAATCCTTCAGTTTGGCTACAGGGAGCAGCTAAACATTAGTTTGTGGCTGATATCACAGGTGGAAATCTCATACACTTCAAGACATGGGGGAGGCAAAGCTAAGAATCTGCTTCAAATGGTGACCTCTGATCTGAAAGCTTGTTGGCATTGGAAAGATCCCAACAAAGTAATGGGTGCCTTTGTGATAAGGACCACTTTCATTAGTGAAGAGTTGGACACAAAACAACTGACTCCATGAGTGTAGTTCAAGAAAGTAAAGGCAAAAAACCTTATTATATGGAAAGTGAATGAGTTGTTCAGCTCACCTTATAAAAGAGAAACAAATGTTTCTGATATAATAAAATAAGTTGCACAAATTCAAAGGAGGGTTAAGAGATCCAGAGACATTCCCTTTACAGGTAATCATACCCTCTGTGAATTGTTGAGAGAATAAAACTAGTTTGGCAATTCTCTTTGAGATGGAAACAAACCATCAAGACAGGTGTATTTCCATGTTTTAAACAGAAATGAACAGTAACTAACAAAAGGGAGGGTAGAGGACTTTTAAGTAAGTTATGGAAATCCCTGTCCCCTACTGAGATCATTTGATGGCAAATGAGAGGATTTAGTATGTGTACAATG